>NW_028174271.1:12500-612500 GCF_963971535.1 Notolepis coatsorum
TTTAGAAGCCATGGAGCAGAATTCGGTGGACGGCAGAGGGCCGGTGAAAGGTTTAGAAGCCATGGAGCAGAATTCGGTGGACGGCAGAGGGCCGGTGAAAGGTTTAGAAGCCATGGAGCAGAATTCGGTGGACGGCAGAGGGCCAGTGAAAGGTTTAGAAGCCATGGAGCAGAATTCGGTGGACGGCAGAGGGCAGGTGAAAGGTTTAGAAGCCATGGAGCAGAATTCGGTGGACGGCAGAGGGCCGGTGAAAGGTTTAGAAGCCATGGAGCAGAATTCGGTGGACGGCAGAGGGCCGGTGAAAGGTTTAGAAGCCATGGAGCAGAATTCGGTGGACGGCAGAGGGCCGGTGAAAGGTTTAGAAGCCATGGAGCAGAATTCGGTGGACGCAGAGGGCCGGTGAAAGGTTTAGAAGCCATGGAGCAGAATTCGGTGGACGGCAGAGGGCCGGTGAAAGGTTTAGAAGCCATGGAGCAGAATTCGGTGGATGGCAGAGGGCCGGTGAAAGGTTTAGAAGCCATGGAGCAGAATTCGGTGGACGGCAGAGGGCCGGTGAAAGGTTTAGAAGCCATGGAGCAGAATTCGGTGGACGGCAGAGGGCCGGTGAAAGGTTTAGAAGCCATGGAGCAGAATTCGGTGGACGGCAGAGGGCCGGTGAAAGGTTTAGAAGCCATGGAGCAGAATTCGGTGGACGGCAGAGGGCCGCTGAAAGGTTTAGAAGCCATGGAGCAGAATTCGGTGGATGGCAGAGGGCCGGTGAAAGGTTTAGAAGCCATGGAGCAGAATTCGGTGGACGGCAGAAGGCCGTGAGTTGAGGAGTTGAGTTGATGAGTTGAGTTGATGAGTTGATGAGTTGAGTTGATGAGTTGATGAGTTGAGTTGATGAGTTGAGTTGATGAGTTGAGTTGATGAGTTGATGAGTTGAGTTGAGTTTTATCCAGTTTTATCCAGTTTTTTCCACTCCTTTTTCCACTTTTTTTCCCACCTTTTTCCCACATTTTCCCACATTTTTCCACTTTTTCCACTTTTTCCAATTTCTTCCACGTTTTTCCACCTTTTCCCACCTTTTTCCACCATAAAACTGGATAGAAGTGGAAAAAAGTGGAAAAAACTGGAAAGGTTTAGAAGCCATGGAGCAGAATTCGGTGGACGGCAGAGGGCCGGTGAAAGGTTTAGAAGCCATGGAGCAGAATTCGGTGGACGGCAGAGGGCCGGTGAAAGGTTTAGAAGCCATGGAGCAGAATTCGGTGGACGGCAGAGGGCCGGTGAAAGGTTTAGAAGCCATGGAGCAGAATTCGGTGGACGGCAGAGGGCCGGTGAAAGGTTTAGAAGCCATGGAGCAGAATTCGGTGGACGGCAGAGGGCCGGTGAAAGGTTTAGAAGCCATGGAGCAGAATTCGGTGGACGGCAGAGGGCCGCTGAAAGGTTTAGAAGCCATGGAGCAGAATTCGGTGGATGGCAGAGGGCCGGTGAAAGGTTTAGAAGCCATGGAGCAGAATTCGGTGGACGGCAGAAGGCCGTGAGTTGAGGAGTTGAGTTGATGAGTTGAGTTGATGAGTTGATGAGTTGAGTTGATGAGTTGATGAGTTGAGTTGATGAGTTGAGTTGATGAGTTGAGTTGATGAGTTGATGAGTTGAGTTGAGTTTTATCCAGTTTTATCCAGTTTTTTCCACTCCTTTTTCCACTTTTTTTCCCACCTTTTTCCCATATTTTCCCACATTTTTCCACTTTTTCCACTTTTTCCAATTTCTTCCACGTTTTTCCACCTTTTCCCACCTTTTTCCACCATAAAACTGGATAGAAGTGGAAAAAAGTGGAAAAAACTGGAAAGGTTTAGAAGCCATGGAGCAGAATTCGGTGGACGGCAGAGGGCCGGTGAAAGGTTTAGAAGCCATGGAGCAGAATTCGGTGGACGGCAGAGGGCCGGTGAAAGGTTTAGAAGCCATGGAGCAGAATTCGGTGGACGGCAGAGGGCCGGTGAAAGGTTTAGAAGCCATGGAGCAGAATTCGGTGGACGGCAGAGGGCCGGTGAAAGGTTTAGAAGCCATGGAGCAGAATTCGGTGGACGGCAGAGGGCCGGTGAAAGGTTTAGAAGCCATGGAGCAGAATTCGGTGGACGGCAGAGGGCCGGTGAAAGGTTTAGAAGCCATGGAGCAGAATTCGGTGGACGGCAGAGGGCCGCTGAAAGGTTTAGAAGCCATGGAGCAGAATTCGGTGGATGGCAGAGGGCCGGTGAAAGGTTTAGAAGCCATGGAGCAGAATTCGGTGGACGGCAGAAGGCCGTGAGTTGAGGAGTTGAGTTGATGAGTTGAGTTGATGAGTTGATGAGTTGAGTTGATGAGTTGATGAGTTGAGTTGATGAGTTGAGTTGATGAGTTGAGTTGATGAGTTGATGAGTTGAGTTGAGTTTTATCCAGTTTTATCCAGTTTTTTCCACTCCTTTTTCCACTTTTTTTCCCACCTTTTTCCCACATTTTCCCACATTTTTCCACTTTTTCCACTTTTTCCAATTTCTTCCACGTTTTTCCACCTTTTCCCACCTTTTTCCACCATAAAACTGGATAGAAGTGGAAAAAAGTGGAAAAAACTGGAAAGGTTTAGAAGCCATGGAGCAGAATTCGGTGGATGGCAGAGGGCCGGTGAAAGGTTTAGAAGCCATGGAGCAGAATTCGGTGGACGGCAGAAGGCCGTGAGTTGAGGAGTTGAGTTGATGAGTTGAGTTGATGAGTTGATGAGTTGAGTTGATGAGTTGATGAGTTGAGTTGATGAGTTGAGTTGATGAGTTGAGTTGATGAGTTGATGAGTTGAGTTGAGTTTTATCCAGTTTTTTCCACTTTTTTTCCCACCTTTTTCCCACATTTTCCCACATTTTTCCACTTTTTCCACTTTTTCCAATTTCTTCCACGTTTTTCCACCTTTTCCCACCTTTTTCCACCATAAAACTGGATAGAAGTGGAAAAAAGTGGAAAAAACTGGAAAGGTTTAGAAGCCATGGAGCAGAATTCGGTGGACGGCAGAGGGCCGGTGAAAGGTTTAGAAGCCATGGAGCAGAATTCGGTGGACGGCAGAGGGCCGGTGAAAGGTTTAGAAGCCATGGAGCAGAATTCGGTGGACGGCAGAGGGCCGGTGAAAGGTTTAGAAGCCATGGAGCAGAATTCGGTGGACGGCAGAGGGCCGGTGAAAGGTTTAGAAGCCATGGAGCAGAATTCGGTGGACGGCAGAGGGCCGTGAGTTGAGGAGTTGAGTTGATGAGTTGAGTTGATGAAAAGTGGATAAAACTGGATATAACTCAACTCAACTCATCAACTCATCAACTCAACTCATCAACTCATCAACTCAACTCATCAACTCAACTCCTCAACTCACGGCCCTCTGCCGTCCACCGAATTCTGCTCCATGGCTTCTAAACCTTTCACCGGCCCTCTGCCGTCCACCGAATTCTGCTCCATGGTGTTGATGAGTTGAGTTGATGAGTTGATGAGTTGAGTTGAGTTATATCCAGTTTTATCCACTTTTTTCCACTTTTTTCCACTCCTTTTTCCACTTTTTTTCCCACCTTTTTCCCATATTTTCCCACATTTTCCCACTTTTTCCACTTTTTCCAATTTCTTCCACGTTTTTCCACCTTTTCCAACCTTTTTCCACCATAAAACTGGATAAAAGTGGAAAAAAGTGGAAAAAAGTGGAAAGGTTTAGAAGCCATGGAGCAGAATTCGGTGGACGGCAGAGGGCCGGTGAAAGGTTTAGAAGCCATGGAGCAGAATTCGGTGGACGGCAGAGGGCCGGTGAAAGGTTTAGAAGCCATGGAGCAGAATTCGGTGGACGGCAGAGGGCCGCTGAAAGGTTTAGAAGCCATGGAGCAGAATTCGGTGGACGGCAGAGGGCCGGTGAAAGGTTTAGAAGCCATGGAGCAGAATTCGGTGGACGGCAGAGGGCCGGTGAAAGGTTTAGAAGCCATGGAGCAGAATTCGGTGGACGGCAGAGGGCCGGTGAAAGGTTTAGAAGTTTCCCACCTTTTTCCCATATTTTCCCACATTTTCCACTTTTTCCACTTTTTCCAATTTCGTCCACGTTTTCCCACCTTTTCCCACCTTTTTCCACCATAAAACTGGATAAAAGTGGAAAAAAGTGGAAAAAAGTGGAAAGGTTTAGAAGCCATGGAGCAGAATTCGGTGGACGGCAGAGGGCCGGTGAAAGGTTTAGAAGCCATGGAGCAGAATTCGGTGGACGGCAGAGGGCCGGTGAAAGGTTTAGAAGCCATGGAGCAGAATTCGGTGGACGGCAGAGGGCCGGTGAAAGGTTTAGAAGCCATGGAGCAGAATTCGGTGGACGGCAGAGGGCCAGTGAAAGGTTTAGAAGCCATGGAGCAGAATTCGGTGGACGGCAGAGGGCCGGTGAAAGGTTTAGAAGCCATGGAGCAGAATTCGGTGGACGGCAGAGGGCCGGTGAAAGGTTTAGAAGCCATGGAGCAGAATTCGGTGGACGGCAGAGGGCCGGTGAAAGGTTTAGAAGCCATGGAGCAGAATTCGGTGGACGGCAGAGGGCCGGTGAAAGGTTTAGAAGCCATGGAGCAGAATTCGGTGGACGCAGAGGGCCGGTGAAAGGTTTAGAAGCCATGGAGCAGAATTCGGTGGACGGCAGAGGGCCGGTGAAAGGTTTAGAAGCCATGGAGCAGAATTCGGTGGACGGCAGAGGGCCGGTGAAAGGTTTAGAAGCCATGGAGCAGAATTCGGTGGACGGCAGAGGGCCGGTGAAAGGTTTAGAAGCCATGGAGCAGAATTCGGTGGACGGCAGAGGGCCGGTGAAAGGTTTAGAAGCCATGGAGCAGAATTCGGTGGACGGCAGAGGGCCGGTGAAAGGTTTAGAAGCCATGGAGCAGAATTCGGTGGACGGCAGAGGGCCGCTGAAAGGTTTAGAAGCCATGGAGCAGAATTCGGTGGATGGCAGAGGGCCGGTGAAAGGTTTAGAAGCCATGGAGCAGAATTCGGTGGACGGCAGAAGGCCGTGAGTTGAGGAGTTGAGTTGATGAGTTGAGTTGATGAGTTGATGAGTTGAGTTGATGAGTTGATGAGTTGAGTTGATGAGTTGAGTTGATGAGTTGAGTTGATGAGTTGATGAGTTGAGTTGAGTTTTATCCAGTTTTATCCAGTTTTTTCCACTCCTTTTTCCACTTTTTTTCCCACCTTTTTCCCACATTTTCCCACATTTTTCCACTTTTTCCACTTTTTCCAATTTCTTCCACGTTTTTCCACCTTTTCCCACCTTTTTCCACCATAAAACTGGATAGAAGTGGAAAAAAGTGGAAAAAACTGGAAAGGTTTAGAAGCCATGGAGCAGAATTCGGTGGACGGCAGAGGGCCGGTGAAAGGTTTAGAAGCCATGGAGCAGAATTCGGTGGACGGCAGAGGGCCGGTGAAAGGTTTAGAAGCCATGGAGCAGAATTCGGTGGACGGCAGAGGGCCGGTGAAAGGTTTAGAAGCCATGGAGCAGAATTCGGTGGACGGCAGAGGGCCGTGAGTTGAGGAGTTGAGTTGATGAGTTGAGTTGATGAAAAGTGGATAAAACTGGATATAACTCAACTCAACTCATCAACTCATCAACTCAACTCATCAACTCATCAACTCAACTCATCAACTCAACTCCTCAACTCACGGCCCTCTGCCGTCCACCGAATTCTGCTCCATGGCTTCTAAACCTTTCACCGGCCCTCTGCCGTCCACCGAATTCTGCTCCATGGTGTTGATGAGTTGAGTTGATGAGTTGATGAGTTGAGTTGAGTTATATCCAGTTTTATCCACTTTTTCCACTTTTTTCCACTCCTTTTTCAACTTTTTTTCCCACCTTTTTCCCATATTTTCCCACATTTTCCCACTTTTTCCACTTTTTCCAATTTCTTCCACGTTTTTCCACCTTTTCCCACCTTTTTCCACCATAAAACTGGATAAAAGTGGAAAAAAGTGGAAAAAAGTGGAAAGGTTTAGAAGCCATGGAGCAGAATTCGGTGGACGGCAGAGGGCCGGTGAAAGGTTTAGAAGCCATGGAGCAGAATTCGGTGGACGGCAGAGGGCCGGTGAAAGGTTTAGAAGCCATGGAGCAGAATTCGGTGGACGGCAGAGGGCCGGTGAAATGTTTAGAAGCCATGGAGCAGAATTCGGTGGACGGCAGAGGGCCGGTGAAAGGTTTAGAAGCCATGGAGCAGAATTCGGTGGACGGCAGAGGGCCGGTGAAAGGTTTAGAAGCCATGGAGCAGAATTCGGTGGACGGCAGAGGGCCGGTGAAAGGCTTAGAAGCCATGGAGCAGAATTCGGTGGACGGCAGAGGGCCGTGAGTTGAGGAGTTGAGTTGATGAGTTGAGTTGATGAGTTGATGAGTTGAGTTGATGAGTTGATGAGTTGAGTTGAGTTTTATCCAGTTTTATCCACTTTTTTCCACTTTTTTCCACTCCTTTTTCCACTTTTTTTCCCACCTTTTTCCCATATTTTCCCACATTTTTCCACTTTTTCCACTTTTTCCAATTTCTTCCACGTTTTTCCACCATTTCCCACCTTTTTCCACCATAAAACTGGATAAAAGTGGAAAAAAGTGGAAAAAAGTGGAAAGGTTTAGAAGCCATGGAGCAGAATTCGGTGGACGGCAGAGGGCCGGTGAAAGGTTTAGAAGCCATGGAGCAGAATTCGGTGGACGGCAGAGGGCCGGTGAAAGGTTTAGAAGCCACGGAGCAGAATTCGGTGGACGGCAGAGGGCCGTGAGTTGAGGAGTTGAGTTGATGAGTTGAGTTGATGAGTTGAGTTGATGAGTTGATGAGTTGAGTTGAGTTTTATCCAGTTTTATCCAGTTTTTTCCACTCCTTTTTCCACTCCTTTTTCCACTTTTTTTCCCACCTTTTTCTCACATTTTCCCACATTTTTCCACTTTTTCCACTTTTTCCAATTTCTTCCACGTTTTTCCACCTTTTTCCACCATAAAACTGGATAGAAGTGGAAAAAAGTGGAAAAAACTGGAAAGGTTTAGAAGCCATGGAGCAGAATTCGGTGGACGGCAGAGGGCCGGTGAAAGGTTTAGAAGCCATGGAGCAGAATTCGGTGGACGGCAGAGGGCCGGTGAAAGGTTTAGAAGCCATGGAGCAGAATTCGGTGGACGGCAGAGGGCCGGTGAAAGGTTTAGAAGCCATGGAGCAGAATTCGGTGGACGGCAGAGGGCCGTGAGTTGAGGAGTTGAGTTGATGAGTTGAGTTGATGAGTTGATGAGTTGAGTTGATGAGTTGATGAGTTGAGTTGAGTTATATCCAGTTTTATCCACTTTTTTCCACTTTTTTCCACTCCTTTTTCCACTTTTTTTCCCACCTTTTTCCCATATTTTCCCACATTTTCCCACTTTTTCCACTTTTTCCAATTTCTTCCACGTTTTTCCACCTTTTCCCACCTTTTTCCACCATAAAACTGGATAAAAGTGGAAAAAAGTGGAAAAAAGTGGAAAGGTTTAGAAGCCATGGAGCAGAATTCGGTGGACGGCAGAGGGCCGGTGAAAGGTTTAGAAGCCATGGAGCAGAATTCGGTGGACGGCAGAGGGCCGGTGAAAGGTTTAGAAGCCATGGAGCAGAATTCGGTGGACGGCAGAGGGCCGGTGAAAGGTTTAGAAGCCATGGAGCAGAATTCGGTGGACGGCAGAGGGCCGGTGAAAGGTTTAGAAGCCATGGAGCAGAATTCGGTGGACGGCAGAGGGCCGGTGAAAGGTTTAGAAGCCATGGAGCAGAATTCGGTGGACGGCAGAGGGCCGGTGAAAGGCTTAGAAGCCATGGAGCAGAATTCGGTGGACGGCAGAGGGCCGTGAGTTGAGGAGTTGAGTTGATGAGTTGAGTTGATGAGTTGATGAGTTGAGTTGATGAGTTGATGAGTTGAGTTGAGTTTTATCCAGTTTTATCCAGTTTTTTCCACTTTTTTCCACTCCTTTTTCCACTTTTTTCCCACCTTTTTCCCATATTTTCCCACATTTTTCCACTTTTTCCACTTTTTCCAATTTCTTCCACGTTTTTCCACCATTTCCCACCTTTTTCCACCATAAAACTGGATAGAAGTGGAAAAAAGTGGAAAAAACTGGAAAGGTTTAGAAGCCATGGAGCAGAATTCGGTGGATGGCAGAGGGCCGGTGAAAGGTTTAGAAGCCATGGAGCAGAATTCGGTGGACGGCAGAAGGCCGTGAGTTGAGGAGTTGAGTTGATGAGTTGAGTTGATGAGTTGATGAGTTGAGTTGATGAGTTGATGAGTTGAGTTGATGAGTTGAGTTGATGAGTTGAGTTGATGAGTTGATGAGTTGAGTTGAGTTTTATCCAGTTTTTTCCACTTTTTTTCCCACCTTTTTCCCACATTTTCCCACATTTTTCCACTTTTTCCACTTTTTCCAATTTCTTCCACGTTTTTCCACCTTTTCCCACCTTTTTCCACCATAAAACTGGATAGAAGTGGAAAAAAGTGGAAAAAACTGGAAAGGTTTAGAAGCCATGGAGCAGAATTCGGTGGACGGCAGAGGGCCGGTGAAAGGTTTAGAAGCCATGGAGCAGAATTCGGTGGACGGCAGAGGGCCGGTGAAAGGTTTAGAAGCCATGGAGCAGAATTCGGTGGACGGCAGAGGGCCGGTGAAAGGTTTAGAAGCCATGGAGCAGAATTCGGTGGACGGCAGAGGGCCGGTGAAAGGTTTAGAAGCCATGGAGCAGAATTCGGTGGACGGCAGAGGGCCGTGAGTTGAGGAGTTGAGTTGATGAGTTGAGTTGATGAAAAGTGGATAAAACTGGATATAACTCAACTCAACTCATCAACTCATCAACTCAACTCATCAACTCATCAACTCAACTCATCAACTCAACTCCTCAACTCACGGCCCTCTGCCGTCCACCGAATTCTGCTCCATGGCTTCTAAACCTTTCACCGGCCCTCTGCCGTCCACCGAATTCTGCTCCATGGTGTTGATGAGTTGAGTTGATGAGTTGATGAGTTGAGTTGAGTTATATCCAGTTTTATCCACTTTTTTCCACTTTTTTCCACTCCTTTTTCCACTTTTTTTCCCACCTTTTTCCCATATTTTCCCACATTTTCCCACTTTTTCCACTTTTTCCAATTTCTTCCACGTTTTTCCACCTTTTCCAACCTTTTTCCACCATAAAACTGGATAAAAGTGGAAAAAAGTGGAAAAAAGTGGAAAGGTTTAGAAGCCATGGAGCAGAATTCGGTGGACGGCAGAGGGCCGGTGAAAGGTTTAGAAGCCATGGAGCAGAATTCGGTGGACGGCAGAGGGCCGGTGAAAGGTTTAGAAGCCATGGAGCAGAATTCGGTGGACGGCAGAGGGCCGCTGAAAGGTTTAGAAGCCATGGAGCAGAATTCGGTGGACGGCAGAGGGCCGGTGAAAGGTTTAGAAGCCATGGAGCAGAATTCGGTGGACGGCAGAGGGCCGGTGAAAGGTTTAGAAGCCATGGAGCAGAATTCGGTGGACGGCAGAGGGCCGGTGAAAGGTTTAGAAGTTTCCCACCTTTTTCCCATATTTTCCCACATTTTCCACTTTTTCCACTTTTTCCAATTTCGTCCACGTTTTCCCACCTTTTCCCACCTTTTTCCACCATAAAACTGGATAAAAGTGGAAAAAAGTGGAAAAAAGTGGAAAGGTTTAGAAGCCATGGAGCAGAATTCGGTGGACGGCAGAGGGCCGGTGAAAGGTTTAGAAGCCATGGAGCAGAATTCGGTGGACGGCAGAGGGCCGGTGAAAGGTTTAGAAGCCATGGAGCAGAATTCGGTGGACGGCAGAGGGCCGGTGAAAGGTTTAGAAGCCATGGAGCAGAATTCGGTGGACGGCAGAGGGCCAGTGAAAGGTTTAGAAGCCATGGAGCAGAATTCGGTGGACGGCAGAGGGCCGGTGAAAGGTTTAGAAGCCATGGAGCAGAATTCGGTGGACGGCAGAGGGCCGGTGAAAGGTTTAGAAGCCATGGAGCAGAATTCGGTGGACGGCAGAGGGCCGGTGAAAGGTTTAGAAGCCATGGAGCAGAATTCGGTGGACGGCAGAGGGCCGGTGAAAGGTTTAGAAGCCATGGAGCAGAATTCGGTGGACGCAGAGGGCCGGTGAAAGGTTTAGAAGCCATGGAGCAGAATTCGGTGGACGGCAGAGGGCCGGTGAAAGGTTTAGAAGCCATGGAGCAGAATTCGGTGGACGGCAGAGGGCCGGTGAAAGGTTTAGAAGCCATGGAGCAGAATTCGGTGGACGGCAGAGGGCCGGTGAAAGGTTTAGAAGCCATGGAGCAGAATTCGGTGGACGGCAGAGGGCCGGTGAAAGGTTTAGAAGCCATGGAGCAGAATTCGGTGGACGGCAGAGGGCCGGTGAAAGGTTTAGAAGCCATGGAGCAGAATTCGGTGGACGGCAGAGGGCCGCTGAAAGGTTTAGAAGCCATGGAGCAGAATTCGGTGGATGGCAGAGGGCCGGTGAAAGGTTTAGAAGCCATGGAGCAGAATTCGGTGGACGGCAGAAGGCCGTGAGTTGAGGAGTTGAGTTGATGAGTTGAGTTGATGAGTTGATGAGTTGAGTTGATGAGTTGATGAGTTGAGTTGATGAGTTGAGTTGATGAGTTGAGTTGATGAGTTGATGAGTTGAGTTGAGTTTTATCCAGTTTTATCCAGTTTTTTCCACTCCTTTTTCCACTTTTTTTCCCACCTTTTTCCCACATTTTCCCACATTTTTCCACTTTTTCCACTTTTTCCAATTTCTTCCACGTTTTTCCACCTTTTCCCACCTTTTTCCACCATAAAACTGGATAGAAGTGGAAAAAAGTGGAAAAAACTGGAAAGGTTTAGAAGCCATGGAGCAGAATTCGGTGGACGGCAGAGGGCCGGTGAAAGGTTTAGAAGCCATGGAGCAGAATTCGGTGGACGGCAGAGGGCCGGTGAAAGGTTTAGAAGCCATGGAGCAGAATTCGGTGGACGGCAGAGGGCCGGTGAAAGGTTTAGAAGCCATGGAGCAGAATTCGGTGGACGGCAGAGGGCCGTGAGTTGAGGAGTTGAGTTGATGAGTTGAGTTGATGAAAAGTGGATAAAACTGGATATAACTCAACTCAACTCATCAACTCATCAACTCAACTCATCAACTCATCAACTCAACTCATCAACTCAACTCCTCAACTCACGGCCCTCTGCCGTCCACCGAATTCTGCTCCATGGCTTCTAAACCTTTCACCGGCCCTCTGCCGTCCACCGAATTCTGCTCCATGGTGTTGATGAGTTGAGTTGATGAGTTGATGAGTTGAGTTGAGTTATATCCAGTTTTATCCACTTTTTCCACTTTTTTCCACTCCTTTTTCAACTTTTTTTCCCACCTTTTTCCCATATTTTCCCACATTTTCCCACTTTTTCCACTTTTTCCAATTTCTTCCACGTTTTTCCACCTTTTCCCACCTTTTTCCACCATAAAACTGGATAAAAGTGGAAAAAAGTGGAAAAAAGTGGAAAGGTTTAGAAGCCATGGAGCAGAATTCGGTGGACGGCAGAGGGCCGGTGAAAGGTTTAGAAGCCATGGAGCAGAATTCGGTGGACGGCAGAGGGCCGGTGAAAGGTTTAGAAGCCATGGAGCAGAATTCGGTGGACGGCAGAGGGCCGGTGAAATGTTTAGAAGCCATGGAGCAGAATTCGGTGGACGGCAGAGGGCCGGTGAAAGGTTTAGAAGCCATGGAGCAGAATTCGGTGGACGGCAGAGGGCCGGTGAAAGGTTTAGAAGCCATGGAGCAGAATTCGGTGGACGGCAGAGGGCCGGTGAAAGGCTTAGAAGCCATGGAGCAGAATTCGGTGGACGGCAGAGGGCCGTGAGTTGAGGAGTTGAGTTGATGAGTTGAGTTGATGAGTTGATGAGTTGAGTTGATGAGTTGATGAGTTGAGTTGAGTTTTATCCAGTTTTATCCACTTTTTTCCACTTTTTTCCACTCCTTTTTCCACTTTTTTTCCCACCTTTTTCCCATATTTTCCCACATTTTTCCACTTTTTCCACTTTTTCCAATTTCTTCCACGTTTTTCCACCATTTCCCACCTTTTTCCACCATAAAACTGGATAAAAGTGGAAAAAAGTGGAAAAAAGTGGAAAGGTTTAGAAGCCATGGAGCAGAATTCGGTGGACGGCAGAGGGCCGGTGAAAGGTTTAGAAGCCATGGAGCAGAATTCGGTGGACGGCAGAGGGCCGGTGAAAGGTTTAGAAGCCACGGAGCAGAATTCGGTGGACGGCAGAGGGCCGTGAGTTGAGGAGTTGAGTTGATGAGTTGAGTTGATGAGTTGAGTTGATGAGTTGATGAGTTGAGTTGAGTTTTATCCAGTTTTATCCAGTTTTTTCCACTCCTTTTTCCACTCCTTTTTCCACTTTTTTTCCCACCTTTTTCTCACATTTTCCCACATTTTTCCACTTTTTCCACTTTTTCCAATTTCTTCCACGTTTTTCCACCTTTTTCCACCATAAAACTGGATAGAAGTGGAAAAAAGTGGAAAAAACTGGAAAGGTTTAGAAGCCATGGAGCAGAATTCGGTGGACGGCAGAGGGCCGGTGAAAGGTTTAGAAGCCATGGAGCAGAATTCGGTGGACGGCAGAGGGCCGGTGAAAGGTTTAGAAGCCATGGAGCAGAATTCGGTGGACGGCAGAGGGCCGGTGAAAGGTTTAGAAGCCATGGAGCAGAATTCGGTGGACGGCAGAGGGCCGTGAGTTGAGGAGTTGAGTTGATGAGTTGAGTTGATGAGTTGATGAGTTGAGTTGATGAGTTGATGAGTTGAGTTGAGTTATATCCAGTTTTATCCACTTTTTTCCACTTTTTTCCACTCCTTTTTCCACTTTTTTTCCCACCTTTTTCCCATATTTTCCCACATTTTCCCACTTTTTCCACTTTTTCCAATTTCTTCCACGTTTTTCCACCTTTTCCCACCTTTTTCCACCATAAAACTGGATAAAAGTGGAAAAAAGTGGAAAAAAGTGGAAAGGTTTAGAAGCCATGGAGCAGAATTCGGTGGACGGCAGAGGGCCGGTGAAAGGTTTAGAAGCCATGGAGCAGAATTCGGTGGACGGCAGAGGGCCGGTGAAAGGTTTAGAAGCCATGGAGCAGAATTCGGTGGACGGCAGAGGGCCGGTGAAAGGTTTAGAAGCCATGGAGCAGAATTCGGTGGACGGCAGAGGGCCGGTGAAAGGTTTAGAAGCCATGGAGCAGAATTCGGTGGACGGCAGAGGGCCGGTGAAAGGTTTAGAAGCCATGGAGCAGAATTCGGTGGACGGCAGAGGGCCGGTGAAAGGCTTAGAAGCCATGGAGCAGAATTCGGTGGACGGCAGAGGGCCGTGAGTTGAGGAGTTGAGTTGATGAGTTGAGTTGATGAGTTGATGAGTTGAGTTGATGAGTTGATGAGTTGAGTTGAGTTTTATCCAGTTTTATCCAGTTTTTTCCACTTTTTTCCACTCCTTTTTCCACTTTTTTCCCACCTTTTTCCCATATTTTCCCACATTTTTCCACTTTTTCCACTTTTTCCAATTTCTTCCACGTTTTTCCACCATTTCCCACCTTTTTCCACCATAAAACTGGATAAAAGTGGAAAAAAGTGGAAAAAACTGGAAAGGTTTAGAAGCCATGGAGCAGAATTCGGTGGACCGCAGAGGGCCGGTGAAAGGTTTAGAAGCCATGGAGCAGAATTCGGTGGACGGCAGAGGGCCGGTGAAAGGTTTAGAAGCCATGGAGCAGAATTCGGTGGACGGCAGAGGGCCGGTGAAAGGTTTAGAAGCCATGGAGCAGAATTCGGTGGACGGCAGAGGGCCGGTGAAAGGTTTAGAAGCCATGGAGCAGAATTCGGTGGACGGCAGAGGGCCGGTGAAAGGTTTAGAAGCCATGGAGCAGAATTCGGTGGACGGCAGAGGGCCGGTGAAAGGTTTAGAAGCCATGGAGCAGAATTCGGTGGACGGCAGAGGGCCGGTGAAAGGTTTAGAAGCCATGGAGCAGAATTCGGTGGACGGCAGAGGGCCGGTGAAAGGTTTAGAAGCCATGGAGCAGAATTCGGTGGACGGCAGAAGGCCGGTGAAAGGTTTAGAAGCCATGGAGCAGAATTCGGTGGACGGCAGAGGGCCGGTGAAAGGTTTAGAAGCCATGGAGCAGAATTCGGTGGACGGCAGAAGGCCGTGAGTTGAGGAGTTGAGTTGATGAGTTGAGTTGATGAGTTGATGAGTTGAGTTGATGAGTTGATGAGTTGAGTTGAGTTTTATCCAGTTTTATCCAGTTTTTTCCAGTTTTTTCCACTCCTTTTTCCACTTTTTTTCCCACCTTTTTCCCACATTTTCCCACTTTTTCCCACTTTTTTCAATTTCTTCCACGTTTTTCCACCCTTTTCCACCATAAAACTGGATAAAAGTGGAAAAAAGTGGAAAAAACTGGAAAGGTTTAGAAGCCATGGAGCAGAATTCGGTGGACGGCAGAGGGCCGGTGAAAGGTTTAGAAGCCATGGAGCAGAATTCGGTGGACGGCAGAGGGCCGGTGAAAGGTTTAGAAGCCATGGAGCAGAATTCGGTGGACGGCAGAGGGCCGGTGAAAGGTATAGAAGCCATGGAGCAGAATTCGGTGGACGGCAGAGGGCCGGTTAAAGGTTTAGAAGCCATGGAGCAGAATTCGGTGGACGGCAGAGGGCCGGTGAAAGGTTTAGAAGCCATGGAGCAGAATTCGGTGGACGGCAGAGGGCCGGTGAAAGGTTTAGAAGCCATGGAGCAGAATTCGGTGGACGGCAGAGGGCCGTGAGTTGAGGAGTTGAGTTGATGAGTTGAGTTGATGAGTTGAGTTGATGAGTTGATGAGTTGAGTTGAGTTATATCCAGTTTTATCCAGTTTTTTCCACTTTTTTCCACTCCTTTTTCCACTTTTTTCCCCACCTTTTTCCCATATTTTCCCAAATTTTTCCACTTTTTCCACTTTTTCCAATTTCTTCCACGTTTTTCCACCTTTTCCCACCTTTTTCCACCATAAAACTGGATAAAAGTGGAAAAAAGTGGAAAAAAGTGGAAAGGTTTAGAAGCCATGAAGCAGAATTCGGTGGACGGCAGAGGGCCGGTGAAAGGTTTAGAAGCCATGGAGCAGAATTCGGTGGACGGCAGAGGGCCGGTGAAAGGTTTAGAAGCCATGGAGCAGAATTCGGTGGACGGCAGAGGGCCGGTGAAAGGTTTAGAAGCCATGGAGCAGAATTCGGTGGACGGCAGAGGGCCGGTGAAAGGTTTAGAAGCCATGGAGCAGAATTCGGTGGACGGCAGAGGGCCGGTGAAAGGTTTAGAAGCCATGGAGCAGAATTCGGTGGACGGCAGAGGGCCGGTGAAAGGTTTAGAAGCCATGGAGCAGAATTCGGTGGACGGCAGAGGGCCGGTGAAAGGTTTAGAAGCCATGGAGCAGAATTCGGTGGACGGCAGAGGGCCGGTGAAAGGTTTAGAAGCCATGGAGCAGAATTCGGTGGACGGCAGAGGGCCGTGAGTTGAGGAGTTGAGTTGATGAGTTGAGTTGATGAGTTGATGAGTTGAGTTGATGAGTTGATGAGTTGAGTTGAGTTTTTACCAGTTTTATCCAGTTTTTTCCAGTTTTTTCCACTCCTTTTTCCACCTTTTTTCCCACCTTTTTCCCACATTTTCCCACATTTTTCCACTTTTTCCACTTTTTCCAATTTCTTCCACGTTTTTCCACCTTTTCCCACCTTTTTCCACCATAAAACTGGATAAAAGTGGAAAAAACTGGAAAAAACTGGAAAGGTTTAGAAGCCATGGAGCAGAATTCGGTGGACGGCAGAGGGCCGGTGAAAGGTTTAGAAGCCATGGAGCAGAATTCGGTGGACGGCAGAGGGCCGGTGAAAGGTTTAGAAGCCATGGAGCAGAATTCGCTGGACGGCAGAGGGCCGGTGAAAGGTTTAGAAGCCATGGAGCAGAATTCGGTGGACGGCAGAGGGCCGGTGAAAGGTTTAGAAGCCATGGAGCAGAATTCGGTGGACGGCAGAGGGCCGGTGAAAGGTTTAGAAGCCATGGAGCAGAATTCGGTGGACGGCAGAGGGCCGGTGAAAGGTTTAGAAGCCATGGAGCAGAATTCGGTGGACGGCAGAGGGCCGGTGAAAGGTTTAGAAGCCATGGAGCAGAATTCGGTGGACGGCAGAGGGCCGGTGAAAGGTTTAGAAGCCATGGAGCAGAATTCGGTGGACGGCAGAGGGCCGGTGAAAGGTTTAGAAGCCATGGAGCAGAATTCGGTGGACGGCAGAGGGCCGGTGAAAGGTTTAGAAGCCATGGAGCAGAATTCGGTGGACGGCAGAGGGCCGGTGAAAGGTTTAGAAGCCATGGAGCAGAATTCGGTGGACGGCAGAGGGCCGGTGAAAGGTTTAGAAGCCATGGAGCAGAATTCGGTGGACGGCAGAGGGCCGTGAGTTGAGGAGTTGAGTTGATGAGTTGAGTTGATGAGTTGATGAGTTGAGTTGATGAGTTGATGAGTTGAGTTGAGTTTTTACCAGTTTTATCCAGTTTTTTCCAGTTTTTTCCACTCCTTTTTCCACTTTTTTTCCCACCTTTTTCCCACATTTTCCCACATTTTTCCACTTTTTCCACTTTTTCCAATTTCTTCCACGTTTTTCCACCTTTTCCCACCTTTTTCCACCATAAAACTGGATAAAAGTGGAAAAAACTGGAAAAAACTGGAAAGGTTTAGAAGCCATGGAGCAGAATTCGGTGGACGGCAGAGGGCCGGTGAAAGGTTTAGAAGCCATGGAGCAGAATTCGGTGGACGGCAGAGGGCCGGTGAAAGGTTTAGAAGCCATGGAGCAGAATTCGGTGGACGGCAGAGGGCCGGTGAAAGGTTTAGAAGCCATGGAGCAGAATTCGGTGGACGGCAGAGGGCCGGTGAAAGGTTTAGAAGCCATGGAGCAGAATTCGGTGGACGGCAGAGGGCCGGTGAAAGGTTTAGAAGCCATGGAGCAGAATTCGGTGGACGGCAGAGGGCCGGTGAAAGGTTTAGAAGCCATGGAGCAGAATTCGGTGGACGGCAGAGGGCCGGTGAAAGGTTTAGAAGCCATGGAGCAGAATTCGGTGGACGGCAGAGGGCCGGTGAAAGGTTTAGAAGCCATGGAGCAGAATTCGGTGGACGGCAGAGGGCCGGTGAAAGGTTTAGAAGCCATGGAGCAGAATTCGGTGGACGGCAGAGGGCCGGTGAAAGGTTTAGAAGCCATGGAGCAGAATTCGGTGGACGGCAGAGGGCCGGTGAAAGGTTTAGAAGCCATGGAGCAGAATTCGGTGGACGGCAGAGGGCCGGTGAAAGGTTTAGAAGCCATGGAGCAGAATTCGGTGGACGGCAGAGGGCCGGTGAAAGGTTTAGAAGCCATGGAGCAGAATTCGGTGGACGGCAGAGGGCCGGTGAAAGGTTTAGAAGCCATGGAGCAGAATTCGGTGGACGGCAGAGGGCCGGTGAAAGGTTTAGAAGCCATGGAGCAGAATTCGGTGGACGGCAGAGGGCCGGTGAAAGGTTTAGAAGCCATGGAGCAGAATTCGGTGGACGGCAGAGGGCCGGTGAAAGGTTTAGAAGCCATGGAGCAGAATTCGGTGGACGGCAGAGGGCCGGTGAAAGGTTTAGAAGCCATGGAGCAGAATTCGGTGGACGGCAGAGGGCCGGTGAAAGGTTTAGAAGCCATGGAGCAGAATTCGGTGGACGGCAGAGGGCCGGTGAAAGGTTTAGAAGCCATGGAGCAGAATTCGGTGGACGGCAGAGGGCCGGTGAAAGGTTTAGAAGCCATGGAGCAGAATTCGGTGGACGGCAGAGGGCCGGTGAAAGGTTTAGAAGCCATGGAGCAGAATTCGGTGGACGGCAGAGGGCCGGTGAAAGGTTTAGAAGCCATGGAGCAGAATTCGGTGGACGGCAGAGGGCCGGTGAAAGGTTTAGAAGCCATGGAGCAGAATTCGGTGGACGGCAGAGGGCCGGTGAAAGGTTTAGAAGCCATGGAGCAGAATTCGGTGGACGGCAGAGGGCCGGTGAAAGGTTTAGAAGCCATGGAGCAGAATTCGGTGGACGGCAGAGGGCCGGTGAAAGGTTTAGAAGCCATGGAGCAGAATTCGGTGGACGGCAGAGGGCCGGTGAAAGGTTTAGAAGCCATGGAGCAGAATTCGGTGGACGGCAGAGGGCCGGTGAAAGGTTTAGAAGCCATGGAGCAGAATTCGGTGGACGGCAGAGGGCCGGTGAAAGGTTTAGAAGCCATGGAGCAGAATTCGGTGGACGGCAGAGGGCCGTGAGTTGAGGAGTTGAGTTGATGAGTTGAGTTGATGAGTTGATGAGTTGAGTTGATGAGTTGATGAGTTGAGTTGAGTTTTTACCAGTTTTATCCAGTTTTTTCCAGTTTTTTCCACTCCTTTTTCCACTTTTTTTCCCACCTTTTTCCCACATTTTCCCACATTTTTCCACTTTTTCCACTTTTTCCAATTTCTTCCACGTTTTTCCACCTTTTCCCACCTTTTTCCACCATAAAACTGGATAAAAGTGGAAAAAACTGGAAAAAACTGGAAAGGTTTAGAAGCCATGGAGCAGAATTCGGTGGACGGCAGAGGGCCGGTGAAAGGTTTAGAAGCCATGGAGCAGAATTCGGTGGACGGCAGAGGGCCGGTGAAAGGTTTAGAAGCCATGGAGCAGAATTCGGTGGACGGCAGAGGGCCGGTGAAAGGTTTAGAAGCCATGGAGCAGAATTCGGTGGACGGCAGAGGGCCGGTGAAAGGTTTAGAAGCCATGGAGCAGAATTCGGTGGACGGCAGAGGGCCGGTGAAAGGTTTAGAAGCCATGGAGCAGAATTCGGTGGACGGCAGAGGGCCGTGAGTTGAGGAGTTGAGTTGATGAGTTGAGTTGATGAGTTGATGAGTTGAGTTGATGAGTTGATGAGTTGAGTTGAGTTATATCCAGTTTTATCCAGTTTTTTTCCACTCCTTTTTCCACTTTTTTCCCCACCTTTTCCCCATATTTTCTCACTTTTTTCCACTTTTTCCACTTTTTCCAATTTCTTCCACGTTTTTCCACCTTTTCCCACCTTTTTCCACCATAAAACTGGATAAAAGTGGAAAAATGTGGAAAGGTTTAGAAGCCATGGAGCAGAATTCGGTGGACGGCAAAGGGCCGGTGAAAGGTTTAGAAGCCATGGAGCAGAATTCGGTGGACGGCAGAGGGCCGGTGAAAGGTTTAGAAGCCATGGAGCAGAATTCGGTGGACGGCAGAGGGCCGGTGAAAGGTTTAGAAGCCATGGAGCAGAATTCGGTGGACGGCAGAGGGCCGGTGAAAGGTTTAGAAGCCATGGAGCAGAATTCGGTGGACGGCAGAGGGCCGGTGAAAGGTTTAGAAGCCATGGAGCAGAATTCGGTGGACGGCAGAGGGCCGGTGAAAGGTTTAGAAGCCATGGAGCAGAATTCGGTGGACGGCAGAGGGCCGGTGAAAGGTTTAGAAGCCATGGAGCAGAATTCGGTGGACGGCAGAGGGCCGTGAGTTGAGGAGTTGAGTTGATGAGTTGAGTTGATGAGTTGATGAGTTGAGTTGATGAGTTGATGAGTTGAGTTGAGTTTTTACCAGTTTTATCCAGTTTTTTCCAGTTTTTTCCACTCCTTTTTCCACCTTTTTTCCCACCTTTTTCCCACATTTTCCCACATTTTTCCACTTTTTCCACTTTTTCCAATTTCTTCCACGTTTTTCCACCTTTTCCCACCTTTTTCCACCATAAAACTGGATAAAAGTGGAAAAAACTGGAAAAAACTGGAAAGGTTTAGAAGCCATGGAGCAGAATTCGGTGGACGGCAGAGGGCCGGTGAAAGGTTTAGAAGCCATGGAGCAGAATTCGGTGGACGGCAGAGGGCCGGTGAAAGGTTTAGAAGCCATGGAGCAGAATTCGGTGGACGGCAGAGGGCCGGTGAAAGGTTTAGAAGCCATGGAGCAGAATTCGGTGGACGGCAGAGGGCCGGTGAAAGGTTTAGAAGCCATGGAGCAGAATTCGGTGGACGGCAGAGGGCCGGTGAAAGGTTTAGAAGCCATGGAGCAGAATTCGGTGGACGGCAGAGGGCCGGTGAAAGGTTTAGAAGCCATGGAGCAGAATTCGGTGGACGGCAGAGGGCCGGTGAAAGGTTTAGAAGCCATGGAGCAGAATTCGGTGGACGGCAGAGGGCCGGTGAAAGGTTTAGAAGCCATGGAGCAGAATTCGGTGGACGGCAGAGGGCCGGTGAAAGGTTTAGAAGCCATGGAGCAGAATTCGGTGGACGGCAGAGGGCCGGTGAAAGGTTTAGAAGCCATGGAGCAGAATTCGGTGGACGGCAGAGGGCCGGTGAAAGGTTTAGAAGCCATGGAGCAGAATTCGGTGGACGGCAGAGGGCCGTGAGTTGAGGAGTTGAGTTGATGAGTTGAGTTGATGAGTTGATGAGTTGAGTTGATGAGTTGATGAGTTGAGTTGAGTTTTTACCAGTTTTATCCAGTTTTTTCCAGTTTTTTCCACTCCTTTTTCCACTTTTTTTCCCACCTTTTTCCCACATTTTCCCACATTTTTCCACTTTTTCCACTTTTTCCAATTTCTTCCACGTTTTTCCACCTTTTCCCACCTTTTTCCACCATAAAACTGGATAAAAGTGGAAAAAACTGGAAAAAACTGGAAAGGTTTAGAAGCCATGGAGCAGAATTCGGTGGACGGCAGAGGGCCGGTGAAAGGTTTAGAAGCCATGGAGCAGAATTCGGTGGACGGCAGAGGGCCGGTGAAAGGTTTAGAAGCCATGGAGCAGAATTCGGTGGACGGCAGAGGGCCGGTGAAAGGTTTAGAAGCCATGGAGCAGAATTCGGTGGACGGCAGAGGGCCGGTGAAAGGTTTAGAAGCCATGGAGCAGAATTCAGTGGACGGCAGAGGGCCGGTGAAAGGTTTAGAAGCCATGGAGCAGAATTCGGTGGACGGCAGAGGGCCGGTGAAAGGTTTAGAAGCCATGGAGCAGAATTCGGTGGACGGCAGAGGGCCGGTGAAAGGTTTAGAAGCCATGGAGCAGAATTCGGTGGACGGCAGAGGGCCGGTGAAAGGTTTAGAAGCCATGGAGCAGAATTCGGTGGACGGCAGAGGGCCGGTGAAAGGTTTAGAAGCCATGGAGCAGAATTCGGTGGACGGCAGAGGGCCGGTGAAAGGTTTAGAAGCCATGGAGCAGAATTCGGTGGACGGCAGAGGGCCGGTGAAAGGTTTAGAAGCCATGGAGCAGAATTCGGTGGACGGCAGAGGGCCGGTTAAAGGTTTAGAAGCCATGGAGCAGAATTCGGTGGACGGCAGAGGGCCGGTGAAAGGTTTAGAAGCCATGGAGCAGAATTCGGTGGACGGCAGAGGGCCGGTGAAAGGTTTAGAAGCCATGGAGCAGAATTCGGTGGACGGCAGAGGGCCGGTGAAAGGTTTAGAAGCCATGGAGCAGAATTCGGTGGACGGCAGAGGGCCGTGAGTTGAGGAGTTGAGTTGATGAGTTGAGTTGATGAGTTGATGAGTTGAGTTGATGAGTTGATGAGTTGAGTTGAGTTATATCCAGTTTTATCCAGTTTTTTTCCACTCCTTTTTCCACTTTTTTCCCCACCTTTTCCCCATATTTTCTCACTTTTTTCCACTTTTTCCACTTTTTCCAATTTCTTCCACGTTTTTCCACCTTTTCCCACCTTTTTCCACCATAAAACTGGATAAAAGTGGAAAAATGTGGAAAGGTTTAGAAGCCATGGAGCAGAATTCGGTGGACGGCAGAGGGCCGGTGAAAGGTTTAGAAGCCATGGAGCAGAATTCGGTGGACGGCAGAGGGCCGGTGAAAGGTTTAGAAGCCATGGAGCAGAATTCGGTGGACGGCAGAGGGCCGGTGAAAGGTTTAGAAGCCATGGAGCAGAATTCGGTGGACGGCAGAGGGCCGGTGAAAGGTTTAGAAGCCATGGAGCAGAATTCGGTGGACGGCAGAGGGCCGGTGAAAGGTTTAGAAGCCATGGAGCAGAATTCGGTGGACGGCAGAGGGCCGGTGAAAGGTTTAGAAGCCATGGAGCAGAATTCGGTGGACGGCAGAGGGCCGTGAGTTGAGGAGTTGAGTTGATGAGTTGAGTTGATGAGTTGATGAGTTGAGTTGATGAGTTGATGAGTTGAGTTGAGTTTTTACCAGTTTTATCCAGTTTTTTCCAGTTTTTTCCACTCCTTTTTCCACTTTTTTTCCCACCTTTTTCCCACATTTTCCCACATTTTTCCACTTTTTCCACTTTTTCCAATTTCTTCCACGTTTTTCCACCTTTTCCCACCTTTTTCCACCATAAAACTGGATAAAAGTGGAAAAAACTGGAAAAAACTGGAAAGGTTTAGAAGCCATGGAGCAGAATTCGGTGGACGGCAGAGGGCCAGTGAAAGGTTTAGAAGCCATGGAGCAGAATTCGGTGGACGGCAGAGGGCCGGTGAAAGGTTTAGAAGCCATGGAGCAGAATTCGGTGGACGGCAGAGGGCCGGTGAAAGGTTTAGAAGCCATGGAGCAGAATTCGGTGGACGGCAGAGGGCCGGTGAAAGGTTTAGAAGCCATGGAGCAGAATTCGGTGGACGGCAGAGGGCCGGTGAAAGGTTTAGAAGCCATGGAGCAGAATTCGGTGGACGGCAGAGGGCCGGTGAAAGGTTTAGAAGCCATGGAGCAGAATTCGGTGGACGGCAGAGGGCCATGAGTTGAGGAGTTGAGTTGATGAGTTGAGTTGATGAGTTGATGAGTTGAGTTGATGAGTTGATGAGTTGAGTTGAGTTTTATCCAGTTTTATCCACTTTTTTCCACTTTTTTCCACTCCTTTTTCCACTTTTTTTCCCACCTTTTTCCCACATTTTCCCACATTTTTCCACTTTTTCCACTTTTTCCAATTTCTTCCACGTTTTTCCACCTTTTCCCACATTTTCCACCATAAAACTGGATAAAAGTGGAAAAAAGTGGAAAAAACTGGAAAGGTTTAGAAGCCATGGAGCAGAATTCGGTGGACGGCAGAGGGCCGGTGAAAGGTTTAGAAGCCATGGAGCAGAATTCGGTGGACGGCAGAGGGCCGGTGAAAGGTTTAGAAGCCATGGAGCAGAATTCGGTGGACGGCAGAGGGCCGGTGAAAGGTTTAGAAGCCATGGAGCAGAATTCGGTGGACGGCAGAGGGCCGGTGAAAGGTTTAGAAGCCATGGAGCAGAATTCGGTGGACGGCAGAGGGCCGGTGAAAGGTTTAGAAGCCATGGAGCAGAATTCGGTGGACGGCAGAGGGCCGGTGAAAGGTTTAGAAGCCATGGAGCAGAATTCGGTGGACGGCAGAGGGCCGGTGAAAGGTTTAGAAGCCATGGAGCAGAATTCGGTGGACGGCAGAGGGCCGTGAGTTGAGGAGTTGAGTTGATGAGTTGAGTTGATGAGTTGATGAGTTGAGTTGATGAGTTGATGAGTTGAGTTGAGTTTTTACCAGTTTTATCCAGTTTTTTCCAGTTTTTTCCACTCCTTTTTCCACTTTTTTTCCCACCTTTTTCCCACATTTTCCCACATTTTTCCACTTTTTCCACTTTTTCCAATTTCTTCCACGTTTTTCCACCTTTTCCCACCTTTTTCCACCATAAAACTGGATAAAAGTGGAAAAAACTGGAAAAAACTGGAAAGGTTTAGAAGCCATGGAGCAGAATTCGGTGGACGGCAGAGGGCCAGTGAAAGGTTTAGAAGCCATGGAGCAGAATTCGGTGGACGGCAGAGGGCCGGTGAAAGGTTTAGAAGCCATGGAGCAGAATTCGGTGGACGGCAGAGGGCCGGTGAAAGGTTTAGAAGCCATGGAGCAGAATTCGGTGGACGGCAGAGGGCCGGTGAAAGGTTTAGAAGCCATGGAGCAGAATTCGGTGGACGGCAGAGGGCCGGTGAAAGGTTTAGAAGCCATGGAGCAGAATTCGGTGGACGGCAGAGGGCCGGTGAAAGGTTTAGAAGCCATGGAGCAGAATTCGGTGGACGGCAGAGGGCCGGTGAAAGGTTTAGAAGCCATGGAGCAGAATTCGGTGGACGGCAGAGGGCCGGTGAAAGGTTTAGAAGCCATGGAGCAGAATTCGGTGGACGGCAGAGGGCCGTGAGTTGAGGAGTTGAGTTGATGAGTTGAGTTGATGAGTTGATGAGTTGAGTTGATGAGTTGATGAGTTGAGTTGAGTTTTATCCAGTTTTATCCACTTTTTTCCACTTTTTTCCACTCCTTTTTCCACTTTTTTTCCCACCTTTTTCCCACATTTTCCCACATTTTTCCACTTTTTCCACTTTTTCCAATTTCTTCCACGTTTTTCCACCTTTTCCCACATTTTTCCACCATAAAACTGGATAAAAGTGGAAAAAAGTGGAAAAAAGTGGAAAGGTTTAGAAGCCATGGAGCAGAATTCGGTGGACGGCAGAGGGCCGGTGAAAGGTTTAGAAGCCATGGAGCAGAATTCGGTGGACGGCAGAGGGCCGGTGAAAGGTTTAGAAGCCATGGAGCAGAATTCGGTGGACGGCAGAGGGCCGGTTAAAGGTTTAGAAGCCATGGAGCAGAATTCGGTGGACGGCAGAGGGCCGGTGAAAGGTTTAGAAGCCATGGAGCAGAATTCGGTGGACGGCAGAGGGCCGGTGAAAGGTTTAGAAGCCATGGAGCAGAATTCGGTGGACGGCAGAGGGCCGGTGAAAGGTTTAGAAGCCATGGAGCAGAATTCGGTGGACGGCAGAGGGCCGGTGAAAGGTTTAGAAGCCATGGAGCAGAATTCGGTGGACGGCAGAGGGCCGGTGAAAGGTTTAGAAGCCATGGAGCAGAATTCGGTGGACGGCAGAGGGCCGGTGAAAGGTTTAGAAGCCATGGAGCAGAATTCGGTGGACGGCAGAGGGCCGGTGAAAGGTTTAGAAGCCATGGAGCAGAATTCGGTGGACGGCAGAGGGCCGGTGAAAGGTTTAGAAGCCATGGAGCAGAATTCGGTGGACGGCAGAGGGCCGGTGAAAGGTTTAGAAGCCATGGAGCAGAATTCGGTGGACGGCAGAGGGCCGGTGAAAGGTTTAGAAGCCATGGAGCAGAATTCGGTGGACGGCAGAGGGCCGGTTAAAGGTTTAGAAGCCATGGAGCAGAATTCGGTGGACGGCAGAGGGCCGGTGAAAGGTTTAGAAGCCATGGAGCAGAATTCGGTGGACGGCAGAGGGCCGGTGAAAGGTTTAGAAGCCATGGAGCAGAATTCGGTGGACGGCAGAGGGCCGTGAGTTGAGGAGTTGAGTTGATGAGTTGAGTTGATGAGTTGATGAGTTGAGTTGATGAGTTGATGAGTTGAGTTGAGTTTTATCCAGTTTTATCCACTTTTTTCCACTTTTTTCCACTCCTTTTTCCACTTTTTTTCCCACCTTTTTCCCACATTTTCCCACATTTTTCCACTTTTTCCACTTTTTCCAATTTCTTCCACGTTTTTCCACCTTTTCCCACATTTTTCCACCATAAAACTGGATAAAAGTGGAAAAAAGTGGAAAAAAGTGGAAAGGTTTAGAAGCCATGGAGCAGAATTCGGTGGACGGCAGAGGGCCGGTGAAAGGTTTAGAAGCCATGGAGCAGAATTCGGTGGACGGCAGAGGGCCGGTGAAAGGTTTAGAAGCCATGGAGCAGAATTCGGTGGACGGCAGAGGGCCGGTTAAAGGTTTAGAAGCCATGGAGCAGAATTCGGTGGACGGCAGAGGGCCGGTGAAAGGTTTAGAAGCCATGGAGCAGAATTCGGTGGACGGCAGAGGGCCGGTGAAAGGTTTAGAAGCCATGGAGCAGAATTCGGTGGACGGCAGAGGGCCGGTGAAAGGTTTAGAAGCCATGGAGCAGAATTCGGTGGACGGCAGAGGGCCGGTGAAAGGTTTAGAAGCCATGGAGCAGAATTCGGTGGACGGCAGAGGGCCGGTGAAAGGTTTAGAAGCCATGGAGCAGAATTCGGTGGACGGCAGAGGGCCGTGAGTTGAGGAGTTGAGTTGATGAGTTGAGTTGATGAGTTGATGAGTTGAGTTGATGAGTTGATGAGTTGAGTTGAGTTATATCCAGTTTTATCCAGTTTTTTTCCACTCCTTTTTCCACTTTTTTCCCCACCTTTTCCCCATATTTCTCACTTTTTCCCACTTTTTCCACTTTTTCCAATTTCTTCCATGTTTTTCCACCTTTTCCCACCTTTTTCCACCATAAAACTGGATAAAAGTGGAAAAATGTGGAAAGGTTTAGAAGCCATGGAGCAGAATTCGGTGGACGGCAGAGGGCCGGTGAAAGGTTTAGAAGCCATGGAGCAGAATTCGGTGGACGGCAGAGGGCCGGTGAAAGGTTTAGAAGCCATGGAGCAGAATTCGGTGGACGGCAGAGGGCCGGTGAAAGGTTTAGAAGCCATGGAGCAGAATTCGGTGGACGGCAGAGGGCCGGTGAAAGGTTTAGAAGCCATGGAGCAGAATTCGGTGGACGGCAGAGGGCCGGTGAAAGGTTTAGAAGCCATGGAGCAGAATTCGGTGGACGGCAGAGGGCCGGTGAAAGGTTTAGAAGCCATGGAGCAGAATTCGGTGGACGGCAGAGGGCCGGTGAAAAGTTTAGAAGCCATGGAGCAGAATTCGGTGGACGGCAGAGGGCCGGTGAAAGGTTTAGAAGCCATGGAGCAGAATTCGGTGGACGGCAGAGGGCCGTGAGTTGAGGAGTTGAGTTGATGAGTTGAGTTGATGAGTTGATGAGTTGAGTTGATGAGTTGATGAGTTGAGTTGAGTTTTTACCAGTTTTATCCAGTTTTTTCCAGTTTTTTCCACTCCTTTTTCCACTTTTTTTCCCACCTTTTTCCCACATTTTCCCACATTTTTCCACTTTTTCCACTTTTTCCAATTTCTTCCACGTTTTTCCACCTTTTCCCACCTTTTTCCACCATAAAACTGGATAAAAGTGGAAAAAACTGGAAAAAACTGGAAAGGTTTAGAAGCCATGGAGCAGAATTCGGTGGACGGCAGAGGGCCGGTGAAAGGTTTAGAAGCCATGGAGCAGAATTCGGTGGACGGCAGAGGGCCGGTGAAAGGTTTAGAAGCCATGGAGCAGAATTCGGTGGACGGCAGAGGGCCGGTGAAAGGTTTAGAAGCCATGGAGCAGAATTCGGTGGACGGCAGAGGGCCGGTGAAAGGTTTAGAAGCCATGGAGCAGAATTCGGTGGACGGCAGAGGGCCGGTGAAAGGTTTAGAAGCCATGGAGCAGAATTCGGTGGACGGCAGAGGGCCGGTGAAAGGTTTAGAAGCCATGGAGCAGAATTCTGTGGACGGCAGAGGGCCGGTGAAAGGTTTAGAAGCCATGGAGCAGAATTCGGTGGACGGCAGAGGGCCGGTGAAAGGTTTAGAAGCCATGGAGCAGAATTCGGTGGACGGCAGAGGGCCGGTGAAAGGTTTAGAAGCCATGGAGCAGAATTCGGTGGACGGCAGAGGGCCGGTGAAAGGTTTAGAAGCCATGGAGCAGAATTCGGTGGACGGCAGAGGGCCGGTGAAAGGTTTAGAAGCCATGGAGCAGAATTCGGTGGACGGCAGAGGGCCGGTGAAAGGTTTAGAAGCCATGGAGCAGAATTCGGTGGACGGCAGAGGGCCGGTGAAAGGTTTAGAAGCCATGGAGCAGAATTCGGTGGACGGCAGAGGGCCGGTTAAAGGTTTAGAAGCCATGGAGCAGAATTCGGTGGACGGCAGAGGGCCGGTGAAAGGTTTAGAAGCCATGGAGCAGAATTCGGTGGACGGCAGAGGGCCGGTGAAAGGTTTAGAAGCCATGGAGCAGAATTCGGTGGACGGCAGAGGGCCGGTTAAAGGTTTAGAAGCCATGGAGCAGAATTCGGTGGACGGCAGAGGGCCGGTGAAAGGTTTAGAAGCCATGGAGCAGAATTCGGTGGACGGCAGAGGGCCGGTGAAAGGTTTAGAAGCCATGGAGCAGAATTCGGTGGACGGCAGAGGGCCGGTGAAAGGTTTAGAAGCCATGGAGCAGAATTCGGTGGACGGCAGAGGGCCGGTGAAAGGTTTAGAAGCCATGGAGCAGAATTCGGTGGACGGCAGAGGGCCGGTGAAAGGTTTAGAAGCCATGGAGCAGAATTCGGTGGACGGCAGAGGGCCGTGAGTTGAGGAGTTGAGTTGATGAGTTGAGTTGATGAGTTGATGAGTTGAGTTGATGAGTTGATGAGTTGAGTTGAGTTATATCCAGTTTTATCCAGTTTTTTTCCACTCCTTTTTCCACTTTTTTCCCCACCTTTTCCCCATATTTTCTCACTTTTTCCCACTTTTTCCACTTTTTCCAATTTCTTCCATGTTTTTCCACCTTTTCCCACCTTTTTCCACCATAAAACTGGATAAAAGTGGAAAAATGTGGAAAGGTTTAGAAGCCATGGAGCAGAATTCGGTGGACGGCAGAGGGCCGGTGAAAGGTTTAGAAGCCATGGAGCAGAATTCGGTGGACGGCAGAGGGCCGGTGAAAGGTTTAGAAGCCATGGAGCAGAATTCGGTGGACGGCAGAGGGCCGGTGAAAGGTTTAGAAGCCATGGAGCAGAATTCGGTGGACGGCAGAGGGCCGGTGAAAGGTTTAGAAGCCATGGAGCAGAATTCGGTGGACGGCAGAGGGCCGGTGAAAGGTTTAGAAGCCATGGAGCAGAATTCGGTGGACGGCAGAGGGCCGGTGAAAGGTTTAGAAGCCATGGAGCAGAATTCGGTGGACGGCAGAGGGCCGGTGAAAAGTTTAGAAGCCATGGAGCAGAATTCGGTGGACGGCAGAGGGCCGGTGAAAGGTTTAGAAGCCATGGAGCAGAATTCGGTGGACGGCAGAGGGCCGTGAGTTGAGGAGTTGAGTTGATGAGTTGAGTTGATGAGTTGATGAGTTGAGTTGATGAGTTGATGAGTTGAGTTGAGTTTTTACCAGTTTTATCCAGTTTTTTCCAGTTTTTTCCACTCCTTTTTCCACTTTTTTTCCCACCTTTTTCCCACATTTTCCCACATTTTTCCACTTTTTCCACTTTTTCCAATTTCTTCCACGTTTTTCCACCTTTTCCCACCTTTTTCCACCATAAAACTGGATAAAAGTGGAAAAAACTGGAAAAAACTGGAAAGGTTTAGAAGCCATGGAGCAGAATTCGGTGGACGGCAGAGGGCCGGTGAAAGGTTTAGAAGCCATGGAGCAGAATTCGGTGGACGGCAGAGGGCCGGTGAAAGGTTTAGAAGCCATGGAGCAGAATTCGGTGGACGGCAGAGGGCCGGTGAAAGGTTTAGAAGCCATGGAGCAGAATTCGGTGGACGGCAGAGGGCCGGTGAAAGGTTTAGAAGCCATGGAGCAGAATTCGGTGGACGGCAGAGGGCCGGTGAAAGGTTTAGAAGCCATGGAGCAGAATTCGGTGGACGGCAGAGGGCCGGTGAAAGGTTTAGAAGCCATGGAGCAGAATTCTGTGGACGGCAGAGGGCCGGTGAAAGGTTTAGAAGCCATGGAGCAGAATTCGGTGGACGGCAGAGGGCCGGTGAAAGGTTTAGAAGCCATGGAGCAGAATTCGGTGGACGGCAGAGGGCCGGTGAAAGGTTTAGAAGCCATGGAGCAGAATTCGGTGGACGGCAGAGGGCCGGTGAAAGGTTTAGAAGCCATGGAGCAGAATTCGGTGGACGGCAGAGGGCCGGTGAAAGGTTTAGAAGCCATGGAGCAGAATTCGGTGGACGGCAGAGGGCCGGTGAAAGGTTTAGAAGCCATGGAGCAGAATTCGGTGGACGGCAGAGGGCCGGTGAAAGGTTTAGAAGCCATGGAGCAGAATTCGGTGGACGGCAGAGGGCCGGTTAAAGGTTTAGAAGCCATGGAGCAGAATTCGGTGGACGGCAGAGGGCCGGTGAAAGGTTTAGAAGCCATGGAGCAGAATTCGGTGGACGGCAGAGGGCCGGTGAAAGGTTTAGAAGCCATGGAGCAGAATTCGGTGGACGGCAGAGGGCCGTGAGTTGAGGAGTTGAGTTGATGAGTTGAGTTGATGAGTTGATGAGTTGAGTTGATGAGTTGATGAGTTGAGTTGAGTTATATCCAGTTTTATCCAGTTTTTTTCCACTCCTTTTTCCACTTTTTTCCCACCTTTTCCCCATATTTTCTCACTTTTTTCCACTTTTTCCACTTTTTCCAATTTCTTCCACGTTTTTCCACCTTTTCCCACCTTTTTCCACCATAAAACTGGATAAAAGTGGAAAAATGTGGAAAGGTTTAGAAGCCATGGAGCAGAATTCGGTGGACGGCAGAGGGCCGGTGAAAGGTTTAGAAGCCAAGGAGCAGAATTCGGTGGACGGCAGAGGGCCGGTGAAAGGTTTAGAAGCCATGGAGCAGAATTCGGTGGACGGCAGAGGGCCGGTGAAAGGTTTAGAAGCCATGGAGCAGAATTCGGTGGACGGCAGAGGGCCGGTGAAAGGTTTAGAAGCCATGGAGCAGAATTCGGTGGACGGCAGAGGGCCGTGAGTTGAGGAGTTGAGTTGATGAGTTGAGTTGATGAGTTGATGAGTTGAGTTGATGAGTTGATGAGTTGAGTTGAGTTTTTACCAGTTTTATCCAGTTTTTTCCACTTTTTTCCACTCCTTTTTCCACTTTTTTTCCCACCTTTTTCCCACATTTCCCACATTTTTCCACTTTTTCCACTTTTTCCAATTTCTTCCACGTTTTTCCACCTTTTCCCACCTTTTTCCACCATAAAACTGGATAAAAGTGGAAAAAACTGGAAAAAAACTGGAAAGGTTTAGAAGCCATGGAGCAGAATTCGGTGGACGGCAGAGGGCCGGTGAAAGGTTTAGAAGCCATGGAGCAGAATTCGGTGGACGGCAGAGGGCCGGTGAAAGGTTTAGAAGCCATGGAGCAGAATTCGGTGGACGGCAGAGTGCCGGTGAAAGGTTCCATGGCTTCTAAACCTTTCACCGGCCCTCTGCCGTCCACCGAATTCTGCTCCATGGCTTCTAAACCTTTCACCGGCCCTCTGCCGTCCACCGAATTCTGCTCCATGGCTTCTAAACCTTTAACCGGCCCTCTGCCGTCCACCGAATTCTGCTCCATGGCTTCTAAACCTTTCACCGGCCCTCTGCCGTCCACCGAATTCTGCTCCATGGCTTCTAAACCTTTCACCGGCCCTCTGCCGTCCACCGAATTCTGCTCCATGGCTTCTAAACCTTTCACCGGCCCTCTGCCGTCCACCGAATTCTGCTCCATGGCTTCTAAACCTTTCACCGGCCCTCTGCCGTCCACCGAATTCTGCTCCATGGCTTCTAAACCTTTAACCGGCCCTCTGCCGTCCACCGAATTCTGCTCCATGACTTCTAAACCTTTCACCGGCCCTCTGCCGTCCACCGAATTCTGCTCCATGGCTTCTAAACCTTTCACCGGCCCTCTGCCGTCCACCGAATTCTGCTCCATGGCTTCTAAACCTTTAACCGGCCCTCTGCCGTCCACCGAATTCTGCTCCATGGCTTCTAAACCTTTAACCGGCCCTCTGCCGTCCACCGAATTCTGCTCCATGGCTTCTAAACCTTTCACCGGCCCTCTGCCGTCCACCGAATTCTGCTCCATGGCTTCTAAACCTTTCACCGGCCCTCTGCCGTCCACCGAATTCTGCTCCATGGCTTCTAAACCTTTCACCGGCCCTCTGCCGTCCACCGAATTCTGCTCCATGGCTTCTAAACCTTTCACCGGCCCTCTGCCGTCCACCGAATTCTGCTCCATGGCTTCTAAACCTTTCACCGGCCCTCTGCCGTCCACCGAATTCTGCTCCATGGCTTCTAAACCTTTCACCGGCCCTCTGCCGTCCACCGAATTCTGCTCCATGGCTTCTAAACCTTTCCAGTTTTTTCCAGTTTTTTCCACTTTTATCCAGTTTTATGGTGGAAAAAGGTGGGAAAAGGTGGAAAAACGTGGAAGAAATTGGAAAAAGTGGAAAAAGTGGAAAAATTTGGGAAAATGTGGGAAAAAGGCGGGAAAAAAAGTGGAAAAAGGAGTGGAAAAAAGTGGAAAAAACTGGATAAAACTGGTAAAAACTCTACTCAACTCATCAACTAATCAACTCAACTCATCAACTCATCAACTCAACTCATCAACTCAACTCCTCAACTCACGGCCCTCTGCCGTCCACCGAATTCTGCTCCATGGCTTCTAAACCTTTCACCGGCCCTCTGCCGTCCACCGAATTCTGCTCCATGGCTTCTAAACCTTTCACCGGCCCTCTGCCGTCCACCGAATTCTGCTCCATGGCTTCTAAACCTTTCACCGGCCCTCTGCCGTCCACCGAATTCTGCTCCATGGCTTCTAAACCTTTCACCGGCCCTCTGCCGTCCACCGAATTCTGCTCCATGGCTTCTAAACCTTTCACCGGCCCTCTGCCGTCCACCGAATTCTGCTCCATGGCTTCTAAACCTTTCACCGGCCCTCTGCCGTCCACCGAATTCTGCTCCATGGCTTCTAAACCTTTCACCGGCCCTCTGCCGTCCACCGAATTCTGCTCCATGGCTTCTAAACCTTTCACCGGCCCTCTGCCGTCCACCGAATTCTGCTCCATGGCTTCTAAACCTTTCACCGGCCCTCTGCCGTCCACCGAATTCTGCTCCATGGCTTCTAAACCTTTCCACATTTTTCCACTTTTATCCAGTTTTATGGTGGAAAAAGGTGGGAAAAGGTGGAAAAACGTGGAAGAAATTGGAAAAAGTGGAAAAAGTGGAAAAAAGTGAGAAAATATGGGGAAAAGGTGGGAAAAAAAGTGGAAAAAAGAGTGGAAAAAAACTGGATAAAACTGGATATAACTCAACTCAACTCATCAACTCATCAACTCAACTCATCAACTCATCAACTCAACTCATCAACTCAACTCCTCAACTCACGGCCCTCTGCCGTCCACCGAATTCTGCTCCATGGCTTCTAAACCTTTCACCGGCCCTCTGCCGTCCACCGAATTCTGCTCCATGGCTTCTAAACCTTTCACCGGCCCTCTGCCGTCCACCGAATTCTGCTCCATGGCTTCTAAACCTTTCACCGGCCCTCTGCCGTCCACCGAATTCTGCTCCATGGCTTCTAAACCTTTAACCGGCCCTCTGCCGTCCACCGAATTCTGCTCCATGGCTTCTAAACCTTTCACCGGCCCTCTGCCGTCCACCGAATTCTGCTCCATGGCTTCTAAACCTTTCACCGGCCCTCTGCCGTCCACCGAATTCTGCTCCATGGCTTCTAAACCTTTCACCGGCCCTCTGCCGTCCACCGAATTCTGCTCCATGGCTTCTAAACCTTTCACCGGCCCTCTGCCGTCCACCGAATTCTGCTCCATGGCTTCTAAACCTTTCACCGGCCCTCTGCCGTCCACCGAATTCTGCTCCATGGCTTCTAAACCTTTAACCGGCCCTCTGCCGTCCACCGAATTCTGCTCCATGGCTTCTAAACCTTTCACCGGCCCTCTGCCGTCCACCGAATTCTGCTCCATGGCTTCTAAACCTTTCACCGGCCCTCTGCCGTCCACCGAATTCTGCTCCATGGCTTCTAAACCTTTCACCGGCCCTCTGCCGTCCACCGAATTCTGCTCCATGGCTTCTAAACCTTTCACCGGCCCTCTGCCGTCCACCGAATTCTGCTCCATGGCTTCTAAACCTTTCACCGGCCCTCTGCCGTCCACCGAATTCTGCTCCATGGCTTCTAAACCTTTCACCGGCCCTCTGCCGTCCACCGAATTCTGCTCCATGGCTTCTAAACCTTTCACCGGCCCTCTGCCGTCCACCGAATTCTGCTCCATGGCTTCTAAACCTTTCACCGGCCCTCTGCCGTCCACCGAATTCTGCTCCATGGCTTCTAAACCTTTCACCGGCCCTCTGCCGTCCACCGAATTCTGCTCCATGGCTTCTAAACCTTTCCACATTTTTCCACTTTTATCCAGTTTTATGGTGGAAAAAGGTGGGAAAAGGTGGAAAAACGTGGAAGAAATTGGAAAAAGTGGAAAAAGTGGAAAAAAGTGAGAAAATATGGGGAAAAGGTGGGAAAAAAAGTGGAAAAAAGAGTGGAAAAAAACTGGATAAAACTGGATATAACTCAACTCAACTCATCAACTCATCAACTCAACTCATCAACTCATCAACTCAACTCATCAACTCAACTCCTCAACTCACGGCCCTCTGCCGTCCACCGAATTCTGCTCCATGGCTTCTAAACCTTTCACCGGCCCTCTGCCGTCCACCGAATTCTGCTCCATGGCTTCTAAACCTTTCACCGGCCCTCTGCCGTCCACCGAATTCTGCTCCATGGCTTCTAAACCTTTCACCGGCCCTCTGCCGTCCACCGAATTCTGCTCCATGGCTTCTAAACCTTTAACCGGCCCTCTGCCGTCCACCGAATTCTGCTCCATGGCTTCTAAACCTTTCACCGGCCCTCTGCCGTCCACCGAATTCTGCTCCATGGCTTCTAAACCTTTCACCGGCCCTCTGCCGTCCACCGAATTCTGCTCCATGGCTTCTAAACCTTTCACCGGCCCTCTGCCGTCCACCGAATTCTGCTCCATGGCTTCTAAACCTTTCACCGGCCCTCTGCCGTCCACCGAATTCTGCTCCATGGCTTCTAAACCTTTCACCGGCCCTCTGCCGTCCACCGAATTCTGCTCCATGGCTTCTAAACCTTTAACCGGCCCTCTGCCGTCCACCGAATTCTGCTCCATGGCTTCTAAACCTTTCACCGGCCCTCTGCCGTCCACCGAATTCTGCTCCATGGCTTCTAAACCTTTCACCGGCCCTCTGCCGTCCACCGAATTCTGCTCCATGGCTTCTAAACCTTTAACCGGCCCTCTGCCGTCCACCGAATTCTGCTCCATGGCTTCTAAACCTTTCACCGGCCCTCTGCCGTCCACCGAATTCTGCTCCATGGCTTCTAAACCTTTCACCGGCCCTCTGCCGTCCACCGAATTCTGCTCCATGGCTTCTAAACCTTTCCACTTTTTTCCACTTTTTTCCACTTTTATCCAGTTTTATGGTGGAAAAATGTGGGAAAAGGTGGAAAAACGTGGAAGAAATTGGAAAAAGTGGAAAAAGTGGAAAAATTTGGGAAAATGTGGGAAAAAGGTGGGAAAAAAAAGTGGAAAAAGGAGTGGAAAAAAGTGGAAAAAAGTGGATAAAACTGGATAAAACTCAACTCAACTCATCAACTCATCAACTCAACTCATCAACTCATCAACTCAACTCATCAACTCAACTCCTCAACTCACGGCCCTCTGCCGTCCACCGAATTCTGCTCCATGGCTTCTAAACCTTTCACCGGCCCTCTGCCATCCACCGAATTCTGCTCCATGGCTTCTAAACCTTTCACCGGCCCTCTGCCGTCCACCGAATTCTGCTCCATGGCTTCTAAACCTTTCACCGGCCCTCTGCCGTCCACCGAATTCTGCTCCATGGCTTCTAAACCTTTCACCGGCCCTCTGCCGTCCACCGAATTCTGCTCCATGGCTTCTAAACCTTTCACCGGCCCTCTGCCGTCCACCGAATTCTGCTCCATGGCTTCTAAACCTTTCACCGGCCCTCTGCCGTCCACCGAATTCTGCTCCATGGCTTCTAAACCTTTCACCGGCCCTCTGCCGTCCACCGAATTCTGCTCCATGGCTTATAAACCTTTCACCGGCCCTCTGCCGTCCACCGAATTCTGCTCCATGGCTTCTAAACCTTTCCAGTTTTTTCCAGTTTTTTCCACTTTTATCCAGTTTTATGGTGGAAAAATGTGGGAAAAGGTGGAAAAACGTGGAAGAAATTGGAAAAAGTGGAAAAAGTGAAAAAATTTGGGAAAATGTAGGAAAAAGGTGGGAAAAAAAGTGGAAAAAGGAGTGGAAAAAAGTGGATAAAACTGGATAAAACTCAACTCAACTCATCAACTCATCAACTCAACTCATCAACTCATCAACTCAACTCATCAACTCAACTCCTCAACTCACGGCCCTCTGCCGTCCACCGAATTCTGCTCCATGGCTTCTAAACCTTTCACCGGCCCTCTGGAAAAAGTGGAAAAATTTGGGAAAATGTGGGAAAAAGGTGGGAAAAAAAGTGGAAAAAGGAGTGGAAAAAAGTGGAAAAAAGTGGATAAAACTGGATAAAACTCAACTCAACTCATCAACTCATCAACTCAACTCATCAACTCATCAACTCAACTCATCAACTCAACTCCTCAACTCACGGCCCTCTGCCGTCCACCGAATTCTGCTCCATGGCTTCAAAACCTTTCACCGGCCCTCTGCCGTCCACCGAATTCTGCTCCATGGCTTCTAAACCTTTCACCGGCCCTCTGCCGTCCACCGAATTCTGCTCCATGGCTTCTAAACCTTTCACCGGCCCTCTGCCGTCCACCGAATTCTGCTCCATGGCTTCTAAACCTTTCACCGGCCCTCTGCCGTCCACCGAATTCTGCTCCATGGCTTCTAAACCTTTAACCGGCCCTCTGCCGTCCACCGAATTCTGCTCCATGGCTTCTAAACCTTTCACCGGCCCTCTGCCGTCCACCGAATTCTGCTCCATGGCTTCTAAACCTTTCACCGGCCCTCTGCCGTCCACCGAATTCTGCTCCATGGCTTCTAAACCTTTCCACTTTTTTCCACTTTTTTCCACTTTTATCCAGTTTTATGGTGGAAAAATGTGGGAAAAGGTGGAAAAACGTGGAAGAAATTGGAAAAAGTGGAAAAAGTGGAAAAATTTGGGAAAATGTGGGAAAAAGGTGGGAAAAAAAAGTGGAAAAAGGAGTGGAAAAAAGTGGAAAAAAGTGGATAAAACTGGATAAAACTCAACTCAACTCATCAACTCATCAACTCAACTCATCAACTCATCAACTCAACTCATCAACTCAACTCCTCAACTCACGGCCCTCTGCCGTCCACCGAATTCTGCTCCATGGCTTCTAAACCTTTCACCGGCCCTCTGCCATCCACCGAATTCTGCTCCATGGCTTCTAAACCTTTCACCGGCCCTCTGCCGTCCACCGAATTCTGCTCCATGGCTTCTAAACCTTTCACCGGCCCTCTGCCGTCCACCGAATTCTGCTCCATGGCTTCTAAACCTTTCACCGGCCCTCTGCCGTCCACCGAATTCTGCTCCATGGCTTCTAAACCTTTCACCGGCCCTCTGCCGTCCACCGAATTCTGCTCCATGGCTTCTAAACCTTTCACCGGCCCTCTGCCGTCCACCGAATTCTGCTCCATGGCTTCTAAACCTTTCACCGGCCCTCTGCCGTCCACCGAATTCTGCTCCATGGCTTATAAACCTTTCACCGGCCCTCTGCCGTCCACCGAATTCTGCTCCATGGCTTCTAAACCTTTCCAGTTTTTTCCAGTTTTTTCCACTTTTATCCAGTTTTATGGTGGAAAAATGTGGGAAAAGGTGGAAAAACGTGGAAGAAATTGGAAAAAGTGGAAAAAGTGGAAAAATTTGGGAAAATGTAGGAAAAAGGTGGGAAAAAAAGTGGAAAAAGGAGTGGAAAAAAGTGGAAAAAAGTGGATAAAACTGGATAAAACTCAACTCAACTCATCAACTCATCAACTCAACTCATCAACTCATCAACTCAACTCATCAACTCAACTCCTCAACTCACGGCCCTCTGCCGTCCACCGAATTCTGCTCCATGGCTTCTAAACCTTTCACCGGCCCTCTGGAAAAAGTGGAAAAATTTGGGAAAATGTGGGAAAAAGGTGGGAAAAAAAGTGGAAAAAGGAGTGGAAAAAAGTGGAAAAAAGTGGATAAAACTGGATAAAACTCAACTCAACTCATCAACTCATCAACTCAACTCATCAACTCATCAACTCAACTCATCAACTCAACTCCTCAACTCACGGCCCTCTGCCGTCCACCGAATTCTGCTCCATGGCTTCTAAACCTTTCACCGGCCCTCTGCCGTCCACCGAATTCTGCTCCATGGCTTCTAAACCTTTCACCGGCCCTCTGCCGTCCACCGAATTCTGCTCCATGGCTTCTAAACCTTTCACCGGCCCTCTGCCGTCCACCGAATTCTGCTCCATGGCTTCTAAACCTTTCACCGGCCCTCTGCCGTCCACCGAATTCTGCTCCATGGCTTCTAAACCTTTCACCGGCCCTCTGCCGTCCACCGAATTCTGCTCCATGGCTTCTAAACCTTTCACCGGCCCTCTGCCGTCCACCGAATTCTGCTCCATGGCTTCTAAACCTTTCACCGGCCCTCTGCCGTCCACCGAATTCTGCTCCATGGCTTCTAAACCTTTCACCGGCCCTCTGCCGTCCACCGAATTCTGCTCCATGGCTTCTAAACCTTTCACCGGCCCTCTGCCGTCCACCGAATTCTGCTCCATGGCTTCTAAACCTTTCACCGGCCCTCTGCCGTCCACCGAATTCTGCTCCATGGCTTCTAAACCTTTCCAGTTTTTTCCAGTTTTTTCCACTTTTATCCAGTTTTATGGTGGAAAAAGGTGGGAAAAGGTGGAAAAACGTGGTAGAAATTGGAAAAAGTGGAAAAAGTGGAAAAATTTGGGAAAATGTGGGAAAAAGGCGGGAAAAAAAGTGGAAAAAGGAGTGGAAAAAAGTGGAAAAAACTGGATAAAACTGGTAAAAACTCAACTCAACTCATCAACTCATCAACTCAACTCATCAACTCATCAACTCAACTCCTCAACTCACGGCCCTCTGCCGTCCACCGAATTCTGCTCCATGGCTTCTAAACCTTTCACCGGCCCTCTGCCGTCCACCGAATTCTGCTCCATGGCTTCTAAACCTTTCACCGGCCCTCTGCCGTCCACCGAATTCTGCTCCATGGCTTCTAAACCTTTCACCGGCCCTCTGCCGTCCACCGAATTCTGCTCCATGGCTTCTAAACCTTTCACCGGCCCTCTGCCGTCCACCGAATTCTGCTCCATGGCTTCTAAACCTTTCACCGGCCCTCTGCCGTCCACCGAATTCTGCTCCATGGCTTCTAAACCTTTCACCGGCCCTCTGCCGTCCACCGAATTCTGCTCCATGGCTTCTAAACCTTTCCACATTTTTCCACTTTTATCCAGTTTTATGGTGGAAAAAGGTGGGAAAAGGTGGAAAAACGTGGAAGAAATTGGAAAAAGTGGAAAAAGTGGAAAAAAGTGAGAAAATATGGGGAAAAGGTGGGAAAAAAAGTGGAAAAAGGAGTGGAAAAAAACTGGATAAAACTGGATATAACTCAACTCAACTCATCAACTCATCAACTCAACTCATCAACTCATCAACTCAACTCATCAACTCAACTCCTCAACTCACGGCCCTCTGCCGTCCACCGAATTCTGCTCCATGGCTTCTAAACCTTTCACCGGCCCTCTGCCGTCCACCGAATTCTGCTCCATGGCTTCTAAACCTTTCACCGGCCCTCTGCCGTCCACCGAATTCTGCTCCATGGCTTCTAAACCTTTAACCGGCCCTCTGCCGTCCACCGAATTCTGCTCCATGGCTTCTAAACCTTTCACCGGCCCTCTGCCGTCCACCGAATTCTGCTCCATGGCTTCTAAACCTTTCACCGGCCCTCTGCCGTCCACCGAATTCTGCTCCATGGCTTCTAAACCTTTCACCGGCCCTCTGCCGTCCACCGAATTCTGCTCCATGGCTTCTAAACCTTTCACCGGCCCTCTGCCGTCCACCGAATTCTGCTCCATGGCTTCTAAACCTTTCACCGGCCCTCTGCCGTCCACCGAATTTTGCTCCATGGCTTCTAAACCTTTAACCGGCCCTCTGCCGTCCACCGAATTCTGCTCCATGGCTTCTAAACCTTTCACCGGCCCTCTGCCGTCCACCGAATTCTGCTCCATGGCTTCTAAACCTTTCACCGGCCCTCTGCCGTCCACCGAATTCTGCTCCATGGCTTCTAAACCTTTAACCGGCCCTCTGCCGTCCACCGAATTCTGCTCCATGGCTTCTAAACCTTTCACCGGCCCTCTGCCGTCCACCGAATTCTGCTCCATGGCTTCTAAACCTTTCACCGGCCCTCTGCCGTCCACCGAATTCTGCTCCATGGCTTCTAAACCTTTCCAGTTTTTTCCACTTTTTTCCACTTTTATCCAGTTTTATGGTGGAAAAATGTGGGAAAAGGTGGAAAAACGTGGAAGAAATTGGAAAAAGTGAAAAAAGTGGATAAAACTGGATAAAACTCAACTCAACTCATCAACTCATCAACTCAACTCATCAACTCATCAACTCAACTCATCAACTCAACTCCTCAACTCACGGCCCTCTGCCGTCCACCGAATTCTGCTCCATGGCTTCTAAACCTTTCACCGGCCCTCTGCCGTCCACCGAATTCTGCTCCATGGCTTCTAAACCTTTCACCGGCCCTCTGCCGTCCACCGAATTCTGCTCCATGGCTTCTAAACCTTTCACCGGCCCTCTGCCGTCCACCGAATTCTGCTCCATGGCTTCTAAACCTTTCACCGGCCCTCTGCCGTCCACCGAATTCTGCTCCATGGCTTCTAAACCTTTCACCGGCCCTCTGCCGTCCACCGAATTCTGCTCCATGGCTTCTAAACCTTTAACCGGCCCTCTGCCGTCCACCGAATTCTGCTCCATGGCTTCTAAACCTTTCACCGGCCCTCTGCCGTCCACCGAATTCTGCTCCATGGCTTCTAAACCTTTCACCGGCCCTCTGCCGTCCACCGAATTCTGCTCCATGGCTTCTAAACCTTTCCACTTTTTTCCACTTTTTTCCACTTTTATCCAGTTTTATGGTGGAAAAATGTGGGAAAAGGTGGAAAAACGTGGAAGAAATTGGAAAAAGTGGAAAAAGTGGAAAAATGTGGGAAAATGTGGGAAAAAGGTGGGAAAAAAAGTGGAAAAAGGAGTGGAAAAAAGTGGAAAAAAGTGGATAAAACTGGATAAAACTCAACTCAACTCATCAACTCATCAACTCAACTCATCAACTCATCAACTCAACTCATCAACTCAACTCCTCAACTCACGGCCCTCTGCCGTCCACCGAATTCTGCTCCATGGCTTCTAAACCTTTCACCGGCCCTCTGCCGTCCACCGAATTCTGCTCCATGGCTTCTAAACCTTTCACCGGCCCTCTGCCGTCCACCGAATTCTGCTCCATGGCTTCTAAACCTTTCACCGGCCCTCTGCCGTCCACCGAATTCTGCTCCATGGCTTCTAAACCTTTCACCGGCCCTCTGCCGTCCACCGAATTCTGCTCCATGGCTTCTAAACCTTTCACCGGCCCTCTGCCGTCCACCGAATTCTGCTCCATGGCTTCTAAACCTTTCACCGGCCCTCTGCCGTCCACCGAATTCTGCTCCATGGCTTCTAAACCTTTCACCGGCCCTCTGCCGTCCACCGAATTCTGCTCCATGGCTTCTAAACCTTTCACCGGCCCTCTGCCGTCCACCGAATTCTGCTCCATGGCTTCTAAACCTTTCACCGGCCCTCTGCCGTCCACCGAATTCTGCTCCATGGCTTCTAAACCTTTCACCGGCCCTCTGCCGTCCACCGAATTCTGCTCCATGGCTTCTAAACCTTTCACCGGCCCTCTGCCGTCCACCGAATTCTGCTCCATGGCTTCTAAACCTTTAACCGGCCCTCTGCCGTCCACCGAATTCTGCTCCATGGCTTCTAAACCTTTCACCGGCCCTCTGCCGTCCACCGAATTCTGCTCCATGGCTTATAAACCTTTCACCGGCCCTCTGCCGTCCACCGAATTCTGCTCCATGGCTTCTAAACCTTTCCACTTTTTTCCACTTTTTTCCACTTTTATCCAGTTTTATGGTGGAAAAATGTGGGAAAAGGTGGAAAAACGTGGAAGAAATTGGAAAAAGTGGAAAAAGTGGAAAAATGTGGGAAAATGTGGGAAAAAGGTGGGAAAAAAAGTGGAAAAAGGAGTGGAAAAAAGTGGAAAAAAGTGGATAAAACTGGATAAAACTCAACTCAACTCATCAACTCATCAACTCAACTCATCAACTCATCAACTCAACTCATCAACTCAACTCCTCAACTCACGGCCCTCTGCCGTCCACCGAATTCTGCTCCATGGCTTCTAAACCTTTCACCGGCCCTCTGCCGTCCACCGAATTCTGCTCCATGGCTTCTAAACCTTTCACCGGCCCTCTGCCGTCCACCGAATTCTGCTCCATGGCTTCTAAACCTTTCACCGGCCCTCTGCCGTCCACCGAATTCTGCTCCATGGCTTCTAAACCTTTCACCGGCCCTCTGCCGTCCACCGAATTCTGCTCCATGGCTTCTAAACCTTTCACCGGCCCTCTGCCGTCCACCGAATTCTGCTCCATGGCTTCTAAACCTTTCACCGGCCCTCTGCCGTCCACCGAATTCTGCTCCATGGCTTCTAAACCTTTCACCGGCCCTCTGCCGTCCACCGAATTCTGCTCCATGGCTTCTAAACCTTTCACCGGCCCTCTGCCGTCCACCGAATTCTGCTCCATGGCTTCTAAACCTTTCACCGGCCCTCTGCCGTCCACCGAATTCTGCTCCATGGCTTCTAAACCTTTCCAGTTTTTTCCAGTTTTTTCCACTTTTATCCAGTTTTATCGTGGAAAAAGGTGGGAAAAGGTGGAAAAACGTGGAAGAAATTGGAAAAAGTGGAAAAAGTGGAAAAATGTGGGAAAATGTGGGAAAAAGGTGGGAAAAAAAGTGGAAAAAGGAGTGGAAAAAAGTGGAAAAAACTGGATAAAACTGGTAAAAACTCAACTCAACTCATCAACTCATCAACTCAACTCATCAACTCATCAACTCAACTCATCAACTCAACTCCTCAACTCACGGCCCTCTGCCGTCCACCGAATTCTGCTCCATGGCTTCTAAACCTTTCACCGGCCCTCTGCCGTCCACCGAATTCTGCTCCATGGCTTCTAAACCTTTCACCGGCCCTCTGCCGTCCACCGAATTCTGCTCCATGGCTTCTAAACCTTTCACCGGCCCTCTGCCGTCCACCGAATTCTGCTCCATGGCTTCTAAACCTTTCACCGGCCCTCTGCCGTCCACCGAATTCTGCTCCATGGCTTCTAAACCTTTCACCGGCCCTCTGCCGTCCACCGAATTCTGCTCCATGGCTTCTAAACCTTTAACCGGCCCTCTGCCGTCCACCGAATTCTGCTCCATGGCTTCTAAACCTTTCACCGGCCCTCTGCCGTCCACCGAATTCTGCTCCATGGCTTCTAAACCTTTCACCGGCCCTCTGCCGTCCACCGAATTCTGCTCCATGGCTTCTAAACCTTTCACCGGCCCTCTGCCGTCCACCGAATTCTGCTCCATGGCTTCTAAACCTTTCACCGGCCCTCTGCCGTCCACCGAATTCTGCTCCATGGCTTCTAAACCTTTCACCGGCCCTCTGCCGTCCACCGAATTCTGCTCCATGGCTTCTAAACCTTTCACCGGCCCTCTGCCGTCCACCGAATTCTGCTCCATGGCTTCTAAACCTTTCACCGGCCCTCTGCCGTCCACCGAATTCTGCTCCATGGCTTCTAAACCTTTCCACATTTTTCCACTTTTATCCAGTTTTATGGTGGAAAAAGGTGGGAAAAGGTGGAAAAACGTGGAAGAAATTGGAAAAAGTGGAAAAAGTGGAAAAAAGTGAGAAAATATGGGGAAAAGGTGGGAAAAAAAGTGGAAAAAGGAGTGGAAAAAAACTGGATAAAACTGGATATAACTCAACTCAACTCATCAACTCATCAACTCAACTCATCAACTCATCAACTCAACTCATCAACTCAACTCCTCAACTCACGGCCCTCTGCCGTCCACCGAATTCTGCTCCATGGCTTCTAAACCTTTCACCGGCCCTCTGCCGTCCACCGAATTCTGCTCCATGGCTTCTAAACCTTTCACCGGCCCTCTGCCGTCCACCGAATTCTGCTCCATGGCTTCTAAACCTTTAACCGGCCCTCTGCCGTCCACCGAATTCTGCTCCATGGCTTCTAAACCTTTCACCGGCCCTCTGCCGTCCACCGAATTCTGCTCCATGGCTTCTAAACCTTTCACCGGCCCTCTGCCGTCCACCGAATTCTGCTCCATGGCTTCTAAACCTTTCACCGGCCCTCTGCCGTCCACCGAATTCTGCTCCATGGCTTCTAAACCTTTCACCGGCCCTCTGCCGTCCACCGAATTCTGCTCCATGGCTTCTAAACCTTTCACCGGCCCTCTGCCGTCCACCGAATTTTGCTCCATGGCTTCTAAACCTTTAACCGGCCCTCTGCCGTCCACCGAATTCTGCTCCATGGCTTCTAAACCTTTCACCGGCCCTCTGCCGTCCACCGAATTCTGCTCCATGGCTTCTAAACCTTTCACCGGCCCTCTGCCGTCCACCGAATTCTGCTCCATGGCTTCTAAACCTTTAACCGGCCCTCTGCCGTCCACCGAATTCTGCTCCATGGCTTCTAAACCTTTCACCGGCCCTCTGCCGTCCACCGAATTCTGCTCCATGGCTTCTAAACCTTTCACCGGCCCTCTGCCGTCCACCGAATTCTGCTCCATGGCTTCTAAACCTTTCCAGTTTTTTCCACTTTTTTCCACTTTTATCCAGTTTTATGGTGGAAAAATGTGGGAAAAGGTGGAAAAACGTGGAAGAAATTGGAAAAAGTGAAAAAAGTGGATAAAACTGGATAAAACTCAACTCAACTCATCAACTCATCAACTCAACTCATCAACTCATCAACTCAACTCATCAACTCAACTCCTCAACTCACGGCCCTCTGCCGTCCACCGAATTCTGCTCCATGGCTTCTAAACCTTTCACCGGCCCTCTGCCGTCCACCGAATTCTGCTCCATGGCTTCTAAACCTTTCACCGGCCCTCTGCCGTCCACCGAATTCTGCTCCATGGCTTCTAAACCTTTCACCGGCCCTCTGCCGTCCACCGAATTCTGCTCCATGGCTTCTAAACCTTTCACCGGCCCTCTGCCGTCCACCGAATTCTGCTCCATGGCTTCTAAACCTTTCACCGGCCCTCTGCCGTCCACCGAATTCTGCTCCATGGCTTCTAAACCTTTAACCGGCCCTCTGCCGTCCACCGAATTCTGCTCCATGGCTTCTAAACCTTTCACCGGCCCTCTGCCGTCCACCGAATTCTGCTCCATGGCTTCTAAACCTTTCACCGGCCCTCTGCCGTCCACCGAATTCTGCTCCATGGCTTCTAAACCTTTCCACTTTTTTCCACTTTTTTCCACTTTTATCCAGTTTTATGGTGGAAAAATGTGGGAAAAGGTGGAAAAACGTGGAAGAAATTGGAAAAAGTGGAAAAAGTGGAAAAATGTGGGAAAATGTGGGAAAAAGGTGGGAAAAAAAGTGGAAAAAGGAGTGGAAAAAAGTGGAAAAAAGTGGATAAAACTGGATAAAACTCAACTCAACTCATCAACTCATCAACTCAACTCATCAACTCATCAACTCAACTCATCAACTCAACTCCTCAACTCACGGCCCTCTGCCGTCCACCGAATTCTGCTCCATGGCTTCTAAACCTTTCACCGGCCCTCTGCCGTCCACCGAATTCTGCTCCATGGCTTCTAAACCTTTAACCGGCCCTCTGCCGTCCACCGAATTCTGCTCCATGGCTTCTAAACCTTTCACCGGCCCTCTGCCGTCCACCGAATTCTGCTCCATGGCTTCTAAACCTTTCACCGGCCCTCTGCCGTCCACCGAATTCTGCTCCATGGCTTCTAAACCTTTCCACTTTTTTCCACTTTTTTCCACTTTTATCCAGTTTTATGGTGGAAAAATGTGGGAAAAGGTGGAAAAACGTGGAAGAAATTGGAAAAAGTGGAAAAAGTGGAAAAATGTGGGAAAATGTGGGAAAAAGGTGGGAAAAAAAGTGGAAAAAGGAGTGGAAAAAAGTGGAAAAAAGTGGATAAAACTGGATAAAACTCAACTCAACTCATCAACTCATCAACTCAACTCATCAACTCATCAACTCAACTCATCAACTCAACTCCTCAACTCACGGCCCTCTGCCGTCCACCGAATTCTGCTCCATGGCTTCTAAACCTTTCACCGGCCCTCTGCCGTCCACCGAATTCTGCTCCATGGCTTCTAAACCTTTCACCGGCCCTCTGCCGTCCACCGAATTCTGCTCCATGGCTTCTAAACCTTTCACCGGCCCTCTGCCGTCCACCGAATTCTGCTCCATGGCTTCTAAACCTTTCACCGGCCCTCTGCCGTCCACCGAATTCTGCTCCATGGCTTCTAAACCTTTCACCGGCCCTCTGCCGTCCACCGAATTCTGCTCCATGGCTTCTAAACCTTTCACCGGCCCTCTGCCGTCCACCGAATTCTGCTCCATGGCTTCTAAACCTTTCACCGGCCCTCTGCCGTCCACCGAATTCTGCTCCATGGCTTCTAAACCTTTCACCGGCCCTCTGCCGTCCACCGAATTCTGCTCCATGGCTTCTAAACCTTTCACCGGCCCTCTGCCGTCCACCGAATTCTGCTCCATGGCTTCTAAACCTTTCACCGGCCCTCTGCCGTCCACCGAATTCTGCTCCATGGCTTCTAAACCTTTCACCGGCCCTCTGCCGTCCACCGAATTCTGCTCCATGGCTTCTAAACCTTTAACCGGCCCTCTGCCGTCCACCGAATTCTGCTCCATGGCTTCTAAACCTTTCACCGGCCCTCTGCCGTCCACCGAATTCTGCTCCATGGCTTATAAACCTTTCACCGGCCCTCTGCCGTCCACCGAATTCTGCTCCATGGCTTCTAAACCTTTCCACTTTTTTCCACTTTTTTCCACTTTTATCCAGTTTTATGGTGGAAAAATGTGGGAAAAGGTGGAAAAACGTGGAAGAAATTGGAAAAAGTGGAAAAAGTGGAAAAATGTGGGAAAATGTGGGAAAAAGGTGGGAAAAAAAGTGGAAAAAGGAGTGGAAAAAAGTGGAAAAAAGTGGATAAAACTGGATAAAACTCAACTCAACTCATCAACTCATCAACTCAACTCATCAACTCATCAACTCAACTCATCAACTCAACTCCTCAACTCACGGCCCTCTGCCGTCCACCGAATTCTGCTCCATGGCTTCTAAACCTTTCACCGGCCCTCTGCCGTCCACCGAATTCTGCTCCATGGCTTCTAAACCTTTCACCGGCCCTCTGCCGTCCACCGAATTCTGCTCCATGGCTTCTAAACCTTTCACCGGCCCTCTGCCGTCCACCGAATTCTGCTCCATGGCTTCTAAACCTTTCACCGGCCCTCTGCCGTCCACCGAATTCTGCTCCATGGCTTCTAAACCTTTCACCGGCCCTCTGCCGTCCACCGAATTCTGCTCCATGGCTTCTAAACCTTTCACCGGCCCTCTGCCGTCCACCGAATTCTGCTCCATGGCTTCTAAACCTTTCACCGGCCCTCTGCCGTCCACCGAATTCTGCTCCATGGCTTCTAAACCTTTCACCGGCCCTCTGCCGTCCACCGAATTCTGCTCCATGGCTTCTAAACCTTTCACCGGCCCTCTGCCGTCCACCGAATTCTGCTCCATGGCTTCTAAACCTTTCCAGTTTTTTCCAGTTTTTTCCACTTTTATCCAGTTTTATCGTGGAAAAAGGTGGGAAAAGGTGGAAAAACGTGGAAGAAATTGGAAAAAGTGGAAAAAGTGGAAAAATGTGGGAAAATGTGGGAAAAAGGTGGGAAAAAAAGTGGAAAAAGGAGTGGAAAAAAGTGGAAAAAACTGGATAAAACTGGTAAAAACTCAACTCAACTCATCAACTCATCAACTCAACTCATCAACTCATCAACTCAACTCATCAACTCAACTCCTCAACTCACGGCCCTCTGCCGTCCACCGAATTCTGCTCCATGGCTTCTAAACCTTTCACCGGCCCTCTGCCGTCCACCGAATTCTGCTCCATGGCTTCTAAACCTTTCACCGGCCCTCTGCCGTCCACCGAATTCTGCTCCATGGCTTCTAAACCTTTCACCGGCCCTCTGCCGTCCACCGAATTCTGCTCCATGGCTTCTAAACCTTTCACCGGCCCTCTGCCGTCCACCGAATTCTGCTCCATGGCTTCTAAACCTTTCACCGGCCCTCTGCCGTCCACCGAATTCTGCTCCATGGCTTCTAAACCTTTAACCGGCCCTCTGCCGTCCACCGAATTCTGCTCCATGGCTTCTAAACCTTTCACCGGCCCTCTGCCGTCCACCGAATTCTGCTCCATGGCTTCTAAACCTTTCACCGGCCCTCTGCCGTCCACCGAATTCTGCTCCATGGCTTCTAAACCTTTCACCGGCCCTCTGCCGTCCACCGAATTCTGCTCCATGGCTTCTAAACCTTTCACCGGCCCTCTGCCGTCCACCGAATTCTGCTCCATGGCTTCTAAACCTTTCACCGGCCCTCTGCCGTCCACCGAATTCTGCTCCATGGCTTCTAAACCTTTCACCGGCCCTCTGCCGTCCACCGAATTCTGCTCCATGGCTTCTAAACCTTTCACCGGCCCTCTGCCGTCCACCGAATTCTGCTCCATGGCTTCTAAACCTTTCCACATTTTTCCACTTTTATCCAGTTTTATGGTGGAAAAAGGTGGGAAAAGGTGGAAAAACGTGGAAGAAATTGGAAAAAGTGGAAAAAGTGGAAAAAAGTGAGAAAATATGGGGAAAAGGTGGGAAAAAAAGTGGAAAAAGGAGTGGAAAAAAACTGGATAAAACTGGATATAACTCAACTCAACTCATCAACTCATCAACTCAACTCATCAACTCATCAACTCAACTCATCAACTCAACTCCTCAACTCACGGCCCTCTGCCGTCCACCGAATTCTGCTCCATGGCTTCTAAACCTTTCACCGGCCCTCTGCCGTCCACCGAATTCTGCTCCATGGCTTCTAAACCTTTCACCGGCCCTCTGCCGTCCACCGAATTCTGCTCCATGGCTTCTAAACCTTTAACCGGCCCTCTGCCGTCCACCGAATTCTGCTCCATGGCTTCTAAACCTTTCACCGGCCCTCTGCCGTCCACCGAATTCTGCTCCATGGCTTCTAAACCTTTCACCGGCCCTCTGCCGTCCACCGAATTCTGCTCCATGGCTTCTAAACCTTTCACCGGCCCTCTGCCGTCCACCGAATTCTGCTCCATGGCTTCTAAACCTTTCACCGGCCCTCTGCCGTCCACCGAATTCTGCTCCATGGCTTCTAAACCTTTCACCGGCCCTCTGCCGTCCACCGAATTTTGCTCCATGGCTTCTAAACCTTTAACCGGCCCTCTGCCGTCCACCGAATTCTGCTCCATGGCTTCTAAACCTTTCACCGGCCCTCTGCCGTCCACCGAATTCTGCTCCATGGCTTCTAAACCTTTCACCGGCCCTCTGCCGTCCACCGAATTCTGCTCCATGGCTTCTAAACCTTTAACCGGCCCTCTGCCGTCCACCGAATTCTGCTCCATGGCTTCTAAACCTTTCACCGGCCCTCTGCCGTCCACCGAATTCTGCTCCATGGCTTCTAAACCTTTCACCGGCCCTCTGCCGTCCACCGAATTCTGCTCCATGGCTTCTAAACCTTTCCAGTTTTTTCCACTTTTTTCCACTTTTATCCAGTTTTATGGTGGAAAAATGTGGGAAAAGGTGGAAAAACGTGGAAGAAATTGGAAAAAGTGAAAAAAGTGGATAAAACTGGATAAAACTCAACTCAACTCATCAACTCATCAACTCAACTCATCAACTCATCAACTCAACTCATCAACTCAACTCCTCAACTCACGGCCCTCTGCCGTCCACCGAATTCTGCTCCATGGCTTCTAAACCTTTCACCGGCCCTCTGCCGTCCACCGAATTCTGCTCCATGGCTTCTAAACCTTTCACCGGCCCTCTGCCGTCCACCGAATTCTGCTCCATGGCTTCTAAACCTTTCACCGGCCCTCTGCCGTCCACCGAATTCTGCTCCATGGCTTCTAAACCTTTCACCGGCCCTCTGCCGTCCACCGAATTCTGCTCCATGGCTTCTAAACCTTTCACCGGCCCTCTGCCGTCCACCGAATTCTGCTCCATGGCTTCTAAACCTTTAACCGGCCCTCTGCCGTCCACCGAATTCTGCTCCATGGCTTCTAAACCTTTCACCGGCCCTCTGCCGTCCACCGAATTCTGCTCCATGGCTTCTAAACCTTTCACCGGCCCTCTGCCGTCCACCGAATTCTGCTCCATGGCTTCTAAACCTTTCCACTTTTTTCCACTTTTTTCCACTTTTATCCAGTTTTATGGTGGAAAAATGTGGGAAAAGGTGGAAAAACGTGGAAGAAATTGGAAAAAGTGGAAAAAGTGGAAAAATGTGGGAAAATGTGGGAAAAAGGTGGGAAAAAAAGTGGAAAAAGGAGTGGAAAAAAGTGGAAAAAAGTGGATAAAACTGGATAAAACTCAACTCAACTCATCAACTCATCAACTCAACTCATCAACTCATCAACTCAACTCATCAACTCAACTCCTCAACTCACGGCCCTCTGCCGTCCACCGAATTCTGCTCCATGGCTTCTAAACCTTTCACCGGCCCTCTGCCGTCCACCGAATTCTGCTCCATGGCTTCTAAACCTTTCACCGGCCCTCTGCCGTCCACCGAATTCTGCTCCATGGCTTCTAAACCTTTCACCGGCCCTCTGCCGTCCACCGAATTCTGCTCCATGGCTTCTAAACCTTTCACCGGCCCTCTGCCGTCCACCGAATTCTGCTCCATGGCTTCTAAACCTTTCACCGGCCCTCTGCCGTCCACCGAATTCTGCTCCATGGCTTCTAAACCTTTCACCGGCCCTCTGCCGTCCACCGAATTCTGCTCCATGGCTTCTAAACCTTTCACCGGCCCTCTGCCGTCCACCGAATTCTGCTCCATGGCTTCTAAACCTTTCACCGGCCCTCTGCCGTCCACCGAATTCTGCTCCATGGCTTCTAAACCTTTCACCGGCCCTCTGCCGTCCACCGAATTCTGCTCCATGGCTTCTAAACCTTTCACCGGCCCTCTGCCGTCCACCGAATTCTGCTCCATGGCTTCTAAACCTTTCACCGGCCCTCTGCCGTCCACCGAATTCTGCTCCATGGCTTCTAAACCTTTAACCGGCCCTCTGCCGTCCACCGAATTCTGCTCCATGGCTTCTAAACCTTTCACCGGCCCTCTGCCGTCCACCGAATTCTGCTCCATGGCTTATAAACCTTTCACCGGCCCTCTGCCGTCCACCGAATTCTGCTCCATGGCTTCTAAACCTTTCCACTTTTTTCCACTTTTTTCCACTTTTATCCAGTTTTATGGTGGAAAAATGTGGGAAAAGGTGGAAAAACGTGGAAGAAATTGGAAAAAGTGGAAAAAGTGGAAAAATGTGGGAAAATGTGGGAAAAAGGTGGGAAAAAAAGTGGAAAAAGGAGTGGAAAAAAGTGGAAAAAAGTGGATAAAACTGGATAAAACTCAACTCAACTCATCAACTCATCAACTCAACTCATCAACTCATCAACTCAACTCATCAACTCAACTCCTCAACTCACGGCCCTCTGCCGTCCACCGAATTCTGCTCCATGGCTTCTAAACCTTTCACCGGCCCTCTGCCGTCCACCGAATTCTGCTCCATGGCTTCTAAACCTTTCACCGGCCCTCTGCCGTCCACCGAATTCTGCTCCATGGCTTCTAAACCTTTCACCGGCCCTCTGCCGTCCACCGAATTCTGCTCCATGGCTTCTAAACCTTTCACCGGCCCTCTGCCGTCCACCGAATTCTGCTCCATGGCTTCTAAACCTTTCACCGGCCCTCTGCCGTCCACCGAATTCTGCTCCATGGCTTCTAAACCTTTCACCGGCCCTCTGCCGTCCACCGAATTCTGCTCCATGGCTTCTAAACCTTTCACCGGCCCTCTGCCGTCCACCGAATTCTGCTCCATGGCTTCTAAACCTTTCACCGGCCCTCTGCCGTCCACCGAATTCTGCTCCATGGCTTCTAAACCTTTCACCGGCCCTCTGCCGTCCACCGAATTCTGCTCCATGGCTTCTAAACCTTTCCAGTTTTTTCCAGTTTTTTCCACTTTTATCCAGTTTTATCGTGGAAAAAGGTGGGAAAAGGTGGAAAAACGTGGAAGAAATTGGAAAAAGTGGAAAAAGTGGAAAAATGTGGGAAAATGTGGGAAAAAGGTGGGAAAAAAAGTGGAAAAAGGAGTGGAAAAAAGTGGAAAAAACTGGATAAAACTGGTAAAAACTCAACTCAACTCATCAACTCATCAACTCAACTCATCAACTCATCAACTCAACTCATCAACTCAACTCCTCAACTCACGGCCCTCTGCCGTCCACCGAATTCTGCTCCATGGCTTCTAAACCTTTCACCGGCCCTCTGCCGTCCACCGAATTCTGCTCCATGGCTTCTAAACCTTTCACCGGCCCTCTGCCGTCCACCGAATTCTGCTCCATGGCTTCTAAACCTTTCACCGGCCCTCTGCCGTCCACCGAATTCTGCTCCATGGCTTCTAAACCTTTCACCGGCCCTCTGCCGTCCACCGAATTCTGCTCCATGGCTTCTAAACCTTTCACCGGCCCTCTGCCGTCCACCGAATTCTGCTCCATGGCTTCTAAACCTTTAACCGGCCCTCTGCCGTCCACCGAATTCTGCTCCATGGCTTCTAAACCTTTCACCGGCCCTCTGCCGTCCACCGAATTCTGCTCCATGGCTTCTAAACCTTTCACCGGCCCTCTGCCGTCCACCGAATTCTGCTCCATGGCTTCTAAACCTTTCACCGGCCCTCTGCCGTCCACCGAATTCTGCTCCATGGCTTCTAAACCTTTCACCGGCCCTCTGCCGTCCACCGAATTCTGCTCCATGGCTTCTAAACCTTTCACCGGCCCTCTGCCGTCCACCGAATTCTGCTCCATGGCTTCTAAACCTTTCACCGGCCCTCTGCCGTCCACCGAATTCTGCTCCATGGCTTCTAAACCTTTCACCGGCCCTCTGCCGTCCACCGAATTCTGCTCCATGGCTTCTAAACCTTTCCAGTTTTTTCCAGTTTTTTCCACTTTTATCCAGTTTTATGGTGGAAAAAGGTGGGAAAAGGTGGAAAAACGTGGAAGAAATTGGAAAAAGTGGAAAAAGTGGAAAAATTTGGGAAAATGTGGGAAAAAGGCGGGAAAAAAAGTGGAAAAAGGAGTGGAAAAAAGTGGAAAAAACTGGATAAAACTGGTAAAAACTCTACTCAACTCATCAACTCATCAACTCAACTCATCAACTCATCAACTCAACTCATCAACTCAACTCCTCAACTCACGGCCCTCTGCCGTCCACCGAATTCTGCTCCATGGCTTCTAAACCTTTCACCGGCCCTCTGCCGTCCACCGAATTCTGCTCCATGGCTTCTAAACCTTTCACCGGCCCTCTGCCGTCCACCGAATTCTGCTCCATGGCTTCTAAACCTTTCACCGGCCCTCTGCCGTCCACCGAATTCTGCTCCATGGCTTCTAAACCTTTCACCGGCCCTCTGCCGTCCACCGAATTCTGCTCCATGGCTTCTAAACCTTTCACCGGCCCTCTGCCGTCCACCGAATTCTGCTCCATGGCTTCTAAACCTTTCACCGGCCCTCTGCCGTCCACCGAATTCTGCTCCATGGCTTCTAAACCTTTCACCGGCCCTCTGCCGTCCACCGAATTCTGCTCCATGGCTTCTAAACCTTTCACCGGCCCTCTGCCGTCCACCGAATTCTGCTCCATGGCTTCTAAACCTTTCCACATTTTTCCACTTTTATCCAGTTTTATGGTGGAAAAAGGTGGGAAAAGGTGGAAAAACGTGGAAGAAATTGGAAAAAGTGGAAAAAGTGGAAAAAAGTGAGAAAATATGGGGAAAAGGTGGGAAAAAAAGTGGAAAAAGGAGTGGAAAAAAAACTGGATAAAACTGGATATAACTCAACTCAACTCATCAACTCATCAACTCAACTCATCAACTCATCAACTCAACTCATCAACTCAACTCCTCAACTCACGGCCCTCTGCCGTCCACCGAATTCTGCTCCATGGCTTCTAAACCTTTCACCGGCCCTCTGCCGTCCACCGAATTCTGCTCCATGGCTTCTAAACCTTTCACCGGCCCTCTGCCGTCCACCGAATTCTGCTCCATGGCTTCTAAACCTTTCACCGGCCCTCTGCCGTCCACAGAATTCTGCTCCATGGCTTCTAAACCTTTAACCGGCCCTCTGCCGTCGACCGAATTCTGCTCCATGGCTTCTAAACCTTTCACCGGCCCTCTGCCGTCCACCGAATTCTGCTCCATGGCTTCTAAACCTTTCACCGGCCCTCTGCCGTCCACCGAATTCTGCTCCATGGCTTCTAAACCTTTCACCGGCCCTCTGCCGTCCACCGAATTCTGCTCCATGGCTTCTAAACCTTTCACCGGCCCTCTGCCGTCCACCGAATTCTGCTCCATGGCTTCTAAACCTTTCACCGGCCCTCTGCCGTCCACCGAATTCTGCTCCATGGCTTCTAAACCTTTAACCGGCCCTCTGCCGTCCACCGAATTCTGCTCCATGGCTTCTAAACCTTTCACCGGCCCTCTGCCGTCCACCGAATTCTGCTCCATGGCTTCTAAACCTTTCACCGGCCCTCTGCCGTCCACCGAATTCTGCTCCATGGCTTCTAAACCTTTAACCGGCCCTCTGCCGTCCACCGAATTCTGCTCCATGGCTTCTAAACCTTTCACCGGCCCTCTGCCGTCCACCGAATTCTGCTCCATGGCTTCTAAACCTTTCCACTTTTTTCCACTTTTTTCCACTTTTATCCAGTTTTATGGTGGAAAAATGTGGGAAAAGGTGGAAAAACGTGGAAGAAATTGGAAAAAGTGGAAAAAGTGGAAAAATTTGGGAAAATGTGGGAAAAAGGTGGGAAAAAAAAGTGGAAAAAGGAGTGGAAAAAAGTGGAAAAAAGTGGATAAAACTGGATAAAACTCAACTCAACTCATCAACTCATCAACTCAACTCATCAACTCATCAACTCAACTCATCAACTCAACTCCTCAACTCACGGCCCTCTGCCGTCCACCGAATTCTGCTCCATGGCTTCTAAACCTTTCACCGGCCCTCTGCCATCCACCGAATTCTGCTCCATGGCTTCTAAACCTTTCACCGGCCCTCTGCCGTCCACCGAATTCTGCTCCATGGCTTCTAAACCTTTCACCGGCCCTCTGCCGTCCACCGAATTCTGCTCCATGGCTTCTAAACCTTTCACCGGCCCTCTGCCGTCCACCGAATTCTGCTCCATGGCTTATAAACCTTTCACCGGCCCTCTGCCGTCCACCGAATTCTGCTCCATGGCTTCTAAACCTTTCCAGTTTTTTCCAGTTTTTTCCACTTTTATCCAGTTTTATGGTGGAAAAATGTGGGAAAAGGTGGAAAAACGTGGAAGAAATTGGAAAAAGTGGAAAAAGTGGAAAAATTTGGGAAAATGTAGGAAAAAGGTGGGAAAAAAAGTGGAAAAAGGTGTGGAAAAAAGTGGAAAAAAGTGGATAAAACTGGATAAAACTCAACTCAACTCATCAACTCATCAACTCAACTCATCAACTCATCAACTCAACTCATCAACTCAACTCCTCAACTCACGGCCCTCTGCCGTCCACCGAATTCTGCTCCATGGCTTCTAAACCTTTCACCGGCCCTCTGGAAAAAGTGGAAAAATTTGGGAAAATGTGGGAAAAAGGTGGGAAAAAAAGTGGAAAAAGGAGTGGAAAAAAGTGGAAAAAAGTGGATAAAACTGGATAAAACTCAACTCAACTCATCAACTCATCAACTCAACTCATCAACTCATCAACTCAACTCATCAACTCAACTCCTCAACTCACGGCCCTCTGCCGTCCACCGAATTCTGCTCCATGGCTTCTAAACCTTTCACCGGCCCTCTGCCGTCCACCGAATTCTGCTCCATGGCTTCTAAACCTTTCACCGGCCCTCTGCCGTCCACCGAATTCTGCTCCATGGCTTCTAAACCTTTCACCGGCCCTCTGCCGTCCACCGAATTCTGCTCCATGGCTTCTAAACCTTTCACCGGCCCTCTGCCGTCCACCGAATTCTGCTCCATGGCTTCTAAACCTTTCACCGGCCCTCTGCCGTCCACCGAATTCTGCTCCATGGCTTCTAAACCTTTCACCGGCCCTCTGCCGTCCACCGAATTCTGCTCCATGGCTTCTAAACCTTTCACCGGCCCTCTGCCGTCCACCGAATTCTGCTCCATGGCTTCTAAACCTTTCACCGGCCCTCTGCCGTCCACCGAATTCTGCTCCATGGCTTCTAAACCTTTCACCGGCCCTCTGCCGTCCACCGAATTCTGCTCCATGGCTTCTAAACCTTTCACCGGCCCTCTGCCGTCCACCGAATTCTGCTCCATGGCTTCTAAACCTTTCACCGGCCCTCTGCCGTCCACCGAATTCTGCTCCATGGCTTCTAAACCTTTCACCGGCCCTCTGCCGTCCACCGAATTCTGCTCCATGGCTTCTAAACCTTTCACCGGCCCTCTGCCGTCCACCGAATTCTGCTCCATGGCTTCTAAACCTTTCACCGGCCCTCTGCCGTCCACCGAATTCTGCTCCATGGCTTCTAAACCTTTCACCGGCCCTCTGCCGTCCACCGAATTCTGCTCCATGGCTTCTAAACCTTTCCAGTTTTTTCCAGTTTTTTCCACTTTTATCCAGTTTTATGGTGGAAAAAGGTGGGAAAAGGTGGAAAAACGTGGAAGAAATTGGAAAAAGTGGAAAAAGTGGAAAAATTTGGGAAAATGTGGGAAAAAGGCGGGAAAAAAAGTGGAAAAAGGAGTGGAAAAAAGTGGAAAAAACTGGATAAAACTGGTAAAAACTCAACTCAACTCATCAACTCATCAACTCAACTCATCAACTCATCAACTCAACTCCTCAACTCACGGCCCTCTGCCGTCCACCGAATTCTGCTCCATGGCTTCTAAACCTTTCACCGGCCCTCTGCCGTCCACCGAATTCTGCTCCATGGCTTCTAAACCTTTCACCGGCCCTCTGCCGTCCACCGAATTCTGCTCCATGGCTTCTAAACCTTTCACCGGCCCTCTGCCGTCCACCGAATTCTGCTCCATGGCTTCTAAACCTTTCACCGGCCCTCTGCCGTCCACCGAATTCTGCTCCATGGCTTCTAAACCTTTCACCGGCCCTCTGCCGTCCACCGAATTCTGCTCCATGGCTTCTAAACCTTTCACCGGCCCTCTGCCGTCCACCGAATTCTGCTCCATGGCTTCTAAACCTTTCCACATTTTTCCACTTTTATCCAGTTTTATGGTGGAAAAAGGTGGGAAAAGGTGGAAAAACGTGGAAGAAATTGGAAAAAGTGGAAAAAGTGGAAAAAAGTGAGAAAATATGGGGAAAAGGTGGGAAAAAAAGTGGAAAAAGGAGTGGAAAAAAACTGGATAAAACTGGATATAACTCAACTCAACTCATCAACTCATCAACTCAACTCATCAACTCATCAACTCAACTCATCAACTCAACTCCTCAACTCACGGCCCTCTGCCGTCCACCGAATTCTGCTCCATGGCTTCTAAACCTTTCACCGGCCCTCTGCCGTCCACCGAATTCTGCTCCATGGCTTCTAAACCTTTCACCGGCCCTCTGCCGTCCACCGAATTCTGCTCCATGGCTTCTAAACCTTTCACCGGCCCTCTGCCGTCCACCGAATTCTGCTCCATGGCTTCTAAACCTTTAACCGGCCCTCTGCCGTCCACCGAATTCTGCTCCATGGCTTCTAAACCTTTCACCGGCCCTCTGCCGTCCACCGAATTCTGCTCCATGGCTTCTAAACCTTTCACCGGCCCTCTGCCGTCCACCGAATTCTGCTCCATGGCTTCTAAACCTTTCACCGGCCCTCTGCCGTCCACCGAATTCTGCTCCATGGCTTCTAAACCTTTCACCGGCCCTCTGCCGTCCACCGAATTCTGCTCCATGGCTTCTAAACCTTTCACCGGCCCTCTGCCGTCCACCGAATTTTGCTCCATGGCTTCTAAACCTTTAACCGGCCCTCTGCCGTCCACCGAATTCTGCTCCATGGCTTCTAAACCTTTCACCGGCCCTCTGCCGTCCACCGAATTCTGCTCCATGGCTTCTAAACCTTTCACCGGCCCTCTGCCGTCCACCGAATTCTGCTCCATGGCTTCTAAACCTTTAACCGGCCCTCTGCCGTCCACCGAATTCTGCTCCATGGCTTCTAAACCTTTCACCGGCCCTCTGCCGTCCACCGAATTCTGCTCCATGGCTTCTAAACCTTTCACCGGCCCTCTGCCGTCCACCGAATTCTGCTCCATGGCTTCTAAACCTTTCCAGTTTTTTCCACTTTTTTCCACTTTTATCCAGTTTTATGGTGGAAAAATGTGGGAAAAGGTGGAAAAACGTGGAAGAAATTGGAAAAAGTGAAAAAAGTGGATAAAACTGGATAAAACTCAACTCAACTCATCAACTCATCAACTCAACTCATCAACTCATCAACTCAACTCATCAACTCAACTCCTCAACTCACGGCCCTCTGCCGTCCACCGAATTCTGCTCCATGGCTTCTAAACCTTTCACCGGCCCTCTGCCGTCCACCGAATTCTGCTCCATGGCTTCTAAACCTTTCACCGGCCCTCTGCCGTCCACCGAATTCTGCTCCATGGCTTCTAAACCTTTCACCGGCCCTCTGCCGTCCACCGAATTCTGCTCCATGGCTTCTAAACCTTTCACCGGCCCTCTGCCGTCCACCGAATTCTGCTCCATGGCTTCTAAACCTTTCACCGGCCCTCTGCCGTCCACCGAATTCTGCTCCATGGCTTCTAAACCTTTAACCGGCCCTCTGCCGTCCACCGAATTCTGCTCCATGGCTTCTAAACCTTTCACCGGCCCTCTGCCGTCCACCGAATTCTGCTCCATGGCTTATAAACCTTTCACCGGCCCTCTGCCGTCCACCGAATTCTGCTCCATGGCTTCTAAACCTTTCCACTTTTTTCCACTTTTTTCCACTTTTATCCAGTTTTATGGTGGAAAAATGTGGGAAAAGGTGGAAAAACGTGGAAGAAATTGGAAAAAGTGGAAAAAGTGGAAAAATGTGGGAAAATGTGGGAAAAAGGTGGGAAAAAAAGTGGAAAAAGGAGTGGAAAAAAGTGGAAAAAAGTGGATAAAACTGGATAAAACTCAACTCAACTCATCAACTCATCAACTCAACTCATCAACTCATCAACTCAACTCATCAACTCAACTCCTCAACTCACGGCCCTCTGCCGTCCACCGAATTCTGCTCCATGGCTTCTAAACCTTTCACCGGCCCTCTGCCGTCCACCGAATTCTGCTCCATGGCTTCTAAACCTTTCACCGGCCCTCTGCCGTCCACCGAATTCTGCTCCATGGCTTCTAAACCTTTCACCGGCCCTCTGCCGTCCACCGAATTCTGCTCCATGGCTTCTAAACCTTTCACCGGCCCTCTGCCGTCCACCGAATTCTGCTCCATGGCTTCTAAACCTTTCACCGGCCCTCTGCCGTCCACCGAATTCTGCTCCATGGCTTCTAAACCTTTCACCGGCCCTCTGCCGTCCACCGAATTCTGCTCCATGGCTTCTAAACCTTTCACCGGCCCTCTGCCGTCCACCGAATTCTGCTCCATGGCTTCTAAACCTTTCACCGGCCCTCTGCCGTCCACCGAATTCTGCTCCATGGCTTCTAAACCTTTCACCGGCCCTCTGCCGTCCACCGAATTCTGCTCCATGGCTTCTAAACCTTTCACCGGCCCTCTGCCGTCCACCGAATTCTGCTCCATGGCTTCTAAACCTTTCACCGGCCCTCTGCCGTCCACCGAATTCTGCTCCATGGCTTCTAAACCTTTAACCGGCCCTCTGCCGTCCACCGAATTCTGCTCCATGGCTTCTAAACCTTTCACCGGCCCTCTGCCGTCCACCGAATTCTGCTCCATGGCTTATAAACCTTTCACCGGCCCTCTGCCGTCCACCGAATTCTGCTCCATGGCTTCTAAACCTTTCCACTTTTTTCCACTTTTTTCCACTTTTATCCAGTTTTATGGTGGAAAAATGTGGGAAAAGGTGGAAAAACGTGGAAGAAATTGGAAAAAGTGGAAAAAGTGGAAAAATGTGGGAAAATGTGGGAAAAAGGTGGGAAAAAAAGTGGAAAAAGGAGTGGAAAAAAGTGGAAAAAAGTGGATAAAACTGGATAAAACTCAACTCAACTCATCAACTCATCAACTCAACTCATCAACTCATCAACTCAACTCATCAACTCAACTCCTCAACTCACGGCCCTCTGCCGTCCACCGAATTCTGCTCCATGGCTTCTAAACCTTTCACCGGCCCTCTGCCGTCCACCGAATTCTGCTCCATGGCTTCTAAACCTTTCACCGGCCCTCTGCCGTCCACCGAATTCTGCTCCATGGCTTCTAAACCTTTCACCGGCCCTCTGCCGTCCACCGAATTCTGCTCCATGGCTTCTAAACCTTTCACCGGCCCTCTGCCGTCCACCGAATTCTGCTCCATGGCTTCTAAACCTTTCACCGGCCCTCTGCCGTCCACCGAATTCTGCTCCATGGCTTCTAAACCTTTCACCGGCCCTCTGCCGTCCACCGAATTCTGCTCCATGGCTTCTAAACCTTTCACCGGCCCTCTGCCGTCCACCGAATTCTGCTCCATGGCTTCTAAACCTTTCACCGGCCCTCTGCCGTCCACCGAATTCTGCTCCATGGCTTCTAAACCTTTCACCGGCCCTCTGCCGTCCACCGAATTCTGCTCCATGGCTTCTAAACCTTTCACCGGCCCTCTGCCGTCCACCGAATTCTGCTCCATGGCTTCTAAACCTTTCACCGGCCCTCTGCCGTCCACCGAATTCTGCTCCATGGCTTCTAAACCTTTCACCGGCCCTCTGCCGTCCACCGAATTCTGCTCCATGGCTTCTAAACCTTTCCAGTTTTTTCCAGTTTTTTCCACTTTTATCCAGTTTTATCGTGGAAAAAGGTGGGAAAAGGTGGAAAAACGTGGAAGAAATTGGAAAAAGTGGAAAAAGTGGAAAAATGTGGGAAAATGTGGGAAAAAGGTGGGAAAAAAAGTGGAAAAAGGAGTGGAAAAAAGTGGAAAAAACTGGATAAAACTGGTAAAAACTCAACTCAACTCATCAACTCATCAACTCAACTCATCAACTCATCAACTCAACTCATCAACTCAACTCCTCAACTCACGGCCCTCTGCCGTCCACCGAATTCTGCTCCATGGCTTCTAAACCTTTCACCGGCCCTCTGCCGTCCACCGAATTCTGCTCCATGGCTTCTAAACCTTTCACCGGCCCTCTGCCGTCCACCGAATTCTGCTCCATGGCTTCTAAACCTTTCACCGGCCCTCTGCCGTCCACCGAATTCTGCTCCATGGCTTCTAAACCTTTCACCGGCCCTCTGCCGTCCACCGAATTCTGCTCCATGGCTTCTAAACCTTTCACCGGCCCTCTGCCGTCCACCGAATTCTGCTCCATGGCTTCTAAACCTTTCACCGGCCCTCTGCCGTCCACCGAATTCTGCTCCATGGCTTCTAAACCTTTCCACATTTTTCCACTTTTATCCAGTTTTATGGTGGAAAAAGGTGGGAAAAGGTGGAAAAACGTGGAAGAAATTGGAAAAAGTGGAAAAAGTGGAAAAAAGTGAGAAAATATGGGGAAAAGGTGGGAAAAAAAGTGGAAAAAGGAGTGGAAAAAAACTGGATAAAACTGGATATAACTCAACTCAACTCATCAACTCATCAACTCAACTCATCAACTCATCAACTCAACTCATCAACTCAACTCCTCAACTCACGGCCCTCTGCCGTCTACCGAATTCTGCTCCATGGCTTCTAAACCTTTCACCGGCCCTCTGCCGTCCACCGAATTCTGCTCCATGGCTTCTAAACCTTTCACCGGCCCTCTGCCGTCCACCGAATTCTGCTCCATGGCTTCTAAACCTTTCACCGGCCCTCTGCCGTCCACCGAATTCTGCTCCATGGCTTCTAAACCTTTAACCGGCCCTCTGCCGTCCACAGAATTCTGCTCCATGGCTTCTAAACCTTTCACCGGCCCTCTGCCGTCCACCGAATTCTGCTCCATGGCTTCTAAACCTTTCACCGGCCCTCTGCCGTCCACCGAATTCTGCTCCATGGCTTCTAAACCTTTCACCGGCCCTCTGCCGTCCACCGAATTCTGCTCCATGGCTTCTAAACCTTTCACCGGCCCTCTGCCGTCCACCGAATTCTGCTCCATGGCTTCTAAACCTTTAACCGGCCCTCTGCCGTCCACCGAATTCTGCTCCATGGCTTCTAAACCTTTCACCGGCCCTCTGCCGTCCACCGAATTCTGCTCCATGGCTTCTAAACCTTTCACCGGCCCTCTGCCGTCCACCGAATTCTGCTCCATGGCTTCTAAACCTTTCCAGTTTTTTCCACTTTTTTCCACTTTTATCCAGTTTTATGGTGGAAAAATGTGGGAAAAGGTGGAAAAACGTGGAAGAAATTGGAAAAAGTGGAAAAAGTGGAAAAATTTGGGAAAATGTGGGAAAAAGGTGGGAAAAAAAGTGGAAAAAGGAGTGGAAAAAAGTGGAAAAAAGTGGATAAAAGTGGATAAAACTCAACTCAACTCATCAACTCATCAACTCAACTCATCAACTCATCAACTCAACTCATCAACTCAACTCCTCAACTCACGGCCCTCTGCCGTCCACCGAATTCTGCTCCATGGCTTCTAAACCTTTCACCGGCCCTCTGCCGTCCACCGAATTCTGCTCCATGGCTTCTAAACCTTTCACCGGCCCTCTGCGTCCACCGAATTCTGCTCCATGGCTTCTAAACCTTTCACCGGCCCTCTGCCGTCCACCGAATTCTGCTCCATGGCTTCTAAACCTTTCACCGGCCCTCTGCCGTCCACCGAATTCTGCTCCATGGCTTCTAAACCTTTCACCGGCCCTCTGCTGTCCACCGAATTCTGCTCCATGGCTTCTAAACCTTTCACCGGCCCTCTGCCGTCCACCGAATTCTGCTCCATGGCTTCTAAACCTTTCACCGGCCCTCTGCCGTCCACCGAATTCTGCTCCATGGCTTCTAAACCTTTCACCGGCCCTCTGCCGTCCACCGAATTCTGCTCCATGGCTTCTAAACCTTTCCACATTTTTCCACTTTTATCCAGTTTTATGGTGGAAAAAGGTGGGAAAAGGTGGAAAAACGTGGAAGAAATTGGAAAAAGTGGAAAAAGTGGAAAAAAGTGAGAAAATATGGGGAAAAGGTGGGAAAAAAAGTGGAAAAAGGAGTGGAAAAAAACTGGATAAAACTGGATATAACTCAACTCAACTCATCAACTCATCAACTCAACTCATCAACTCATCAACTCAACTCATCAACTCAACTCCTCAACTCACGGCCCTCTGCCGTCCACCGAATTCTGCTCCATGGCTTCTAAACCTTTCACCGGCCCTCTGCCGTCCACCGAATTCTGCTCCATGGCTTCTAAACCTTTCACCGGCCCTCTGCCGTCCACCGAATTCTGCTCCATGGCTTCTAAACCTTTCACCGGCCCTCTGCCGTCCACCGAATTCTGCTCCATGGCTTCTAAACCTTTAACCGGCCCTCTGCCGTCCACAGAATTCTGCTCCATGGCTTCTAAACCTTTCACCGGCCCTCTGCCGTCCACCGAATTCTGCTCCATGGCTTCTAAACCTTTCACCGGCCCTCTGCCGTCCACCGAATTCTGCTCCATGGCTTCTAAACCTTTCACCGGCCCTCTGCCGTCCACCGAATTCTGCTCCATGGCTTCTAAACCTTTCACCGGCCCTCTGCCGTCCACCGAATTCTGCTCCATGGCTTCTAAACCTTTCCAGTTTTTTCCAGTTTTTTCCACTTTTATCCAGTTTTATCGTGGAAAAAGGTGGGAAAAGGTGGAAAAACGTGGAAGAAATTGGAAAAAGTGGAAAAAGTGGAAAAATGTGGGAAAATGTGGGAAAAAGGTGGGAAAAAAAGTGGAAAAAGGAGTGGAAAAAAGTGGAAAAAACTGGATAAAACTGGTAAAAACTCAACTCAACTCATCAACTCATCAACTCAACTCATCAACTCATCAACTCAACTCATCAACTCAACTCCTCAACTCACGGCCCTCTGCCGTCCACCGAATTCTGCTCCATGGCTTCTAAACCTTTCACCGGCCCTCTGCCGTCCACCGAATTCTGCTCCATGGCTTCTAAACCTTTCACCGGCCCTCTGCCGTCCACCGAATTCTGCTCCATGGCTTCTAAACCTTTCACCGGCCCTCTGCCGTCCACCGAATTCTGCTCCATGGCTTCTAAACCTTTCACCGGCCCTCTGCCGTCCACCGAATTCTGCTCCATGGCTTCTAAACCTTTCACCGGCCCTCTGCCGTCCACCGAATTCTGCTCCATGGCTTCTAAACCTTTCACCGGCCCTCTGCCGTCCACCGAATTCTGCTCCATGGCTTCTAAACCTTTCCACATTTTTCCACTTTTATCCAGTTTTATGGTGGAAAAAGGTGGGAAAAGGTGGAAAAACGTGGAAGAAATTGGAAAAAGTGGAAAAAGTGGAAAAAAGTGAGAAAATATGGGGAAAAGGTGGGAAAAAAAGTGGAAAAAGGAGTGGAAAAAAACTGGATAAAACTGGATATAACTCAACTCAACTCATCAACTCATCAACTCAACTCATCAACTCATCAACTCAACTCATCAACTCAACTCCTCAACTCACGGCCCTCTGCCGTCCACCGAATTCTGCTCCATGGCTTCTAAACCTTTCACCGGCCCTCTGCCGTCCACCGAATTCTGCTCCATGGCTTCTAAACCTTTCACCGGCCCTCTGCCGTCCACCGAATTCTGCTCCATGGCTTCTAAACCTTTAACCGGCCCTCTGCCGTCCACAGAATTCTGCTCCATGGCTTCTAAACCTTTCACCGGCCCTCTGCCGTCCACCGAATTCTGCTCCATGGCTTCTAAACCTTTCACCGGCCCTCTGCCGTCCACCGAATTCTGCTCCATGGCTTCTAAACCTTTCACCGGCCCTCTGCCGTCCACCGAATTCTGCTCCATGGCTTCTAAACCTTTCACCGGCCCTCTGCCGTCCACCGAATTCTGCTCCATGGCTTCTAAACCTTTAACCGGCCCTCTGCCGTCCACCGAATTCTGCTCCATGGCTTCTAAACCTTTCACCGGCCCTCTGCCGTCCACCGAATTCTGCTCCATGGCTTCTAAACCTTTCACCGGCCCTCTGCCGTCCACCGAATTCTGCTCCATGGCTTCTAAACCTTTCCAGTTTTTTCCACTTTTTTCCACTTTTATCCAGTTTTATGGTGGAAAAATGTGGGAAAAGGTGGAAAAACGTGGAAGAAATTGGAAAAAGTGGAAAAAGTGGAAAAATTTGGGAAAATGTGGGAAAAAGGTGGGAAAAAAAGTGGAAAAAGGAGTGGAAAAAAGTGGAAAAAAGTGGATAAAAGTGGATAAAACTCAACTCAACTCATCAACTCATCAACTCAACTCATCAACTCATCAACTCAACTCATCAACTCAACTCCTCAACTCACGGCCCTCTGCCGTCCACCGAATTCTGCTCCATGGCTTCTAAACCTTTCACCGGCCCTCTGCCGTCCACCGAATTCTGCTCCATGGCTTCTAAACCTTTCACCGGCCCTCTGCGTCCACCGAATTCTGCTCCATGGCTTCTAAACCTTTCACCGGCCCTCTGCCGTCCACCGAATTCTGCTCCATGGCTTCTAAACCTTTCACCGGCCCTCTGCCGTCCACCGAATTCTGCTCCATGGCTTCTAAACCTTTCACCGGCCCTCTGCCGTCCACCGAATTCTGCTCCATGGCTTCTAAACCTTTCACCGGCCCTCTGCCGTCCACCGAATTCTGCTCCATGGCTTCTAAACCTTTCACCGGCCCTCTGCCGTCCACCGAATTCTGCTCCATGGCTTCTAAACCTTTCACCGGCCCTCTGCCGTCCACCGAATTCTGCTCCATGGCTTCTAAACCTTTCCACATTTTTCCACTTTTATCCAGTTTTATGGTGGAAAAAGGTGGGAAAAGGTGGAAAAACGTGGAAGAAATTGGAAAAAGTGGAAAAAGTGGAAAAAAGTGAGAAAATATGGGGAAAAGGTGGGAAAAAAAGTGGAAAAAGGAGTGGAAAAAAACTGGATAAAACTGGATATAACTCAACTCAACTCATCAACTCATCAACTCAACTCATCAACTCATCAACTCAACTCATCAACTCAACTCCTCAACTCACGGCCCTCTGCCGTCCACCGAATTCTGCTCCATGGCTTCTAAACCTTTCACCGGCCCTCTGCCGTCCACCGAATTCTGCTCCATGGCTTCTAAACCTTTCACCGGCCCTCTGCCGTCCACCGAATTCTGCTCCATGGCTTCTAAACCTTTCACCGGCCCTCTGCCGTCCACCGAATTCTGCTCCATGGCTTCTAAACCTTTAACCGGCCCTCTGCCGTCCACAGAATTCTGCTCCATGGCTTCTAAACCTTTCACCGGCCCTCTGCCGTCCACCGAATTCTGCTCCATGGCTTCTAAACCTTTCACCGGCCCTCTGCCGTCCACCGAATTCTGCTCCATGGCTTCTAAACCTTTCACCGGCCCTCTGCCGTCCACCGAATTCTGCTCCATGGCTTCTAAACCTTTCACCGGCCCTCTGCCGTCCACCGAATTCTGCTCCATGGCTTCTAAACCTTTCCAGTTTTTTCCAGTTTTTTCCACTTTTATCCAGTTTTATCGTGGAAAAAGGTGGGAAAAGGTGGAAAAACGTGGAAGAAATTGGAAAAAGTGGAAAAAGTGGAAAAATGTGGGAAAATGTGGGAAAAAGGTGGGAAAAAAAGTGGAAAAAGGAGTGGAAAAAAGTGGAAAAAACTGGATAAAACTGGTAAAAACTCAACTCAACTCATCAACTCATCAACTCAACTCATCAACTCATCAACTCAACTCATCAACTCAACTCCTCAACTCACGGCCCTCTGCCGTCCACCGAATTCTGCTCCATGGCTTCTAAACCTTTCACCGGCCCTCTGCCGTCCACCGAATTCTGCTCCATGGCTTCTAAACCTTTCACCGGCCCTCTGCCGTCCACCGAATTCTGCTCCATGGCTTCTAAACCTTTCACCGGCCCTCTGCCGTCCACCGAATTCTGCTCCATGGCTTCTAAACCTTTCACCGGCCCTCTGCCGTCCACCGAATTCTGCTCCATGGCTTCTAAACCTTTCACCGGCCCTCTGCCGTCCACCGAATTCTGCTCCATGGCTTCTAAACCTTTCACCGGCCCTCTGCCGTCCACCGAATTCTGCTCCATGGCTTCTAAACCTTTCCACATTTTTCCACTTTTATCCAGTTTTATGGTGGAAAAAGGTGGGAAAAGGTGGAAAAACGTGGAAGAAATTGGAAAAAGTGGAAAAAGTGGAAAAAAGTGAGAAAATATGGGGAAAAGGTGGGAAAAAAGTGGAAAAAGGTGTGGAAAAAAACTGGATAAAACTGGATATAACTCAACTCAACTCATCAACTCATCAACTCAACTCATCAACTCATCAACTCAACTCATCAACTCAACTCCTCAACTCACGGCCCTCTGCCGTCCACCGAATTCTGCTCCATGGCTTCTAAACCTTTCACCGGCCCTCTGCCGTCCACCGAATTCTGCTCCATGGCTTCTAAACCTTTCACCGGCCCTCTGCCGTCCACCGAATTCTGCTCCATGGCTTCTAAACCTTTCACCGGCCCTCTGCCGTCCACCGAATTCTGCTCCATGGCTTCTAAACCTTTAACCGGCCCTCTGCCGTCCACAGAATTCTGCTCCATGGCTTCTAAACCTTTCACCGGCCCTCTGCCGTCCACCGAATTCTGCTCCATGGCTTCTAAACCTTTCACCGGCCCTCTGCCGTCCACCGAATTCTGCTCCATGGCTTCTAAACCTTTCACCGGCCCTCTGCCGTCCACCGAATTCTGCTCCATGGCTTCTAAACCTTTCACCGGCCCTCTGCCGTCCACCGAATTCTGCTCCATGGCTTCTAAACCTTTAACCGGCCCTCTGCCGTCCACCGAATTCTGCTCCATGGCTTCTAAACCTTTCACCGGCCCTCTGCCGTCCACCGAATTCTGCTCCATGGCTTCTAAACCTTTCACCGGCCCTCTGCCGTCCACCGAATTCTGCTCCATGGCTTCTAAACCTTTCCAGTTTTTTCCACTTTTTTCCACTTTTATCCAGTTTTATGGTGGAAAAATGTGGGAAAAGGTGGAAAAACGTGGAAGAAATTGGAAAAAGTGGAAAAAGTGGAAAAATTTGGGAAAATGTGGGAAAAAGGTGGGAAAAAAAGTGGAAAAAGGAGTGGAAAAAAGTGGAAAAAAGTGGATAAAAGTGGATAAAACTCAACTCAACTCATCAACTCATCAACTCAACTCATCAACTCATCAACTCAACTCATCAACTCAACTCCTCAACTCACGGCCCTCTGCCGTCCACCGAATTCTGCTCCATGGCTTCTAAACCTTTCACCGGCCCTCTGCCGTCCACCGAATTCTGCTCCATGGCTTCTAAACCTTTCACCGGCCCTCTGCGTCCACCGAATTCTGCTCCATGGCTTCTAAACCTTTCACCGGCCCTCTGCCGTCCACCGAATTCTGCTCCATGGCTTCTAAACCTTTCACCGGCCCTCTGCCGTCCACCGAATTCTGCTCCATGGCTTCTAAACCTTTCACCGGCCCTCTGCCGTCCACCGAATTCTGCTCCATGGCTTCTAAACCTTTCACCGGCCCTCTGCCGTCCACCGAATTCTGCTCCATGGCTTCTAAACCTTTCACCGGCCCTCTGCCGTCCACCGAATTCTGCTCCATGGCTTCTAAACCTTTCACCGGCCCTCTGCCGTCCACCGAATTCTGCTCCATGGCTTCTAAACCTTTCCAGTTTTTTCCAGTTTTTTCCACTTTTATCCAGTTTTATGGTGGAAAAAGGTGGGAAAAGGTGGAAAAACGTGGAAGAAATTGGAAAAAGTGGAAAAAGTGGAAAAATGTGGGAAAATGTGGGAAAAAGGTGGGAAAAAAAGTGGAAAAAGGAGTGGAAAAAAGTGGAAAAAAGTGGATAAAACTGGTAAAAACTCAACTCAACTCATCAACTCATCAACTCAACTCATCAACTCATCAACTCAACTCATCAACTCAACTCCTCAACTCACGGCCCTCTGCCGTCCACCGAATTCTGCTCCATGGCTTCTAAACCTTTCACCGGCCCTCTGCCGTCCACCGAATTCTGCTCCATGGCTTCTAAACCTTTCACCGGCCCTCTGCCGTCCACCGAATTCTGCTCCATGGCTTCTAAACCTTTCACCGGCCCTCTGCCGTCCACCGAATTCTGCTCCATGGCTTCTAAACCTTTCACCGGCCCTCTGCCGTCCACCGAATTCTGCTCCATGGCTTCTAAACCTTTCACCGGCCCTCTGCCGTCCACCGAATTCTGCTCCATGGCTTCTAAACCTTTCACCGGCCCTCTGCCGTCCACCGAATTCTGCTCCATGGCTTCTAAACCTTTCCACATTTTTCCACTTTTATCCAGTTTTATGGTGGAAAAAGGTGGGAAAAGGTGGAAAAACGTGGAAGAAATTGGAAAAAGTGGAAAAAGTGGAAAAAAGTGAGAAAATATGGGGAAAAGGTGGGAAAAAAGTGGAAAAAGGAGTGGAAAAAAACTGGATAAAACTGGATATAACTCAACTCAACTCATCAACTCATCAACTCAACTCATCAACTCATCAACTCAACTCATCAACTCAACTCCTCAACTCACGGCCCTCTGCCGTCCACCGAATTCTGCTCCATGGCTTCTAAACCTTTCACCGGCCCTCTGCCGTCCACCGAATTCTGCTCCATGGCTTCTAAACCTTTCACCGGCCCTCTGCCGTCCACCGAATTCTGCTCCATGGCTTCTAAACCTTTCACCGGCCCTCTGCCGTCCACCGAATTCTGCTCCATGGCTTCTAAACCTTTAACCGGCCCTCTGCCGTCCACAGAATTCTGCTCCATGGCTTCTAAACCTTTCACCGGCCCTCTGCCGTCCACCGAATTCTGCTCCATGGCTTCTAAACCTTTCACCGGCCCTCTGCCGTCCACCGAATTCTGCTCCATGGCTTCTAAACCTTTCACCGGCCCTCTGCCGTCCACCGAATTCTGCTCCATGGCTTCTAAACCTTTCCACATTTTTCCACTTTTATCCAGTTTTATGGTGGAAAAAGGTGGGAAAAGGTGGAAAAACGTGGAAGAAATTGGAAAAAGTGGAAAAAGTGGAAAAAAGTGAGAAAATATGGGGAAAAGGTGGGAAAAAAAGTGGAAAAAGGAGTGGAAAAAAACTGGATAAAACTGGATATAACTCAACTCAACTCATCAACTCATCAACTCAACTCATCAACTCATCAACTCAACTCATCAACTCAACTCCTCAACTCACGGCCCTCTGCCGTCCACCGAATTCTGCTCCATGGCTTCTAAACCTTTCACCGGCCCTCTGCCGTCCACCGAATTCTGCTCCATGGCTTCTAAACCTTTCACCGGCCCTCTGCCGTCCACCGAATTCTGCTCCATGGCTTCTAAACCTTTCACCGGCCCTCTGCCGTCCACCGAATTCTGCTCCATGGCTTCTAAACCTTTAACCGGCCCTCTGCCGTCCACCGAATTCTGCTCCATGGCTTCTAAACCTTTCACCGGCCCTCTGCCGTCCACCGAATTCTGCTCCATGGCTTCTAAACCTTTCACCGGCCCTCTGCCGTCCACCGAATTCTGCTCCATGGCTTCTAAACCTTTCACCGGCCCTCTGCCGTCCACCGAATTCTGCTCCATGGCTTCTAAACCTTTCACCGGCCCTCTGCCGTCCACCGAATTCTGCTCCATGGCTTCTAAACCTTTCACCGGCCCTCTGCCGTCCACCGAATTCTGCTCCATGGCTTCTAAACCTTTAACCGGCCCTCTGCCGTCCACCGAATTCTGCTCCATGGCTTCTAAACCTTTCACCGGCCCTCTGCCGTCCACCGAATTCTGCTCCATGGCTTCTAAACCTTTCACCGGCCCTCTGCCGTCCACCGAATTCTGCTCCATGGCTTCTAAACCTTTAACCGGCCCTCTGCCGTCCACCGAATTCTGCTCCATGGCTTCTAAACCTTTCACCGGCCCTCTGCCGTCCACCGAATTCTGCTCCATGGCTTCTAAACCTTTCCACTTTTTTCCACTTTTTTCCACTTTTATCCAGTTTTATGGTGGAAAAATGTGGGAAAAGGTGGAAAAACGTGGAAGAAATTGGAAAAAGTGGAAAAAGTGGAAAAATTTGGGAAAATGTGGGAAAAAGGTGGGAAAAAAAAGTGGAAAAAGGAGTGGAAAAAAGTGGAAAAAAGTGGATAAAACTGGATAAAACTCAACTCAACTCATCAACTCATCAACTCAACTCATCAACTCATCAACTCAACTCATCAACTCAACTCCTCAACTCACGGCCCTCTGCCGTCCACCGAATTCTGCTCCATGGCTTCTAAACCTTTCACCGGCCCTCTGCCATCCACCGAATTCTGCTCCATGGCTTCTAAACCTTTCACCGGCCCTCTGCCGTCCACCGAATTCTGCTCCATGGCTTCTAAACCTTTCACCGGCCCTCTGCCGTCCACCGAATTCTGCTCCATGGCTTCTAAACCTTTCACCGGCCCTCTGCCGTCCACCGAATTCTGCTCCATGGCTTCTAAACCTTTCACCGGCCCTCTGCCGTCCACCGAATTCTGCTCCATGGCTTCTAAACCTTTCACCGGCCCTCTGCCGTCCACCGAATTCTGCTCCATGGCTTCTAAACCTTTCACCGGCCCTCTGCCGTCCACCGAATTCTGCTCCATGGCTTATAAACCTTTCACCGGCCCTCTGCCGTCCACCGAATTCTGCTCCATGGCTTCTAAACCTTTCCAGTTTTTTCCAGTTTTTTCCACTTTTATCCAGTTTTATGGTGGAAAAATGTGGGAAAAGGTGGAAAAACGTGGAAGAAATTGGAAAAAGTGGAAAAAGTGGAAAAATTTGGGAAAATGTAGGAAAAAGGTGGGAAAAAAAGTGGAAAAAGGTGTGGAAAAAAGTGGAAAAAAGTGGATAAAACTGGATAAAACTCAACTCAACTCATCAACTCATCAACTCAACTCATCAACTCATCAACTCAACTCATCAACTCAACTCCTCAACTCACGGCCCTCTGCCGTCCACCGAATTCTGCTCCATGGCTTCTAAACCTTTCACCGGCCCTCTGGAAAAAGTGGAAAAATTTGGGAAAATGTGGGAAAAAGGTGGGAAAAAAAGTGGAAAAAGGAGTGGAAAAAAGTGGAAAAAAGTGGATAAAACTGGATAAAACTCAACTCAACTCATCAACTCATCAACTCAACTCATCAACTCATCAACTCAACTCATCAACTCAACTCCTCAACTCACGGCCCTCTGCCGTCCACCGAATTCTGCTCCATGGCTTCTAAACCTTTCACCGGCCCTCTGCCGTCCACCGAATTCTGCTCCATGGCTTCTAAACCTTTCACCGGCCCTCTGCCGTCCACCGAATTCTGCTCCATGGCTTCTAAACCTTTCACCGGCCCTCTGCCGTCCACCGAATTCTGCTCCATGGCTTCTAAACCTTTCACCGGCCCTCTGCCGTCCACTGAATTCTGCTCCATGGCTTCTAAACCTTTCACCGGCCCTCTGCCGTCCACCGAATTCTGCTCCATGGCTTCTAAACCTTTCACCGGCCCTCTGCCGTCCACCGAATTCTGCTCCATGGCTTCTAAACCTTTCACCGGCCCTCTGCCGTCCACCGAATTCTGCTCCATGGCTTCTAAACCTTTCACCGGCCCTCTGCCGTCCACCGAATTCTGCTCCATGGCTTCTAAACCTTTCACCGGCCCTCTGCCGTCCACCGAATTCTGCTCCATGGCTTCTAAACCTTTCACCGGCCCTCTGCCGTCCACCGAATTCTGCTCCATGGCTTCTAAACCTTTCCAGTTTTTTCCAGTTTTTTCCACTTTTATCCAGTTTTATGGTGGAAAAAGGTGGGAAAAGGTGGAAAAACGTGGAAGAAATTGGAAAAAGTGGAAAAAGTGGAAAAATTTGGGAAAATGTGGGAAAAAGGCGGGAAAAAAAGTGGAAAAAGGAGTGGAAAAAAGTGGAAAAAACTGGATAAAACTGGTAAAAACTCAACTCAACTCATCAACTCATCAACTCAACTCATCAACTCATCAACTCAACTCCTCAACTCACGGCCCTCTGCCGTCCACCGAATTCTGCTCCATGGCTTCTAAACCTTTCACCGGCCCTCTGCCGTCCACCGAATTCTGCTCCATGGCTTCTAAACCTTTCACCGGCCCTCTGCCGTCCACCGAATTCTGCTCCATGGCTTCTAAACCTTTCACCGGCCCTCTGCCGTCCACCGAATTCTGCTCCATGGCTTCTAAACCTTTCACCGGCCCTCTGCCGTCCACCGAATTCTGCTCCATGGCTTCTAAACCTTTCACCGGCCCTCTGCCGTCCACCGAATTCTGCTCCATGGCTTCTAAACCTTTCACCGGCCCTCTGCCGTCCACCGAATTCTGCTCCATGGCTTCTAAACCTTTCCACATTTTTCCACTTTTATCCAGTTTTATGGTGGAAAAAGGTGGGAAAAGGTGGAAAAACGTGGAAGAAATTGGAAAAAGTGGAAAAAGTGGAAAAAAGTGAGAAAATATGGGGAAAAGGTGGGAAAAAAAGTGGAAAAAGGAGTGGAAAAAAACTGGATAAAACTGGATATAACTCAACTCAACTCATCAACTCATCAACTCAACTCATCAACTCATCAACTCAACTCATCAACTCAACTCCTCAACTCACGGCCCTCTGCCGTCCACCGAATTCTGCTCCATGGCTTCTAAACCTTTCACCGGCCCTCTGCCGTCCACCGAATTCTGCTCCATGGCTTCTAAACCTTTCACCGGCCCTCTGCCGTCCACCGAATTCTGCTCCATGGCTTCTAAACCTTTCACCGGCCCTCTGCCGTCCACCGAATTCTGCTCCATGGCTTCTAAACCTTTAACCGGCCCTCTGCCGTCCACCGAATTCTGCTCCATGGCTTCTAAACCTTTCACCGGCCCTCTGCCGTCCACCGAATTCTGCTCCATGGCTTCTAAACCTTTCACCGGCCCTCTGCCGTCCACCGAATTCTGCTCCATGGCTTCTAAACCTTTCACCGGCCCTCTGCCGTCCACCGAATTCTGCTCCATGGCTTCTAAACCTTTCACCGGCCCTCTGCCGTCCACCGAATTCTGCTCCATGGCTTCTAAACCTTTCACCGGCCCTCTGCCGTCCACCGAATTTTGCTCCATGGCTTCTAAACCTTTAACCGGCCCTCTGCCGTCCACCGAATTCTGCTCCATGGCTTCTAAACCTTTCACCGGCCCTCTGCCGTCCACCGAATTCTGCTCCATGGCTTCTAAACCTTTCACCGGCCCTCTGCCGTCCACCGAATTCTGCTCCATGGCTTCTAAACCTTTAACCGGCCCTCTGCCGTCCACCGAATTCTGCTCCATGGCTTCTAAACCTTTCACCGGCCCTCTGCCGTCCACCGAATTCTGCTCCATGGCTTCTAAACCTTTCACCGGCCCTCTGCCGTCCACCGAATTCTGCTCCATGGCTTCTAAACCTTTCCAGTTTTTTCCACTTTTTTCCACTTTTATCCAGTTTTATGGTGGAAAAATGTGGGAAAAGGTGGAAAAACGTGGAAGAAATTGGAAAAAGTGAAAAAAGTGGATAAAACTGGATAAAACTCAACTCAACTCATCAACTCATCAACTCAACTCATCAACTCATCAACTCAACTCATCAACTCAACTCCTCAACTCACGGCCCTCTGCCGTCCACCGAATTCTGCTCCATGGCTTCTAAACCTTTCACCGGCCCTCTGCCGTCCACCGAATTCTGCTCCATGGCTTCTAAACCTTTCACCGGCCCTCTGCCGTCCACCGAATTCTGCTCCATGGCTTCTAAACCTTTCACCGGCCCTCTGCCGTCCACCGAATTCTGCTCCATGGCTTCTAAACCTTTCACCGGCCCTCTGCCGTCCACCGAATTCTGCTCCATGGCTTCTAAACCTTTAACCGGCCCTCTGCCGTCCACCGAATTCTGCTCCATGGCTTCTAAACCTTTCACCGGCCCTCTGCCGTCCACCGAATTCTGCTCCATGGCTTATAAACCTTTCACCGGCCCTCTGCCGTCCACCGAATTCTGCTCCATGGCTTCTAAACCTTTCCACTTTTTTCCACTTTTTTCCACTTTTATCCAGTTTTATGGTGGAAAAATGTGGGAAAAGGTGGAAAAACGTGGAAGAAATTGGAAAAAGTGGAAAAAGTGGAAAAATGTGGGAAAATGTGGGAAAAAGGTGGGAAAAAAAGTGGAAAAAGGAGTGGAAAAAAGTGGAAAAAAGTGGATAAAACTGGATAAAACTCAACTCAACTCATCAACTCATCAACTCAACTCATCAACTCATCAACTCAACTCATCAACTCAACTCCTCAACTCACGGCCCTCTGCCGTCCACCGAATTCTGCTCCATGGCTTCTAAACCTTTCACCGGCCCTCTGCCGTCCACCGAATTCTGCTCCATGGCTTCTAAACCTTTCACCGGCCCTCTGCCGTCCACCGAATTCTGCTCCATGGCTTCTAAACCTTTCACCGGCCCTCTGCCGTCCACCGAATTCTGCTCCATGGCTTCTAAACCTTTCACCGGCCCTCTGCCGTCCACCGAATTCTGCTCCATGGCTTCTAAACCTTTCACCGGCCCTCTGCCGTCCACCGAATTCTGCTCCATGGCTTCTAAACCTTTCACCGGCCCTCTGCCGTCCACCGAATTCTGCTCCATGGCTTCTAAACCTTTCACCGGCCCTCTGCCGTCCACCGAATTCTGCTCCATGGCTTCTAAACCTTTCACCGGCCCTCTGCCATCCACCGAATTCTGCTCCATGGCTTCTAAACCTTTCACCGGCCCTCTGCCGTCCACCGAATTCTGCTCCATGGCTTCTAAACCTTTCACCGGCCCTCTGCCGTCCACCGAATTCTGCTCCATGGCTTCTAAACCTTTAACCGGCCCTCTGCCGTCCACCGAATTCTGCTCCATGGCTTCTAAACCTTTCACCGGCCCTCTGCCGTCCACCGAATTCTGCTCCATGGCTTATAAACCTTTCACCGGCCCTCTGCCGTCCACCGAATTCTGCTCCATGGCTTCTAAACCTTTCCACTTTTTTCCACTTTTTTCCACTTTTATCCAGTTTTATGGTGGAAAAATGTGGGAAAAGGTGGAAAAACGTGGAAGAAATTGGAAAAAGTGGAAAAAGTGGAAAAATGTGGGAAAATGTGGGAAAAAGGTGGGAAAAAAAGTGGAAAAAGGAGTGGAAAAAAGTGGAAAAAAGTGGATAAAACTGGATAAAACTCAACTCAACTCATCAACTCATCAACTCAACTCATCAACTCATCAACTCAACTCATCAACTCAACTCCTCAACTCACGGCCCTCTGCCGTCCACCGAATTCTGCTCCATGGCTTCTAAACCTTTCACCGGCCCTCTGCCGTCCACCGAATTCTGCTCCATGGCTTCTAAACCTTTCACCGGCCCTCTGCCGTCCACCGAATTCTGCTCCATGGCTTCTAAACCTTTCACCGGCCCTCTGCCGTCCACCGAATTCTGCTCCATGGCTTCTAAACCTTTCACCGGCCCTCTGCCGTCCACCGAATTCTGCTCCATGGCTTCTAAACCTTTCACCGGCCCTCTGCCGTCCACCGAATTCTGCTCCATGGCTTCTAAACCTTTCACCGGCCCTCTGCCGTCCACCGAATTCTGCTCCATGGCTTCTAAACCTTTCACCGGCCCTCTGCCGTCCACCGAATTCTGCTCCATGGCTTCTAAACCTTTCACCGGCCCTCTGCCGTCCACCGAATTCTGCTCCATGGCTTCTAAACCTTTCACCGGCCCTCTGCCGTCCACCGAATTCTGCTCCATGGCTTCTAAACCTTTCACCGGCCCTCTGCCGTCCACCGAATTCTGCTCCATGGCTTCTAAACCTTTCCAGTTTTTTCCAGTTTTTTCCAATTTTATCCAGTTTTATCGTGGAAAAAGGTGGGAAAAGGTGGAAAAACGTGGAAGAAATTGGAAAAAGTGGAAAAAGTGGAAAAATGTGGGAAAATGTGGGAAAAAGGTGGGAAAAAAAGTGGAAAAAGGAGTGGAAAAAAGTGGAAAAAACTGGATAAAACTGGTAAAAACTCAACTCAACTCATCAACTCATCAACTCAACTCATCAACTCATCAACTCAACTCATCAACTCAACTCCTCAACTCACGGCCCTCTGCCGTCCACCGAATTCTGCTCCATGGCTTCTAAACCTTTCACCGGCCCTCTGCCGTCCACCGAATTCTGCTCCATGGCTTCTAAACCTTTCACCGGCCCTCTGCCGTCCACCGAATTCTGCTCCATGGCTTCTAAACCTTTCACCGGCCCTCTGCCGTCCACCGAATTCTGCTCCATGGCTTCTAAACCTTTCACCGGCCCTCTGCCGTCCACCGAATTCTGCTCCATGGCTTCTAAACCTTTCACCGGCCCTCTGCCGTCCACCGAATTCTGCTCCATGGCTTCTAAACCTTTCACCGGCCCTCTGCCGTCCACCGAATTCTGCTCCATGGCTTCTAAACCTTTCCACATTTTTCCACTTTTATCCAGTTTTATGGTGGAAAAAGGTGGGAAAAGGTGGAAAAACGTGGAAGAAATTGGAAAAAGTGGAAAAAGTGGAAAAAAGTGAGAAAATATGGGGAAAAGGTGGGAAAAAAAGTGGAAAAAGGAGTGGAAAAAAACTGGATAAAACTGGATATAACTCAACTCAACTCATCAACTCATCAACTCAACTCATCAACTCATCAACTCAACTCATCAACTCAACTCCTCAACTCACGGCCCTCTGCCGTCTACCGAATTCTGCTCCATGGCTTCTAAACCTTTCACCGGCCCTCTGCCGTCCACCGAATTCTGCTCCATGGCTTCTAAACCTTTCACCGGCCCTCTGCCGTCCACCGAATTCTGCTCCATGGCTTCTAAACCTTTCACCGGCCCTCTGCCGTCCACCGAATTCTGCTCCATGGCTTCTAAACCTTTAACCGGCCCTCTGCCGTCCACAGAATTCTGCTCCATGGCTTCTAAACCTTTCACCGGCCCTCTGCCGTCCACCGAATTCTGCTCCATGGCTTCTAAACCTTTCACCGGCCCTCTGCCGTCCACCGAATTCTGCTCCATGGCTTCTAAACCTTTCACCGGCCCTCTGCCGTCCACCGAATTCTGCTCCATGGCTTCTAAACCTTTCACCGGCCCTCTGCCGTCCACCGAATTCTGCTCCATGGCTTCTAAACCTTTAACCGGCCCTCTGCCGTCCACCGAATTCTGCTCCATGGCTTCTAAACCTTTCACCGGCCCTCTGCCGTCCACCGAATTCTGCTCCATGGCTTCTAAACCTTTCACCGGCCCTCTGCCGTCCACCGAATTCTGCTCCATGGCTTCTAAACCTTTCCAGTTTTTTCCACTTTTTTCCACTTTTATCCAGTTTTATGGTGGAAAAATGTGGGAAAAGGTGGAAAAACGTGGAAGAAATTGGAAAAAGTGGAAAAAGTGGAAAAATTTGGGAAAATGTGGGAAAAAGGTGGGAAAAAAAGTGGAAAAAGGAGTGGAAAAAAGTGGAAAAAAGTGGATAAAAGTGGATAAAACTCAACTCAACTCATCAACTCATCAACTCAACTCATCAACTCATCAACTCAACTCATCAACTCAACTCCTCAACTCACGGCCCTCTGCCGTCCACCGAATTCTGCTCCATGGCTTCTAAACCTTTCACCGGCCCTCTGCCGTCCACCGAATTCTGCTCCATGGCTTCTAAACCTTTCACCGGCCCTCTGCGTCCACCGAATTCTGCTCCATGGCTTCTAAACCTTTCACCGGCCCTCTGCCGTCCACCGAATTCTGCTCCATGGCTTCTAAACCTTTCACCGGCCCTCTGCCGTCCACCGAATTCTGCTCCATGGCTTCTAAACCTTTCACCGGCCCTCTGCCGTCCACCGAATTCTGCTCCATGGCTTCTAAACCTTTCACCGGCCCTCTGCCGTCCACCGAATTCTGCTCCATGGCTTCTAAACCTTTCACCGGCCCTCTGCCGTCCACCGAATTCTGCTCCATGGCTTCTAAACCTTTCACCGGCCCTCTGCCGTCCACCGAATTCTGCTCCATGGCTTCTAAACCTTTCCACATTTTTCCACTTTTATCCAGTTTTATGGTGGAAAAAGGTGGGAAAAGGTGGAAAAACGTGGAAGAAATTGGAAAAAGTGGAAAAAGTGGAAAAAAGTGAGAAAATATGGGGAAAAGGTGGGAAAAAAAGTGGAAAAAGGAGTGGAAAAAAACTGGATAAAACTGGATATAACTCAACTCAACTCATCAACTCATCAACTCAACTCATCAACTCATCAACTCAACTCATCAACTCAACTCCTCAACTCACGGCCCTCTGCCGTCCACCGAATTCTGCTCCATGGCTTCTAAACCTTTCACCGGCCCTCTGCCGTCCACCGAATTCTGCTCCATGGCTTCTAAACCTTTCACCGGCCCTCTGCCGTCCACCGAATTCTGCTCCATGGCTTCTAAACCTTTCACCGGCCCTCTGCCGTCCACCGAATTCTGCTCCATGGCTTCTAAACCTTTAACCGGCCCTCTGCCGTCCACAGAATTCTGCTCCATGGCTTCTAAACCTTTCACCGGCCCTCTGCCGTCCACCGAATTCTGCTCCATGGCTTCTAAACCTTTCACCGGCCCTCTGCCGTCCACCGAATTCTGCTCCATGGCTTCTAAACCTTTCACCGGCCCTCTGCCGTCCACCGAATTCTGCTCCATGGCTTCTAAACCTTTCACCGGCCCTCTGCCGTCCACCGAATTCTGCTCCATGGCTTCTAAACCTTTCCAGTTTTTTCCAGTTTTTTCCACTTTTATCCAGTTTTATCGTGGAAAAAGGTGGGAAAAGGTGGAAAAACGTGGAAGAAATTGGAAAAAGTGGAAAAAGTGGAAAAATGTGGGAAAATGTGGGAAAAAGGTGGGAAAAAAAGTGGAAAAAGGAGTGGAAAAAAGTGGAAAAAACTGGATAAAACTGGTAAAAACTCAACTCAACTCATCAACTCATCAACTCAACTCATCAACTCATCAACTCAACTCATCAACTCAACTCCTCAACTCACGGCCCTCTGCCGTCCACCGAATTCTGCTCCATGGCTTCTAAACCTTTCACCGGCCCTCTGCCGTCCACCGAATTCTGCTCCATGGCTTCTAAACCTTTCACCGGCCCTCTGCCGTCCACCGAATTCTGCTCCATGGCTTCTAAACCTTTCACCGGCCCTCTGCCGTCCACCGAATTCTGCTCCATGGCTTCTAAACCTTTCACCGGCCCTCTGCCGTCCACCGAATTCTGCTCCATGGCTTCTAAACCTTTCACCGGCCCTCTGCCGTCCACCGAATTCTGCTCCATGGCTTCTAAACCTTTCACCGGCCCTCTGCCGTCCACCGAATTCTGCTCCATGGCTTCTAAACCTTTCCACATTTTTCCACTTTTATCCAGTTTTATGGTGGAAAAAGGTGGGAAAAGGTGGAAAAACGTGGAAGAAATTGGAAAAAGTGGAAAAAGTGGAAAAAAGTGAGAAAATATGGGGAAAAGGTGGGAAAAAAAGTGGAAAAAGGAGTGGAAAAAAACTGGATAAAACTGGATATAACTCAACTCAACTCATCAACTCATCAACTCAACTCATCAACTCATCAACTCAACTCATCAACTCAACTCCTCAACTCACGGCCCTCTGCCGTCCACCGAATTCTGCTCCATGGCTTCTAAACCTTTCACCGGCCCTCTGCCGTCCACCGAATTCTGCTCCATGGCTTCTAAACCTTTCACCGGCCCTCTGCCGTCCACCGAATTCTGCTCCATGGCTTCTAAACCTTTAACCGGCCCTCTGCCGTCCACAGAATTCTGCTCCATGGCTTCTAAACCTTTCACCGGCCCTCTGCCGTCCACCGAATTCTGCTCCATGGCTTCTAAACCTTTCACCGGCCCTCTGCCGTCCACCGAATTCTGCTCCATGGCTTCTAAACCTTTCACCGGCCCTCTGCCGTCCACCGAATTCTGCTCCATGGCTTCTAAACCTTTCACCGGCCCTCTGCCGTCCACCGAATTCTGCTCCATGGCTTCTAAACCTTTCACCGGCCCTCTGCCGTCCACCGAATTCTGCTCCATGGCTTCTAAACCTTTCACCGGCCCTCTGCCGTCCACCGAATTCTGCTCCATGGCTTCTAAACCTTTCCAGTTTTTTCCACTTTTTTCCACTTTTATCCAGTTTTATGGTGGAAAAATGTGGGAAAAGGTGGAAAAACGTGGAAGAAATTGGAAAAAGTGGAAAAAGTGGAAAAATTTGGGAAAATGTGGGAAAAAGGTGGGAAAAAAAGTGGAAAAAGGAGTGGAAAAAAGTGGAAAAAAGTGGATAAAAGTGGATAAAACTCAACTCAACTCATCAACTCATCAACTCAACTCATCAACTCATCAACTCAACTCATCAACTCAACTCCTCAACTCACGGCCCTCTGCCGTCCACCGAATTCTGCTCCATGGCTTCTAAACCTTTCACCGGCCCTCTGCCGTCCACCGAATTCTGCTCCATGGCTTCTAAACCTTTCACCGGCCCTCTGCGTCCACCGAATTCTGCTCCATGGCTTCTAAACCTTTCACCGGCCCTCTGCCGTCCACCGAATTCTGCTCCATGGCTTCTAAACCTTTCACCGGCCCTCTGCCGTCCACCGAATTCTGCTCCATGGCTTCTAAACCTTTCACCGGCCCTCTGCCGTCCACCGAATTCTGCTCCATGGCTTCTAAACCTTTCACCGGCCCTCTGCCGTCCACCGAATTCTGCTCCATGGCTTCTAAACCTTTCACCGGCCCTCTGCCGTCCACCGAATTCTGCTCCATGGCTTCTAAACCTTTCACCGGCCCTCTGCCGTCCACCGAATTCTGCTCCATGGCTTCTAAACCTTTCCACATTTTTCCACTTTTATCCAGTTTTATGGTGGAAAAAGGTGGGAAAAGGTGGAAAAACGTGGAAGAAATTGGAAAAAGTGGAAAAAGTGGAAAAAAGTGAGAAAATATGGGGAAAAGGTGGGAAAAAAAGTGGAAAAAGGAGTGGAAAAAAACTGGATAAAACTGGATATAACTCAACTCAACTCATCAACTCATCAACTCAACTCATCAACTCATCAACTCAACTCATCAACTCAACTCCTCAACTCACGGCCCTCTGCCGTCCACCGAATTCTGCTCCATGGCTTCTAAACCTTTCACCGGCCCTCTGCCGTCCACCGAATTCTGCTCCATGGCTTCTAAACCTTTCACCGGCCCTCTGCCGTCCACCGAATTCTGCTCCATGGCTTCTAAACCTTTCACCGGCCCTCTGCCGTCCACCGAATTCTGCTCCATGGCTTCTAAACCTTTAACCGGCCCTCTGCCGTCCACAGAATTCTGCTCCATGGCTTCTAAACCTTTCACCGGCCCTCTGCCGTCCACCGAATTCTGCTCCATGGCTTCTAAACCTTTCACCGGCCCTCTGCCGTCCACCGAATTCTGCTCCATGGCTTCTAAACCTTTCACCGGCCCTCTGCCGTCCACCGAATTCTGCTCCATGGCTTCTAAACCTTTCACCGGCCCTCTGCCGTCCACCGAATTCTGCTCCATGGCTTCTAAACCTTTCCAGTTTTTTCCAGTTTTTTCCACTTTTATCCAGTTTTATCGTGGAAAAAGGTGGGAAAAGGTGGAAAAACGTGGAAGAAATTGGAAAAAGTGGAAAAAGTGGAAAAATGTGGGAAAATGTGGGAAAAAGGTGGGAAAAAAAGTGGAAAAAGGAGTGGAAAAAAGTGGAAAAAACTGGATAAAACTGGTAAAAACTCAACTCAACTCATCAACTCATCAACTCAACTCATCAACTCATCAACTCAACTCATCAACTCAACTCCTCAACTCACGGCCCTCTGCCGTCCACCGAATTCTGCTCCATGGCTTCTAAACCTTTCACCGGCCCTCTGCCGTCCACCGAATTCTGCTCCATGGCTTCTAAACCTTTCACCGGCCCTCTGCCGTCCACCGAATTCTGCTCCATGGCTTCTAAACCTTTCACCGGCCCTCTGCCGTCCACCGAATTCTGCTCCATGGCTTCTAAACCTTTCACCGGCCCTCTGCCGTCCACCGAATTCTGCTCCATGGCTTCTAAACCTTTCACCGGCCCTCTGCCGTCCACCGAATTCTGCTCCATGGCTTCTAAACCTTTCACCGGCCCTCTGCCGTCCACCGAATTCTGCTCCATGGCTTCTAAACCTTTCCACATTTTTCCACTTTTATCCAGTTTTATGGTGGAAAAAGGTGGGAAAAGGTGGAAAAACGTGGAAGAAATTGGAAAAAGTGGAAAAAGTGGAAAAAAGTGAGAAAATATGGGGAAAAGGTGGGAAAAAAGTGGAAAAAGGAGTGGAAAAAAACTGGATAAAACTGGATATAACTCAACTCAACTCATCAACTCATCAACTCAACTCATCAACTCATCAACTCAACTCATCAACTCAACTCCTCAACTCACGGCCCTCTGCCGTCCACCGAATTCTGCTCCATGGCTTCTAAACCTTTCACCGGCCCTCTGCCGTCCACCGAATTCTGCTCCATGGCTTCTAAACCTTTCACCGGCCCTCTGCCGTCCACCGAATTCTGCTCCATGGCTTCTAAACCTTTCACCGGCCCTCTGCCGTCCACCGAATTCTGTTCCATGGCTTCTAAACCTTTAACCGGCCCTCTGCCGTCCACAGAATTCTGCTCCATGGCTTCTAAACCTTTCACCGGCCCTCTGCCGTCCACCGAATTCTGCTCCATGGCTTCTAAACCTTTCACCGGCCCTCTGCCGTCCACCGAATTCTGCTCCATGGCTTCTAAACCTTTCACCGGCCCTCTGCCGTCCACCGAATTCTGCTCCATGGCTTCTAAACCTTTCACCGGCCCTCTGCCGTCCACCGAATTCTGCTCCATGGCTTCTAAACCTTTAACCGGCCCTCTGCCATCCACCGAATTCTGCTCCATGGCTTCTAAACCTTTCACCGGCCCTCTGCCGTCCACCGAATTCTGCTCCATGGCTTCTAAACCTTTCACCGGCCCTCTGCCGTCCACCGAATTCTGCTCCATGGCTTCTAAACCTTTCCAGTTTTTTCCACTTTTTTCCACTTTTATCCAGTTTTATGGTGGAAAAATGTGGGAAAAGGTGGAAAAACGTGGAAGAAATTGGAAAAAGTGGAAAAAGTGGAAAAATTTGGGAAAATGTGGGAAAAAGGTGGGAAAAAAAGTGGAAAAAGGAGTGGAAAAAAGTGGAAAAAAGTGGATAAAAGTGGATAAAACTCAACTCAACTCATCAACTCATCAACTCAACTCATCAACTCATCAACTCAACTCATCAACTCAACTCCTCAACTCACGGCCCTCTGCCGTCCACCGAATTCTGCTCCATGGCTTCTAAACCTTTCACCGGCCCTCTGCCGTCCACCGAATTCTGCTCCATGGCTTCTAAACCTTTCACCGGCCCTCTGCGTCCACCGAATTCTGCTCCATGGCTTCTAAACCTTTCACCGGCCCTCTGCCGTCCACCGAATTCTGCTCCATGGCTTCTAAACCTTTCACCGGCCCTCTGCCGTCCACCGAATTCTGCTCCATGGCTTCTAAACCTTTCACCGGCCCTCTGCCGTCCACCGAATTCTGCTCCATGGCTTCTAAACCTTTCACCGGCCCTCTGCCGTCCACCGAATTCTGCTCCATGGCTTCTAAACCTTTCACCGGCCCTCTGCCGTCCACCGAATTCTGCTCCATGGCTTCTAAACCTTTCACCGGCCCTCTGCCGTCCACCGAATTCTGCTCCATGGCTTCTAAACCTTTCCACATTTTTCCACTTTTATCCAGTTTTATGGTGGAAAAAGGTGGGAAAAGGTGGAAAAACGTGGAAGAAATTGGAAAAAGTGGAAAAAGTGGAAAAAAGTGAGAAAATATGGGGAAAAGGTGGGAAAAAAAGTGGAAAAAGGAGTGGAAAAAAACTGGATAAAACTGGATATAACTCAACTCAACTCATCAACTCATCAACTCAACTCATCAACTCATCAACTCAACTCATCAACTCAACTCCTCAACTCACGGCCCTCTGCCGTCCACCGAATTCTGCTCCATGGCTTCTAAACCTTTCACCGGCCCTCTGCCGTCCACCGAATTCTGCTCCATGGCTTCTAAACCTTTCACCGGCCCTCTGCCGTCCACCGAATTCTGCTCCATGGCTTCTAAACCTTTCACCGGCCCTCTGCCGTCCACCGAATTCTGCTCCATGGCTTCTAAACCTTTAACCGGCCCTCTGCCGTCCACAGAATTCTGCTCCATGGCTTCTAAACCTTTCACCGGCCCTCTGCCGTCCACCGAATTCTGCTCCATGGCTTCTAAACCTTTCACCGGCCCTCTGCCGTCCACCGAATTCTGCTCCATGGCTTCTAAACCTTTCACCGGCCCTCTGCCGTCCACCGAATTCTGCTCCATGGCTTCTAAACCTTTCACCGGCCCTCTGCCGTCCACCGAATTCTGCTCCATGGCTTCTAAACCTTTCCAGTTTTTTCCACTTTTTTCCACTTTTATCCAGTTTTATGGTGGAAAAATGTGGGAAAAGGTGGAAAAACGTGGAAGAAATTGGAAAAAGTGGAAAAAGTGGAAAAATTTGGGAAAATGTGGGAAAAAGGTGGGAAAAAAAGTGGAAAAAGGAGTGGAAAAAAGTGGAAAAAAGTGGATAAAAGTGGATAAAACTCAACTCAACTCATCAACTCATCAACTCAACTCATCAACTCATCAACTCAACTCATCAACTCAACTCCTCAACTCACGGCCCTCTGCCGTCCACCGAATTCTGCTCCATGGCTTCTAAACCTTTCACCGGCCCTCTGCCGTCCACCGAATTCTGCTCCATGGCTTCTAAACCTTTCACCGGCCCTCTGCCGTCCACCGAATTCTGCTCCATGGCTTCTAAACCTTTCACCGGCCCTCTGCCGTCCACCGAATTCTGCTCCATGGCTTCTAAACCTTTAACCGGCCCTCTGCCGTCCACAGAATTCTGCTCCATGGCTTCTAAACCTTTCACCGGCCCTCTGCCGTCCACCGAATTCTGCTCCATGGCTTCTAAACCTTTCACCGGCCCTCTGCCGTCCACCGAATTCTGCTCCATGGCTTCTAAACCTTTCACCGGCCCTCTGCCGTCCACCGAATTCTGCTCCATGGCTTCTAAACCTTTCACCGGCCCTCTGCCGTCCACCGAATTCTGCTCCATGGCTTCTAAACCTTTCCAGTTTTTTCCACTTTTTTCCACTTTTATCCAGTTTTATGGTGGGAAAATGTGGGAAAAGGTGGAAAAACGTGGAAGAAATTGGAAAAAGTGGAAAAAGTGGAAACATTTGGGAAAATGTGGGAAAAAGGTGGGAAAAAAAGTGGAAAAAGGAGTGGAAAAAAGTGGAAAAAAGTGGATAAAAGTGGATAAAACTCAACTCAACTCATCAACTCATCAACTCAACTCATCAACTCATCAACTCAACTCATCAACTCAACTCCTCAACTCACGGCCCTCTGCCGTCCACCGAATTCTGCTCCATGGCTTCTAAACCTTTCACCGGCCCTCTGCCGTCCACCGAATTCTGCTCCATGGCTTCTAAACCTTTCACCGGCCCTCTGCGTCCACCGAATTCTGCTCCATGGCTTCTAAACCTTTCACCGGCCCTCTGCCGTCCACCGAATTCTGCTCCATGGCTTCTAAACCTTTCACCGGCCCTCTGCCGTCCACCGAATTCTGCTCCATGGCTTCTAAACCTTTCACCGGCCCTCTGCCGTCCACCGAATTCTGCTCCATGGCTTCTAAACCTTTCACCGGCCCTCTGCCGTCCACCGAATTCTGCTCCATGGCTTCTAAACCTTTCACCGGCCCTCTGCCGTCCACCGAATTCTGCTCCATGGCTTCTAAACCTTTCACCGGCCCTCTGCCGTCCACCGAATTCTGCTCCATGGCTTCTAAACCTTTCACCGGCCCTCTGCCGTCCACCGAATTCTGCTCCATGGCTTCTAAACCTTTCACCGGCCCTCTGCCGTCCACCGAATTCTGCTCCATGGCTTCTAAACCTTTCACCGGCCCTCTGCCGTCCACCGAATTCTGCTCCATGGCTTCTAAACCTTTCACCGGCCCTCTGCCGTCCACCGAATTCTGCTCCATGGCTTCTAAACCTTTCACCGGCCCTCTGCCGTCCACCGAATTCTGCTCCATGGCTTCTAAACCTTTCACCGGCCCTCTGCCGTCCACCGAATTCTGCTCCATGGCTTCTAAACCTTTCCAGTTTTTTCCAGTTTTTTCCACTTTTATCCAGTTTTATCGTGGAAAAAGGTGGGAAAAGGTGGAAAAACGTGGAAGAAATTGGAAAAAGTGGAAAAAGTGGAAAAATGTGGGAAAATGTGGGAAAAAGGTGGGAAAAAAAGTGGAAAAAGGAGTGGAAAAAAGTGGAAAAAACTGGATAAAACTGGTAAAAACTCAACTCAACTCATCAACTCATCAACTCAACTCATCAACTCATCAACTCAACTCATCAACTCAACTCCTCAACTCACGGCCCTCTGCCGTCCACCGAATTCTGCTCCATGGCTTCTAAACCTTTCACCGGCCCTCTGCCGTCCACCGAATTCTGCTCCATGGCTTCTAAACCTTTCACCGGCCCTCTGCCGTCCACCGAATTCTGCTCCATGGCTTCTAAACCTTTCACCGGCCCTCTGCCGTCCACCGAATTCTGCTCCATGGCTTCTAAACCTTTCACCGGCCCTCTGCCGTCCACCGAATTCTGCTCCATGGCTTCTAAACCTTTCACCGGCCCTCTGCCGTCCACCGAATTCTGCTCCATGGCTTCTAAACCTTTCACCGGCCCTCTGCCGTCCACCGAATTCTGCTCCATGGCTTCTAAACCTTTCCACATTTTTCCACTTTTATCCAGTTTTATGGTGGAAAAAGGTGGGAAAAGGTGGAAAAACGTGGAAGAAATTGGAAAAAGTGGAAAAAGTGGAAAAAAGTGAGAAAATATGGGGAAAAGGTGGGGAAAAAAGTGGAAAAAGGAGTGGAAAAAAACTGGATAAAACTGGATATAACTCAACTCAACTCATCAACTCATCAACTCAACTCATCAACTCATCAACTCAACTCATCAACTCAACTCCTCAACTCACGGCCCTCTGCCGTCCACCGAATTCTGCTCCATGGCTTCTAAACCTTTCACCGGCCCTCTGCCGTCCACCGAATTCTGCTCCATGGCTTCTAAACCTTTCACCGGCCCTCTGCCGTCCACCGAATTCTGCTCCATGGCTTCTAAACCTTTCACCGGCCCTCTGCCGTCCACCGAATTCTGCTCCATGGCTTCTAAACCTTTAACCGGCCCTCTGCCGTCCACAGAATTCTGCTCCATGGCTTCTAAACCTTTCACCGGCCCTCTGCCGTCCACCGAATTCTGCTCCATGGCTTCTAAACCTTTCACCGGCCCTCTGCCGTCCACCGAATTCTGCTCCATGGCTTCTAAACCTTTCACCGGCCCTCTGCCGTCCACCGAATTCTGCTCCATGGCTTCTAAACCTTTCACCGGCCCTCTGCCGTCCACCGAATTCTGCTCCATGGCTTCTAAACCTTTAACCGGCCCTCTGCCGTCCACCGAATTCTGCTCCATGGCTTCTAAACGTTTCACCGGCCCTCTGCCGTCCACCGAATTCTGCTCCATGGCTTCTAAACCTTTCACCGGGCCTCTGCCGTCCACCGAATTCTGCTCCATGGCTTCTAAACCTTTCCAGTTTTTTCCACTTTTTTCCACTTTTATCCAGTTTTATGGTGGAAAAATGTGGGAAAAGGTGGAAAAACGTGGAAGAAATTGGAAAAAGTGGAAAAAGTGGAAAAATTTGGGAAAATGTGGGAAAAAGGTGGGAAAAAAAGTGGAAAAAGGAGTGGAAAAAAGTGGAAAAAAGTGGATAAAAGTGGATAAAACTCAACTCAACTCATCAACTCATCAACTCAACTCATCAACTCATCAACTCAACTCATCAACTCAACTCCTCAACTCACGGCCCTCTGCCGTCCACCGAATTCTGCTCCATGGCTTCTAAACCTTTCACCGGCCCTCTGCCGTCCACCGAATTCTGCTCCATGGCTTCTAAACCTTTCACCGGCCCTCTGCGTCCACCGAATTCTGCTCCATGGCTTCTAAACCTTTCACCGGCCCTCTGCCGTCCACCGAATTCTGCTCCATGGCTTCTAAACCTTTCACCGGCCCTCTGCCGTCCACCGAATTCTGCTCCATGGCTTCTAAACCTTTCACCGGCCCTCTGCCGTCCACCGAATTCTGCTCCATGGCTTCTAAACCTTTCACCGGCCCTCTGCCGTCCACCGAATTCTGCTCCATGGCTTCTAAACCTTTCACCGGCCCTCTGCCGTCCACCGAATTCTGCTCCATGGCTTCTAAACCTTTCACCGGCCCTCTGCCGTCCACCGAATTCTGCTCCATGGCTTCTAAACCTTTCCACATTTTTCCACTTTTATCCAGTTTTATGGTGGAAAAAGGTGGGAAAAGGTGGAAAAACGTGGAAGAAATTGGAAAAAGTGGAAAAAGTGGAAAAAAGTGAGAAAATATGGGGAAAAGGTGGGAAAAAAAGTGGAAAAAGGAGTGGAAAAAAACTGGATAAAACTGGATATAACTCAACTCAACTCATCAACTCATCAACTCAACTCATCAACTCATCAACTCAACTCATCAACTCAACTCCTCAACTCACGGCCCTCTGCCGTCCACCGAATTCTGCTCCATGGCTTCTAAACCTTTCACCGGCCCTCTGCCGTCCACCGAATTCTGCTCCATGGCTTCTAAACCTTTCACCGGCCCTCTGCCGTCCACCGAATTCTGCTCCATGGCTTCTAAACCTTTCACCGGCCCTCTGCCGTCCACCGAATTCTGCTCCATGGCTTCTAAACCTTTAACCGGCCCTCTGCCGTCCACAGAATTCTGCTCCATGGCTTCTAAACCTTTCACCGGCCCTCTGCCGTCCACCGAATTCTGCTCCATGGCTTCTAAACCTTTCACCGGCCCTCTGCCGTCCACCGAATTCTGCTCCATGGCTTCTAAACCTTTCACCGGCCCTCTGCCGTCCACCGAATTTTGCTCCATGGCTTCTAAACCTTTAACCGGCCCTCTGCCGTCCACCGAATTCTGCTCCATGGCTTCTAAACCTTTCACCGGCCCTCTGCCGTCCACCGAATTCTGCTCCATGGCTTCTAAACCTTTCACCGGCCCTCTGCGTCCACCGAATTCTGCTCCATGGCTTCTAAACCTTTCACCGGCCCTCTGCCGTCCACCGAATTCTGCTCCATGGCTTCTAAACCTTTCACCGGCCCTCTGCCGTCCACCGAATTCTGCTCCATGGCTTCTAAACCTTTCACCGGCCCTCTGCCGTCCACCGAATTCTGCTCCATGGCTTCTAAACCTTTCACCGGCCCTCTGCCGTCCACCGAATTCTGCTCCATGGCTTCTAAACCTTTCACCGGCCCTCTGCCGTCCACCGAATTCTGCTCCATGGCTTCTAAACCTTTCACCGGCCCTCTGCCGTCCACCGAATTCTGCTCCATGGCTTCTAAACCTTTCCACATTTTTCCACTTTTATCCAGTTTTATGGTGGAAAAAGGTGGGAAAAGGTGGAAAAACGTGGAAGAAATTGGAAAAAGTGGAAAAAGTGGAAAAAAGTGAGAAAATATGGGGAAAAGGTGGGAAAAAAAGTGGAAAAAGGAGTGGAAAAAAACTGGATAAAACTGGATATAACTCAACTCAACTCATCAACTCATCAACTCAACTCATCAACTCATCAACTCAACTCATCAACTCAACTCCTCAACTCACGGCCCTCTGCCGTCCACCGAATTCTGCTCCATGGCTTCTAAACCTTTCACCGGCCCTCTGCCGTCCACCGAATTCTGCTCCATGGCTTCTAAACCTTTCACCGGCCCTCTGCCGTCCACCGAATTCTGCTCCATGGCTTCTAAACCTTTCACCGGCCCTCTGCCGTCCACCGAATTCTGCTCCATGGCTTCTAAACCTTTAACCGGCCCTCTGCCGTCCACAGAATTCTGCTCCATGGCTTCTAAACCTTTCACCGGCCCTCTGCCGTCCACCGAATTCTGCTCCATGGCTTCTAAACCTTTCACCGGCCCTCTGCCGTCCACCGAATTCTGCTCCATGGCTTCTAAACCTTTCACCGGCCCTCTGCCGTCCACCGAATTTTGCTCCATGGCTTCTAAACCTTTAACCGGCCCTCTGCCGTCCACCGAATTCTGCTCCATGGCTTCTAAACCTTTCACCGGCCCTCTGCCGTCCACCGAATTCTGCTCCATGGCTTCTAAACCTTTCACCGGCCCTCTGCCGTCCACCGAATTCTGCTCCATGGCTTCTAAACCTTTAACCGGCCCTCTGCCGTCCACCGAATTCTGCTCCATGGCTTCTAAACCTTTCACCGGCCCTCTGCCGTCCACCGAATTCTGCTCCATGGCTTCTAAACCTTTCACCGGCCCTCTGCCGTCCACCGAATTCTGCTCCATGGCTTCTAAACCTTTCCAGTTTTTTCCACTTTTTTCCACTTTTATCCAGTTTTATGGTGGAAAAATGTGGGAAAAGGTGGAAAAACGTGGAAGAAATTGGAAAAAGTGAAAAAAGTGGATAAAACTGGATAAAACTCAACTCAACTCATCAACTCATCAACTCAACTCATCAACTCATCAACTCAACTCATCAACTCAACTCCTCAACTCACGGCCCTCTGCCGTCCACCGAATTCTGCTCCATGGCTTCTAAACCTTTCACCGGCCCTCTGCCGTCCACCGAATTCTGCTCCATGGCTTCTAAACCTTTCACCGGCCCTCTGCCGTCCACCGAATTCTGCTCCATGGCTTCTAAACCTTTCACCGGCCCTCTGCCGTCCACCGAATTCTGCTCCATGGCTTCTAAACCTTTCACCGGCCCTCTGCCGTCCACCGAATTCTGCTCCATGGCTTCTAAACCTTTAACCGGCCCTCTGCCGTCCACCGAATTCTGCTCCATGGCTTCTAAACCTTTCACCGGCCCTCTGCCGTCCACCGAATTCTGCTCCATGGCTTATAAACCTTTCACCGGCCCTCTGCCGTCCACCGAATTCTGCTCCATGGCTTCTAAACCTTTCCACTTTTTTCCACTTTTTTCCACTTTTATCCAGTTTTATGGTGGAAAAATGTGGGAAAAGGTGGAAAAACGTGGAAGAAATTGGAAAAAGTGGAAAAAGTGGAAAAATGTGGGAAAATGTGGGAAGAAGGTGGGAAAAAAAGTGGAAAAAGGAGTGGAAAAAAGTGGAAAAAAGTGGATAAAACTGGATAAAACTCAACTCAACTCATCAACTCATCAACTCAACTCATCAACTCATCAACTCAACTCATCAACTCAACTCCTCAACTCACGGCCCTCTGCCGTCCACCGAATTCTGCTCCATGGCTTCTAAACCTTTCACCGGCCCTCTGCCGTCCACCGAATTCTGCTCCATGGCTTCTAAACCTTTCACCGGCCCTCTGCCGTCCACCGAATTCTGCTCCATGGCTTCTAAACCTTTCACCGGCCCTCTGCCGTCCACCGAATTCTGCTCCATGGCTTCTAAACCTTTCACCGGCCCTCTGCCGTCCACCGAATTCTGCTCCATGGCTTCTAAACCTTTCACCGGCCCTCTGCCGTCCACCGAATTCTGCTCCATGGCTTCTAAACCTTTCACCGGCCCTCTGCCGTCCACCGAATTCTGCTCCATGGCTTCTAAACCTTTCACCGGCCCTCTGCCGTCCACCGAATTCTGCTCCATGGCTTCTAAACCTTTCACCGGCCCTCTGCCATCCACCGAATTCTGCTCCATGGCTTCTAAACCTTTCACCGGCCCTCTGCCGTCCACCGAATTCTGCTCCATGGCTTCTAAACCTTTCACCGGCCCTCTGCCGTCCACCGAATTCTGCTCCATGGCTTCTAAACCTTTAACCGGCCCTCTGCCGTCCACCGAATTCTGCTCCATGGCTTCTAAACCTTTCACCGGCCCTCTGCCGTCCACCGAATTCTGCTCCATGGCTTATAAACCTTTCACCGGCCCTCTGCCGTCCACCGAATTCTGCTCCATGGCTTCTAAACCTTTCCACTTTTTTCCACTTTTTTCCACTTTTATCCAGTTTTATGGTGGAAAAATGTGGGAAAAGGTGGAAAAACGTGGAAGAAATTGGAAAAAGTGGAAAAAGTGGAAAAATGTGGGAAAATGTGGGAAAAAGGTGGGAAAAAAAGTGGAAAAAGGAGTGGAAAAAAGTGGAAAAAAGTGGATAAAACTGGATAAAACTCAACTCAACTCATCAACTCATCAACTCAACTCATCAACTCATCAACTCAACTCATCAACTCAACTCCTCAACTCACGGCCCTCTGCCGTCCACCGAATTCTGCTCCATGGCTTCTAAACCTTTCACCGGCCCTCTGCCGTCCACCGAATTCTGCTCCATGGCTTCTAAACCTTTCACCGGCCCTCTGCCGTCCACCGAATTCTGCTCCATGGCTTCTAAACCTTTCACCGGCCCTCTGCCGTCCACCGAATTCTGCTCCATGGCTTCTAAACCTTTCACCGGCCCTCTGCCGTCCACCGAATTCTGCTCCATGGCTTCTAAACCTTTCACCGGCCCTCTGCCGTCCACCGAATTCTGCTCCATGGCTTCTAAACCTTTCACCGGCCCTCTGCCGTCCACCGAATTCTGCTCCATGGCTTCTAAACCTTTCACCGGCCCTCTGCCGTCCACCGAATTCTGCTCCATGGCTTCTAAACCTTTCACCGGCCCTCTGCCGTCCACCGAATTCTGCTCCATGGCTTCTAAACCTTTCACCGGCCCTCTGCCGTCCACCGAATTCTGCTCCATGGCTTCTAAACCTTTCACCGGCCCTCTGCCGTCCACCGAATTCTGCTCCATGGCTTCTAAACCTTTCCAGTTTTTTCCAGTTTTTTCCAATTTTATCCAGTTTTATCGTGGAAAAAGGTGGGAAAAGGTGGAAAAACGTGGAAGAAATTGGAAAAAGTGGAAAAAGTGGAAAAATGTGGGAAAATGTGGGAAAAAGGTGGGAAAAAAAGTGGAAAAAGGAGTGGAAAAAAGTGGAAAAAACTGGATAAAACTGGTAAAAACTCAACTCAACTCATCAACTCATCAACTCAACTCATCAACTCATCAACTCAACTCATCAACTCAACTCCTCAACTCACGGCCCTCTGCCGTCCACCGAATTCTGCTCCATGGCTTCTAAACCTTTCACCGGCCCTCTGCCGTCCACCGAATTCTGCTCCATGGCTTCTAAACCTTTCACCGGCCCTCTGCCGTCCACCGAATTCTGCTCCATGGCTTCTAAACCTTTCACCGGCCCTCTGCCGTCCACCGAATTCTGCTCCATGGCTTCTAAACCTTTCACCGGCCCTCTGCCGTCCACCGAATTCTGCTCCATGGCTTCTAAACCTTTCACCGGCCCTCTGCCGTCCACCGAATTCTGCTCCATGGCTTCTAAACCTTTCACCGGCCCTCTGCCGTCCACCGAATTCTGCTCCATGGCTTCTAAACCTTTCCACATTTTTCCACTTTTATCCAGTTTTATGGTGGAAAAAGGTGGGAAAAGGTGGAAAAACGTGGAAGAAATTGGAAAAAGTGGAAAAAGTGGAAAAAAGTGAGAAAATATGGGGAAAAGGTGGGAAAAAAAGTGGAAAAAGGAGTGGAAAAAAACTGGATAAAACTGGATATAACTCAACTCAACTCATCAACTCATCAACTCAACTCATCAACTCATCAACTCAACTCATCAACTCAACTCCTCAACTCACGGCCCTCTGCCGTCTACCGAATTCTGCTCCATGGCTTCTAAACCTTTCACCGGCCCTCTGCCGTCCACCGAATTCTGCTCCATGGCTTCTAAACCTTTCACCGGCCCTCTGCCGTCCACCGAATTCTGCTCCATGGCTTCTAAACCTTTCACCGGCCCTCTGCCGTCCACCGAATTCTGCTCCATGGCTTCTAAACCTTTCACCGGCCCTCTGCCGTCCACCGAATTCTGCTCCATGGCTTCTAAACCTTTCACCGGCCCTCTGCCGTCCACCGAATTCTGCTCCATGGCTTCTAAACCTTTCACCGGCCCTCTGCCGTCCACCGAATTCTGCTCCATGGCTTCTAAACCTTTCACCGGCCCTCTGCCGTCCACCGAATTCTGCTCCATGGCTTCTAAACCTTTCACCGGCCCTCTGCCGTCCACCGAATTCTGCTCCATGGCTTCTAAACCTTTCACCGGCCCTCTGCCGTCCACCGAATTCTGCTCCATGGCTTCTAAACCTTTCACCGGCCCTCTGCCGTCCACCGAATTCTGCTCCATGGCTTCTAAACCTTTCACCGGCCCTCTGCCGTCCACCGAATTCTGCTCCATGGCTTCTAAACCTTTCACCGGCCCTCTGCCGTCCACCGAATTCTGCTCCATGGCTTCTAAACCTTTCACCGGCCCTCTGCCGTCCACCGAATTCTGCTCCATGGCTTCTAAACCTTTCACCGGCCCTCTGCCGTCCACCGAATTCTGCTCCATGGCTTCTAAACCTTTCCAGTTTTTTCCAGTTTTTTCCACTTTTATCCAGTTTTATCGTGGAAAAAGGTGGGAAAAGGTGGAAAAACGTGGAAGAAATTGGAAAAAGTGGAAAAAGTGGAAAAATGTGGGAAAATGTGGGAAAAAGGTGGGAAAAAAAGTGGAAAAAGGAGTGGAAAAAAGTGGAAAAAACTGGATAAAACTGGTAAAAACTCAACTCAACTCATCAACTCATCAACTCAACTCATCAACTCATCAACTCAACTCATCAACTCAACTCCTCAACTCACGGCCCTCTGCCGTCCACCGAATTCTGCTCCATGGCTTCTAAACCTTTCACCGGCCCTCTGCCGTCCACCGAATTCTGCTCCATGGCTTCTAAACCTTTCACCGGCCCTCTGCCGTCCACCGAATTCTGCTCCATGGCTTCTAAACCTTTCACCGGCCCTCTGCCGTCCACCGAATTCTGCTCCATGGCTTCTAAACCTTTCACCGGCCCTCTGCCGTCCACCGAATTCTGCTCCATGGCTTCTAAACCTTTCACCGGCCCTCTGCCGTCCACCGAATTCTGCTCCATGGCTTCTAAACCTTTCACCGGCCCTCTGCCGTCCACCGAATTCTGCTCCATGGCTTCTAAACCTTTCCACATTTTTCCACTTTTATCCAGTTTTATGGTGGAAAAAGGTGGGAAAAGGTGGAAAAACGTGGAAGAAATTGGAAAAAGTGGAAAAAGTGGAAAAAAGTGAGAAAATATGGGGAAAAGGTGGGGAAAAAAGTGGAAAAAGGAGTGGAAAAAAACTGGATAAAACTGGATATAACTCAACTCAACTCATCAACTCATCAACTCAACTCATCAACTCATCAACTCAACTCATCAACTCAACTCCTCAACTCACGGCCCTCTGCCGTCCACCGAATTCTGCTCCATGGCTTCTAAACCTTTCACCGGCCCTCTGCCGTCCACCGAATTCTGCTCCATGGCTTCTAAACCTTTCACCGGCCCTCTGCCGTCCACCGAATTCTGCTCCATGGCTTCTAAACCTTTCACCGGCCCTCTGCCGTCCACCGAATTCTGCTCCATGGCTTCTAAACCTTTAACCGGCCCTCTGCCGTCCACAGAATTCTGCTCCATGGCTTCTAAACCTTTCACCGGCCCTCTGCCGTCCACCGAATTCTGCTCCATGGCTTCTAAACCTTTCACCGGCCCTCTGCCGTCCACCGAATTCTGCTCCATGGCTTCTAAACCTTTCACCGGCCCTCTGCCGTCCACCGAATTCTGCTCCATGGCTTCTAAACCTTTCACCGGCCCTCTGCCGTCCACCGAATTCTGCTCCATGGCTTCTAAACCTTTAACCGGCCCTCTGCCGTCCACCGAATTCTGCTCCATGGCTTCTAAACGTTTCACCGGCCCTCTGCCGTCCACCGAATTCTGCTCCATGGCTTCTAAACCTTTCACCGGGCCTCTGCCGTCCACCGAATTCTGCTCCATGGCTTCTAAACCTTTCCACTTTTTTCCACTTTTTTCCACTTTTATCCAGTTTTATGGTGGAAAAATGTGGGAAAAGGTGGAAAAACGTGGAAGAAATTGGAAAAAGTGGAAAAAGTGGAAAAATTTGGGAAAATGTGGGAAAAAGGTGGGAAAAAAAGTGGAAAAAGGAGTGGAAAAAAGTGGAAAAAAGTGGATAAAAGTGGATAAAACTCAACTCAACTCATCAACTCATCAACTCAACTCATCAACTCATCAACTCAACTCATCAACTCAACTCCTCAACTCACGGCCCTCTGCCGTCCACCGAATTCTGCTCCATGGCTTCTAAACCTTTCACCGGCCCTCTGCCGTCCACCGAATTCTGCTCCATGGCTTCTAAACCTTTCCACATTTTTCCACTTTTATCCAGTTTTATGGTGGAAAAAGGTGGGAAAAGGTGGAAAAACGTGGAAGAAATTGGAAAAAGTGGAAAAAGTGGAAAAAAGTGAGAAAATATGGGGAAAAGGTGGGAAAAAAAGTGGAAAAACGAGTGGAAAAAAACTGGATAAAACTGGATATAACTCAACTCAACTCATCAACTCATCAACTCAACTCATCAACTCATCAACTCAACTCATCAACTCAACTCCTCAACTCACGGCCCTCTGCCGTCCACCGAATTCTGCTCCATGGCTTCTAAACCTTTCACCGGCCCTCTGCCGTCCACCGAATTCTGCTCCATGGCTTCTAAACCTTTCACCGGCCCTCTGCCGTCCACCGAATTCTGCTCCATGGCTTCTAAACCTTTCACCGGCCCTCTGCCGTCCACCGAATTCTGCTCCATGGCTTCTAAACCTTTAACCGGCCCTCTGCCGTCCACAGAATTCTGCTCCATGGCTTCTAAACCTTTCACCGGCCCTCTGCCGTCCACCGAATTCTGCTCCATGGCTTCTAAACCTTTCACCGGCCCTCTGCCGTCCACCGAATTCTGCTCCATGGCTTCTAAACCTTTCACCGGCCCTCTGCCGTCCACCGAATTTTGCTCCATGGCTTCTAAACCTTTAACCGGCCCTCTGCCGTCCACCGAATTCTGCTCCATGGCTTCTAAACCTTTCACCGGCCCTCTGCCGTCCACCGAATTCTGCTCCATGGCTTCTAAACCTTTCACCGGCCCTCTGCCGTCCACCGAATTCTGCTCCATGGCTTCTAAACCTTTAACCGGCCCTCTGCCGTCCACCGAATTCTGCTCCATGGCTTCTAAACCTTTCACCGGCCCTCTGCCGTCCACCGAATTCTGCTCCATGGCTTCTAAACCTTTCACCGGCCCTCTGCCGTCCACCGAATTCTGCTCCATGGCTTCTAAACCTTTCCAGTTTTTTCCACTTTTTTCCACTTTTATCCAGTTTTATGGTGGAAAAATGTGGGAAAAGGTGGAAAAACGTGGAAGAAATTGGAAAAAGTGAAAAAAGTGGATAAAACTGGATAAAACTCAACTCAACTCATCAACTCATCAACTCAACTCATCAACTCATCAACTCAACTCATCAACTCAACTCCTCAACTCACGGCCCTCTGCCGTCCACCGAATTCTGCTCCATGGCTTCTAAACCTTTCACCGGCCCTCTGCCGTCCACCGAATTCTGCTCCATGGCTTCTAAACCTTTCACCGGCCCTCTGCCGTCCACCGAATTCTGCTCCATGGCTTCTAAACCTTTCACCGGCCCTCTGCCGTCCACCGAATTCTGCTCCATGGCTTCTAAACCTTTCACCGGCCCTCTGCCGTCCACCGAATTCTGCTCCATGGCTTCTAAACCTTTAACCGGCCCTCTGCCGTCCACCGAATTCTGCTCCATGGCTTCTAAACCTTTCACCGGCCCTCTGCCGTCCACCGAATTCTGCTCCATGGCTTATAAACCTTTCACCGGCCCTCTGCCGTCCACCGAATTCTGCTCCATGGCTTCTAAACCTTTCCACTTTTTTCCACTTTTTTCCACTTTTATCCAGTTTTATGGTGGAAAAATGTGGGAAAAGGTGGAAAAACGTGGAAGAAATTGGAAAAAGTGGAAAAAGTGGAAAAATGTGGGAAAATGTGGGAAAAAGGTGGGAAAAAAAGTGGAAAAAGGAGTGGAAAAAAGTGGAAAAAAGTGGATAAAACTGGATAAAACTCAACTCAACTCATCAACTCATCAACTCAACTCATCAACTCATCAACTCAACTCATCAACTCAACTCCTCAACTCACGGCCCTCTGCCGTCCACCGAATTCTGCTCCATGGCTTCTAAACCTTTCACCGGCCCTCTGCCGTCCACCGAATTCTGCTCCATGGCTTCTAAACCTTTCACCGGCCCTCTGCCGTCCACCGAATTCTGCTCCATGGCTTCTAAACCTTTCACCGGCCCTCTGCCGTCCACCGAATTCTGCTCCATGGCTTCTAAACCTTTCACCGGCCCTCTGCCGTCCACCGAATTCTGCTCCATGGCTTCTAAACCTTTCACCGGCCCTCTGCCGTCCACCGAATTCTGCTCCATGGCTTCTAAACCTTTCACCGGCCCTCTGCCGTCCACCGAATTCTGCTCCATGGCTTCTAAACCTTTCACCGGCCCTCTGCCGTCCACCGAATTCTGCTCCATGGCTTCTAAACCTTTCACCGGCCCTCTGCCATCCACCGAATTCTGCTCCATGGCTTCTAAACCTTTCACCGGCCCTCTGCCGTCCACCGAATTCTGCTCCATGGCTTCTAAACCTTTCACCGGCCCTCTGCCGTCCACCGAATTCTGCTCCATGGCTTCTAAACCTTTAACCGGCCCTCTGCCGTCCACCGAATTCTGCTCCATGGCTTCTAAACCTTTCACCGGCCCTCTGCCGTCCACCGAATTCTGCTCCATGGCTTATAAACCTTTCACCGGCCCTCTGCCGTCCACCGAATTCTGCTCCATGGCTTCTAAACCTTTCCACTTTTTTCCACTTTTTTCCACTTTTATCCAGTTTTATGGTGGAAAAATGTGGGAAAAGGTGGAAAAACGTGGAAGAAATTGGAAAAAGTGGAAAAAGTGGAAAAATGTGGGAAAATGTGGGAAAAAGGTGGGAAAAAAAGTGGAAAAAGGAGTGGAAAAAAGTGGAAAAAAGTGGATAAAACTGGATAAAACTCAACTCAACTCATCAACTCATCAACTCAACTCATCAACTCATCAACTCAACTCATCAACTCAACTCCTCAACTCACGGCCCTCTGCCGTCCACCGAATTCTGCTCCATGGCTTCTAAACCTTTCACCGGCCCTCTGCCGTCCACCGAATTCTGCTCCATGGCTTCTAAACCTTTCACCGGCCCTCTGCCGTCCACCGAATTCTGCTCCATGGCTTCTAAACCTTTCACCGGCCCTCTGCCGTCCACCGAATTCTGCTCCATGGCTTCTAAACCTTTCACCGGCCCTCTGCCGTCCACCGAATTCTGCTCCATGGCTTCTAAACCTTTCACCGGCCCTCTGCCGTCCACCGAATTCTGCTCCATGGCTTCTAAACCTTTCACCGGCCCTCTGCCGTCCACCGAATTCTGCTCCATGGCTTCTAAACCTTTCACCGGCCCTCTGCCGTCCACCGAATTCTGCTCCATGGCTTCTAAACCTTTCACCGGCCCTCTGCCGTCCACCGAATTCTGCTCCATGGCTTCTAAACCTTTCACCGGCCCTCTGCCGTCCACCGAATTCTGCTCCATGGCTTCTAAACCTTTCACCGGCCCTCTGCCGTCCACCGAATTCTGCTCCATGGCTTCTAAACCTTTCCAGTTTTTTCCAGTTTTTTCCAATTTTATCCAGTTTTATCGTGGAAAAAGGTGGGAAAAGGTGGAAAAACGTGGAAGAAATTGGAAAAAGTGGAAAAAGTGGAAAAATGTGGGAAAATGTGGGAAAAAGGTGGGAAAAAAAGTGGAAAAAGGAGTGGAAAAAAGTGGAAAAAACTGGATAAAACTGGTAAAAACTCAACTCAACTCATCAACTCATCAACTCAACTCATCAACTCATCAACTCAACTCATCAACTCAACTCCTCAACTCACGGCCCTCTGCCGTCCACCGAATTCTGCTCCATGGCTTCTAAACCTTTCACCGGCCCTCTGCCGTCCACCGAATTCTGCTCCATGGCTTCTAAACCTTTCACCGGCCCTCTGCCGTCCACCGAATTCTGCTCCATGGCTTCTAAACCTTTCACCGGCCCTCTGCCGTCCACCGAATTCTGCTCCATGGCTTCTAAACCTTTCACCGGCCCTCTGCCGTCCACCGAATTCTGCTCCATGGCTTCTAAACCTTTCACCGGCCCTCTGCCGTCCACCGAATTCTGCTCCATGGCTTCTAAACCTTTCACCGGCCCTCTGCCGTCCACCGAATTCTGCTCCATGGCTTCTAAACCTTTCCACATTTTTCCACTTTTATCCAGTTTTATGGTGGAAAAAGGTGGGAAAAGGTGGAAAAACGTGGAAGAAATTGGAAAAAGTGGAAAAAGTGGAAAAAAGTGAGAAAATATGGGGAAAAGGTGGGAAAAAAAGTGGAAAAAGGAGTGGAAAAAAACTGGATAAAACTGGATATAACTCAACTCAACTCATCAACTCATCAACTCAACTCATCAACTCATCAACTCAACTCATCAACTCAACTCCTCAACTCACGGCCCTCTGCCGTCTACCGAATTCTGCTCCATGGCTTCTAAACCTTTCACCGGCCCTCTGCCGTCCACCGAATTCTGCTCCATGGCTTCTAAACCTTTCACCGGCCCTCTGCCGTCCACCGAATTCTGCTCCATGGCTTCTAAACCTTTCACCGGCCCTCTGCCGTCCACCGAATTCTGCTCCATGGCTTCTAAACCTTTAACCGGCCCTCTGCCGTCCACAGAATTCTGCTCCATGGCTTCTAAACCTTTCACCGGCCCTCTGCCGTCCACCGAATTCTGCTCCATGGCTTCTAAACCTTTCACCGGCCCTCTGCCGTCCACCGAATTCTGCTCCATGGCTTCTAAACCTTTCACCGGCCCTCTGCCGTCCACCGAATTCTGCTCCATGGCTTCTAAACCTTTCACCGGCCCTCTGCCGTCCACCGAATTCTGCTCCATGGCTTCTAAACCTTTAACCGGCCCTCTGCCGTCCACCGAATTCTGCTCCATGGCTTCTAAACCTTTCACCGGCCCTCTGCCGTCCACCGAATTCTGCTCCATGGCTTCTAAACCTTTCACCGGCCCTCTGCCGTCCACCGAATTCTGCTCCATGGCTTCTAAACCTTTCCAGTTTTTTCCACTTTTTTCCACTTTTATCCAGTTTTATGGTGGAAAAATGTGGGAAAAGGTGGAAAAACGTGGAAGAAATTGGAAAAAGTGGAAAAAGTGGAAAAATTTGGGAAAATGTGGGAAAAAGGTGGGAAAAAAAGTGGAAAAAGGAGTGGAAAAAAGTGGAAAAAAGTGGATAAAAGTGGATAAAACTCAACTCAACTCATCAACTCATCAACTCAACTCATCAACTCATCAACTCAACTCATCAACTCAACTCCTCAACTCACGGCCCTCTGCCGTCCACCGAATTCTGCTCCATGGCTTCTAAACCTTTCACCGGCCCTCTGCCGTCCACCGAATTCTGCTCCATGGCTTCTAAACCTTTCACCGGCCCTCTGCGTCCACCGAATTCTGCTCCATGGCTTCTAAACCTTTCACCGGCCCTCTGCCGTCCACCGAATTCTGCTCCATGGCTTCTAAACCTTTCACCGGCCCTCTGCCGTCCACCGAATTCTGCTCCATGGCTTCTAAACCTTTCACCGGCCCTCTGCCGTCCACCGAATTCTGCTCCATGGCTTCTAAACCTTTCACCGGCCCTCTGCCGTCCACCGAATTCTGCTCCATGGCTTCTAAACCTTTCACCGGCCCTCTGCCGTCCACCGAATTCTGCTCCATGGCTTCTAAACCTTTCACCGGCCCTCTGCCGTCCACCGAATTCTGCTCCATGGCTTCTAAACCTTTCCACATTTTTCCACTTTTATCCAGTTTTATGGTGGAAAAAGGTGGGAAAAGGTGGAAAAACGTGGAAGAAATTGGAAAAAGTGGAAAAAGTGGAAAAAAGTGAGAAAATATGGGGAAAAGGTGGGAAAAAAAGTGGAAAAAGGAGTGGAAAAAAACTGGATAAAACTGGATATAACTCAACTCAACTCATCAACTCATCAACTCAACTCATCAACTCATCAACTCAACTCATCAACTCAACTCCTCAACTCACGGCCCTCTGCCGTCCACCGAATTCTGCTCCATGGCTTCTAAACCTTTCACCGGCCCTCTGCCGTCCACCGAATTCTGCTCCATGGCTTCTAAACCTTTCACCGGCCCTCTGCCGTCCACCGAATTCTGCTCCATGGCTTCTAAACCTTTCACCGGCCCTCTGCCGTCCACCGAATTCTGCTCCATGGCTTCTAAACCTTTAACCGGCCCTCTGCCGTCCACAGAATTCTGCTCCATGGCTTCTAAACCTTTCACCGGCCCTCTGCCGTCCACCGAATTCTGCTCCATGGCTTCTAAACCTTTCACCGGCCCTCTGCCGTCCACCGAATTCTGCTCCATGGCTTCTAAACCTTTCACCGGCCCTCTGCCGTCCACCGAATTCTGCTCCATGGCTTCTAAACCTTTCACCGGCCCTCTGCCGTCCACCGAATTCTGCTCCATGGCTTCTAAACCTTTCCAGTTTTTTCCAGTTTTTTCCACTTTTATCCAGTTTTATCGTGGAAAAAGGTGGGAAAAGGTGGAAAAACGTGGAAGAAATTGGAAAAAGTGGAAAAAGTGGAAAAATGTGGGAAAATGTGGGAAAAAGGTGGGAAAAAAAGTGGAAAAAGGAGTGGAAAAAAGTGGAAAAAACTGGATAAAACTGGTAAAAACTCAACTCAACTCATCAACTCATCAACTCAACTCATCAACTCATCAACTCAACTCATCAACTCAACTCCTCAACTCACGGCCCTCTGCCGTCCACCGAATTCTGCTCCATGGCTTCTAAACCTTTCACCGGCCCTCTGCCGTCCACCGAATTCTGCTCCATGGCTTCTAAACCTTTCACCGGCCCTCTGCCGTCCACCGAATTCTGCTCCATGGCTTCTAAACCTTTCACCGGCCCTCTGCCGTCCACCGAATTCTGCTCCATGGCTTCTAAACCTTTCACCGGCCCTCTGCCGTCCACCGAATTCTGCTCCATGGCTTCTAAACCTTTCACCGGCCCTCTGCCGTCCACCGAATTCTGCTCCATGGCTTCTAAACCTTTCACCGGCCCTCTGCCGTCCACCGAATTCTGCTCCATGGCTTCTAAACCTTTCCACATTTTTCCACTTTTATCCAGTTTTATGGTGGAAAAAGGTGGGAAAAGGTGGAAAAACGTGGAAGAAATTGGAAAAAGTGGAAAAAGTGGAAAAAAGTGAGAAAATATGGGGAAAAGGTGGGAAAAAAAGTGGAAAAAGGAGTGGAAAAAAACTGGATAAAACTGGATATAACTCAACTCAACTCATCAACTCATCAACTCAACTCATCAACTCATCAACTCAACTCATCAACTCAACTCCTCAACTCACGGCCCTCTGCCGTCCACCGAATTCTGCTCCATGGCTTCTAAACCTTTCACCGGCCCTCTGCCGTCCACCGAATTCTGCTCCATGGCTTCTAAACCTTTCACCGGCCCTCTGCCGTCCACCGAATTCTGCTCCATGGCTTCTAAACCTTTAACCGGCCCTCTGCCGTCCACAGAATTCTGCTCCATGGCTTCTAAACCTTTCACCGGCCCTCTGCCGTCCACCGAATTCTGCTCCATGGCTTCTAAACCTTTCACCGGCCCTCTGCCGTCCACCGAATTCTGCTCCATGGCTTCTAAACCTTTCACCGGCCCTCTGCCGTCCACCGAATTCTGCTCCATGGCTTCTAAACCTTTCACCGGCCCTCTGCCGTCCACCGAATTCTGCTCCATGGCTTCTAAACCTTTAACCGGCCCTCTGCCGTCCACCGAATTCTGCTCCATGGCTTCTAAACCTTTCACCGGCCCTCTGCCGTCCACCGAATTCTGCTCCATGGCTTCTAAACCTTTCACCGGCCCTCTGCCGTCCACCGAATTCTGCTCCATGGCTTCTAAACCTTTCCAGTTTTTTCCACTTTTTTCCACTTTTATCCAGTTTTATGGTGGAAAAATGTGGGAAAAGGTGGAAAAACGTGGAAGAAATTGGGAAAAGTGGAAAAAGTGGAAAAATTTGGGAAAATGTGGGAAAAAGGTGGGAAAAAAAGTGGAAAAAGGAGTGGAAAAAAGTGGAAAAAAGTGGATAAAAGTGGATAAAACTCAACTCAACTCATCAACTCATCAACTCAACTCATCAACTCATCAACTCAACTCATCAACTCAACTCCTCAACTCACGGCCCTCTGCCGTCCACCGAATTCTGCTCCATGGCTTCTAAACCTTTCACCGGCCCTCTGCCGTCCACCGAATTCTGCTCCATGGCTTCTAAACCTTTCACCGGCCCTCTGCGTCCACCGAATTCTGCTCCATGGCTTCTAAACCTTTCACCGGCCCTCTGCCGTCCACCGAATTCTGCTCCATGGCTTCTAAACCTTTCACCGGCCCTCTGCCGTCCACCGAATTCTGCTCCATGGCTTCTAAACCTTTCACCGGCCCTCTGCCGTCCACCGAATTCTGCTCCATGGCTTCTAAACCTTTCACCGGCCCTCTGCCGTCCACCGAATTCTGCTCCATGGCTTCTAAACCTTTCACCGGCCCTCTGCCGTCCACCGAATTCTGCTCCATGGCTTCTAAACCTTTCACCGGCCCTCTGCCGTCCACCGAATTCTGCTCCATGGCTTCTAAACCTTTCCACATTTTTCCACTTTTATCCAGTTTTATGGTGGAAAAAGGTGGGAAAAGGTGGAAAAACGTGGAAGAAATTGGAAAAAGTGGAAAAAGTGGAAAAAAGTGAGAAAATATGGGGAAAAGGTGGGAAAAAAAGTGGAAAAAGGAGTGGAAAAAAACTGGATAAAACTGGATATAACTCAACTCAACTCATCAACTCATCAACTCAACTCATCAACTCATCAACTCAACTCATCAACTCAACTCCTCAACTCACGGCCCTCTGCCGTCCACCGAATTCTGCTCCATGGCTTCTAAACCTTTCACCGGCCCTCTGCCGTCCACCGAATTCTGCTCCATGGCTTCTAAACCTTTCACCGGCCCTCTGCCGTCCACCGAATTCTGCTCCATGGCTTCTAAACCTTTCACCGGCCCTCTGCCGTCCACCGAATTCTGCTCCATGGCTTCTAAACCTTTAACCGGCCCTCTGCCGTCCACAGAATTCTGCTCCATGGCTTCTAAACCTTTCACCGGCCCTCTGCCGTCCACCGAATTCTGCTCCATGGCTTCTAAACCTTTCACCGGCCCTCTGCCGTCCACCGAATTCTGCTCCATGGCTTCTAAACCTTTCACCGGCCCTCTGCCGTCCACCGAATTCTGCTCCATGGCTTCTAAACCTTTCACCGGCCCTCTGCCGTCCACCGAATTCTGCTCCATGGCTTCTAAACCTTTCCAGTTTTTTCCAGTTTTTTCCACTTTTATCCAGTTTTATCGTGGAAAAAGGTGGGAAAAGGTGGAAAAACGTGGAAGAAATTGGAAAAAGTGGAAAAAGTGGAAAAATGTGGGAAAATGTGGGAAAAAGGTGGGAAAAAAAGTGGAAAAAGGAGTGGAAAAAAGTGGAAAAAACTGGATAAAACTGGTAAAAACTCAACTCAACTCATCAACTCATCAACTCAACTCATCAACTCATCAACTCAACTCATCAACTCAACTCCTCAACTCACGGCCCTCTGCCGTCCACCGAATTCTGCTCCATGGCTTCTAAACCTTTCACCGGCCCTCTGCCGTCCACCGAATTCTGCTCCATGGCTTCTAAACCTTTCACCGGCCCTCTGCCGTCCACCGAATTCTGCTCCATGGCTTCTAAACCTTTCACCGGCCCTCTGCCGTCCACCGAATTCTGCTCCATGGCTTCTAAACCTTTCACCGGCCCTCTGCCGTCCACCGAATTCTGCTCCATGGCTTCTAAACCTTTCACCGGCCCTCTGCCGTCCACCGAATTCTGCTCCATGGCTTCTAAACCTTTCACCGGCCCTCTGCCGTCCACCGAATTCTGCTCCATGGCTTCTAAACCTTTCCACATTTTTCCACTTTTATCCAGTTTTATGGTGGAAAAAGGTGGGAAAAGGTGGAAAAACGTGGAAGAAATTGGAAAAAGTGGAAAAAGTGGAAAAAAGTGAGAAAATATGGGGAAAAGGTGGGAAAAAAAGTGGAAAAAGGAGTGGAAAAAAACTGGATAAAACTGGATATAACTCAACTCAACTCATCAACTCATCAACTCAACTCATCAACTCATCAACTCAACTCATCAACTCAACTCCTCAACTCACGGCCCTCTGCCGTCCACCGAATTCTGCTCCATGGCTTCTAAACCTTTCACCGGCCCTCTGCCGTCCACCGAATTCTGCTCCATGGCTTCTAAACCTTTCACCGGCCCTCTGCCGTCCACCGAATTCTGCTCCATGGCTTCTAAACCTTTAACCGGCCCTCTGCCGTCCACAGAATTCTGCTCCATGGCTTCTAAACCTTTCACCGGCCCTCTGCCGTCCACCGAATTCTGCTCCATGGCTTCTAAACCTTTCACCGGCCCTCTGCCGTCCACCGAATTCTGCTCCATGGCTTCTAAACCTTTCACCGGCCCTCTGCCGTCCACCGAATTCTGCTCCATGGCTTCTAAACCTTTCACCGGCCCTCTGCCGTCCACCGAATTCTGCTCCATGGCTTCTAAACCTTTAACCGGCCCTCTGCCGTCCACCGAATTCTGCTCCATGGCTTCTAAACCTTTCACCGGCCCTCTGCCGTCCACCGAATTCTGCTCCATGGCTTCTAAACCTTTCACCGGCCCTCTGCCGTCCACCGAATTCTGCTCCATGGCTTCTAAACCTTTCCAGTTTTTTCCACTTTTTTCCACTTTTATCCAGTTTTATGGTGGAAAAATGTGGGAAAAGGTGGAAAAACGTGGAAGAAATTGGGAAAAGTGGAAAAAGTGGAAAAATTTGGGAAAATGTGGGAAAAAGGTGGGAAAAAAAGTGGAAAAAGGAGTGGAAAAAAGTGGAAAAAAGTGGATAAAAGTGGATAAAACTCAACTCAACTCATCAACTCATCAACTCAACTCATCAACTCATCAACTCAACTCATCAACTCAACTCCTCAACTCACGGCCCTCTGCCGTCCACCGAATTCTGCTCCATGGCTTCTAAACCTTTCACCGGCCCTCTGCCGTCCACCGAATTCTGCTCCATGGCTTCTAAACCTTTCACCGGCCCTCTGCGTCCACCGAATTCTGCTCCATGGCTTCTAAACCTTTCACCGGCCCTCTGCCGTCCACCGAATTCTGCTCCATGGCTTCTAAACCTTTCACCGGCCCTCTGCCGTCCACCGAATTCTGCTCCATGGCTTCTAAACCTTTCACCGGCCCTCTGCCGTCCACCGAATTCTGCTCCATGGCTTCTAAACCTTTCACCGGCCCTCTGCCGTCCACCGAATTCTGCTCCATGGCTTCTAAACCTTTCACCGGCCCTCTGCCGTCCACCGAATTCTGCTCCATGGCTTCTAAACCTTTCACCGGCCCTCTGCCGTCCACCGAATTCTGCTCCATGGCTTCTAAACCTTTCCACATTTTTCCACTTTTATCCAGTTTTATGGTGGAAAAAGGTGGGAAAAGGTGGAAAAACGTGGAAGAAATTGGAAAAAGTGGAAAAAGTGGAAAAAAGTGAGAAAATATGGGGAAAAGGTGGGAAAAAAAGTGGAAAAAGGAGTGGAAAAAAACTGGATAAAACTGGATATAACTCAACTCAACTCATCAACTCATCAACTCAACTCATCAACTCATCAACTCAACTCATCAACTCAACTCCTCAACTCACGGCCCTCTGCCGTCCACCGAATTCTGCTCCATGGCTTCTAAACCTTTCACCGGCCCTCTGCCGTCCACCGAATTCTGCTCCATGGCTTCTAAACCTTTCACCGGCCCTCTGCCGTCCACCGAATTCTGCTCCATGGCTTCTAAACCTTTCACCGGCCCTCTGCCGTCCACCGAATTCTGCTCCATGGCTTCTAAACCTTTAACCGGCCCTCTGCCGTCCACAGAATTCTGCTCCATGGCTTCTAAACCTTTCACCGGCCCTCTGCCGTCCACCGAATTCTGCTCCATGGCTTCTAAACCTTTCACCGGCCCTCTGCCGTCCACCGAATTCTGCTCCATGGCTTCTAAACCTTTCACGGCCCTCTGCCGTCCACCGAATTCTGCTCCATGGCTTCTAAACCTTTCACCGGCCCTCTGCCGTCCACCGAATTCTGCTCCATGGCTTCTAAACCTTTCCAGTTTTTTCCAGTTTTTTCCACTTTTATCCAGTTTTATCGTGGAAAAAGGTGGGAAAAGGTGGAAAAACGTGGAAGAAATTGGAAAAAGTGGAAAAAGTGGAAAAATGTGGGAAAATGTGGGAAAAAGGTGGGAAAAAAAGTGGAAAAAGGAGTGGAAAAAAGTGGAAAAAACTGGATAAAACTGGTAAAAACTCAACTCAACTCATCAACTCATCAACTCAACTCATCAACTCATCAACTCAACTCATCAACTCAACTCCTCAACTCACGGCCCTCTGCCGTCCACCGAATTCTGCTCCATGGCTTCTAAACCTTTCACCGGCCCTCTGCCGTCCACCGAATTCTGCTCCATGGCTTCTAAACCTTTCACCGGCCCTCTGCCGTCCACCGAATTCTGCTCCATGGCTTCTAAACCTTTCACCGGCCCTCTGCCGTCCACCGAATTCTGCTCCATGGCTTCTAAACCTTTCACCGGCCCTCTGCCGTCCACCGAATTCTGCTCCATGGCTTCTAAACCTTTCACCGGCCCTCTGCCGTCCACCGAATTCTGCTCCATGGCTTCTAAACCTTTCACCGGCCCTCTGCCGTCCACCGAATTCTGCTCCATGGCTTCTAAACCTTTCCACATTTTTCCACTTTTATCCAGTTTTATGGTGGAAAAAGGTGGGAAAAGGTGGAAAAACGTGGAAGAAATTGGAAAAAGTGGAAAAAGTGGAAAAAAGTGAGAAAATATGGGGAAAAGGTGGGAAAAAAGTGGAAAAAGGAGTGGAAAAAAACTGGATAAAACTGGATATAACTCAACTCAACTCATCAACTCATCAACTCAACTCATCAACTCATCAACTCAACTCATCAACTCAACTCCTCAACTCACGGCCCTCTGCCGTCCACCGAATTCTGCTCCATGGCTTCTAAACCTTTCACCGGCCCTCTGCCGTCCACCGAATTCTGCTCCATGGCTTCTAAACCTTTCACCGGCCCTCTGCCGTCCACCGAATTCTGCTCCATGGCTTCTAAACCTTTCACCGGCCCTCTGCCGTCCACCGAATTCTGTTCCATGGCTTCTAAACCTTTAACCGGCCCTCTGCCGTCCACAGAATTCTGCTCCATGGCTTCTAAACCTTTCACCGGCCCTCTGCCGTCCACCGAATTCTGCTCCATGGCTTCTAAACCTTTCACCGGCCCTCTGCCGTCCACCGAATTCTGCTCCATGGCTTCTAAACCTTTCACCGGCCCTCTGCCGTCCACCGAATTCTGCTCCATGGCTTCTAAACCTTTCACCGGCCCTCTGCCGTCCACCGAATTCTGCTCCATGGCTTCTAAACCTTTAACCGGCCCTCTGCCATCCACCGAATTCTGCTCCATGGCTTCTAAACCTTTCACCGGCCCTCTGCCGTCCACCGAATTCTGCTCCATGGCTTCTAAACCTTTCACCGGCCCTCTGCCGTCCACCGAATTCTGCTCCATGGCTTCTAAACCTTTCCAGTTTTTTCCACTTTTTTCCACTTTTATCCAGTTTTATGGTGGAAAAATGTGGGAAAAGGTGGAAAAACGTGGAAGAAATTGGAAAAAGTGGAAAAAGTGGAAAAATTTGGGAAAATGTGGGAAAAAGGTGGGAAAAAAAGTGGAAAAAGGAGTGGAAAAAAGTGGAAAAAAGTGGATAAAAGTGGATAAAACTCAACTCAACTCATCAACTCATCAACTCAACTCATCAACTCATCAACTCAACTCATCAACTCAACTCCTCAACTCACGGCCCTCTGCCGTCCACCGAATTCTGCTCCATGGCTTCTAAACCTTTCACCGGCCCTCTGCCGTCCACCGAATTCTGCTCCATGGCTTCTAAACCTTTCACCGGCCCTCTGCGTCCACCGAATTCTGCTCCATGGCTTCTAAACCTTTCACCGGCCCTCTGCCGTCCACCGAATTCTGCTCCATGGCTTCTAAACCTTTCACCGGCCCTCTGCCGTCCACCGAATTCTGCTCCATGGCTTCTAAACCTTTCACCGGCCCTCTGCCGTCCACCGAATTCTGCTCCATGGCTTCTAAACCTTTCACCGGCCCTCTGCCGTCCACCGAATTCTGCTCCATGGCTTCTAAACCTTTCACCGGCCCTCTGCCGTCCACCGAATTCTGCTCCATGGCTTCTAAACCTTTCACCGGCCCTCTGCCGTCCACCGAATTCTGCTCCATGGCTTCTAAACCTTTCCACATTTTTCCACTTTTATCCAGTTTTATGGTGGAAAAAGGTGGGAAAAGGTGGAAAAACGTGGAAGAAATTGGAAAAAGTGGAAAAAGTGGAAAAAAGTGAGAAAATATGGGGAAAAGGTGGGAAAAAAAGTGGAAAAAGGAGTGGAAAAAAACTGGATAAAACTGGATATAACTCAACTCAACTCATCAACTCATCAACTCAACTCATCAACTCATCAACTCAACTCATCAACTCAACTCCTCAACTCACGGCCCTCTGCCGTCCACCGAATTCTGCTCCATGGCTTCTAAACCTTTCACCGGCCCTCTGCCGTCCACCGAATTCTGCTCCATGGCTTCTAAACCTTTCACCGGCCCTCTGCCGTCCACCGAATTCTGCTCCATGGCTTCTAAACCTTTCACCGGCCCTCTGCCGTCCACCGAATTCTGCTCCATGGCTTCTAAACCTTTAACCGGCCCTCTGCCGTCCACAGAATTCTGCTCCATGGCTTCTAAACCTTTCACCGGCCCTCTGCCGTCCACCGAATTCTGCTCCATGGCTTCTAAACCTTTCACCGGCCCTCTGCCGTCCACCGAATTCTGCTCCATGGCTTCTAAACCTTTCACCGGCCCTCTGCCGTCCACCGAATTCTGCTCCATGGCTTCTAAACCTTTCACCGGCCCTCTGCCGTCCACCGAATTCTGCTCCATGGCTTCTAAACCTTTCCAGTTTTTTCCACTTTTTTCCACTTTTATCCAGTTTTATGGTGGAAAAATGTGGGAAAAGGTGGAAAAACGTGGAAGAAATTGGAAAAAGTGGAAAAAGTGGAAAAATTTGGGAAAATGTGGGAAAAAGGTGGGAAAAAAAGTGGAAAAAGGAGTGGAAAAAAGTGGAAAAAAGTGGATAAAAGTGGATAAAACTCAACTCAACTCATCAACTCATCAACTCAACTCATCAACTCATCAACTCAACTCATCAACTCAACTCCTCAACTCACGGCCCTCTGCCGTCCACCGAATTCTGCTCCATGGCTTCTAAACCTTTCACCGGCCCTCTGCCGTCCACCGAATTCTGCTCCATGGCTTCTAAACCTTTCACCGGCCCTCTGCCGTCCACCGAATTCTGCTCCATGGCTTCTAAACCTTTCACCGGCCCTCTGCCGTCCACCGAATTCTGCTCCATGGCTTCTAAACCTTTAACCGGCCCTCTGCCGTCCACAGAATTCTGCTCCATGGCTTCTAAACCTTTCACCGGCCCTCTGCCGTCCACCGAATTCTGCTCCATGGCTTCTAAACCTTTCACCGGCCCTCTGCCGTCCACCGAATTCTGCTCCATGGCTTCTAAACCTTTCACCGGCCCTCTGCCGTCCACCGAATTCTGCTCCATGGCTTCTAAACCTTTCACCGGCCCTCTGCCGTCCACCGAATTCTGCTCCATGGCTTCTAAACCTTTCCAGTTTTTTCCACTTTTTTCCACTTTTATCCAGTTTTATGGTGGGAAAATGTGGGAAAAGGTGGAAAAACGTGGAAGAAATTGGAAAAAGTGGAAAAAGTGGAAAAATTTGGGAAATGTGGGAAAAAGGTGGGAAAAAAAGTGGAAAAAGGAGTGGAAAAAAGTGGAAAAAAGTGGATAAAAGTGGATAAAACTCAACTCAACTCATCAACTCATCAACTCAACTCATCAACTCATCAACTCAACTCATCAACTCAACTCCTCAACTCACGGCCCTCTGCCGTCCACCGAATTCTGCTCCATGGCTTCTAAACCTTTCACCGGCCCTCTGCCGTCCACCGAATTCTGCTCCATGGCTTCTAAACCTTTCACCGGCCCTCTGCGTCCACCGAATTCTGCTCCATGGCTTCTAAACCTTTCACCGGCCCTCTGCCGTCCACCGAATTCTGCTCCATGGCTTCTAAACCTTTCACCGGCCCTCTGCCGTCCACCGAATTCTGCTCCATGGCTTCTAAACCTTTCACCGGCCCTCTGCCGTCCACCGAATTCTGCTCCATGGCTTCTAAACCTTTCACCGGCCCTCTGCCGTCCACCGAATTCTGCTCCATGGCTTCTAAACCTTTCACCGGCCCTCTGCCGTCCACCGAATTCTGCTCCATGGCTTCTAAACCTTTCACCGGCCCTCTGCCGTCCACCGAATTCTGCTCCATGGCTTCTAAACCTTTCACCGGCCCTCTGCCGTCCACCGAATTCTGCTCCATGGCTTCTAAACCTTTCACCGGCCCTCTGCCGTCCACCGAATTCTGCTCCATGGCTTCTAAACCTTTCACCGGCCCTCTGCCGTCCACCGAATTCTGCTCCATGGCTTCTAAACCTTTCACCGGCCCTCTGCCGTCCACCGAATTCTGCTCCATGGCTTCTAAACCTTTCACCGGCCCTCTGCCGTCCACCGAATTCTGCTCCATGGCTTCTAAACCTTTCACCGGCCCTCTGCCGTCCACCGAATTCTGCTCCATGGCTTCTAAACCTTTCACCGGCCCTCTGCCGTCCACCGAATTCTGCTCCATGGCTTCTAAACCTTTCCAGTTTTTTCCAGTTTTTTCCACTTTTATCCAGTTTTATCGTGGAAAAAGGTGGGAAAAGGTGGAAAAACGTGGAAGAAATTGGAAAAAGTGGAAAAAGTGGAAAAATGTGGGAAAATGTGGGAAAAAGGTGGGAAAAAAAGTGGAAAAAGGAGTGGAAAAAAGTGGAAAAAACTGGATAAAACTGGTAAAAACTCAACTCAACTCATCAACTCATCAACTCAACTCATCAACTCATCAACTCAACTCATCAACTCAACTCCTCAACTCACGGCCCTCTGCCGTCCACCGAATTCTGCTCCATGGCTTCTAAACCTTTCACCGGCCCTCTGCCGTCCACCGAATTCTGCTCCATGGCTTCTAAACCTTTCACCGGCCCTCTGCCGTCCACCGAATTCTGCTCCATGGCTTCTAAACCTTTCACCGGCCCTCTGCCGTCCACCGAATTCTGCTCCATGGCTTCTAAACCTTTCACCGGCCCTCTGCCGTCCACCGAATTCTGCTCCATGGCTTCTAAACCTTTCACCGGCCCTCTGCCGTCCACCGAATTCTGCTCCATGGCTTCTAAACCTTTCACCGGCCCTCTGCCGTCCACCGAATTCTGCTCCATGGCTTCTAAACCTTTCCACATTTTTCCACTTTTATCCAGTTTTATGGTGGAAAAAGGTGGGAAAAGGTGGAAAAACGTGGAAGAAATTGGAAAAAGTGGAAAAAGTGGAAAAAAGTGAGAAAATATGGGGAAAAGGTGGGGAAAAAAGTGGAAAAAGGAGTGGAAAAAAACTGGATAAAACTGGATATAACTCAACTCAACTCATCAACTCATCAACTCAACTCATCAACTCATCAACTCAACTCATCAACTCAACTCCTCAACTCACGGCCCTCTGCCGTCCACCGAATTCTGCTCCATGGCTTCTAAACCTTTCACCGGCCCTCTGCCGTCCACCGAATTCTGCTCCATGGCTTCTAAACCTTTCACCGGCCCTCTGCCGTCCACCGAATTCTGCTCCATGGCTTCTAAACCTTTCACCGGCCCTCTGCCGTCCACCGAATTCTGCTCCATGGCTTCTAAACCTTTAACCGGCCCTCTGCCGTCCACAGAATTCTGCTCCATGGCTTCTAAACCTTTCACCGGCCCTCTGCCGTCCACCGAATTCTGCTCCATGGCTTCTAAACCTTTCACCGGCCCTCTGCCGTCCACCGAATTCTGCTCCATGGCTTCTAAACCTTTCACCGGCCCTCTGCCGTCCACCGAATTCTGCTCCATGGCTTCTAAACCTTTCACCGGCCCTCTGCCGTCCACCGAATTCTGCTCCATGGCTTCTAAACCTTTAACCGGCCCTCTGCCGTCCACCGAATTCTGCTCCATGGCTTCTAAACGTTTCACCGGCCCTCTGCCGTCCACCGAATTCTGCTCCATGGCTTCTAAACCTTTCACCGGGCCTCTGCCGTCCACCGAATTCTGCTCCATGGCTTCTAAACCTTTCCAGTTTTTTCCACTTTTTTCCACTTTTATCCAGTTTTATGGTGGAAAAATGTGGGAAAAGGTGGAAAAACGTGGAAGAAATTGGAAAAAGTGGAAAAAGTGGAAAAATTTGGGAAAATGTGGGAAAAAGGTGGGAAAAAAAGTGGAAAAAGGAGTGGAAAAAAGTGGAAAAAAGTGGATAAAAGTGGATAAAACTCAACTCAACTCATCAACTCATCAACTCAACTCATCAACTCATCAACTCAACTCATCAACTCAACTCCTCAACTCACGGCCCTCTGCCGTCCACCGAATTCTGCTCCATGGCTTCTAAACCTTTCACCGGCCCTCTGCCGTCCACCGAATTCTGCTCCATGGCTTCTAAACCTTTCACCGGCCCTCTGCGTCCACCGAATTCTGCTCCATGGCTTCTAAACCTTTCACCGGCCCTCTGCCGTCCACCGAATTCTGCTCCATGGCTTCTAAACCTTTCACCGGCCCTCTGCCGTCCACCGAATTCTGCTCCATGGCTTCTAAACCTTTCACCGGCCCTCTGCCGTCCACCGAATTCTGCTCCATGGCTTCTAAACCTTTCACCGGCCCTCTGCCGTCCACCGAATTCTGCTCCATGGCTTCTAAACCTTTCACCGGCCCTCTGCCGTCCACCGAATTCTGCTCCATGGCTTCTAAACCTTTCACCGGCCCTCTGCCGTCCACCGAATTCTGCTCCATGGCTTCTAAACCTTTCCACATTTTTCCACTTTTATCCAGTTTTATGGTGGAAAAAGGTGGGAAAAGGTGGAAAAACGTGGAAGAAATTGGAAAAAGTGGAAAAAGTGGAAAAAAGTGAGAAAATATGGGGAAAAGGTGGGAAAAAAAGTGGAAAAAGGAGTGGAAAAAAACTGGATAAAACTGGATATAACTCAACTCAACTCATCAACTCATCAACTCAACTCATCAACTCATCAACTCAACTCATCAACTCAACTCCTCAACTCACGGCCCTCTGCCGTCCACCGAATTCTGCTCCATGGCTTCTAAACCTTTCACCGGCCCTCTGCCGTCCACCGAATTCTGCTCCATGGCTTCTAAACCTTTCACCGGCCCTCTGCCGTCCACCGAATTCTGCTCCATGGCTTCTAAACCTTTCACCGGCCCTCTGCCGTCCACCGAATTCTGCTCCATGGCTTCTAAACCTTTAACCGGCCCTCTGCCGTCCACAGAATTCTGCTCCATGGCTTCTAAACCTTTCACCGGCCCTCTGCCGTCCACCGAATTCTGCTCCATGGCTTCTAAACCTTTCACCGGCCCTCTGCCGTCCACCGAATTCTGCTCCATGGCTTCTAAACCTTTCACCGGCCCTCTGCCGTCCACCGAATTCTGCTCCATGGCTTCTAAACCTTTCACCGGCCCTCTGCCGTCCACCGAATTCTGCTCCATGGCTTCTAAACCTTTAACCGGCCCTCTGCCGTCCACCGAATTCTGCTCCATGGCTTCTAAACCTTTCACCGGCCCTCTGCCGTCCACCGAATTCTGCTCCATGGCTTCTAAACCTTTCACCGGCCCTCTGCCGTCCACCGAATTCTGCTCCATGGCTTCTAAACCTTTCCAGTTTTTTCCACTTTTTTCCACTTTTATCCAGTTTTATGGTGGAAAAATGTGGGAAAAGGTGGAAAGACATGGAAGAAATTGGAAAAAGTGGAAAAAGTGGAAAAATTTGGGAAAATGTGGGAAAAAGGTGGGGAAAAAAGTGGAAAAAGGAGTGGAAAAAAGTGGAAAAAAGTGGATAAAAGTGGATAAAACTCAACTCAACTCATCAACTCATCAACTCAACTCATCAACTCATCAACTCAACTCATCAACTCAACTCCTCAACTCACGGCCCTCTGCCGTCCACCGAATTCTGCTCCATGGCTTCTAAACCTTTCACCGGCCCTCTGCCGTCCACCGAATTCTGCTCCATGGCTTCTAAACCTTTCACCGGCCCTCTGCGTCCACCGAATTCTGCTCCATGGCTTCTAAACCTTTCACCGGCCCTCTGCCGTCCACCGAATTCTGCTCCATGGCTTCTAAACCTTTCACCGGCCCTCTGCCGTCCACCGAATTCTGCTCCATGGCTTCTAAACCTTTCACCGGCCCTCTGCCGTCCACCGAATTCTGCTCCATGGCTTCTAAACCTTTCACCGGCCCTCTGCCGTCCACCGAATTCTGCTCCATGGCTTCTAAACCTTTCACCGGCCCTCTGCCGTCCACCGAATTCTGCTCCATGGCTTCTAAACCTTTCACCGGCCCTCTGCCGTCCACCGAATTCTGCTCCATGGCTTCTAAACCTTTCCACATTTTTCCACTTTTATCCAGTTTTATGGTGGAAAAAGGTGGGAAAAGGTGGAAAAACGTGGAAGAAATTGGAAAAAGTGGAAAAAGTGGAAAAAAGTGAGAAAATATGGGGAAAAGGTGGGAAAAAAAGTGGAAAAAGGAGTGGAAAAAAACTGGATAAAACTGGATATAACTCAACTCAACTCATCAACTCATCAACTCAACTCATCAACTCATCAACTCAACTCATCAACTCAACTCCTCAACTCACGGCCCTCTGCCGTCCACCGAATTCTGCTCCATGGCTTCTAAACCTTTCACCGGCCCTCTGCCGTCCACCGAATTCTGCTCCATGGCTTCTAAACCTTTCACCGGCCCTCTGCCGTCCACCGAATTCTGCTCCATGGCTTCTAAACCTTTCACCGGCCCTCTGCCGTCCACCGAATTCTGCTCCATGGCTTCTAAACCTTTAACCGGCCCTCTGCCGTCCACAGAATTCTGCTCCATGGCTTCTAAACCTTTCACCGGCCCTCTGCCGTCCACCGAATTCTGCTCCATGGCTTCTAAACCTTTCACCGGCCCTCTGCCGTCCACCGAATTCTGCTCCATGGCTTCTAAACCTTTCACCGGCCCTCTGCCGTCCACCGAATTCTGCTCCATGGCTTCTAAACCTTTCACCGGCCCTCTGCCGTCCACCGAATTCTGCTCCATGGCTTCTAAACCTTTCCAGTTTTTTCCACTTTTTTCCACTTTTATCCAGTTTTATGGTGGAAAAATGTGGGAAAAGGTGGAAAAACGTGGAAGAAATTGGAAAAAGTGGAAAAAGTGGAAAAATTTGGGAAAATGTGGGAAAAAGGTGGGAAAAAAAGTGGAAAAAGGAGTGGAAAAAAGTGGAAAAAAGTGGATAAAAGTGGATAAAACTCAACTCAACTCATCAACTCATCAACTCAACTCATCAACTCATCAACTCAACTCATCAACTCAACTCCTCAACTCACGGCCCTCTGCCGTCCACCGAATTCTGCTCCATGGCTTCTAAACCTTTCACCGGCCCTCTGCCGTCCACCGAATTCTGCTCCATGGCTTCTAAACCTTTCACCGGCCCTCTGCGTCCACCGAATTCTGCTCCATGGCTTCTAAACCTTTCACCGGCCCTCTGCCGTCCACCGAATTCTGCTCCATGGCTTCTAAACCTTTCACCGGCCCTCTGCCGTCTACCGAATTCTGCTCCATGGCTTCTAAACCTTTCACCGGCCCTCTGCCGTCCACCGAATTCTGCTCCATGGCTTCTAAACCTTTCACCGGCCCTCTGCCGTCCACCGAATTCTGCTCCATGGCTTCTAAACCTTTCACCGGCCCTCTGCCGTCCACCGAATTCTGCTCCATGGCTTCTAAACCTTTCACCGGCCCTCTGCCGTCCACCGAATTCTGCTCCATGGCTTCTAAACCTTTCACCGGCCCTCTGCCGTCCACCGAATTCTGCTCCATGGCTTCTAAACCTTTCACCGGCCCTCTGCCGTCCACCGAATTCTGCTCCATGGCTTCTAAACCTTTCACCGGCCCTCTGCCGTCCACCGAATTCTGCTCCATGGCTTCTAAACCTTTCACCGGCCCTCTGCCGTCCACCGAATTCTGCTCCATGGCTTCTAAACCTTTCACCGGCCCTCTGCCGTCCACCGAATTCTGCTCCATGGCTTCTAAACCTTTCACCGGCCCTCTGCCGTCCACCGAATTCTGCTCCATGGCTTCTAAACCTTTCACCGGCCCTCTGCCGTCCACCGAATTCTGCTCCATGGCTTCTAAACCTTTCCAGTTTTTTCCAGTTTTTTCCACTTTTATCCAGTTTTATCGTGGAAAAAGGTGGGAAAAGGTGGAAAAACGTGGAAGAAATTGGAAAAAGTGGAAAAAGTGGAAAAATGTGGGAAAATGTGGGAAAAAGGTGGGAAAAAAAGTGGAAAAAGGAGTGGAAAAAAGTGGAAAAAACTGGATAAAACTGGTAAAAACTCAACTCAACTCATCAACTCATCAACTCAACTCATCAACTCATCAACTCAACTCATCAACTCAACTCCTCAACTCACGGCCCTCTGCCGTCCACCGAATTCTGCTCCATGGCTTCTAAACCTTTCACCGGCCCTCTGCCGTCCACCGAATTCTGCTCCATGGCTTCTAAACCTTTCACCGGCCCTCTGACGTCCACCGAATTCTGCTCCATGGCTTCTAAACCTTTCACCGGCCCTCTGCCGTCCACCGAATTCTGCTCCATGGCTTCTAAACCTTTCACCGGCCCTCTGCCGTCCACCGAATTCTGCTCCATGGCTTCTAAACCTTTCACCGGCCCTCTGCCGTCCACCGAATTCTGCTCCATGGCTTCTAAACCTTTCACCGGCCCTCTGCCGTCCACCGAATTCTGCTCCATGGCTTCTAAACCTTTCCACATTTTTCCACTTTTATCCAGTTTTATGGTGGAAAAAGGTGGGAAAAGGTGGAAAAACGTGGAAGAAATTGGAAAAAGTGGAAAAAGTGGAAAAATTTGGGAAAATGTGGGAAAAAGGTGGGAAAAAAAGTGGAAAAAGGAGTGGAAAAAAGTGGAAAAAAGTGGATAAAAGTGGATAAAACTCAACTCAACTCATCAACTCATCAACTCAACTCATCAACTCATCAACTCAACTCATCAACTCAACTCCTCAACTCACGGCCCTCTGCCGTCCACCGAATTCTGCTCCATGGCTTCTAAACCTTTCACCGGCCCTCTGCCGTCCACCGAATTCTGCTCCATGGCTTCTAAACCTTTCACCGGCCCTCTGCGTCCACCGAATTCTGCTCCATGGCTTCTAAACCTTTCACCGGCCCTCTGCCGTCCACCGAATTCTGCTCCATGGCTTCTAAACCTTTCACCGGCCCTCTGCCGTCTACCGAATTCTGCTCCATGGCTTCTAAACCTTTCACCGGCCCTCTGCCGTCCACCGAATTCTGCTCCATGGCTTCTAAACCTTTCACCGGCCCTCTGCCGTCCACCGAATTCTGCTCCATGGCTTCTAAACCTTTCACCGGCCCTCTGCCGTCCACCGAATTCTGCTCCATGGCTTCTAAACCTTTCACCGGCCCTCTGCCGTCCACCGAATTCTGCTCCATGGCTTCTAAACCTTTCACCGGCCCTCTGCCGTCCACCGAATTCTGCTCCATGGCTTCTAAACCTTTCACCGGCCCTCTGCCGTCCACCGAATTCTGCTCCATGGCTTCTAAACCTTTCACCGGCCCTCTGCCGTCCACCGAATTCTGCTCCATGGCTTCTAAACCTTTCACCGGCCCTCTGCCGTCCACCGAATTCTGCTCCATGGCTTCTAAACCTTTCACCGGCCCTCTGCCGTCCACCGAATTCTGCTCCATGGCTTCTAAACCTTTCACCGGCCCTCTGCCGTCCACCGAATTCTGCTCCATGGCTTCTAAACCTTTCACCGGCCCTCTGCCGTCCACCGAATTCTGCTCCATGGCTTCTAAACCTTTCCAGTTTTTTCCAGTTTTTTCCACTTTTATCCAGTTTTATCGTGGAAAAAGGTGGGAAAAGGTGGAAAAACGTGGAAGAAATTGGAAAAAGTGGAAAAAGTGGAAAAATGTGGGAAAATGTGGGAAAAAGGTGGGAAAAAAAGTGGAAAAAGGAGTGGAAAAAAGTGGAAAAAACTGGATAAAACTGGTAAAAACTCAACTCAACTCATCAACTCATCAACTCAACTCATCAACTCATCAACTCAACTCATCAACTCAACTCCTCAACTCACGGCCCTCTGCCGTCCACCGAATTCTGCTCCATGGCTTCTAAACCTTTCACCGGCCCTCTGACGTCCACCGAATTCTGCTCCATGGCTTCTAAACCTTTCACCGGCCCTCTGCCGTCCACCGAATTCTGCTCCATGGCTTCTAAACCTTTCACCGGCCCTCTGCCGTCCACCGAATTCTGCTCCATGGCTTCTAAACCTTTCACCGGCCCTCTGCCGTCCACCGAATTCTGCTCCATGGCTTCTAAACCTTTCACCGGCCCTCTGCCGTCCACCGAATTCTGCTCCATGGCTTCTAAACCTTTCCACATTTTTCCACTTTTATCCAGTTTTATGGTGGAAAAAGGTGGGAAAAGGTGGAAAAACGTGGAAGAAATTGGAAAAAGTGGAAAAAGTGGAAAAAAGTGAGAAAATATGGGGAAAAGGTGGGAAAAAAAGTGGAAAAAGGAGTGGAAAAAAACTGGATAAAACTGGATATAACTCAACTCAACTCATCAACTCATCAACTCAACTCATCAACTCATCAACTCAACTCATCAACTCAACTCCTCAACTCACGGCCCTCTGCCGTCCACCGAATTCTGCTCCATGGCTTCTAAACCTTTCACCGGCCCTCTGCCGTCCACCGAATTCTGCTCCATGGCTTCTAAACCTTTCACCGGCCCTCTGCCGTCCACCGAATTCTGCTCCATGGCTTCTAAACCTTTCACCGGCCCTCTGCCGTCCACCGAATTCTGCTCCATGGCTTCTAAACCTTTAACCGGCCCTCTGCCGTCCACAGAATTCTGCTCCATGGCTTCTAAACCTTTCACCGGCCCTCTGCCGTCCACCGAATTCTGCTCCATGGCTTCTAAACCTTTCACCGGCCCTCTGCCGTCCACCGAATTCTGCTCCATGGCTTCTAAACCTTTCACCGGCCCTCTGCCGTCCACCGAATTCTGCTCCATGGCTTCTAAACCTTTCACCGGCCCTCTGCCGTCCACCGAATTCTGCTCCATGGCTTCTAAACCTTTAACCGGCCCTCTGCCGTCCACCGAATTCTGCTCCATGGCTTCTAAACGTTTCACCGGCCCTCTGCCGTCCACCGAATTCTGCTCCATGGCTTCTAAACCTTTCACCGGCCCTCTGCCGTCCACCGAATTCTGCTCCATGGCTTCTAAACCTTTCCAGTTTTTTCCACTTTTTTCCACTTTTATCCAGTTTTATGGTGGAAAAATGTGGGAAAAGGTGGAAAAACGTGGAAGAAATTGGAAAAAGTGGAAAAAGTGGAAAAATTTGGGAAAATGTGGGAAAAAGGTGGGAAAAAAGTGGAAAAAGGAGTGGAAAAAAGTGGAAAAAAGTGGATAAAAGTGGATAAAACTCAACTCAACTCATCAACTCATCAACTCAACTCATCAACTCATCAACTCAACTCATCAACTCAACTCCTCAACTCACGGCCCTCTGCCGTCCACCGAATTCTGCTCCATGGCTTCTAAACCTTTCACCGGCCCTCTGCCATCCACCGAATTCTGCTCCATGGCTTCTAAACCTTTCACCGGCCCTCTGCGTCCACCGAATTCTGCTCCATGGCTTCTAAACCTTTCACCGGCCCTCTGCCGTCCACCGAATTCTGCTCCATGGCTTCTAAACCTTTCACCGGCCCTCTGCCGTCCACCGAATTCTGCTCCATGGCTTCTAAACCTTTCACCGGCCCTCTGCCGTCCACCGAATTCTGCTCCATGGCTTCTAAACCTTTCACCGGCCCTCTGCCGTCCACCGAATTCTGCTCCATGGCTTCTAAACCTTTCACCGGCCCTCTGCCGTCCACCGAATTCTGCTCCATGGCTTCTAAACCTTTCACCGGCCCTCTGCCGTCCACCGAATTCTGCTCCATGGCTTCTAAACCTTTCCACATTTTTCCACTTTTATCCAGTTTTATGGTGGAAAAAGGTGGGAAAAGGTGGAAAAACGTGGAAGAAATTGGAAAAAGTGGAAAAAGTGGAAAAAAGTGAGAAAATATGGGGAAAAGGTGGGAAAAAAAGTGGAAAAAGGAGTGGAAAAAAACTGGATAAAACTGGATATAACTCAACTCAACTCATCAACTCATCAACTCAACTCATCAACTCATCAACTCAACTCATCAACTCAACTCCTCAACTCACGGCCCTCTGCCGTCCACCGAATTCTGCTCCATGGCTTCTAAACCTTTCACCGGCCCTCTGCCGTCCACCGAATTCTGCTCCATGGCTTCTAAACCTTTCACCGGCCCTCTGCCGTCCACCGAATTCTGCTCCATGGCTTCTAAACCTTTCCAGTTTTTTCCACTTTTTTCCACTTTTATCCAGTTTTATGGTGGAAAAATGTGGGAAAAGGTGGAAAAACGTGGAAGAAATTGGAAAAAGTGGAAAAAGTGGAAAAATTTGGGAAAATGTGGGAAAAAGGTGGGAAAAAAAGTGGAAAAAGGAGTGGAAAAAAGTGGAAAAAAGTGGATAAAAGTGGATAAAACTCAACTCAACTCATCAACTCATCAACTCAACTCATCAACTCATCAACTCAACTCATCAACTCAACTCCTCAACTCACGGCCCTCTGCCGTCCACCGAATTCTGCTCCATGGCTTCTAAACCTTTCACCGGCCCTCTGCCGTCCACCGAATTCTGCTCCATGGCTTCTAAACCTTTCACCGGCCCTCTGCGTCCACCGAATTCTGCTCCATGGCTTCTAAACCTTTCACCGGCCCTCTGCCGTCCACCGAATTCTGCTCCATGGCTTCTAAACCTTTCACCGGCCCTCTGCCGTCTACCGAATTCTGCTCCATGGCTTCTAAACCTTTCACCGGCCCTCTGCCGTCCACCGAATTCTGCTCCATGGCTTCTAAACCTTTCACCGGCCCTCTGCCGTCCACCGAATTCTGCTCCATGGCTTCTAAACCTTTCACCGGCCCTCTGCCGTCCACCGAATTCTGCTCCATGGCTTCTAAACCTTTCACCGGCCCTCTGCCGTCCACCGAATTCTGCTCCATGGCTTCTAAACCTTTCACCGGCCCTCTGCCGTCCACCGAATTCTGCTCCATGGCTTCTAAACCTTTCACCGGCCCTCTGCCGTCCACCGAATTCTGCTCCATGGCTTCTAAACCTTTCACCGGCCCTCTGCCGTCCACCGAATTCTGCTCCATGGCTTCTAAACCTTTCACCGGCCCTCTGCCGTCCACCGAATTCTGCTCCATGGCTTCTAAACCTTTCACCGGCCCTCTGCCGTCCACCGAATTCTGCTCCATGGCTTCTAAACCTTTCACCGGCCCTCTGCCGTCCACCGAATTCTGCTCCATGGCTTCTAAACCTTTCCAGTTTTTTCCAGTTTTTTCCACTTTTATCCAGTTTTATCGTGGAAAAAGGTGGGAAAAGGTGGAAAAACGTGGAAGAAATTGGAAAAAGTGGAAAAAGTGGAAAAATGTGGGAAAATGTGGGAAAAAGGTGGGAAAAAAAGTGGAAAAAGGAGTGGAAAAAAGTGGAAAAAACTGGATAAAACTGGTAAAAACTCAACTCAACTCATCAACTCATCAACTCAACTCATCAACTCATCAACTCAACTCATCAACTCAACTCCTCAACTCACGGCCCTCTGCCGTCCACCGAATTCTGCTCCATGGCTTCTAAACCTTTCACCGGCCCTCTGCCGTCCACCGAATTCTGCTCCATGGCTTCTAAACCTTTCACCGGCCCTCTGACGTCCACCGAATTCTGCTCCATGGCTTCTAAACCTTTCACCGGCCCTCTGCCGTCCACCGAATTCTGCTCCATGGCTTCTAAACCTTTCACCGGCCCTCTGCCGTCCACCGAATTCTGCTCCATGGCTTCTAAACCTTTCACCGGCCCTCTGCCGTCCACCGAATTCTGCTCCATGGCTTCTAAACCTTTCACCGGCCCTCTGCCGTCCACCGAATTCTGCTCCATGGCTTCTAAACCTTTCCACATTTTTCCACTTTTATCCAGTTTTATGGTGGAAAAAGGTGGGAAAAGATGGAAAAACGTGGAAGAAATTGGAAAAAGTGGAAAAAGTGGAAAAAAGTGAGAAAATATGGGGAAAAGGTGGGAAAAAAAGTGGAAAAAGGAGTGGAAAAAAACTGGATAAAACTGGATATAACTCAACTCAACTCATCAACTCATCAACTCAACTCATCAACTCATCAACTCAACTCATCAACTCAACTCCTCAACTCACGGCCCTCTGCCGTCCACCGAATTCTGCTCCATGGCTTCTAAACCTTTCACCGGCCCTCTGCCGTCCACCGAATTCTGCTCCATGGCTTCTAAACCTTTCACCGGCCCTCTGCCGTCCACCGAATTCTGCTCCATGGCTTCTAAACCTTTCACCGGCCCTCTGCCGTCCACCGAATTCTGCTCCATGGCTTCTAAACCTTTAACCGGCCCTCTGCCGTCCACAGAATTCTGCTCCATGGCTTCTAAACCTTTCACCGGCCCTCTGCCGTCCACCGAATTCTGCTCCATGGCTTCTAAACCTTTCACCGGCCCTCTGCCGTCCACCGAATTCTGCTCCATGGCTTCTAAACCTTTCACCGGCCCTCTGCCGTCCACCGAATTCTGCTCCATGGCTTCTAAACCTTTCACCGGCCCTCTGCCGTCCACCGAATTCTGCTCCATGGCTTCTAAACCTTTAACCGGCCCTCTGCCGTCCACCGAATTCTGCTCCATGGCTTCTAAACGTTTCACCGGCCCTCTGCCGTCCACCGAATTCTGCTCCATGGCTTCTAAACCTTTCACCGGCCCTCTGCCGTCCACCGAATTCTGCTCCATGGCTTCTAAACCTTTCCAGTTTTTTCCACTTTTTTCCACTTTTATCCAGTTTTATGGTGGAAAAATGTGGGAAAAGGTGGAAAAACGTGGAAGAAATTGGAAAAAGTGGAAAAAGTGGAAAAATTTGGGAAAATGTGGGAAAAAGGTGGGAAAAAAGTGGAAAAAGGAGTGGAAAAAAGTGGAAAAAAGTGGATAAAAGTGGATAAAACTCAACTCAACTCATCAACTCATCAACTCAACTCATCAACTCATCAACTCAACTCATCAACTCAACTCCTCAACTCACGGCCCTCTGCCGTCCACCGAATTCTGCTCCATGGCTTCTAAACCTTTCACCGGCCCTCTGCCATCCACCGAATTCTGCTCCATGGCTTCTAAACCTTTCACCGGCCCTCTGCGTCCACCGAATTCTGCTCCATGGCTTCTAAACCTTTCACCGGCCCTCTGCCGTCCACCGAATTCTGCTCCATGGCTTCTAAACCTTTCACCGGCCCTCTGCCGTCCACCGAATTCTGCTCCATGGCTTCTAAACCTTTCACCGGCCCTCTGCCGTCCACCGAATTCTGCTCCATGGCTTCTAAACCTTTCACCGGCCCTCTGCCGTCCACCGAATTCTGCTCCATGGCTTCTAAACCTTTCACCGGCCCTCTGCCGTCCACCGAATTCTGCTCCATGGCTTCTAAACCTTTCACCGGCCCTCTGCCGTCCACCGAATTCTGCTCCATGGCTTCTAAACCTTTCCACATTTTTCCACTTTTATCCAGTTTTATGGTGGAAAAAGGTGGGAAAAGGTGGAAAAACGTGGAAGAAATTGGAAAAAGTGGAAAAAGTGGAAAAAAGTGAGAAAATATGGGGAAAAGGTGGGAAAAAAAGTGGAAAAAGGAGTGGAAAAAAACTGGATAAAACTGGATATAACTCAACTCAACTCATCAACTCATCAACTCAACTCATCAACTCATCAACTCAACTCATCAACTCAACTCCTCAACTCACGGCCCTCTGTCGTCCACCGAATTCTGCTCCATGGCTTCTAAACCTTTCACCGGCCCTCTGCCGTCCACCGAATTCTGCTCCATGGCTTCTAAACCTTTCACCGGCCCTCTGCCGTCCACCGAATTCTGCTCCATGGCTTCTAAACCTTTCACCGGCCCTCTGCCGTCCACCGAATTCTGCTCCATGGCTTCTAAACCTTTCACCGGCCCTCTGCCGTCCACCGAATTCTGCTCCATGGCTTCTAAACCTTTCCAGTTTTTTCCACTTTTTTCCACTTTTATCCAGTTTTATGGTGGAAAAATGTGGGAAAAGGTGGAAAAACGTGGAAGAAATTGGAAAAAGTGGAAAAAGTGGAAAAATTTGGGAAAATGTGGGAAAAAGGTGGGAAAAAAAGTGGAAAAAGGAGTGGAAAAAAGTGGAAAAAAGTGGATAAAAGTGGATAAAACTCAACTCAACTCATCAACTCATCAACTCAACTCATCAACTCATCAACTCAACTCATCAACTCAACTCCTCAACTCACGGCCCTCTGCCGTCCACCGAATTCTGCTCCATGGCTTCTAAACCTTTCACCGGCCCTCTGCCGTCCACCGAATTCTGCTCCATGGCTTCTAAACCTTTCACCGGCCCTCTGCGTCCACCGAATTCTGCTCCATGGCTTCTAAACCTTTCACCGGCCCTCTGCCGTCCACCGAATTCTGCTCCATGGCTTCTAAACCTTTCACCGGCCCTCTGCCGTCCACCGAATTCTGCTCCATGGCTTCTAAACCTTTCACCGGCCCTCTGCCGTCCACCGAATTCTGCTCCATGGCTTCTAAACCTTTCACCGGCCCTCTGCCGTCCACCGAATTCTGCTCCATGGCTTCTAAACCTTTCACCGGCCCTCTGCCGTCCACCGAATTCTGCTCCATGGCTTCTAAACCTTTCACCGGCCCTCTGCCGTCCACCGAATTCTGCTCCATGGCTTCTAAACCTTTCACCGGCCCTCTGCCGTCCACCGAATTCTGCTCCATGGCTTCTAAACCTTTCACCGGCCCTCTGCCGTCCACCGAATTCTGCTCCATGGCTTCTAAACCTTTCACCGGCCCTCTGCCGTCCACCGAATTCTGCTCCATGGCTTCTAAACCTTTCACCGGCCCTCTGCCGTCCACCGAATTCTGCTCCATGGCTTCTAAACCTTTCACCGGCCCTCTGCCGTCCACCGAATTCTGCTCCATGGCTTCTAAACCTTTCACCGGCCCTCTGCCGTCCACCGAATTCTGCTCCATGGCTTCTAAACCTTTCCAGTTTTTTCCAGTTTTTTCCACTTTTATCCAGTTTTATCGTGGAAAAAGGTGGGAAAAGGTGGAAAAACGTGGAAGAAATTGGAAAAAGTGGAAAAAGTGGAAAAATGTGGGAAAATGTGGGAAAAAGGTGGGAAAAAAAGTGGAAAAAGGAGTGGAAAAAAGTGGAAAAAACTGGATAAAACTGGTAAAAACTCAACTCAACTCATCAACTCATCAACTCAACTCATCAACTCATCAACTCAACTCATCAACTCAACTCCTCAACTCACGGCCCTCTGCCGTCCACCGAATTCTGCTCCATGGCTTCTAAACCTTTCACCGGCCCTCTGCCGTCCACCGAATTCTGCTCCATGGCTTCTAAACCTTTCACCGGCCCTCTGCCGTCCACCGAATTCTGCTCCATGGCTTCTAAACCTTTCACCGGCCCTCTGCCGTCCACCGAATTCTGCTCCATGGCTTCTAAACCTTTCACCGGCCCTCTGCCGTCCACCGAATTCTGCTCCATGGCTTCTAAACCTTTCACCGGCCCTCTGCCGTCCACCGAATTCTGCTCCATGGCTTCTAAACCTTTCACCGGCCCTCTGCCGTCCACCGAATTCTGCTCCATGGCTTCTAAACCTTTCCACATTTTTCCACTTTTATCCAGTTTTATGGTGGAAAAAGGTGGGAAAAGGTGGAAAAACGTGGAAGAAATTGGAAAAAGTGGAAAAAGTGGAAAAAAGTGAGAAAATATGGGGAAAAGGTGGGAAAAAAAGTGGAAAAAGGAGTGGAAAAAAACTGGATAAAACTGGATATAACTCAACTCAACTCATCAACTCATCAACTCAACTCATCAACTCATCAACTCAACTCATCAACTCAACTCCTCAACTCACGGCCCTCTGCCGTCCACCGAATTCTGCTCCATGGCTTCTAAACCTTTCACCGGCCCTCTGCCGTCCACCGAATTCTGCTCCATGGCTTCTAAACCTTTCACCGGCCCTCTGCCGTCCACCGAATTCTGCTCCATGGCTTCTAAACCTTTCACCGGCCCTCTGCCGTCCACCGAATTCTGCTCCATGGCTTCTAAACCTTTAACCGGCCCTCTGCCGTCCACAGAATTCTGCTCCATGGCTTCTAAACCTTTCACCGGCCCTCTGCCGTCCACCGAATTCTGCTCCATGGCTTCTAAACCTTTCACCGGCCCTCTGCCGTCCACCGAATTCTGCTCCATGGCTTCTAAACCTTTCACCGGCCCTCTGCCGTCCACCGAATTCTGCTCCATGGCTTCTAAACCTTTCACCGGCCCTCTGCCGTCCACCGAATTCTGCTCCATGGCTTCTAAACCTTTAACCGGCCCTCTGCCGTCCACCGAATTCTGCTCCATGGCTTCTAAACGTTTCACCGGCCCTCTGCCGTCCACCGAATTCTGCTCCATGGCTTCTAAACCTTTCACCGGCCCTCTGCCGTCCACCGAATTCTGCTCCATGGCTTCTAAACCTTTCCAGTTTTTTCCACTTTTTTCCACTTTTATCCAGTTTTATGGTGGAAAAATGTGGGAAAAGGTGGAAAAACGTGGAAGAAATTGGAAAAAGTGGAAAAAGTGGAAAAATTTGGGAAAATGTGGGAAAAAGGTGGGAAAAAAAGTAGAAAAAGGAGTGGAAAAAAGTGGAAAAAAGTGGATAAAAGTGGATAAAACTCAACTCAACTCATCAACTCATCAACTCAACTCATCAACTCATCAACTCAACTCATCAACTCAACTCCTCAACTCACGGCCCTCTGCCGTCCACCGAATTCTGCTCCATGGCTTCTAAACCTTTCACCGGCCCTCTGCCGTCCACCGAATTCTGCTCCATGGCTTCTAAACCTTTCACCGGCCCTCTGCGTCCACCGAATTCTGCTCCATGGCTTCTAAACCTTTCACCGGCCCTCTGCCGTCCACCGAATTCTGCTCCATGGCTTCTAAACCTTTCACCGGCCCTCTGCCGTCCACCGAATTCTGCTCCATGGCTTCTAAACCTTTCACCGGCCCTCTGCCGTCCACCGAATTCTGCTCCATGGCTTCTAAACCTTTCACCGGCCCTCTGCCGTCCACCGAATTCTGCTCCATGGCTTCTAAACCTTTCACCGGCCCTCTGCCGTCCACCGAATTCTGCTCCATGGCTTCTAAACCTTTCACCGGCCCTCTGCCGTCCACCGAATTCTGCTCCATGGCTTCTAAACCTTTCCACATTTTTCCACTTTTATCCAGTTTTATGGTGGAAAAAGGTGGGAAAAGGTGGAAAAACGTGGAAGAAATTGGAAAAAGTGGAAAAAGTGGAAAAAAGTGAGAAAATATGGGGAAAAGGTGGGAAAAAAAGTGGAAAAAGGAGTGGAAAAAAACTGGATAAAACTGGATATAACTCAACTCAACTCATCAACTCATCAACTCAACTCATCAACTCATCAACTCAACTCATCAACTCAACTCCTCAACTCACGGCCCTCTGCCGTCCACCGAATTCTGCTCCATGGCTTCTAAACCTTTCACCGGCCCTCTGCCGTCCACCGAATTCTGCTCCATGGCTTCTAAACCTTTCACCGGCCCTCTGCCGTCCACCGAATTCTGCTCCATGGCTTCTAAACCTTTCACCGGCCCTCTGCCGTCCACCGAATTCTGCTCCATGGCTTCTAAACCTTTAACCGGCCCTCTGCCGTCCACAGAATTCTGCTCCATGGCTTCTAAACCTTTCACCGGCCCTCTGCCGTCCACCGAATTCTGCTCCATGGCTTCTAAACCTTTCACCGGCCCTCTGCCGTCCACCGAATTCTGCTCCATGGCTTCTAAACCTTTCACCGGCCCTCTGCCGTCCACCGAATTCTGCTCCATGGCTTCTAAACCTTTCACCGGCCCTCTGCCGTCCACCGAATTCTGCTCCATGGCTTCTAAACCTTTCCAGTTTTTTCCACTTTTTTCCACTTTTATCCAGTTTTATGGTGGAAAAATGTGGGAAAAGGTGGAAAAACGTGGAAGAAATTGGAAAAAGTGGAAAAAGTGGAAAAATTTGGGAAAATGTGGGAAAAAGGTGGGAAAAAAAGTGGAAAAAGGAGTGGAAAAAAGTGGAAAAAAGTGGATAAAAGTGGATAAAACTCAACTCAACTCATCAACTCATCAACTCAACTCATCAACTCATCAACTCAACTCATCAACTCAACTCCTCAACTCACGGCCCTCTGCCGTCCACCGAATTCTGCTCCATGGCTTCTAAACCTTTCACCGGCCCTCTGCCGTCCACCGAATTCTGCTCCATGGCTTCTAAACCTTTCACCGGCCCTCTGCGTCCACCGAATTCTGCTCCATGGCTTCTAAACCTTTCACCGGCCCTCTGCCGTCCACCGAATTCTGCTCCATGGCTTCTAAACCTTTCACCGGCCCTCTGCCGTCCACCGAATTCTGCTCCATGGCTTCTAAACCTTTCACCGGCCCTCTGCCGTCCACCGAATTCTGCTCCATGGCTTCTAAACCTTTCACCGGCCCTCTGCCGTCCACCGAATTCTGCTCCATGGCTTCTAAACCTTTCACCGGCCCTCTGCCGTCCACCGAATTCTGCTCCATGGCTTCTAAACCTTTCACCGGCCCTCTGCCGTCCACCGAATTCTGCTCCATGGCTTCTAAACCTTTCACCGGCACTCTGCCGTCCACCGAATTCTGCTCCATGGCTTCTAAACCTTTCACCGGCACTCTGCCGTCCACCGAATTCTGCTCCATGGCTTCTAAACCTTTCACCGGCCCTCTGCCGTCCACCGAATTCTGCTCCATGGCTTCTAAACCTTTCACCGGCCCTCTGCCGTCCACCGAATTCTGCTCCATGGCTTCTAAACCTTTCCAGTTTTTTCCAGTTTTTTCCACTTTTATCCAGTTTTATGGTGGAAAAAGGTGGGAAAAGGTGGAAAAACGTGGAAGAAATTGGAAAAAGTGGAAAAAGTGGAAAAATGTGGGAAAATGTGGGAAAAAGGTGGGAAGAAAAGTGGAAAAAGGAGTGGAAAAAAGTGGAAAAAACTGGATAAAACTGGTAAAAACTCAACTCAACTCATCAACTCATCAACTCAACTCATCAACTCATCAACTCAACTCATCAACTCAACTCCTCAACTCACGGCCCTCTGCCGTCCACCGAATTCTGCTCCATGGCTTCTAAACCTTTCACCGGCCCTCTGCCGTCCACCGAATTCTGCTCCATGGCTTCTAAACCTTTCACCGGCCCTCTGCCGTCCACCGAATTCTGCTCCATGGCTTCTAAACCTTTCACCGGCCCTCTGCCGTCCACCGAATTCTGCTCCATGGCTTCTAAACCTTTCACCGGCCCTCTGCCGTCCACCGAATTCTGCTCCATGGCTTCTAAACCTTTCACCGGCCCTCTGCCGTCCACCGAATTCTGCTCCATGGCTTCTAAACCTTTCACCGGCCCTCTGCCGTCCACCGAATTCTGCTCCATGGCTTCTAAACCTTTCCACATTTTTCCACTTTTATCCAGTTTTATGGTGGAAAAAGGTGGAAAAACGTGGAAGAAATTGGAAAAAGTGGAAAAAGTGGAAAAAAGTGAGAAAATATGGGGAAAAGGTGGGAAAAAAAGTGGAAAAAGGAGTGGAAAAAAACTGGATAAAACTGGATATAACTCAACTCAACTCATCAACTCATCAACTCAACTCATCAACTCATCAACTCAACTCATCAACTCAACTCCTCAACTCACGGCCCTCTGCCGTCCACCGAATTCTGCTCCATGGCTTCTAAACCTTTCACCGGCCCTCTGCCGTCCACCGAATTCTGCTCCATGGCTTCTAAACCTTTCACCGGCCCTCTGCCGTCCACCGAATTCTGCTCCATGGCTTCTAAACCTTTAACCGGCCCTCTGCCGTCCACCGAATTCTGCTCCATGGCTTCTAAACCTTTCACCGGCCCTCTGCCGTCCACCGAATTCTGCTCCATGGCTTCTAAACCTTTCACCGGCCCTCTGCCGTCCACCGAATTCTGCTCCATGGCTTCTAAACCTTTCACCGGCCCTCTGCCGTCCACCGAATTCTGCTCCATGGCTTCTAAACCTTTCACCGGCCCTCTGCCGTCCACCGAATTCTGCTCCATGGCTTCTAAACCTTTAACCAGCCCTCTGCCGGCCACCGAATTCTGCTCCATGGCTTCTAAACGTTTCACCGGCCCTCTGCCGTCCACCGAATTCTGCTCCATGGCTTCTAAACCTTTCACCGGCCCTCTGCCGTCCACCGAATTCTGCTCCATGGCTTCTAAACCTTTCCAGTTTTTTCCAGTTTTTTCCACTTTTATCCAGTTTTATGGTGGAAAAATGTGGGAAAAGGTGGAAAAACGTGGAAGAAATTGGAAAAAGTGGAAAAAGTGGAAAAATTTGGGAAAATGTGGGAAAAAGGTGGGAAAAAATGTGGAAAAAGGAGTGGAAAAAAGTGGAAAAAAGTGGATAAAAGTGGATAAAACTCAACTCAACTCATCAACTCATCAACTCAACTCATCAACTCATCAACTCAACTCATCAACTCAACTCCTCAACTCACGGCCCTCTGCCGTCCACCGAATTCTGCTCCATGGCTTCTAAACCTTTCACCGGCCCTCTGCCGTCCACCGAATTCTGCTCCATGGCTTCTAAACCTTTCACCGGCCCTCTGCGTCCACCGAATTCTGCTCCATGGCTTCTAAACCTTTCACCGGCCCTCTGCCGTCCACCGAATTCTGCTCCATGGCTTCTAAACCTTTCACCGGCCCTCTGCCGTCCACCGAATTCTGCTCCATGGCTTCTAAACCTTTCACCGGCCCTCTGCCGTCCACCGAATTCTGCTCCATGGCTTCTAAACCTTTCACCGGCCCTCTGCCGTCCACCGAATTCTGCTCCATGGCTTCTAAACCTTTCACCGGCCCTCTGCCGTCCACCGAATTCTGCTCCATGGCTTCTAAACCTTTCACCGGCCCTCTGCCGTCCACCGAATTCTGCTCCATGGCTTCTAAACCTTTCCACATTTTTCCACTTTTATCCAGTTTTATGGTGGAAAAAGGTGGGAAAAGGTGGAAAAACGTGGAAGAAATTGGAAAAAGTGGAAAAAGTGGAAAAAAGTGAGAAAATATGGGGAAAAGGTGGGAAAAAAAGTGGAAAAAGGAGTGGAAAAAAACTGGATAAAACTGGATATAACTCAACTCAACTCATCAACTCATCAACTCAACTCATCAACTCATCAACTCAACTCATCAACTCAACTCCTCAACTCACGGCCCTCTGCCGTCCACCGAATTCTGCTCCATGGCTTCTAAACCTTTCACCGGCCCTCTGCCGTCCACCGAATTCTGCTCCATGGCTTCTAAACCTTTCACCGGCCCTCTGCCGTCCACCGAATTCTGCTCCATGGCTTCTAAACCTTTCACCGGCCCTCTGCCGTCCACCGAATTCTGCTCCATGGCTTCTAAACCTTTAACCGGCCCTCTGCCGTCCACAGAATTCTGCTCCATGGCTTCTAAACCTTTCACCGGCCCTCTGCCGTCCACCGAATTCTGCTCCATGGCTTCTAAACCTTTCACCGGCCCTCTGCCGTCCACCGAATTCTGCTCCATGGCTTCTAAACCTTTCACCGGCCCTCTGCCGTCCACCGAATTCTGCTCCATGGCTTCTAAACCTTTCACCGGCCCTCTGCCGTCCACCGAATTCTGCTCCATGGCTTCTAAACCTTTCCAGTTTTTTCCACTTTTTTCCACTTTTATCCAGTTTTATGGTGGAAAAATGTGGGAAAAGGTGGAAAAACGTGGAAGAAATTGGAAAAAGTGGAAAAAGTGGAAAAATTTGGGAAAATGTGGGAAAAAGGTGGGAAAAAAAGTGGAAAAAGGAGTGGAAAAAAGTGGAAAAAAGTGGATAAAAGTGGATAAAACTCAACTCAACTCATCAACTCATCAACTCAACTCATCAACTCATCAACTCAACTCATCAACTCAACTCCTCAACTCACGGCCCTCTGCCGTCCACCGAATTCTGCTCCATGGCTTCTAAACCTTTCACCGGCCCTCTGCCGTCCACCGAATTCTGCTCCATGGCTTCTAAACCTTTCACCGGCCCTCTGCGTCCACCGAATTCTGCTCCATGGCTTCTAAACCTTTCACCGGCCCTCTGCCGTCCACCGAATTCTGCTCCATGGCTTCTAAACCTTTCACCGGCCCTCTGCCGTCCACCGAATTCTGCTCCATGGCTTCTAAACCTTTCACCGGCCCTCTGCCGTCCACCGAATTCTGCTCCATGGCTTCTAAACCTTTCACCGGCCCTCTGCCGTCCACCGAATTCTGCTCCATGGCTTCTAAACCTTTCACCGGCCCTCTGCCGTCCACCGAATTCTGCTCCATGGCTTCTAAACCTTTCACCGGCCCTCTGCCGTCCACCGAATTCTGCTCCATGGCTTCTAAACCTTTCACCGGCCCTCTGCCGTCCACCGAATTCTGCTCCATGGCTTCTAAACCTTTCACCGGCACTCTGCCGTCCACCGAATTCTGCTCCATGGCTTCTAAACCTTTCACCGGCCCTCTGCCGTCCACCGAATTCTGCTCCATGGCTTCTAAACCTTTCACCGGCCCTCTGCCGTCCACCGAATTCTGCTCCATGGCTTCTAAACCTTTCCAGTTTTTTCCAGTTTTTTCCACTTTTATCCAGTTTTATGGTGGAAAAAGGTGGGAAAAGGTGGAAAAACGTGGAAGAAATTGGAAAAAGTGGAAAAAGTGGAAAAATGTGGGAAAATGTGGGAAAAAGGTGGGAAGAAAAGTGGAAAAAGGAGTGGAAAAAAGTGGAAAAAACTGGATAAAACTGGTAAAAACTCAACTCAACTCATCAACTCATCAACTCAACTCATCAACTCATCAACTCAACTCATCAACTCAACTCCTCAACTCACGGCCCTCTGCCGTCCACCGAATTCTGCTCCATGGCTTCTAAACCTTTCACCGGCCCTCTGCCGTCCACCGAATTCTGCTCCATGGCTTCTAAACCTTTCACCGGCCCTCTGCCGTCCACCGAATTCTGCTCCATGGCTTCTAAACCTTTCACCGGCCCTCTGCCGTCCACCGAATTCTGCTCCATGGCTTCTAAACCTTTCACCGGCCCTCTGCCGTCCACCGAATTCTGCTCCATGGCTTCTAAACCTTTCACCGGCCCTCTGCCGTCCACCGAATTCTGCTCCATGGCTTCTAAACCTTTCACCGGCCCTCTGCCGTCCACCGAATTCTGCTCCATGGCTTCTAAACCTTTCCACATTTTTCCACTTTTATCCAGTTTTATGGTGGAAAAAGGTGGAAAAACGTGGAAGAAATTGGAAAAAGTGGAAAAAGTGGAAAAAAGTGAGAAAATATGGGGAAAAGGTGGGAAAAAAAGTGGAAAAAGGAGTGGAAAAAAACTGGATAAAACTGGATATAACTCAACTCAACTCATCAACTCATCAACTCAACTCATCAACTCATCAACTCAACTCATCAACTCAACTCCTCAACTCACGGCCCTCTGCCGTCCACCGAATTCTGCTCCATGGCTTCTAAACCTTTCACCGGCCCTCTGCCGTCCACCGAATTCTGCTCCATGGCTTCTAAACCTTTCACCGGCCCTCTGCCGTCCACCGAATTCTGCTCCATGGCTTCTAAACCTTTAACCGGCCCTCTGCCGTCCACCGAATTCTGCTCCATGGCTTCTAAACCTTTCACCGGCCCTCTGCCGTCCACCGAATTCTGCTCCATGGCTTCTAAACCTTTCACCGGCCCTCTGCCGTCCATCGAATTCTGCTCCATGGCTTCTAAACCTTTCACCGGCCCTCTGCCGTCCACCGAATTCTGCTCCATGGCTTCTAAACCTTTCACCGGCCCTCTGCCGTCCACCGAATTCTGCTCCATGGCTTCTAAACCTTTCACCGGCCCTCTGCCGTCCACCGAATTCTGCTCCATGGCTTCTAAACCTTTAACCGGCCCTCTGCCGTCCACCGAATTCTGCTCCATGGCTTCTAAACCTTTCACCGGCCCTCTGCCGTCCACCGAATTCTGCTCCATGGCTTCTAAACCTTTCACCGGCCCTCTGCCGTCCACCGAATTCTGCTCCATGGCTTCTAAACCTTTCACCGGCCCTCTGCCGTCCACCGAATTCTGCTCCATGGCTTCTAAACCTTTCCACATTTTTCCACTTTTATCCAGTTTTATGGTGGAAAAAGGTGGGAAAAGGTGGAAAAACGTGGAAGAAATTGGAAAAAGTGGAAAAAGTGGAAAAAAGTGAGAAAATATGGGGAAAAGGTGGGAAAAAAAGTGGAAAAAGGAGTGGAAAAAAACTGGATAAAACTGGATATAACTCAACTCAACTCATCAACTCATCAACTCAACTCATCAACTCATCAACTCAACTCATCAACTCAACTCCTCAACTCACGGCCCTCTGCCGTCCACCGAATTCTGCTCCATGGCTTCTAAACCTTTCACCGGCCCTCTGCCGTCCACCGAATTCTGCTCCATGGCTTCTAAACCTTTCACCGGCCCTCTGCCGTCCACCGAATTCTGCTCCATGGCTTCTAAACCTTTCACCGGCCCTCTGCCGTCCACCGAATTCTGCTCCATGGCTTCTAAACCTTTAACCGGCCCTCTGCCGTCCACAGAATTCTGCTCCATGGCTTCTAAACCTTTCACCGGCCCTCTGCCGTCCACCGAATTCTGCTCCATGGCTTCTAAACCTTTCACCGGCCCTCTGCCGTCCACCGAATTCTGCTCCATGGCTTCTAAACCTTTCACCGGCCCTCTGCCGTCCACCGAATTCTGCTCCATGGCTTCTAAACCTTTCCAGTTTTTTCCACTTTTTTCCACTTTTATCCAGTTTTATGGTGGAAAAATGTGGGAAAAGGTGGAAAAACGTGGAAGAAATTGGAAAAAGTGGAAAAAGTGGAAAAATTTGGGAAAATGTGGGAAAAAGGTGGGAAAAAAAGTGGAAAAAGGAGTGGAAAAAAGTGGATAAAAGTGGATAAAACTCAACTCAACTCATCAACTCATCAACTCAACTCATCAACTCATCAACTCAACTCATCAACTCAACTCCTCAACTCACGGCCCTCTGCCGTCCACCGAATTCTGCTCCATGGCTTCTAAACCTTTCACCGGCCCTCTGCCGTCCACCGAATTCTGCTCCATGGCTTCTAAACCTTTCACCGGCCCTCTGCGTCCACCGAATTCTGCTCCATGGCTTCTAAACCTTTCACCGGCCCTCTGCCGTCCACCGAATTCTGCTCCATGGCTTCTAAACCTTTCACCGGCCCTCTGCCGTCCACCGAATTCTGCTCCATGGCTTCTAAACCTTTCACCGGCCCTCTGCCGTCCACCGAATTCTGCTCCATGGCTTCTAAACCTTTCACCGGCCCTCTGCCGTCCACCGAATTCTGCTCCATGGCTTCTAAACCTTTCACCGGCCCTCTGCCGTCCACCGAATTCTGCTCCATGGCTTCTAAACCTTTCACCGGCCCTCTGCCGTCCACAGAATTCTGCTCCATGGCTTCTAAACCTTTCACCGGCCCTCTGCCGTCCACCGAATTCTGCTCCATGGTTTTTAAACCTTTCACCGGCCCTCTGCCGTCCACCGAATTCTGCTCCATGGCTTCTAAACCTTTCACCGGCCCTCTGCCGTCCACCGAATTCTGCTCCATGGCTTCTAAACCTTTCACCGGCCCTCTGCCGTCCACCGAATTCTGCTCCATGGCTTCTAAACCTTTCACCGGCCCTCTGCCGTCCACCGAATTCTGCTCCATGGCTTCTAAACCTTTCACCGGCCCTCTGCCGTCCACCGAATTCTGCTCCATGGCTTCTAAACCTTTCACCGGCCCTCTGCCGTCCACCGAATTCTGCTCCATGGCTTCTAAACCTTTCACCGGCCCTCTGCCGTCCACCGAATTCTGCTCCATGGCTTCTAAACCTTTCCAGTTTTTTCCAGTTTTTTCCACTTTTATCCAGTTTTATGGTGGAAAAAGGTGGGAAAAGGTGGACAAACGTGGAAGAAATTGAAAAAAGTGGAAAAAGTGGAAAAATGTGGGAAAATGTGGGAAAAAGGTGGGAAAAAAAGTGGAAAAAGGAGTGGAAAAAACTGGAAAAAAGTGGATAAAACTGGTAAAAACTCAACTCAACTCATCAACTCATCAACTCAACTCATCAACTCATCAACTCAACTCATCAACTCAACTCCTCAACTCACGGCCCTCTGCCGTCCACCGAATTCTGCTCCATGGCTTCTAAACCTTTCACCGGCCCTCTGCCGTCCACCGAATTCTGCTCCATGGCTTCTAAACCTTTCACCGGCCCTCTGCGTCCACCGAATTCTGCTCCATGGCTTCTAAACCTTTCACCGGCCCTCTGCCGTCCACCGAATTCTGCTCCATGGCTTCTAAACCTTTCACCGGCCCTCTGCCGTCCACCGAATTCTGCTCCATGGCTTCTAAACCTTTCACCGGCCCTCTGCCGTCCACCGAATTCTGCTCCATGGCTTCTAAACCTTTCACCGGCCCTCTGCCGTCCACCGAATTCTGCTCCATGGCTTCTAAACCTTTCACCGGCCCTCTGCCGTCCACCGAATTCTGCTCCATGGCTTCTAAACCTTTCACCGGCCCTCTGCCGTCCACCGAATTCTGCTCCATGGCTTCTAAACCTTTCCACATTTTTCCACTTTTATCCAGTTTTATGGTGGAAAAAGGTGGGAAAAGGTGGAAAAACGTGGAAGAAATTGGAAAAAGTGGAAAAAGTGGAAAAAAGTGAGAAAATATGGGGAAAAGGTGGGAAAAAAAGTGGAAAAAGGAGTGGAAAAAAACTGGATAAAACTGGATATAACTCAACTCAACTCATCAACTCATCAACTCAACTCATCAACTCATCAACTCAACTCATCAACTCAACTCCTCAACTCACGGCCCTCTGCCGTCCACCGAATTCTGCTCCATGGCTTCTAAACCTTTCACCGGCCCTCTGCCGTCCACCGAATTCTGCTCCATGGCTTCTAAACCTTTCACCGGCCCTCTGCCGTCCACCGAATTCTGCTCCATGGCTTCTAAACCTTTCACCGGCCCTCTGCCGTCCACCGAATTCTGCTCCATGGCTTCTAAACCTTTAACCGGCCCTCTGCCGTCCACAGAATTCTGCTCCATGGCTTCTAAACCTTTCACCGGCCCTCTGCCGTCCACCGAATTCTGCTCCATGGCTTCTAAACCTTTCACCGGCCCTCTGCCGTCCACCGAATTCTGCTCCATGGCTTCTAAACCTTTCACCGGCCCTCTGCCGTCCACCGAATTCTGCTCCATGGCTTCTAAACCTTTCACCGGCCCTCTGCCGTCCACCGAATTCTGCTCCATGGCTTCTAAACCTTTCCAGTTTTTTCCAGTTTTTTCCACTTTTATCCAGTTTTATGGTGGAAAAATGTGGGAAAAGGTGGAAAAACGTGGAAGAAATTGGAAAAAGTGGAAAAAGTGGAAAAATTTGGGAAAATGTGGGAAAAAGGTGGGAAAAAAAGTGGAAAAAGGAGTGGAAAAAAGTGGAAAAAAGTGGATAAAAGTGGATAAAACTCAACTCAACTCATCAACTCATCAACTCAACTCATCAACTCATCAACTCAACTCAACTCCTCAACTCACGGCCCTCTGCCGTCCACTGAATTCTGCTCCATGGCTTCTAAACCTTTCACCGGCCCTCTGCCGTCCACCGAATTCTGCTCCATGGCTTCTAAACCTTTCACCGGCCCTCTGCGTCCACCGAATTCTGCTCCATGGCTTCTAAACCTTTCACCGGCCCTCTGCCGTCCACCGAATTCTGCTCCATGGCTTCTAAACCTTTCACCGGCCCTCTGCCGTCCACCGAATTCTGCTCCATGGCTTCTAAACCTTTCACCGGCCCTCTGCCGTCCACCGAATTCTGCTCCATGGCTTCTAAACCTTTCACCGGCCCTCTGCCGTCCACCGAATTCTGCTCCATGGCTTCTAAACCTTTCACCGGCCCTCTGCCGTCCACCGAATTCTGCTCCATGGCTTCTAAACCTTTCACCGGCCCTCTGCCGTCCACCGAATTCTGCTCCATGGCTTCTAAACCTTTCACCGGCCCTCTGCCGTCCACCGAATTCTGCTCCATGGCTTCTAAACCTTTCACCGGCACTCTGCCGTCCACCGAATTCTGCTCCATGGCTTCTAAACCTTTCACCGGCCCTCTGCCGTCCACCGAATTCTGCTCCATGGCTTCTAAACCTTTCACCGGCCCTCTGCCGTCCACCGAATTCTGCTCCATGGCTTCTAAACCTTTCCAGTTTTTTCCAGTTTTTTCCACTTTTATCCAGTTTTATGGTGGAAAAAGGTGGGAAAAGGTGGAAAAACGTGGAAGAAATTGGAAAAAGTGGAAAAAGTGGAAAAATGTGGGAAAATGTGGGAAAAAGGTGGGAAGAAAAGTGGAAAAAGGAGTGGAAAAAAGTGGAAAAAAGTGGATAAAACTGGTAAAAACTCAACTCAACTCATCAACTCATCAACTCAACTCATCAACTCATCAACTCAACTCATCAACTCAACTCCTCAACTCACGGCCCTCTGCCGTCCACCGAATTCTGCTCCATGGCTTCTAAACCTTTCACCGGCCCTCTGCCGTCCACCGAATTCTGCTCCATGGCTTCTAAACCTTTCACCGGCCCTCTGCCGTCCACCGAATTCTGCTCCATGGCTTCTAAACCTTTCACCGGCCCTCTGCCGTCCACCGAATTCTGCTCCATGGCTTCTAAACCTTTCACCGGCCCTCTGCCGTCCACCGAATTCTGCTCCATGGCTTCTAAACCTTTCACCGGCCCTCTGCCGTCCACCGAATTCTGCTCCATGGCTTCTAAACCTTTCCACATTTTTCCACTTTTATCCAGTTTTATGGTGGAAAAAGGTGGAAAAACGTGGAAGAAATTGGAAAAAGTGGAAAAAGTGGAAAAAAGTTAGAAAATATGGGGAAAAGGTGGGAAAAAAAGTGGAAAAAGGAGTGGAAAAAAACTGGATAAAACTGGATATAACTCAACTCAACTCATCAACTCATCAACTCAACTCATCAACTCAACTCATCAACTCAACTCCTCAACTCACGGCCCTCTGCCGTCCACCGAATTCTGCTCCATGGCTTCTAAACCTTTCACCGGCCCTCTGCCGTCCACCGAATTCTGCTCCATGGCTTCTAAACCTTTCACCGGCCCTCTGCCGTCCACCGAATTCTGCTCCATGGCTTCTAAACCTTTAACCGGCCCTCTGCCGTCCACCGAATTCTGCTCCATGGCTTCTAAACCTTTCACCGGCCCTCTGCCGTCCACCGAATTCTGCTCCATGGCTTCTAAACCTTTCACCGGCCCTCTGCCGTCCATCGAATTCTGCTCCATGGCTTCTAAACCTTTCACCGGCCCTCTGCCGTCCACCGAATTCTGCTCCATGGCTTCTAAACCTTTCACCGGCCCTCTGCCGTCCACCGAATTCTGCTCCATGGCTTCTAAACCTTTCACCGGCCCTCTGCCGTCCACCGAATTCTGCTCCATGGCTTCTAAACCTTTAACCGGCCCTCTGCCGTCCACCGAATTCTGCTCCATGGCTTCTAAACCTTTCACCGGCCCTCTGCCGTCCACCGAATTCTGCTCCATGGCTTCTAAACCTTTCACCGGCCCTCTGCCGTCCACCGAATTCTGCTCCATGGCTTCTAAACCTTTCCAGTTTTTTCCACTTTTTTCCACTTTTATCCAGTTTTATGGTGGAAAAATGTGGGAAAAGGTGGAAAAAGGTGGGAAAAAAAGTGGAAAAAGGAGTGGAAAAAAGTGGAAAAAAGTGGATAAAACTGGATAAAACTCAACTCAACTCATCAACTCATCAACTCAACTCATCAACTCATCAACTCAACTCATCAACTCAACTCCTCAACTCACGGCCCTCTGCCGTCCACCGAATTCTGCTCCATGGCTTCTAAACCTTTCACCGGCCCTCTGCCGTCCACCGAATTCTGCTCCATGGCTTCTAAACCTTTCACCGGCCCTCTGCCGTCCACAGAATTCTGCTCCATGGCTTCTAAACCTTTCACCGGCCCTCTGCCGTCCACCGAATTCTGCTCCATGGTTTTTAAACCTTTCACCGGCCCTCTGCCGTCCACCGAATTCTGCTCCATGGCTTCTAAACCTTTCACCGGCCCTCTGCCGTCCACCGAATTCTGCTCCATGGCTTCTAAACCTTTCACCGGCCCTCTGCCGTCCACCGAATTCTGCTCCATGGCTTCTAAACCTTTCACCGGCCCTCTGCCGTCCACCGAATTCTGCTCCATGGCTTCTAAACCTTTCACCGGCCCTCTGCCGTCCACCGAATTCTGCTCCATGGCTTCTAAACCTTTCACCGGCCCTCTGCCGTCCACCGAATTCTGCTCCATGGCTTCCTTTCCAGTTTTTTCCAGTTTTTTCCACTTTTATCCAGTTTTATGGTGGAAAAAGGTGGGAAAAGGTGGACAAACGTGGAAGAAATTGAAAAAAGTGGAAAAAGTGGAAAAATGTGGGAAAATGTGGGAAAAAGGTGGGAAAAAAAGTGGAAAAAGGAGTGGAAAAAACTGGAAAAAACTGGATAAAACTGGTAAAAACTCAACTCAACTCATCAACTCATCAACTCAACTCATCAACTCATCAACTCAACTCATCAACTCAACTCCTCAACTCACGGCCCTCTGCCGTCCACCGAATTCTGCTCCATGGCTTCTAAACCTTTCACCGGCCCTCTGCCGTCCACCGAATTCTGCTCCATGGCTTCTAAACCTTTCACCGGCCCTCTGCCGTCCACCGAATTCTGCTCCATGGCTTCTAAACCTTTCACCGGCCCTCTGCCGTCCACCGAATTCTGCTCCATGGCTTCTAAACCTTTCCAGTTTTTTCCAGTTTTTTCCACTTTTATCCAGTTTTATGGTGGAAAAAGGTGGGAAAAGGTGGAAAAACGTGGAAGAAATTGGAAAAAGTGGAAAAAGTGGAAAAATGTGGGAAAATGTGGGAAAAAGGTGGGAAAAAAAGTGGAAAAAGGAGTGGAAAAAAACTGGAAAAAACTGGATAAAACTGGTAAAAACTCAACTCAACTCATCAACTCATCAACTCAACTCATCAACTCATCAACTCAACTCATCAACTCAACTCATCAACTCAACTCCTCAACTCACGGCCCTCTGCCGTCCACCGAATTCTGCTCCATGGCTTCTAAACCTTTCACCGGCCCTCTGCCGTCCACCGAATTCTGCTCCATGGCTTCTAAACCTTTCACCGGCCCTCTGCCGTCCACCGAATTCTGCTCCATGGCTTCTAAACCTTTCACCGGCCCTCTGCCGTCCACCGAATTCTGCTCCATGGCTTCTAAACCTTTCACCGGCCCTCTGCCGTCCACCGAATTCTGCTCCATGGCTTCTAAACCTTTAACCGGCCCTCTGCCGTCCACCGAATTCTGCTCCATGGCTTCTAAACCTTTCACCGGCCCTCTGCCGTCCACCGAATTCTGCTCCATGGCTTCTAAACCTTTCACCGGCCCTCTGCCGTCCACCGAATTCTGCTCCATGGCTTCTAAACCTTTAACCGGCCCTCTGCCGTCCACCGAATTCTGCTCCATGGCTTCTAAACCTTTCACCGGCCCTCTGCCGTCCACCGAATTCTGCTCCATGGCTTCTAAACCTTTCACCGGCCCTCTGCCGTCCACCGAATTCTGCTCCATGGCTTCTAAACCTTTCCAGTTTTTTCCAGTTTTTTCCACTTTTATCCAGTTTTATGGTGGAAAAATGTGGGAAAAGGTGGAAAAACGTGGAAGAAATTGGAAAAAGTGGAAAAAGTGGAAAAATTTGGGAAAATGTGGGAAAAAGGTGGGGAAAAAAGTGGAAAAAGGAGTGGAAAAAAGTGGAAAAAAGTGGATAAAACTGGATAAAACTCAACTCAACTCATCAACTCATCAACTCAACTCATCAACTCATCAACTCAACTCATCAACTCAACTCCTCAACTCACGGCCCTCTGCCGTCCACCGAATTCTGCTCCATGGCTTCTAAACCTTTCACCGGCCCTCTGCCGTCCACCGAATTCTGCTCCATGGCTTCTAAACCTTTCACCGGCCCTCTGCCGTCCACCGAATTCTGCTCCATGGCTTCTAAACCTTTCACCGGCCCTCTGCCGTCCACCGAATTCTGCTCCATGGCTTCTAAACCTTTCACCGGCCCTCTGCCGTCCACCGAATTCTGCTCCATGGCTTCTAAACCTTTCACCGGCCCTCTGCCGTCCACCGAATTCTGCTCCATGGCTTCTAAACCTTTAACCGGCCCTCTGCCGTCCACCGAATTCTGCTCCATGGCTTCTAAACCTTTCACCGGCCCTCTGCCGTCCACCGAATTCTGCTCCATGGCTTATAAACCTTTCACCGGCCCTCTGCCGTCCACCGAATTCTGCTCCATGGCTTCTAAACCTTTCCAGTTTTTTCCACTTTTTTCCACTTTTATCCAGTTTTATGGTGGAAAAATGTGGGAAAAGGTGGAAAAACGTGGAAGAAATTGGAAAAAGTGGAAAAAGTGGAAACATTTGGGAAAATGTGGGAAAAAGGTGGGAAAAAAAGTGGAAAAAGGAGTGGAAAAAAGTGGATAAAACTGGATAAAACTCAACTCAACTCATCAACTCATCAACTCAACTCATCAACTCATCAAGTCAACTCATCAACTCAACTCCTCAACTCACGGCCCTCTGCCGTCCACCGAATTCTGCTCCATGGCTTCTAAACCTTTCACCGGCCCTCTGCCGTCCACCGAATTCTGCTCCATGGCTTCTAAACCTTTCACCGGCCCTCTGCCGTCCACCGAATTCTGCTCCATGGCTTCTAAACCTTTCACCGGCCCTCTGCCGTCCACCGAATTCTGCTCCATGGCTTCTAAACCTTTCACCGGCCCTCTGCCGTCCACCGAATTCTGCTCCATGGCTTCTAAACCTTTCACCGGCCCTCTGCCGTCCACCGAATTCTGCTCCATGGCTTCTAAACCTTTCACCGGCCCTCTGCCGTCCACCGAATTCTGCTCCATGGCTTCTAAACCTTTCCAGTTTTTTCCAGTTTTTTCCACTTTTATCCAGTTTTATGGTGGAAAAAGGTGGGAAAAGGTGGAAAAACGTGGAAGAAATTGGAAAAAGTGGAAAAAGTGGAAAAATGTGGGAAAATGTGGGAAAAAGGTGGGAAAAAAGTGGAAAAAGGAGTGGAAAAAAGTGGAAAAAACTGGATAAAACTGGTAAAAACTCAACTCAACTCATCAACTCATCAACTCAACTCATCAACTCATCAACTCAACTCATCAACTCAACTCCTCAACTCACGGCCCTCTGCCGTCCACCGAATTCTGCTCCATGGCTTCTAAACCTTTCACCGGCCCTCTGCCGTCCACCGAATTCTGCTCCATGGCTTCTAAACCTTTCACCGGCCCTCTGCCGTCCACCGAATTCTGCTCCATGGCTTCTAAACCTTTCACCGGCCCTCTGCCGTCCACCGAATTCTGCTCCATGGCTTCTAAACCTTTCACCGGCCCTCTGCCGTCCACCGAATTCTGCTCCATGGCTTCTAAACCTTTCACCGGCCCTCTGCCGTCCACCGAATTCTGCTCCATGGCTTCTAAACCTTTCACCGGCCCTCTGCCGTCCACCGAATTCTGCTCCATGGCTTCTAAACCTTTCCACATTTTTCCACTTTTATCCAGTTTTATGGTGGAAAAAGGTGGGAAAAGGTGGAAAAACGTGGAAGAAATTGGAAAAAGTGGAAAAAGTGGAAAAAAGTGAGAAAATATGGGGAAAAGGTGGGAAAAAAAGTGGAAAAAGGAGTGGAAAAAAACTGGATAAAACTGGATATAACTCAACTCAACTCATCAACTCATCAACTCAACTCATCAACTCATCAACTCAACTCATCAACTCAACTCCTCAACTCACGGCCCTCTGCCGTCCACCGAATTCTGCTCCATGGCTTCTAAACCTTTCACCGGCCCTCTGCCGTCCACCGAATTCTGCTCCATGGCTTCTAAACCTTTCACCGGCCCTCTGCCGTCCACCGAATTCTGCTCCATGGCTTCTAAACCTTTCACCGGCCCTCTGCCGTCCACCGAATTCTGCTCCATGGCTTCTAAACCTTTAACCGGCCCACTGCCGTCCACAGAATTCTGCTCCATGGCTTCTAAACCTTTCACCGGCCCTCTGCCGTCCACCGAATTCTGCTCCATGGCTTCTAAACCTTTCACCGGCCCTCTGCCGTCCACCGAATTCTGCTCCATGGCTTCTAAACCTTTCACCGGCCCTCTGCCGTCCACCGAATTCTGCTCCATGGCTTCTAAACCTTTCACCGGCCCTCTGCCGTCCACCGAATTCTGCTCCATGGCTTCTAAACCTTTCACCGGCCCTCTGCCGTCCACCGAATTCTGCTCCATGGCTTCTAAACCTTTAACCGGCCCTCTGCCGTCCACCGAATTCTGCTCCATGGCTTCTAAACCTTTCACCGGCCCTCTGCCGTCCACCGAATTCTGCTCCATGGCTTCTAAACCTTTCACCGGCCCTCTGCCGTCCACCGAATTCTGCTCCATGGCTTCTAAACCTTTCCAGTTTTTTCCACTTTTTTCCACTTTTATCCAGTTTTATGGTGGAAAAATGTGGGAAAAGGTGGAAAAACGTGGAAGAAATTGGAAAAAGTGGAAAAAGTGGAAAAATGTGGGAAAATGTGGGAAAAAGGTGGGAAAAAAGTGGAAAAAGGAGTGGAAAAAAGTGGAAAAAAGTGGATAAAACTGGATAAAACTCAACTCAACTCATCAACTCATCAACTCAACTCATCAACTCATCAACTCAACTCATCAACTCAACTCCTCAACTCACGGCCCTCTGCCGTCCACCGAATTCTGCTCCATGGCTTCTAAACCTTTCACCGGCCCTCTGCCGTCCACCGAATTCTGCTCCATGGCTTCTAAACCTTTCACCGGCCATCTGCCGTCCACCGAATTCTGCTCCATGGCTTCTAAACCTTTCACCGGCCCTCTGCCGTCCACCGAATTCTGCTCCATGGCTTCTAAACCTTTCACCGGCCCTCTGCCGTCCACCGAATTCTGCTCCATGGCTTCTAAACCTTTCACCGGCCCTCTGCCATCCACCGAATTCTGCTCCATGGCTTCTAAACCTTTCACCGGCCCTCTGCCGTCCACCGAATTCTGCTCCATGGCTTCTAAACCTTTCACCGGCCCTCTGCCGTCCACCGAATTCTGCTCCATGGCTTCTAAACCTTTCACCGGCCCTCTGCCGTCCACCGAATTCTGCTCCATGGCTTCTAAACCTTTCACCGGCCCTCTGCCGTCCACCGAATTCTGCTCCATGGCTTCTAAACCTTTCACCGGCACTCTGCCGTCCACCGAATTCTGCTCCATGGCTTCTAAACCTTTCACCGGCCCTCTGCCGTCCACCGAATTCTGCTCCATGGCTTCTAAACCTTTCACCGGCCCTCTGCCGTCCACCGAATTCTGCTCCATGGCTTCTAAACCTTTCCAGTTTTTTCCAGTTTTTTCCACTTTTATCCAGTTTTATGGTGGAAAAAGGTGGGAAAAGGTGGAAAAACGTGGAAGAAATTGGAAAAAGTGGAAAAAGTGGAAAAATGTGGGAAAATGTGGGAAAAAGGTGGGAAAAAAAGTGGAAAAAGGAGTGGAAAAAAGTGGAAAAAACTGGATAAAACTGGTAAAAACTCAACTCAACTCATCAACTCATCAACTCAACTCATCAACTCATCAACTCAACTCATCAACTCAACTCCTCAACTCACGGCCCTCTGCCGTCCACCGAATTCTGCTCCATGGCTTCTAAACCTTTCACCGGCCCTCTGCCGTCCACCGAATTCTGCTCCATGGCTTCTAAACCTTTCACCGGCCCTCTGCCGTCCACCGAATTCTGCTCCATGGCTTCTAAACCTTTCACCGGCCCTCTGCCGTCCACCGAATTCTGCTCCATGGCTTCTAAACCTTTCACCGGCCCTCTGCCGTCCACCGAATTCTGCTCCATGGCTTCTAAACCTTTCACCGGCCCTCTGCCGTCCACCGAATTCTGCTCCATGGCTTCTAAACCTTTCACCGGCCCTCTGCCGTCCACCGAATTCTGCTCCATGGCTTCTAAACCTTTCACCGGCCCTCTGCCGTCCACCGAATTCTGCTCCATGGCTTCTAAACCTTTCACCGGCCCTCTGCCGTCCACCGAATTCTGCTCCATGGCTTCTAAACCTTTCCACATTTTTCCACTTTTATCCAGTTTTATGGTGGAAAAAGGTGGAAAAACGTGGAAGAAATTGGAAAAAGTGGAAAAAGTGGAAAAAAGTGAGAAAATATGGGGAAAAGGTGGGAAAAAAAGTGGAAAAAGGAGTGGAAAAAAACTGGATAAAACTGGATATAACTCAACTCAACTCATCAACTCATCAACTCAACTCATCAACTCATCAACTCAACTCATCAACTCAACTCCTCAACTCACGGCCCTCTGCCGTCCACCGAATTCTGCTCCATGGCTTCTAAACCTTTCACCGGCCCTCTGCCGTCCACCGAATTCTGCTCCATGGCTTCTAAACCTTTCACCGGCCCTCTGCCGTCCACCGAATTCTGCTCCATGGCTTCTAAACCTTTAACCGGCCCTCTGCCGTCCACCGAATTCTGCTCCATGGCTTCTAAACCTTTCACCGGCCCTCTGCCGTCCACCGAATTCTGCTCCATGGCTTCTAAACCTTTCACCGGCCCTCTGCCGTCCACCGAATTCTGCTCCATGGCTTCTAAACCTTTCACCGGCCCTCTGCCGTCCACCGAATTCTGCTCCATGGCTTCTAAACCTTTCACCGGCCCTCTGCCGTCCACCGAATTCTGCTCCATGGCTTCTAAACCTTTCACCGGCCCTCTGCCGTCCACCGAATTCTGCTCCATGGCTTCTAAACCTTTAACCGGCCCTCTGCCGTCCACCGAATTCTGCTCCATGGCTTCTAAACCTTTCACCGGCCCTCTGCCGTCCACCGAATTCTGCTCCATGGCTTCTAAACCTTTCACCGGCCCTCTGCCGTCCACCGAATTCTGCTCCATGGCTTCTAAACCTTTCCAGTTTTTTCCAGTTTTTTCCACTTTTATCCAGTTTTATGGTGGAAAAAGGTGGGAAAAGGTGGAAAAACGTGGAAGAAATTGGAAAAAGTGGAAAAAGTGGAAAAATGTGGGAAAATGTGGGAAAAAGGTGGGAAAAAAAGTGGAAAAAGGAGTGGAAAAAAGTGGAAAAAACTGGATAAAACTGGTAAAAACTCAACTCAACTCATCAACTCATCAACTCAACTCATCAACTCATCAACTCAACTCATCAACTCAACTCCTCAACTCACGGCCCTCTGCCGTCCACCGAATTCTGCTCCATGGCTTCTAAACCTTTCACCGGCCCTCTGCCGTCCACCGAATTCTGCTCCATGGCTTCTAAACCTTTCACCGGCCCTCTGCCGTCCACCGAATTCTGCTCCATGGCTTCTAAACCTTTCACCGGCCCTCTGCCGTCCACCGAATTCTGCTCCATGGCTTCTAAACCTTTCACCGGCCCTCTGCCGTCCACCGAATTCTGCTCCATGGCTTCTAAACCTTTCACCGGCCCTCTGCCGTCCACCGAATTCTGCTCCATGGCTTCTAAACCTTTCACCGGCCCTCTGCCGTCCACCGAATTCTGCTCCATGGCTTCTAAACCTTTCACCGGCCCTCTGCCGTCCACCGAATTCTGCTCCATGGCTTCTAAACCTTTCACCGGCCCTCTGCCGTCCACCGAATTCTGCTCCATGGCTTCTAAACCTTTCCACATTTTTCCACTTTTATCCAGTTTTATGGTGGAAAAAGGTGGAAAAACGTGGAAGAAATTGGAAAAAGTGGAAAAAGTGGAAAAAAGTGAGAAAATATGGGGAAAAGGTGGGAAAAAAAGTGGAAAAAGGAGTGGAAAAAAACTGGATAAAACTGGATATAACTCAACTCAACTCATCAACTCATCAACTCAACTCATCAACTCATCAACTCAACTCATCAACTCAACTCCTCAACTCACGGCCCTCTGCCGTCCACCGAATTCTGCTCCATGGCTTCTAAACCTTTCACCGGCCCTCTGCCGTCCACCGAATTCTGCTCCATGGCTTCTAAACCTTTCACCGGCCCTCTGCCGTCCACCGAATTCTGCTCCATGGCTTCTAAACCTTTAACCGGCCCTCTGCCGTCCACCGAATTCTGCTCCATGGCTTCTAAACCTTTCACCGGCCCTCTGCCGTCCACCGAATTCTGCTCCATGGCTTCTAAACCTTTCACCGGCCCTCTGCCGTCCACCGAATTCTGCTCCATGGCTTCTAAACCTTTCACCGGCCCTCTGCCGTCCACCGAATTCTGCTCCATGGCTTCTAAACCTTTCACCGGCCCTCTGCCGTCCACCGAATTCTGCTCCATGGCTTCTAAACCTTTCACCGGCCCTCTGCCGTCCACCGAATTCTGCTCCATGGCTTCTAAACCTTTAACCGGCCCTCTGCCGTCCACCGAATTCTGCTCCATGGCTTCTAAACCTTTCACCGGCCCTCTGCCGTCCACCGAATTCTGCTCCATGGCTTCTAAACCTTTCACCGGCCCTCTGCCGTCCACCGAATTCTGCTCCATGGCTTCTAAACCTTTCCAGTTTTTTCCAGTTTTTTCCACTTTTATCCAGTTTTATGGTGGAAAAAGGTGGGAAAAGGTGGAAAAACGTGGAAGAAATTGGAAAAAGTGGAAAAAGTGGAAAAATGTGGGAAAATGTGGGAAAAAGGTGGGAAAAAAAGTGGAAAAAGGAGTGGAAAAAACTGGAAAAAACTGGATAAAACTGGTAAAAACTCAACTCAACTCATCAACTCATCAACTCAACTCATCAACTCATCAACTCAACTCATCAACTCAACTCCTCAACTCACGGCCCTCTGCCGTCCACCGAATTCTGCTCCATGGCTTCTAAACCTTTCACCGGCCCTCTGCCGTCCACCGAATTCTGCTCCATGGCTTCTAAACCTTTCACCGGCCCTCTGCCGTCCACCGAATTCTGCTCCATGGCTTCTAAACCTTTCCACATTTTTCCACTTTTATCCAGTTTTATGGTGGAAAAAGGTGGAAAAACGTGGAAGAAATTGGAAAAAGTGGAAAAAGTGGAAAAAAGTGAGAAAATATGGGGAAAAGGTGGGAAAAAAAGTGGAAAAAGGAGTGGAAAAAAACTGGATAAAACTGGATATAACTCAACTCAACTCATCAACTCATCAACTCAACTCATCAACTCATCAACTCAACTCATCAACTCAACTCCTCAACTCACGGCCCTCTGCCGTCCACCGAATTCTGCTCCATGGCTTCTAAACCTTTCACCGGCCCTCTGCCGTCCACCGAATTCTGCTCCATGGCTTCTAAACCTTTAACCGGCCCTCTGCCGTCCACCGAATTCTGCTCCATGGCTTCTAAACCTTTCACCGGCCCTCTGCCGTCCACCGAATTCTGCTCCATGGCTTCTAAACCTTTCACCGGCCCTCTGCCGTCCACCGAATTCTGCTCCATGGCTTCTAAACCTTTCACCGGCCCTCTGCCGTCCACCGAATTCTGCTCCATGGCTTCTAAACCTTTCACCGGCCCTCTGCCGTCCACCGAATTCTGCTCCATGGCTTCTAAACCTTTCACCGGCCCTCTGCCGTCCACCGAATTCTGCTCCATGGCTTCTAAACCTTTCCAGTTTTTTCCAGTTTTTTCCACTTTTATCCAGTTTTATGGTGGAAAAAGGTGGGAAAAGGTGGAAAAACGTGGAAGAAATTGGAAAAAGTGGAAAAAGTGGAAAAATGTGGGAAAATTTGGGAAAAAGGTGGGAAAAAAAGTGGAAAAAGGAGTGGAAAAAACTGGAAAAAACTGGATAAAACTGGTAAAAACTCAACTCAACTCATCAACTCATCAACTCAACTCATCAACTCATCAACTCAACTCATCAACTCAACTCCTCAACTCACGGCCCTCTGCCGTCCACCGAATTCTGCTCCATGGCTTCTAAACCTTTCACCGGCCCTCTGCCGTCCACCGAATTCTGCTCCATGGCTTCTAAACCTTTCACCGGCCCTCTGCCGTCCACCGAATTCTGCTCCATGGCTTCTAAACCTTTCACCGGCCCTCTGCCGTCCACCGAATTCTGCTCCATGGCTTCTAAACCTTTCACCGGCCCTCTGCCGTCCACCGAATTCTGCTCCATGGCTTCTAAACCTTTCACCGGCCCTCTGCCGTCCACCGAATTCTGCTCCATGGCTTCTAAACCTTTCCAGTTTTTTCCACTTTTTTCCACTTTTATCCAGTTTTATGGTGGAAAAATGTGGGAAAAGGTGGAAAAACGTGGAAGAAATTGGAAAAAGTGGAAAAAGTGGAAAAATTTGGGAAAATGTGGGAAAAAGGTGGGAAAAAAAGTGGAAAAAGGAGTGGAAAAAAGTGGAAACAAGTGGATAAAACTGGATAAAACTCAACTCAACTCATCAACTCATCAACTCAACTCATCAACTCATCAACTCAACTCATCAACTCAACTCCTCAACTCACGGCCCTCTGCCGTCCACCGAATTCTGCTCCATGGCTTCTAAACCTTTCACCGGCCCTCTGCCGTCCACCGAATTCTGCTCCATGGCTTCTAAACCTTTCACCGGCCATCTGCCGTCAACCGAATTCTGCTCCATGGCTTCTAAACCTTTCACCGGCCCTCTGCCGTCCACCGAATTCTGCTCCATGGCTTCTAAACCTTTCACCGGCCCTCTGCCGTCCACCGAATTCTGCTCCATGGCTTCTAAACCTTTAACCGGCCCTCTGCCGTCCACAGAATTCTGCTCCATGGCTTCTAAACCTTTCACCGGCCCTCTGCCGTCCACCGAATTCTGCTCCATGGCTTCTAAACCTTTCACCGGCCCTCTGCCGTCCACCGAATTCTGCTCCATGGCTTCTAAACCTTTCACCGGCCATCTGCCGTCCACCGAATTCTGCTCCATGGCTTCTAAACCTTTCACCGGCCCTCTGCCGTCCACCGAATTCTGCTCCATGGCTTCTAAACCTTTCACCGGCCCTCTGCCGTCCACCGAATTCTGCTCCATGGCTTCTAAACCTTTAACCGGCCCTCTGCCGTCCACAGAATTCTGCTCCATGGCTTCTAAACCTTTCACCGGCCCTCTGCCGTCCACCGAATTCTGCTCCATGGCTTCTAAACCTTTCACCGGCCCTCTGCCGTCCACCGAATTCTGCTCCATGGCTTCTAAACCTTTCACCGGCCCTCTGCCGTCCACCGAATTCTGCTCCATGGCTTCTAAACCTTTCACCGGCCCTCTGCCGTCCACCGAATTCTGCTCCATGGCTTCTAAACCTTTCACCGGCCCTCTGCCGTCCACCGAATTCTGCTCCATGGCTTCTAAACCTTTAACCGGCCCTCTGCCGTCCACCGAATTCTGCTCCATGGCTTCTAAACCTTTCACCGGCCCTCTGCCGTCCACCGAATTCTGCTCCATGGCTTCTAAACCTTTCACCGGCCCTCTGCCGTCCACCGAATTCTGCTCCATGGCTTCTAAACCTTTCCAGTTTTTTCCACTTTTTTCCACTTTTATCCAGTTTTATGGTGGAAAAATGTGGGAAAAGGTGGAAAAACGTGGAAGAAATTGGAAAAAGTGGAAAAAGTGGAAAAATTTGGGAAAATGTGGGAAAAAGGTGGGAAAAAAAGTGGAAAAAAGTGGAAAAAAGTGGATAAAACTGGATAAAACTCAACTCAACTCATCAACTCATCAACTCAACTCATCAACTCATCAACTCAACTCATCAACTCAACTCCTCAACTCACGGCCCTCTGCCGTCCACCGAATTCTGCTCCATGGCTTCTAAACCTTTCACCGGCCCTCTGCCGTCCACCGAATTCTGCTCCATGGCTTCTAAACCTTTCACCGGCCATCTGCCGTCCACCGAATTCTGCTCCATGGCTTCTAAACCTTTCACCGGCCCTCTGCCGTCCACCGAATTCTGCTCCATGGCTTCTAAACCTTTCACCGGCCCTCTGCCGTCCACCGAATTCTGCTCCATGGCTTCTAAACCTTTCACCGGCCCTCTGCCATCCACCGAATTCTGCTCCATGGCTTCTAAACCTTTCACCGGCCCTCTGCCGTCCACCGAATTCTGCTCCATGGCTTCTAAACCTTTCACCGGCCCTCTGCCGTCCACCGAATTCTGCTCCATGGCTTCTAAACCTTTCACCGGCCCTCTGCCGTCCACCGAATTCTGCTCCATGGCTTCTAAACCTTTCACCGGCCCTCTGCCGTCCACCGAATTCTGCTCCATGGCTTCTAAACCTTTCACCGGCACTCTGCCGTCCACCGAATTCTGCTCCATGGCTTCTAAACCTTTCACCGGCCCTCTGCCGTCCACCGAATTCTGCTCCATGGCTTCTAAACCTTTCACCGGCCCTCTGCCGTCCACCGAATTCTGCTCCATGGCTTCTAAACCTTTCCAGTTTTTTCCAGTTTTTTCCACTTTTATCCAGTTTTATGGTGGAAAAAGGTGGGAAAAGGTGGAAAAACGTGGAAGAAATTGGAAAAAGTGGAAAAAGTGGAAAAATGTGGGAAAATGTGGGAAAAAGGTGGGAAAAAAAGTGGAAAAAGGAGTGGAAAAAAGTGGAAAAAACTGGATAAAACTGGTAAAAACTCAACTCAACTCATCAACTCATCAACTCAACTCATCAACTCATCAACTCAACTCATCAACTCAACTCCTCAACTCACGGCCCTCTGCCGTCCACCGAATTCTGCTCCATGGCTTCTAAACCTTTCACCGGCCCTCTGCCGTCCACCGAATTCTGCTCCATGGCTTCTAAACCTTTCACCGGCCCTCTGCCGTCCACCGAATTCTGCTCCATGGCTTCTAAACCTTTCACCGGCCCTCTGCCGTCCACCGAATTCTGCTCCATGGCTTCTAAACCTTTCACCGGCCCTCTGCCGTCCACCGAATTCTGCTCCATGGCTTCTAAACCTTTCACCGGCCCTCTGCCGTCCACCGAATTCTGCTCCATGGCTTCTAAACCTTTCACCGGCCCTCTGCCGTCCACCGAATTCTGCTCCATGGCTTCTAAACCTTTCACCGGCCCTCTGCCGTCCACCGAATTCTGCTCCATGGCTTCTAAACCTTTCACCGGCCCTCTGCCGTCCACCGAATTCTGCTCCATGGCTTCTAAACCTTTCCACATTTTTCCACTTTTATCCAGTTTTATGGTGGAAAAAGGTGGAAAAACGTGGAAGAAATTGGAAAAAGTGGAAAAAGTGGAAAAAAGTGAGAAAATATGGGGAAAAGGTGGGAAAAAAAGTGGAAAAAGGAATGGAAAAAAACTGGATAAAACTGGATATAACTCAACTCAACTCATCAACTCATCAACTCAACTCATCAACTCATCAACTCAACTCATCAACTCAACTCCTCAACTCACGGCCCTCTGCCGTCCACCGAATTCTGCTCCATGGCTTCTAAACCTTTCACCGGCCCTCTGCCGTCCACCGAATTCTGCTCCATGGCTTCTAAACCTTTCACCGGCCCTCTGCCGTCCACCGAATTCTGCTCCATGGCTTCTAAACCTTTAACCGGCCCTCTGCCGTCCACCGAATTCTGCTACATGGCTTCTAAACCTTTCACCGGCCCTCTGCCGTCCACCGAATTCTGCTCCATGGCTTCTAAACCTTTCACCGGCCCTCTGCCGTCCACCGAATTCTGCTCCATGGCTTCTAAACCTTTCACCGGCCCTCTGCCGTCCACCGAATTCTGCTCCATGGCTTCTAAACCTTTCACCGGCCCTCTGCCGTCCACCGAATTCTGCTCCATGGCTTCTAAACCTTTCACCGGCCCTCTGCCGTCCACCGAATTCTGCTCCATGGCTTCTAAACCTTTCCAGTTTTTTCCACTTTTTTCCACTTTTATCCAGTTTTATGGTGGAAAAATGTGGGAAAAGGTGGAAAAACGTGGAAGAAATTGGAAAAAGTGGAAAAAGTGGAAAAATTTGGGAAAATGTGGGAAAAAGGTGGGAAAAAAAGTGGAAAAAGGAGTGGAAAAAAGTGGAAACAAGTGGATAAAACTGGATAAAACTCAACTCAACTCATCAACTCATCAACTCAACTCATCAACTCATCAACTCAACTCATCAACTCAACTCCTCAACTCACGGCCCTCTGCCGTCCACCGAATTCTGCTCCATGGCTTCTAAACCTTTCACCGGCCCTCTGCCGTCCACCGAATTCTGCTCCATGGCTTCTAAACCTTTCACCGGCCATCTGCCGTCAACCGAATTCTGCTCCATGGCTTCTAAACCTTTCACCGGCCCTCTGCCGTCCACCGAATTCTGCTCCATGGCTTCTAAACCTTTCACCGGCCCTCTGCCGTCCACCGAATTCTGCTCCATGGCTTCTAAACCTTTAACCGGCCCTCTGCCGTCCACAGAATTCTGCTCCATGGCTTCTAAACCTTTCACCGGCCCTCTGCCGTCCACCGAATTCTGCTCCATGGCTTCTAAACCTTTCACCGGCCCTCTGCCGTCCACCGAATTCTGCTCCATGGCTTCTAAACCTTTCACCGGCCATCTGCCGTCCACCGAATTCTGCTCCATGGCTTCTAAACCTTTCACCGGCCCTCTGCCGTCCACCGAATTCTGCTCCATGGCTTCTAAACCTTTCACCGGCCCTCTGCCGTCCACCGAATTCTGCTCCATGGCTTCTAAACCTTTAACCGGCCCTCTGCCGTCCACAGAATTCTGCTCCATGGCTTCTAAACCTTTCACCGGCCCTCTGCCGTCCACCGAATTCTGCTCCATGGCTTCTAAACCTTTCACCGGCCCTCTGCCGTCCACCGAATTCTGCTCCATGGCTTCTAAACCTTTCACCGGCCCTCTGCCGTCCACCGAATTCTGCTCCATGGCTTCTAAACCTTTCACCGGCCCTCTGCCGTCCACCGAATTCTGCTCCATGGCTTCTAAACCTTTCACCGGCCCTCTGCCGTCCACCGAATTCTGCTCCATGGCTTCTAAACCTTTAACCGGCCCTCTGCCGTCCACCGAATTCTGCTCCATGGCTTCTAAACCTTTCACCGGCCCTCTGCCGTCCACCGAATTCTGCTCCATGGCTTCTAAACCTTTCACCGGCCCTCTGCCGTCCACCGAATTCTGCTCCATGGCTTCTAAACCTTTCCAGTTTTTTCCACTTTTTTCCACTTTTATCCAGTTTTATGGTGGAAAAATGTGGGAAAAGGTGGAAAAACGTGGAAGAAATTGGAAAAAGTGGAAAAAGTGGAAAAATTTGGGAAAATGTGGGAAAAAGGTGGGAAAAAAAGTGGAAAAAAGTGGAAAAAAGTGGATAAAACTGGATAAAACTCAACTCAACTCATCAACTCATCAACTCAACTCATCAACTCATCAACTCAACTCATCAACTCAACTCCTCAACTCACGGCCCTCTGCCGTCCACCGAATTCTGCTCCATGGCTTCTAAACCTTTCACCGGCCCTCTGCCGTCCACCGAATTCTGCTCCATGGCTTCTAAACCTTTCACCGGCCATCTGCCGTCCACCGAATTCTGCTCCATGGCTTCTAAACCTTTCACCGGCCCTCTGCCGTCCACCGAATTCTGCTCCATGGCTTCTAAACCTTTCACCGGCCCTCTGCCGTCCACCGAATTCTGCTCCATGGCTTCTAAACCTTTCACCGGCCCTCTGCCATCCACCGAATTCTGCTCCATGGCTTCTAAACCTTTCACCGGCCCTCTGCCGTCCACCGAATTCTGCTCCATGGCTTCTAAACCTTTCACCGGCCCTCTGCCGTCCACCGAATTCTGCTCCATGGCTTCTAAACCTTTCACCGGCCCTCTGCCGTCCACCGAATTCTGCTCCATGGCTTCTAAACCTTTCACCGGCCCTCTGCCGTCCACCGAATTCTGCTCCATGGCTTCTAAACCTTTCACCGGCACTCTGCCGTCCACCGAATTCTGCTCCATGGCTTCTAAACCTTTCACCGGCCCTCTGCCGTCCACCGAATTCTGCTCCATGGCTTCTAAACCTTTCACCGGCCCTCTGCCGTCCACCGAATTCTGCTCCATGGCTTCTAAACCTTTCCAGTTTTTTCCAGTTTTTTCCACTTTTATCCAGTTTTATGGTGGAAAAAGGTGGGAAAAGGTGGAAAAACGTGGAAGAAATTGGAAAAAGTGGAAAAAGTGGAAAAATGTGGGAAAATGTGGGAAAAAGGTGGGAAAAAAAGTGGAAAAAGGAGTGGAAAAAAGTGGAAAAAACTGGATAAAACTGGTAAAAACTCAACTCAACTCATCAACTCATCAACTCAACTCATCAACTCATCAACTCAACTCATCAACTCAACTCCTCAACTCACGGCCCTCTGCCGTCCACCGAATTCTGCTCCATGGCTTCTAAACCTTTCACCGGCCCTCTGCCGTCCACCGAATTCTGCTCCATGGCTTCTAAACCTTTCACCGGCCCTCTGCCGTCCACCGAATTCTGCTCCATGGCTTCTAAACCTTTCACCGGCCCTCTGCCGTCCACCGAATTCTGCTCCATGGCTTCTAAACCTTTCACCGGCCCTCTGCCGTCCACCGAATTCTGCTCCATGGCTTCTAAACCTTTCACCGGCCCTCTGCCGTCCACCGAATTCTGCTCCATGGCTTCTAAACCTTTCACCGGCCCTCTGCCGTCCACCGAATTCTGCTCCATGGCTTCTAAACCTTTCACCGGCCCTCTGCCGTCCACCGAATTCTGCTCCATGGCTTCTAAACCTTTCACCGGCCCTCTGCCGTCCACCGAATTCTGCTCCATGGCTTCTAAACCTTTCCACATTTTTCCACTTTTATCCAGTTTTATGGTGGAAAAAGGTGGAAAAACGTGGAAGAAATTGGAAAAAGTGGAAAAAGTGGAAAAAAGTGAGAAAATATGGGGAAAAGGTGGGAAAAAAAGTGGAAAAAGGAATGGAAAAAAACTGGATAAAACTGGATATAACTCAACTCAACTCATCAACTCATCAACTCAACTCATCAACTCATCAACTCAACTCATCAACTCAACTCCTCAACTCACGGCCCTCTGCCGTCCACCGAATTCTGCTCCATGGCTTCTAAACCTTTCACCGGCCCTCTGCCGTCCACCGAATTCTGCTCCATGGCTTCTAAACCTTTCACCGGCCCTCTGCCGTCCACCGAATTCTGCTCCATGGCTTCTAAACCTTTAACCGGCCCTCTGCCGTCCACCGAATTCTGCTCCATGGCTTCTAAACCTTTCACCGGCCCTCTGCCGTCCACCGAATTCTGCTCCATGGCTTCTAAACCTTTCACCGGCCCTCTGCCGTCCACCGAATTCTGCTCCATGGCTTCTAAACCTTTCACCGGCCCTCTGCCGTCCACCGAATTCTGCTCCATGGCTTCTAAACCTTTCACCGGCCCTCTGCCGTCCACCGAATTCTGCTCCATGGCTTCTAAACCTTTCACCGGCCCTCTGCCGTCCACCGAATTCTGCTCCATGGCTTCTAAACCTTTAACCGGCCCTCTGCCGTCCACCGAATTCTGCTCCATGGCTTCTAAACCTTTCACCGGCCCTCTGCCGTCCACCGAATTCTGCTCCATGGCTTCTAAACCTTTCACCGGCCCTCTGCCGTCCACCGAATTCTGCTCCATGGCTTCTAAACCTTTCCAGTTTTTTCCAGTTTTTTCCACTTTTATCCAGTTTTATGGTGGAAAAAGGTGGGAAAAGGTGGAAAAACGTGGAAGAAATTGGAAAAAGTGGAAAAAGTGGAAAAATGTGGGAAAATGTGGGAAAAAGGTGGGAAAAAAAGTGGAAAAAGGAGTGGAAAAAAGTGGAAAAAACTGGATAAAACTGGTAAAAACTCAACTCAACTCATCAACTCATCAACTCAACTCATCAACTCATCAACTCAACTCATCAACTCAACTCCTCAACTCACGGCCCTCTGCCGTCCACCGAATTCTGCTCCATGGCTTCTAAACCTTTCACCGGCCCTCTGCCGTCCACCGAATTCTGCTCCATGGCTTCTAAACCTTTCACCGGCCCTCTGCCGTCCACCGAATTCTGCTCCATGGCTTCTAAACCTTTCACCGGCCCTCTGCCGTCCACCGAATTCTGCTCCATGGCTTCTAAACCTTTCACCGGCCCTCTGCCGTCCACCGAATTCTGCTCCATGGCTTCTAAACCTTTCACCGGCCCTCTGCCGTCCACCGAATTCTGCTCCATGGCTTCTAAACCTTTCACCGGCCCTCTGCCGTCCACCGAATTCTGCTCCATGGCTTCTAAACCTTTCACCGGCCCTCTGCCGTCCACCGAATTCTGCTCCATGGCTTCTAAACCTTTCCACATTTTTCCACTTTTATCCAGTTTTATGGTGGAAAAAGGTGGAAAAACGTGGAAGAAATTGGAAAAAGTGGAAAAAGTGGAAAAAAGTGAGAAAATATGGGGAAAAGGTGGGAAAAAAAGTGGAAAAAGGAGTGGAAAAAAACTGGATAAAACTGGATATAACTCAACTCAACTCATCAACTCATCAACTCAACTCATCAACTCATCAACTCAACTCATCAACTCAACTCCTCAACTCACGGCCCTCTGCCGTCCACCGAATTCTGCTCCATGGCTTCTAAACCTTTCACCGGCCTTCTGCCGTCCACCGAATTCTGCTCCATGGCTTCTAAACCTTTCACCGGCCCTCTGCCGTCCACCGAATTCTGCTCCATGGCTTCTAAACCTTTAACCGGCCCTCTGCCGTCCACCGAATTCTGCTCCATGGCTTCTAAACCTTTCACCGGCCCTCTGCCGTCCACCGAATTCTGCTCCATGGCTTCTAAACCTTTCACCGGCCCTCTGCCGTCCACCGAATTCTGCTCCATGGCTTCTAAACCTTTCACCGGCCCTCTGCCGTCCACCGAATTCTGCTCCATGGCTTCTAAACCTTTCACCGGCCCTCTGCCGTCCACCGAATTCTGCTCCATGGCTTCTAAACCTTTCACCGGCCCTCTGCCGTCCACCGAATTCTGCTCCATGGCTTCTAAACCTTTAACCGGCCCTCTGCCGTCCACCGAATTCTGCTCCATGGCTTCTAAACCTTTCACCGGCCCTCTCCCGTCCACCGAATTCTGCTCCATGGCTTCTAAACCTTTCACCGGCCCTCTGCCGTCCACCGAATTCTGCTCCATGGCTTCTAAACCTTTCCAGTTTTTTCCAGTTTTTTCCACTTTTATCCAGTTTTATGGTGGAAAAAGGTGGGAAAAGGTGGAAAAACGTGGAAGAAATTGGAAAAAGTGGAAAAAGTGGAAAAATGTGGGAAAATGTGGGAAAAAGGTGGGAAAAAAAGTGGAAAAAGGAGTGGAAAAAACTGGAAAAAACTGGATAAAACTGGTAAAAACTCAACTCAACTCATCAACTCATCAACTCAACTCATCAACTCATCAACTCAACTCATCAACTCAACTCCTCAACTCACGGCCCTCTGCCGTCCACCGAATTCTGCTCCATGGCTTCTAAACCTTTCACCGGCCCTCTGCCGTCCACCGAATTCTGCTCCATGGCTTCTAAACCTTTCACCGGCCCTCTGCCGTCCACCGAATTCTGCTCCATGGCTTCTAAACCTTTCACCGGCCCTCTGCCGTCCACCGAATTCTGCTCCATGGCTTCTAAACCTTTCACCGGCCCTCTGCCGTCCACCGAATTCTGCTCCATGGCTTCTAAACCTTTCACCGGCCCTCTGCCGTCCACCGAATTCTGCTCCATGGCTTCTAAACCTTTCCACATTTTTCCACTTTTATCCAGTTTTATGGTGGAAAAAGGTGGAAAAACGTGGAAGAAATTGGAAAAAGTGGAAAAAGTGGAAAAAAGTGAGAAAATATGGGGAAAAGGTGGGAAAAAAAGTGGAAAAAGGAGTGGAAAAAAACTGGATAAAACTGGATATAACTCAACTCAACTCATCAACTCATCAACTCAACTCATCAACTCATCAACTCAACTCATCAACTCAACTCCTCAACTCACGGCCCTCTGCCGTCCACCGAATTCTGCTCCATGGCTTCTAAACCTTTCACCGGCCCTCTGCCGTCCACCGAATTCTGCTCCATGGCTTCTAAACCTTTCACCGGCCCTCTGCCGTCCACCGAATTCTGCTCCATGGCTTCTAAACCTTTCACCGGCCCTCTGCCGTCCACCGAATTCTGCTCCATGGCTTCTAAACCTTTCACCGGCCCTCTGCCGTCCACCGAATTCTGCTCCATGGCTTCTAAACCTTTCACCGGCCCTCTGCCGTCCACCGAATTCTGCTCCATGGCTTCTAAACCTTTCACCGGCCCTCTGCCGTCCACCGAATTCTGCTCCATGGCTTCTAAACCTTTCACCGGCCCTCTGCCGTCCACCGAATTCTGCTCCATGGCTTCTAAACCTTTCACCGGCCCTCTGCCGTCCACCGAATTCTGCTCCATGGCTTCTAAACCTTTCACCGGCCCTCTGCCGTCCACCGAATTCTGCTCCATGGCTTCTAAACCTTTAACCGGCCCTCTGCCGTCCACCAAATTCTGCTCCATGGCTTCTAAACCTTTCACCGGCCCTCTGCCGTCCACCGAATTCTGCTCCATGGCTTAGAAACCTTTCACCGGCCCTCTGCCGTCCACCGAATTCTGCTCCATGGCTTCTAAACCTTTCCAGTTTTTTCCACTTTTTTCCACTTTTATCCAGTTTTATGGTGGAAAAATGTGGGAAAAGGTGGAAAAACGTGGAAGAAATTGGAAAAAGTGGAAAAAGTGGAAAAATTTGGGAAAATGTGGGAAAAAGGTGGGAAAAAAAGTGGAAAAAGGAGTGGAAAAAAGTGGAAAAAAGTGGATAAAACTGGATAAAACTCAACTCAACTCATCAACTCATCAACTCAACTCATCAACTCATCAACTCAACTCATCAACTCAACTCCTCAACTCACGGCCCTCTGCCGTCCACCGAATTCTGCTCCATGGCTTCTAAACCTTTCACCGGCCCTCTGCCGTCCACCGAATTCTGCTCCATGGCTTCTAAACCTTTCACCGGCCCTCTGCCGTCCACCGAATTCTGCTCCATGGCTTCTAAACCTTTCACCGGCCTTCTGCCGTCCACCGAATTCTGCTCCATGGCTTCTAAACCTTTCACCGGCCCTCTGCCGTCCACCGAATTCTGCTCCATGGCTTCTAAACCTTTCACCGGCCCTCTGCCGTCCACCGAATTCTGCTCCATGGCTTCTAAACCTTTAACCGGCCCTCTGCCGTCCACCGAATTCTGCTCCATGGCTTCTAAACCTTTCACCGGCCCTCTGCCGTCCACCGAATTCTGCTCCATGGCTTCTAAACCTTTCACCGGCCATCTGCCGTCCACCGAATTCTGCTCCATGGCTTCTAAACCTTTCACCGGCCCTCTGCCGTCCACCGAATTCTGCTCCATGGCTTCTAAACCTTTCACCGGCCCTCTGCCGTCCACCGAATTCTGCTCCATGGCTTCTAAACCTTTCACCGGCCCTCTGCCATCCACCGAATTCTGCTCCATGGCTTCTAAACCTTTCACCGGCCCTCTGCCGTCCACCGAATTCTGCTCCATGGCTTCTAAACCTTTCACCGGCCCTCTGCCGTCCACCGAATTCTGCTCCATGGCTTCTAAACCTTTCACCGGCCCTCTGCCGTCCACCGAATTCTGCTCCATGGCTTCTAAACCTTTCACCGGCCCTCTGCCGTCCACCGAATTCTGCTCCATGGCTTCTAAACCTTTCACCGGCACTCTGCCGTCCACCGAATTCTGCTCCATGGCTTCTAAACCTTTCACCGGCCCTCTGCCGTCCACCGAATTCTGCTCCATGGCTTCTAAACCTTTCACCGGCCCTCTGCCGTCCACCGAATTCTGCTCCATGGCTTCTAAACCTTTCCAGTTTTTTCCAGTTTTTTCCACTTTTATCCAGTTTTATGGTGGAAAAAGGTGGGAAAAGGTGGAAAAACGTGGAAGAAATTGGAAAAAGTGGAAAAAGTGGAAAAATGTGGGAAAATGTGGGAAAAAGGTGGGAAAAAAAGTGGAAAAAGGAGTGGAAAAAAGTGGAAAAAACTGGATAAAACTGGTAAAAACTCAACTCAACTCATCAACTCATCAACTCAACTCATCAACTCATCAACTCAACTCATCAACTCAACTCCTCAACTCACGGCCCTCTGCCGTCCACCGAATTCTGCTCCATGGCTTCTAAACCTTTCACCGGCCCTCTGCCGTCCACCGAATTCTGCTCCATGGCTTCTAAACCTTTCACCGGCCCTCTGCCGTCCACCGAATTCTGCTCCATGGCTTCTAAACCTTTCACCGGCCCTCTGCCGTCCACCGAATTCTGCTCCATGGCTTCTAAACCTTTCACCGGCCCTCTGCCGTCCACCGAATTCTGCTCCATGGCTTCTAAACCTTTAACCGGCCCTCTGCCGTCCACCGAATTCTGCTCCATGGCTTCTAAACCTTTCACCGGCCCTCTGCCGTCCACCGAATTCTGCTCCATGGCTTCTAAACCTTTCACCGGCCCTCTGCCGTCCACCGAATTCTGCTCCATGGCTTCTAAACCTTTCCACTTTTTTCCACTTTTTTCCACTTTTATCCAGTTTTATGGTGGAAAAATGTGGGAAAAGGTGGAAAAACGTGGAAGAAATTGGAAAAAGTGGAAAAAGTGGTAACATTTGGGAAAATGTGGGAAAAAGGTGGGAAAAAAAGTGGAAAAAGGAGTGGAAAAAAGTGGAAAAAAGTGGATAAAACTGGATAAAACTCAACTCAACTCATCAACTCATCAACTCAACTCATCAACTCATCAACTCAACTCATCAACTCAACTCCTCAACTCACGGCCCTCTGCCGTCCACCGAATTCTGCTCCATGGCTTCTAAACCTTTCACCGGCCCTCTGCCGTCCACCGAATTCTGCTCCATGGTTTCTAAACCTTTCACCGGCCCTCTGCCGTCCACCGAATTCTGCTCCATGGCTTCTAAACCTTTCACCGGCCCTCTGCCGTCCACCGAATTCTGCTCCATGGCTTCTAAACCTTTCACCGGCCCTCTGCCGTCCACCGAATTCTGCTCCATGGCTTCTAAACCTTTCACCGGCCCTCTGCCGTCCACCGAATTCTGCTCCATGGCTTCTAAACCTTTCACCGGCCCTCTGCCGTCCACCGAATTCTGCTCCATGGCTTCTAAACCTTTCACCGGCCCTCTGCCGTCCACCGAATTCTGCTCCATGGCTTCTAAACCTTTCCAGTTTTTTCCAGTTTTTTCCACTTTTATCCAGTTTTATGGTGGAAAAAGGTGGGAAAAGGTGGAAAAACGTGGAAGAAATTGGAAAAAGTGGAAAAAGTGGAAAAATGTGGGAAAATGTGGGAAAAAGGTGGGAAAAAAAGTGGAAAAAGGAGTGGAAAAAACTGGAAAAAACTGGATAAAACTGGTAAAAACTCAACTCAACTCATCAACTCATCAACTCAACTCATCAACTCATCAACTCAACTCATCAACTCAACTCCTCAACTCACGGCCCTCTGCCGTCCACCGAATTCTGCTCCATGGCTTCTAAACCTTTCACCGGCCCTCTGCCGTCCACCGAATTCTGCTCCATGGCTTCTAAACCTTTCACCGGCCCTCTGCCGTCCACCGAATTCTGCTCCATGGCTTCTAAACCTTTCACCGGCCCTCTGCCGTCCACCGAATTCTGCTCCATGGCTTCTAAACCTTTCACCGGCCCTCTGCCGTCCACCGAATTCTGCTCCATGGCTTCTAAACCTTTCACCGGCCCTCTGCCGTCCACCGAATTCTGCTCCATGGCTTCTAAACCTTTCACCGGCCCTCTGCCGTCCACCGAATTCTGCTCCATGGCTTCTAAACCTTTCCACATTTTTCCACTTTTATCCAGTTTTATGGTGGAAAAAGGTGGGAAAAGGTGGAAAAACGTGGAAGAAATTGGAAAAAGTGGAAAAAGTGGAAAAAATTGAGAAAATATGGGGAAAAGGTGGGAAAAAAGTGGAAAAAGGAGTGGAAAAAAACTGGATAAAACTGGATATAACTCAACTCAACTCATCAACTCATCAACTCAACTCATCAACTCATCAACTCAACTCATCAACTCAACTCCTCAACTCACGGCCCTCTGCCGTCCACCGAATTCTGCTCCATGGCTTCTAAACCTTTCACCGGCCCTCTGCCGTCCACCGAATTCTGCTCCATGGCTTCTAAACCTTTCACCGGCCCTCTGCCGTCCACAGAATTCTGCTCCATGGCTTCTAAACCTTTCACCGGCCCTCTGCCGTCCACCGAATTCTGCTCCATGGCTTCTAAACCTTTCACCGGCCCTCTGCCGTCCACCGAATTCTGCTCCATGGCTTCTAAACCTTTCACCGGCCCTCTGCCGTCCACCGAATTCTGCTCCATGGCTTCTAAACCTTTCACCGGCCCTCTGCCGTCCACCGAATTCTGCTCCATGGCTTCTAAACCTTTCACCGGCCCTCTGCCGTCCACCGAATTCTGCTCCATGGCTTCTAAACCTTTCACCGGCCCTCTGCCGTCCACCGAATTCTGCTCCATGGCTTCTAAACCTTTCACCGGCCCTCTGCCGTCCACCGAATTCTGCTCCATGGCTTCTAAACCTTTCACCGGCCCTCTGCCGTCCACCGAATTCTGCTCCATGGCTTCTAAACCTTTCACCGGCCCTCTGCCATCCACCGAATTCTGCTCCATGGCTTCTAAACCTTTCACCGGCCCTCTGCCGTCCACCGAATTCTGCTCCATGGCTTCTAAACCTTTCACCGGCCCTCTGCCGTCCACCGAATTCTGCTCCATGGCTTCTAAACCTTTCACCGGCCCTCTGCCGTCCACCGAATTCTGCTCCATGGCTTCTAAACCTTTCACCGGCCCTCTGCCGTCCACCGAATTCTGCTCCATGGCTTCTAAACCTTTCACCGGCACTCTGCCGTCCACCGAATTCTGCTCCATGGCTTCTAAACCTTTCACCGGCCCTCTGCCGTCCACCGAATTCTGCTCCATGGCTTCTAAACCTTTCACCGGCCCTCTGCCGTCCACCGAATTCTGCTCCATGGCTTCTAAACCTTTCCAGTTTTTTCCAGTTTTTTCCACTTTTATCCAGTTTTATGGTGGAAAAAGGTGGGAAAAGGTGGAAAAACGTGGAAGAAATTGGAAAAAGTGGAAAAAGTGGAAAAATGTGGGAAAATGTGGGAAAAAGGTGGGAAAACAAGTGGAAAAAGGAGTGGAAAAAAGTGGAAAAAAGTGGATAAAACTGGTAAAAACTCAACTCAACTCATCAACTCATCAACTCAACTCATCAACTCATCAACTCAACTCATCAACTCAACTCCTCAACTCACGGCCCTCTGCCGTCCACCGAATTCTGCTCCATGGCTTCTAAACCTTTCACCGGCCCTCTGCCGTCCACCGAATTCTGCTCCATGGCTTCTAAACCTTTCACCGGCCCTCTGCCGTCCACCGAATTCTGCTCCATGGCTTCTAAACCTTTCACCGGCCCTCTGCCGTCCACCGAATTCTGCTCCATGGCTTCTAAACCTTTCACCGGCCCTCTGCCGTCCACCGAATTCTGCTCCATGGCTTCTAAACCTTTCACCGGCCCTCTGCCGTCCACCGAATTCTGCTCCATGGCTTCTAAACCTTTCACCGGCCCTCTGCCGTCCACCGAATTCTGCTCCATGGCTTCTAAACCTTTCACCGGCCCTCTGCCGTCCACCGAATTCTGCTCCATGGCTTCTAAACCTTTCACCGGCCCTCTGCCGTCCACCGAATTCTGCTCCATGGCTTCTAAACCTTTCCACATTTTTCCACTTTTATCCAGTTTTATGGTGGAAAAAGGTGGAAAAACGTGGAAGAAATTGGAAAAAGTGGAAAAAGTGGAAAAAAGTGAGAAAATATGGGGAAAAGGTGGGAAAAAAAGTGGAAAAAGGAGTGGAAAAAAACTGGATAAAACTGGATATAACTCAACTCAACTCATCAACTCATCAACTCAACTCATCAACTCATCAACTCAACTCATCAACTCAACTCCTCAACTCACGGCCCTCTGCCGTCCACCGAATTCTGCTCCATGGCTTCTAAACCTTTCACCGGCCCTCTGCCGTCCACCGAATTCTGCTCCATGGCTTCTAAACCTTTCACCGGCCCTCTGCCGTCCACCGAATTCTGCTCCATGGCTTCTAAACCTTTAACCGGCCCTCTGCCGTCCACCGAATTCTGCTCCATGGCTTCTAAACCTTTCACCGGCCCTCTGCCGTCCACCGAATTCTGCTCCATGGCTTCTAAACCTTTCACCGGCCCTCTGCCGTCCACCGAATTCTGCTCCATGGCTTCTAAACCTTTCACCGGCCCTCTGCCGTCCACCGAATTCTGCTCCATGGCTTCTAAACCTTTCACCGGCCCTCTGCCGTCCACCGAATTCTGCTCCATGGCTTCTAAACCTTTCACCGGCCCTCTGCCGTCCACCGAATTCTGCTCCATGGCTTCTAAACCTTTAACCGGCCCTCTGCCGTCCACCGAATTCTGCTCCATGGCTTCTAAACCTTTCACCGGCCCTCTGCCGTCCACCGAATTCTGCTCCATGGCTTCTAAACCTTTCACCGGCCCTCTGCCGTCCACCGAATTCTGCTCCATGGCTTCTAAACCTTTCCAGTTTTTTCCAGTTTTTTCCACTTTTATCCAGTTTTATGGTGGAAAAAGGTGGGAAAAGGTGGAAAAACGTGGAAGAAATTGGAAAAAGTGGAAAAAGTGGAAAAATGTGGGAAAATGTGGGAAAAAGGTGGGAAAAAAAGTGGAAAAAGGAGTGGAAAAAACTGGAAAAAACTGGATAAAACTGGTAAAAACTCAACTCAACTCATCAACTCATCAACTCAACTCATCAACTCATCAACTCAACTCATCAACTCAACTCCTCAACTCACGGCCCTCTGCCGTCCACCGAATTCTGCTCCATGGCTTCTAAACCTTTCACCGGCCCTCTGCCGTCCACCGAATTCTGCTCCATGGCTTCTAAACCTTTCACCGGCCCTCTGCCGTCCACCGAATTCTGCTCCATGGCTTCTAAACCTTTCACCGGCCCTCTGCCGTCCACCGAATTCTGCTCCATGGCTTCTAAACCTTTCACCGGCCCTCTGCCGTCCACCGAATTCTGCTCCATGGCTTCTAAACCTTTCACCGGCCCTCTGCCGTCCACCGAATTCTGCTCCATGGCTTCTAAACCTTTCACCGGCCCTCTGCCGTCCACCGAATTCTGCTCCATGGCTTCTAAACCTTTCACCGGCCCTCTGCCGTCCACCGAATTCTGCTCCATGGCTTCTAAACCTTTCACCGGCCCTCTGCCGTCCACCGAATTCTGCTCCATGGCTTCTAAACCTTTCACCGGCCCTCTGCCGTCCACCGAATTCTGCTCCATGGCTTCTAAACCTTTCACCGGCCCTCTGCCGTCCACCGAATTCTGCTCCATGGCTTCTAAACCTTTAACCGGCCCTCTGCCGTCCACCAAATTCTGCTCCATGGCTTCTAAACCTTTCACCGGCCCTCTGCCGTCCACCGAATTCTGCTCCATGGCTTAGAAACCTTTCACCGGCCCTCTGCCGTCCACCGAATTCTGCTCCATGGCTTCTAAACCTTTCACCGGCCCTCTGCCGTCCACCGAATTCTGCTCCATGGCTTCTAAACCTTTCACCGGCCATCTGCCGTCCACCGAATTCTGCTCCATGGCTTCTAAACCTTTCACCGGCCCTCTGCCGTCCACCGAATTCTGCTCCATGGCTTCTAAACCTTTCACCGGCCCTCTGCCGTCCACCGAATTCTGCTCCATGGCTTCTAAACCTTTCACCGGCCCTCTGCCATCCACCGAATTCTGCTCCATGGCTTCTAAACCTTTCACCGGCCCTCTGCCGTCCACCGAATTCTGCTCCATGGCTTCTAAACCTTTCACCGGCCCTCTGCCGTCCACCGAATTCTGCTCCATGGCTTCTAAACCTTTCACCGGCCCTCTGCCGTCCACCGAATTCTGCTCCATGGCTTCTAAACCGTTCACCGGCCCTCTGCCGTCCACCGAATTCTGCTCCATGGCTTCTAAACCTTTCACCGGCCCTCTGCCGTCCACCGAATTCTGCTCCATGGCTTCTAAACCTTTCACCGGCCCTCTGCCGTCCACCGAATTCTGCTCCATGGCTTCTAAACCTTTAACCGGCCCTCTGCCGTCCACCGAATTCTGCTCCATGGCTTCTAAACCTTTCACCGGCCCTCTGCCGTCCACCGAATTCTGCTCCATGGCTTCTAAACCTTTCACCGGCCCTCTGCCGTCCACCGAATTCTGCTCCATGGCTTCTAAACCTTTCCACTTTTTTCCACTTTTTTCCACTTTTATCCAGTTTTATGGTGGAAAAATGTGGGAAAAGGTGGAAAAACGTGGAAGAAATTGGAAAAAGTGGAAAAAGTGGAAACATTTGGGAAAATGTGGGAAAAAGGTGGGAAAAAAAGTGGAAAAAGGAGTGGAAAAAAGTGGAAAAAAGTGGATAAAACTGGATAAAACTCAACTCAACTCATCAACTCATCAACTCAACTCATCAACTCATCAACTCAACTCATCAACTCAACTCCTCAACTCACGGCCCTCTGCCGTCCACCGAATTCTGCTCCATGGCTTCTAAACCTTTCACCGGCCCTCTGCCGTCCACCGAATTCTGCTCCATGGTTTCTAAACCTTTCACCGGCCCTCTGCCGTCCACCGAATTCTGCTCCATGGCTTCTAAACCTTTCACCGGCCCTCTGCCGTCCACCGAATTCTGCTCCATGGCTTCTAAACCTTTCACCGGCCCTCTGCCGTCCACCGAATTCTGCTCCATGGCTTCTAAACCTTTCACCGGCCCTCTGCCGTCCACCGAATTCTGCTCCATGGCTTCTAAACCTTTCACCGGCCCTCTGCCGTCCACCGAATTCTGCTCCATGGCTTCTAAACCTTTCACCGGCCCTCTGCCGTCCACCGAATTCTGCTCCATGGCTTCTAAACCTTTCCAGTTTTTTCCAGTTTTTTCCACTTTTATCCAGTTTTATGGTGGAAAAAGGTGGGAAAAGGTGGAAAAACGTGGAAGAAATTGGAAAAAGTGGAAAAAGTGGAAAAATGTGGGAAAATGTGGGAAAAAGGTGGGAAAAAAAGTGGAAAAAGGAGTGGAAAAAACTGGAAAAAACTGGATAAAACTGGTAAAAACTCAACTCAACTCATCAACTCATCAACTCAACTCATCAACTCATCAACTCAACTCATCAACTCAACTCCTCAACTCACGGCCCTCTGCCGTCCACCGAATTCTGCTCCATGGCTTCTAAACCTTTCACCGGCCCTCTGCCGTCCACCGAATTCTGCTCCATGGCTTCTAAACCTTTCACCGGCCCTCTGCCGTCCACCGAATTCTGCTCCATGGCTTCTAAACCTTTCACCGGCCCTCTGCCGTCCACCGAATTCTGCTCCATGGCTTCTAAACCTTTCACCGGCCCTCTGCCGTCCACCGAATTCTGCTCCATGGCTTCTAAACCTTTCACCGGCCCTCTGCCGTCCACCGAATTCTGCTCCATGGCTTCTAAACCTTTCACCGGCCCTCTGCCGTCCACCGAATTCTGCTCCATGGCTTCTAAACCTTTCCACATTTTTCCACTTTTATCCAGTTTTATGGTGGAAAAAGGTGGGAAAAGGTGGAAAAACGTGGAAGAAATTGGAAAAAGTGGAAAAAGTGGAAAAAATTGAGAAAATATGGGGAAAAGGTGGGAAAAAAGTGGAAAAAGGAGTGGAAAAAAACTGGATAAAACTGGATATAACTCAACTCAACTCATCAACTCATCAACTCAACTCATCAACTCATCAACTCAACTCATCAACTCAACTCCTCAACTCACGGCCCTCTGCCGTCCACCGAATTCTGCTCCATGGCTTCTAAACCTTTCACCGGCCCTCTGCCGTCCACCGAATTCTGCTCCATGGCTTCTAAACCTTTCACCGGCCCTCTGCCGTCCACAGAATTCTGCTCCATGGCTTCTAAACCTTTCACCGGCCCTCTGCCGTCCACCGAATTCTGCTCCATGGCTTCTAAACCTTTCACCGGCCCTCTGCCGTCCACCGAATTCTGCTCCATGGCTTCTAAACCTTTCACCGGCCCTCTGCCGTCCACCGAATTCTGCTCCATGGCTTCTAAACCTTTCACCGGCCCTCTGCCGTCCACCGAATTCTGCTCCATGGCTTCTAAACCTTTCACCGGCCCTCTGCCGTCCACCGAATTCTGCTCCATGGCTTCTAAACCTTTCACCGGCCCTCTGCCGTCCACCGAATTCTGCTCCATGGCTTCTAAACCTTTCACCGGCCCTCTGCCGTCCACCGAATTCTGCTCCATGGCTTCTAAACCTTTCACCGGCCCTCTGCCGTCCACCGAATTCTGCTCCATGGCTTCTAAACCTTTCACCGGCCCTCTGCCATCCACCGAATTCTGCTCCATGGCTTCTAAACCTTTCACCGGCCCTCTGCCGTCCACCGAATTCTGCTCCATGGCTTCTAAACCTTTCACCGGCACTCTGCCGTCCACCGAATTCTGCTCCATGGCTTCTAAACCTTTCACCGGCCCTCTGCCGTCCACCGAATTCTGCTCCATGGCTTCTAAACCTTTCACCGGCCCTCTGCCGTCCACCGAATTCTGCTCCATGGCTTCTAAACCTTTCCAGTTTTTTCCAGTTTTTTCCACTTTTATCCAGTTTTATGGTGGAAAAAGGTGGGAAAAGGTGGAAAAACGTGGAAGAAATTGGAAAAAGTGGAAAAAGTGGAAAAATGTGGGAAAATGTGGGAAAAAGGTGGGAAAACAAGTGGAAAAAGGAGTGGAAAAAAGTGGAAAAAAGTGGATAAAACTGGTAAAAACTCAACTCAACTCATCAACTCATCAACTCAACTCATCAACTCATCAACTCAACTCATCAACTCAACTCCTCAACTCACGGCCCTCTGCCGTCCACCGAATTCTGCTCCATGGCTTCTAAACCTTTCACCGGCCCTCTGCCGTCCACCGAATTCTGCTCCATGGCTTCTAAACCTTTCACCGGCCCTCTGCCGTCCACCGAATTCTGCTCCATGGCTTCTAAACCTTTCACCGGCCCTCTGCCGTCCACCGAATTCTGCTCCATGGCTTCTAAACCTTTCACCGGCCCTCTGCCGTCCACCGAATTCTGCTCCATGGCTTCTAAACCTTTCACCGGCCCTCTGCCGTCCACCGAATTCTGCTCCATGGCTTCTAAACCTTTCACCGGCCCTCTGCCGTCCACCGAATTCTGCTCCATGGCTTCTAAACCTTTCACCGGCCCTCTGCCGTCCACCGAATTCTGCTCCATGGCTTCTAAACCTTTCCAGTTTTTTCCAGTTTTTTCCACTTTTATCCAGTTTTATGGTGGAAAAAGGTGGGAAAAGGTGGAAAAACGTGGAAGAAATTGGAAAAAGTGGGAAAAGTGGAAAAATGTGGGAAAATGTGGGAAAAAAAGTGGAAAAAGGAGTGGAAAAAACTGGAAAAAACTGGATAAAACTGGTAAAAACTCAACTCAACTCATCAACTCATCAACTCAACTCATCAACTCATCAACTCAACTCATCAACTCAACTCCTCAACTCACGGCCCTCTGCCGTCCACCGAATTCTGCTCCATGGCTTCTAAACCTTTCACCGGCCCTCTGCCGTCCACCGAATTCTGCTCCATGGCTTCTAAACCTTTCACCGGCCCTCTGCCGTCCACCGAATTCTGCTCCATGGCTTCTAAACCTTTCACCGGCCCTCTGCCGTCCACCGAATTCTGCTCCATGGCTTCTAAACCTTTCACCGGCCCTCTGCCGTCCACCGAATTCTGCTCCATGGCTTCTAAACCTTTCACCGGCCCTCTGCCGTCCACCGAATTCTGCTCCATGGCTTCTAAACCTTTCACCGGCCCTCTGCCGTCCACCGAATTCTGCTCCATGGCTTCTAAACCTTTCACCGGCCCTCTGCCGTCCACCGAATTCTGCTCCATGGCTTCTAAACCTTTCACCGGCCCTCTGCCGTCCACCGAATTCTGCTCCATGGCTTCTAAACCTTTCACCGGCCCTCTGCCGTCCACCGAATTCTGCTCCATGGCTTCTAAACCTTTCACCGGCCCTCTGCCGTCCACCGAATTCTGCTCCATGGCTTCTAAACCTTTAACCGGCCCTCTGCCGTCCACCAAATTCTGCTCCATGGCTTCTAAACCTTTCACCGGCCCTCTGCCGTCCACCGAATTCTGCTCCATGGCTTAGAAACCTTTCACCGGCCCTCTGCCGTCCACCGAATTCTGCTCCATGGCTTCTAAACCTTTCACCGGCCCTCTGCCGTCCACCGAATTCTGCTCCATGGCTTCTAAACCTTTCACCGGCCATCTGCCGTCCACCGAATTCTGCTCCATGGCTTCTAAACCTTTCACCGGCCCTCTGCCGTCCACCGAATTCTGCTCCATGGCTTCTAAACCTTTCACCGGCCCTCTGCCGTCCACCGAATTCTGCTCCATGGCTTCTAAACCTTTCACCGGCCCTCTGCCATCCACCGAATTCTGCTCCATGGCTTCTAAACCTTTCACCGGCCCTCTGCCGTCCACCGAATTCTGCTCCATGGCTTCTAAACCTTTCACCGGCCCTCTGCCGTCCACCGAATTCTGCTCCATGGCTTCTAAACCTTTCACCGGCCCTCTGCCGTCCACCGAATTCTGCTCCATGGCTTCTAAACCGTTCACCGGCCCTCTGCCGTCCACCGAATTCTGCTCCATGGCTTCTAAACCTTTCACCGGCACTCTGCCGTCCACCGAATTCTGCTCCATGGCTTCTAAACCTTTCACCGGCCCTCTGCCGTCCACCGAATTCTGCTCCATGGCTTCTAAACCTTTCACCGGCCCTCTGCCGTCCACCGAATTCTGCTCCATGGCTTCTAAACCTTTCCAGTTTTTTCCAGTTTTTTCCACTTTTATCCAGTTTTATGGTGGAAAAAGGTGGGAAAAGGTGGAAAAACGTGGAAGAAATTGGAAAAAGTGGAAAAAGTGGAAAAATGTGGGAAAATGTGGGAAAAAGGTGGGAAAAAAAGTGGAAAAAGGAGTGGAAAAAAGTGGAAAAAACTGGATAAAACTGGTAAAAACTCAACTCAACTCATCAACTCATCAACTCAACTCATCAACTCATCAACTCAACTCATCAACTCAACTCCTCAACTCACGGCCCTCTGCCGTCCACCGAATTCTGCTCCATGGCTTCTAAACCTTTCACCGGCCCTCTGCCGTCCACCGAATTCTGCTCCATGGCTTCTAAACCTTTCACCGGCCCTCTGCCGTCCACCGAATTCTGCTCCATGGCTTCTAAACCTTTCACCGGCCCTCTGCCGTCCACCGAATTCTGCTCCATGGCTTCTAAACCTTTCACCGGCCCTCTGCCGTCCACCGAATTCTGCTCCATGGCTTCTAAACCTTTAACCGGCCCTCTGCCGTCCACCGAATTCTGCTCCATGGCTTCTAAACCTTTCACCGGCCCTCTGCCGTCCACCGAATTCTGCTCCATGGCTTCTAAACCTTTCACCGGCCCTCTGCCGTCCACCGAATTCTGCTCCATGGCTTCTAAACCTTTCACCGGCCCTCTGCCGTCCACCGAATTCTGCTCCATGGCTTCTAAACCTTTCACCGGCCCTCTGCCGTCCACCGAATTCTGCTCCATGGCTTCTAAACCTTTCACCGGCCCTCTGCCGTCCACCGAATTCTGCTCCATGGCTTCTAAACCTTTCACCGGCCCTCTGCCGTCCACCGAATTCTGCTCCATGGCTTCTAAACCTTTCACCGGCCCTCTGCCGTCCACCGAATTCTGCTCCATGGCTTCTAAACCTTTCACCGGCCCTCTGCCGTCCACCGAATTCTGCTCCATGGCTTCTAAACCTTTAACCGGCCCTCTGCCGTCCACCAAATTCTGCTCCATGGCTTCTAAACCTTTCACCGGCCCTCTGCCGTCCACCGAATTCTGCTCCATGGCTTAGAAACCTTTCACCGGCCCTCTGCCGTCCACCGAATTCTGCTCCATGGCTTCTAAACCTTTCCAGTTTTTTCCACTTTTTTCCACTTTTATCCAGTTTTATGGTGGAAAAATGTGGGAAAAGGTGGAAAAACGTGGAAGAAATTGGAAAAAGTGGAAAAAGTGGAAAAATTTGGGAAAATGTGGGAAAAAGGTGGGAAAAAAAGTGGAAAAAGGAGTGGAAAAAAGTGGAAAAAAGTGGATAAAACTGGATAAAACTCAACTCAACTCATCAACTCATCAACTCAACTCATCAACTCATCAACTCAACTCATCAACTCAACTCCTCAACTCACGGCCCTCTGCCGTCCACCGAATTCTGCTCCATGGCTTCTAAACCTTTCACCGGCCCTCTGCCGTCCACCGAATTCTGCTCCATGGCTTCTAAACCTTTCACCGGCCCTCTGCCGTCCACCGAATTCTGCTCCATGGCTTCTAAACCTTTCACCGGCCCTCTGCCGTCCACCGAATTCTGCTCCATGGCTTCTAAACCTTTCACCGGCCCTCTGCCGTCCACCGAATTCTGCTCCATGGCTTCTAAACCTTTCACCGGCCCTCTGCCGTCCACCGAATTCTGCTCCATGGCTTCTAAACCTTTAACCGGCCCTCTGCCGTCCACCGAATTCTGCTCCATGGCTTCTAAACCTTTCACCGGCCCTCTGCCGTCCACCGAATTCTGCTCCATGGCTTCTAAACCTTTCACCGGCCCTCTGCCGTCCACCGAATTCTGCTCCATGGCTTCTAAACCTTTCACCGGCCCTCTGCCGTCCACCGAATTCTGCTCCATGGCTTCTAAACCTTTAACCGGCCCTCTGCCGTCCACCGAATTCTGCTCCATGGCTTCTAAACCTTTCACCGGCCCTCTGCCGTCCACCGAATTCTGCTCCATGGCTTCTAAACCTTTCACCGGCCCTCTGCCGTCCACCGAATTCTGCTCCATGGCTTCTAAACCTTTCCAGTTTTTTCCAGTTTTTTCCACTTTTATCCAGTTTTATGGTGGAAAAAGGTGGGAAAAGGTGGAAAAACGTGGAAGAAATTGGAAAAAGTGGAAAAAGTGGAAAAATGTGGGAAAATGTGGGAAAAAGGTGGGAAAAAAAGTGGAAAAAGGAGTGGAAAAAACTGGAAAAAACTGGATAAAACTGGTAAAAACTCAACTCAACTCATCAACTCATCAACTCAACTCATCAACTCATCAACTCAACTCATCAACTCAACTCCTCAACTCACGGCCCTCTGTCGTCCACCGAATTCTGCTCCATGGCTTCTAAACCTTTCACCGGCCCTCTGCCGTCCACCGAATTCTGCTCCATGGCTTCTAAACCTTTCACCGGCCCTCTGCCGTCCACCGAATTCTGCTCCATGGCTTCTAAACCTTTCACCGGCCCTCTGCCGTCCACCGAATTCTGCTCCATGGCTTCTAAACCTTTCACCGGCCCTCTGCCGTCCACCGAATTCTGCTCCATGGCTTCTAAACCTTTCACCGGCCCTCTGCCGTCCACCGAATTCTGCTCCATGGCTTCTAAACCTTTCACCGGCCCTCTGCCGTCCACCGAATTCTGCTCCATGGCTTCTAAACCTTTCACCGGCCCTCTGCCGTCCACCGAATTCTGCTCCATGGCTTCTAAACCTTTCCACATTTGTCCACTTTTATCCAGTTTTATGGTGGAAAAAGGTGGAAAAACGTGGAAGAAATTGGAAAAAGTGGAAAAAGTGGAAAAAAGTGAGAAAATATGGGGAAAAGGTGGGAAAAAAAGTGGAAAAAGGAGTGGAAAAAAACTGGATAAAACTGGATATAACTCAACTCAACTCATCAACTCATCAACTCAACTCATCAACTCATCAACTCAACTCATCAACTCAACTCCTCAACTCACGGCCCTCTGCCGTCCACCGAATTCTGCTCCATGGCTTCTAAACCTTTCACCGGCCTTCTGCCGTCCACCGAATTCTGCTCCATGGCTTCTAAACCTTTCACCGGCCCTCTGCCGTCCACCGAATTCTGCTCCATGGCTTCTAAACCTTTAACCGGCCCTCTGCCGTCCACCGAATTCTGCTCCATGGCTTCTAAACCTTTCACCGGCCCTCTGCCGTCCACCGAATTCTGCTCCATGGCTTCTAAACCTTTCACCGGCCCTCTGCCGTCCACCGAATTCTGCTCCATGGCTTCTAAACCTTTCACCGGCCCTCTGCCGTCCACCGAATTCTGCTCCATGGCTTCTAAACCTTTCACCGGCCCTCTGCCGTCCACCGAATTCTGCTCCATGGCTTCTAAACCTTTCACCGGCCCTCTGCCGTCCACCGAATTCTGCTCCATGGCTTCTAAACCTTTAACCGGCCCTCTGCCGTCCACCGAATTCTGCTCCATGGCTTCTAAACCTTTCACCGGCCCTCTGCCGTCCACCGAATTCTGCTCCATGGCTTCTAAACCTTTCACCGGCCCTCTGCCGTCCACCGAATTCTGCTCCATGGCTTCTAAACCTTTCCAGTTTTTTCCAGTTTTTTCCACTTTTATCCAGTTTTATGGTGGAAAAAGGTGGGAAAAGGTGGAAAAACGTGGAAGAAATTGGAAAAAGTGGAAAAAGTGGAAAAATGTGGGAAAATGTGGGAAAAAGGTGGGAAAAAAAGTGGAAAAAGGAGTGGAAAAAACTGGAAAAAACTGGATAAAACTGGTAAAAACTCAACTCAACTCATCAACTCATCAACTCAACTCATCAACTCATCAACTCAACTCATCAACTCAACTCCTCAACTCACGGCCCTCTGCCGTCCACCGAATTCTGCTCCATGGCTTCTAAACCTTTCACCGGCCCTCTGCCGTCCACCGAATTCTGCTCCATGGCTTCTAAACCTTTCACCGGCCCTCTGCCGTCCACCGAATTCTGCTCCATGGCTTCTAAACCTTTCACCGGCCCTCTGCCGTCCACCGAATTCTGCTCCATGGCTTCTAAACCTTTCACCGGCCCTCTGCCGTCCACCGAATTCTGCTCCATGGCTTCTAAACCTTTCACCGGCCCTCTGCCGTCCACCGAATTCTGCTCCATGGCTTCTAAACCTTTCCACATTTTTCCACTTTTATCCAGTTTTATGGTGGAAAAAGGTGGAAAAACGTGGAAGAAATTGGAAAAAGTGGAAAAAGTGGAAAAAAGTGAGAAAATATGGGGAAAAGGTGGGAAAAAAAGTGGAAAAAGGAGTGGAAAAAAACTGGATAAAACTGGATATAACTCAACTCAACTCATCAACTCATCAACTCAACTCATCAACTCATCAACTCAACTCATCAACTCAACTCCTCAACTCACGGCCCTCTGCCGTCCACCGAATTCTGCTCCATGGCTTCTAAACCTTTCACCGGCCCTCTGCCGTCCACCGAATTCTGCTCCATGGCTTCTAAACCTTTCACCGGCCCTCTGCCGTCCACCGAATTCTGCTCCATGGCTTCTAAACCTTTCACCGGCCCTCTGCCGTCCACCGAATTCTGCTCCATGGCTTCTAAACCTTTCACCGGCCCTCTGCCGTCCACCGAATTCTGCTCCATGGCTTCTAAACCTTTCACCGGCCCTCTGCCGTCCACCGAATTCTGCTCCATGGCTTCTAAACCTTTCACCGGCCCTCTGCCGTCCACCGAATTCTGCTCCATGGCTTCTAAACCTTTCACCGGCCCTCTGCCGTCCACCGAATTCTGCTCCATGGCTTCTAAACCTTTCACCGGCCCTCTGCCGTCCACCGAATTCTGCTCCATGGCTTCTAAACCTTTCACCGGCCCTCTGCCGTCCACCGAATTCTGCTCCATGGCTTCTAAACCTTTAACCGGCCCTCTGCCGTCCACCAAATTCTGCTCCATGGCTTCTAAACCTTTCACCGGCCCTCTGCCGTCCACCGAATTCTGCTCCATGGCTTAGAAACCTTTCACCGGCCCTCTGCCGTCCACCGAATTCTGCTCCATGGCTTCTAAACCTTTCCAGTTTTTTCCACTTTTTTCCACTTTTATCCAGTTTTATGGTGGAAAAATGTGGGAAAAGGTGGAAAAACGTGGAAGAAATTGGAAAAAGTGGAAAAAGTGGAAAAATTTGGGAAAATGTGGGAAAAAGGTGGGAAAAAAAGTGGAAAAAGGAGTGGAAAAAAGTGGAAAAAAGTGGATAAAACTGGATAAAACTCAACTCAACTCATCAACTCATCAACTCAACTCATCAACTCATCAACTCAACTCATCAACTCAACTCCTCAACTCACGGCCCTCTGCCGTCCACCGAATTCTGCTCCATGGCTTCTAAACCTTTCACCGGCCCTCTGCCGTCCACCGAATTCTGCTCCATGGCTTCTAAACCTTTCACCGGCCCTCTGCCGTCCACCGAATTCTGCTCCATGGCTTCTAAACCTTTCACCGGCCTTCTGCCGTCCACCGAATTCTGCTCCATGGCTTCTAAACCTTTCACCGGCCCTCTGCCGTCCACCGAATTCTGCTCCATGGCTTCTAAACCTTTCACCGGCCCTCTGCCGTCCACCGAATTCTGCTCCATGGCTTCTAAACCTTTAACCGGCCCTCTGCCGTCCACCGAATTCTGCTCCATGGCTTCTAAACCTTTCACCGGCCCTCTGCCGTCCACCGAATTCTGCTCCATGGCTTCTAAACCTTTCACCGGCCCTCTGCCGTCCACCGAATTCTGCTCCATGGCTTCTAAACCTTTCACCGGCCATCTGCCGTCCACCGAATTCTGCTCCATGGCTTCTAAACCTTTCACCGGCCCTCTGCCGTCCACCGAATTCTGCTCCATGGCTTCTAAACCTTTCACCGGCCCTCTGCCGTCCACCGAATTCTGCTCCATGGCTTCTAAACCTTTCACCGGCCCTCTGCCATCCACCGAATTCTGCTCCATGGCTTCTAAACCTTTCACCGGCCCTCTGCCGTCCACCGAATTCTGCTCCATGGCTTCTAAACCTTTCACCGGCCCTCTGCCGTCCACCGAATTCTGCTCCATGGCTTCTAAACCTTTCACCGGCCCTCTGCCGTCCACCGAATTCTGCTCCATGGCTTCTAAACCTTTCACCGGCCCTCTGCCGTCCACCGAATTCTGCTCCATGGCTTCTAAACCTTTCACCGGCACTCTGCCGTCCACCGAATTCTGCTCCATGGCTTCTAAACCTTTCACCGGCCCTCTGCCGTCCACCGAATTCTGCTCCATGGCTTCTAAACCTTTCACCGGCCCTCTGCCGTCCACCGAATTCTGCTCCATGGCTTCTAAACCTTTCCAGTTTTTTCCAGTTTTTTCCACTTTTATCCAGTTTTATGGTGGAAAAAGGTGGGAAAAGGTGGAAAAACGTGGAAGAAATTGGAAAAAGTGGAAAAAGTGGAAAAATGTGGGAAAATGTGGGAAAAAGGTGGGAAAAAAAGTGGAAAAAGGAGTGGAAAAAAGTGGAAAAAACTGGATAAAACTGGTAAAAACTCAACTCAACTCATCAACTCATCAACTCAACTCATCAACTCATCAACTCAACTCATCAACTCAACTCCTCAACTCACGGCCCTCTGCCGTCCACCGAATTCTGCTCCATGGCTTCTAAACCTTTCACCGGCCCTCTGCCGTCCACCGAATTCTGCTCCATGGCTTCTAAACCTTTCACCGGCCCTCTGCCGTCCACCGAATTCTGCTCCATGGCTTCTAAACCTTTCACCGGCCCTCTGCCGTCCACCGAATTCTGCTCCATGGCTTCTAAACCTTTCACCGGCCCTCTGCCGTCCACCGAATTCTGCTCCATGGCTTCTAAACCTTTAACCGGCCCTCTGCCGTCCACCGAATTCTGCTCCATGGCTTCTAAACCTTTCACCGGCCCTCTGCCGTCCACCGAATTCTGCTCCATGGCTTCTAAACCTTTCACCGGCCCTCTGCCGTCCACCGAATTCTGCTCCATGGCTTCTAAACCTTTCCACTTTTTTCCACTTTTTTCCACTTTTATCCAGTTTTATGGTGGAAAAATGTGGGAAAAGGTGGAAAAACGTGGAAGAAATTGGAAAAAGTGGAAAAAGTGGAAACATTTGGGAAAATGTGGGAAAAAGGTGGGAAAAAAAGTGGAAAAAGGAGTGGAAAAAAGTGGAAAAAAGTGGATAAAACTGGATAAAACTCAACTCAACTCATCAACTCATCAACTCAACTCATCAACTCATCAACTCAACTCATCAACTCAACTCCTCAACTCACGGCCCTCTGCCGTCCACCGAATTCTGCTCCATGGCTTCTAAACCTTTCACCGGCCCTCTGCCGTCCACCGAATTCTGCTCCATGGTTTCTAAACCTTTCACCGGCCCTCTGCCGTCCACCGAATTCTGCTCCATGGCTTCTAAACCTTTCACCGGCCCTCTGCCGTCCACCGAATTCTGCTCCATGGCTTCTAAACCTTTCACCGGCCCTCTGCCGTCCACCGAATTCTGCTCCATGGCTTCTAAACCTTTCACCGGCCCTCTGCCGTCCACCGAATTCTGCTCCATGGCTTCTAAACCTTTCACCGGCCCTCTGCCGTCCACCGAATTCTGCTCCATGGCTTCTAAACCTTTCACCGGCCCTCTGCCGTCCACCGAATTCTGCTCCATGGCTTCTAAACCTTTCCAGTTTTTTCCAGTTTTTTCCACTTTTATCCAGTTTTATGGTGGAAAAAGGTGGGAAAAGGTGGAAAAACGTGGAAGAAATTGGAAAAAGTGGAAAAAGTGGAAAAATGTGGGAAAATGTGGGAAAAAGGTGGGAAAAAAAGTGGAAAAAGGAGTGGAAAAAACTGGAAAAAACTGGATAAAACTGGTAAAAACTCAACTCAACTCATCAACTCATCAACTCAACTCATCAACTCATCAACTCAACTCATCAACTCAACTCCTCAACTCACGGCCCTCTGCCGTCCACCGAATTCTGCTCCATGGCTTCTAAACCTTTCACCGGCCCTCTGCCGTCCACCGAATTCTGCTCCATGGCTTCTAAACCTTTCACCGGCCCTCTGCCGTCCACCGAATTCTGCTCCATGGCTTCTAAACCTTTCACCGGCCCTCTGCCGTCCACCGAATTCTGCTCCATGGCTTCTAAACCTTTCACCGGCCCTCTGCCGTCCACCGAATTCTGCTCCATGGCTTCTAAACCTTTCACCGGCCCTCTGCCGTCCACCGAATTCTGCTCCATGGCTTCTAAACCTTTCACCGGCCCTCTGCCGTCCACCGAATTCTGCTCCATGGCTTCTAAACCTTTCCACATTTTTCCACTTTTATCCAGTTTTATGGTGGAAAAAGGTGGGAAAAGGTGGAAAAACGTGGAAGAAATTGGAAAAAGTGGAAAAAGTGGAAAAAAGTGAGAAAATATGGGGAAAAGGTGGGAAAAAAGTGGAAAAAGGAGTGGAAAAAAACTGGATAAAACTGGATATAACTCAACTCAACTCATCAACTCATCAACTCAACTCATCAACTCATCAACTCAACTCATCAACTCAACTCCTCAACTCACGGCCCTCTGCCGTCCACCGAATTCTGCTCCATGGCTTCTAAACCTTTCACCGGCCCTCTGCCGTCCACCGAATTCTGCTCCATGGCTTCTAAACCTTTCACCGGCCCTCTGCCGTCCACAGAATTCTGCTCCATGGCTTCTAAACCTTTCACCGGCCCTCTGCCGTCCACCGAATTCTGCTCCATGGCTTCTAAACCTTTCACCGGCCCTCTGCCGTCCACCGAATTCTGCTCCATGGCTTCTAAACCTTTCACCGGCCCTCTGCCGTCCACCGAATTCTGCTCCATGGCTTCTAAACCTTTCACCGGCCCTCTGCCGTCCACCGAATTCTGCTCCATGGCTTCTAAACCTTTCACCGGCCCTCTGCCGTCCACCGAATTCTGCTCCATGGCTTCTAAACCTTTCACCGGCCCTCTGCCGTCCACCGAATTCTGCTCCATGGCTTCTAAACCTTTCACCGGCCCTCTGCCGTCCACCGAATTCTGCTCCATGGCTTCTAAACCTTTCACCGGCCCTCTGCCGTCCACCGAATTCTGCTCCATGGCTTCTAAACCTTTCACCGGCCCTCTGCCGTCCACCGAATTCTGCTCCATGGCTTCTAAACCTTTCACCGGCCCTCTGCCGTCCACCGAATTCTGCTCCATGGCTTCTAAACCTTTCACCGGCCCTCTGCCGTCCACCGAATTCTGCTCCATGGCTTCTAAACCTTTCACCGGCCCTCTGCCGTCCACCGAATTCTGCTCCATGGCTTCTAAACCTTTCCACATTTTTCCACTTTTATCCAGTTTTATGGTGGAAAAAGGTGGAAAAACGTGGAAGAAATTGGAAAAAGTGGAAAAAGTGGAAAAAAGTGAGAAAATATGGGGAAAAGGTGGGAAAAAAAGTGGAAAAAGGAGTGGAAAAAAACTGGATAAAACTGGATATAACTCAACTCAACTCATCAACTCATCAACTCAACTCATCAACTCATCAACTCAACTCATCAACTCAACTCCTCAACTCACGGCCCTCTGCCGTCCACCGAATTCTGCTCCATGGCTTCTAAACCTTTCACCGGCCCTCTGCCGTCCACCGAATTCTGCTCCATGGCTTCTAAACCTTTCACCGGCCCTCTGCCGTCCACCGAATTCTGCTCCATGGCTTCTAAACCTTTAACCGGCCCTCTGCCGTCCACCGAATTCTGCTCCATGGCTTCTAAACCTTTCACCGGCCCTCTGCCGTCCACCGAATTCTGCTCCATGGCTTCTAAACCTTTCACCGGCCCTCTGCCGTCCACCGAATTCTGCTCCATGGCTTCTAAACCTTTCACCGGCCCTCTGCCGTCCACCGAATTCTGCTCCATGGCTTCTAAACCTTTCACCGGCCCTCTGCCGTCCACCGAATTCTGCTCCATGGCTTCTAAACCTTTCACCGGCCCTCTGCCGTCCACCGAATTCTGCTCCATGGCTTCTAAACCTTTAACCGGCCCTCTGCCGTCCACCGAATTCTGCTCCATGGCTTCTAAACCTTTCACCGGCCCTCTGCCGTCCACCGAATTCTGCTCCATGGCTTCTAAACCTTTCACCGGCCCTCTGCCGTCCACCGAATTCTGCTCCATGGCTTCTAAACCTTTCCAGTTTTTTCCAGTTTTTTCCACTTTTATCCAGTTTTATGGTGGAAAAAGGTGGGAAAAGGTGGAAAAACGTGGAAGAAATTGGAAAAAGTGGAAAAAGTGGAAAAATGTGGGAAAATGTGGGAAAAAGGTGGGAAAAAAAGTGGAAAAAGGAGTGGAAAAAACTGGAAAAAACTGGATAAAACTGGTAAAAACTCAACTCAACTCATCAACTCATCAACTCAACTCATCAACTCATCAACTCAACTCATCAACTCAACTCCTCAACTCACGGCCCTCTGCCGTCCACCGAATTCTGCTCCATGGCTTCTAAACCTTTCACCGGCCCTCTGCCGTCCACCGAATTCTGCTCCATGGCTTCTAAACCTTTCACCGGCCCTCTGCCGTCCACCGAATTCTGCTCCATGGCTTCTAAACCTTTCACCGGCCCTCTGCCGTCCACCGAATTCTGCTCCATGGCTTCTAAACCTTTCACCGGCCCTCTGCCGTCCACCGAATTCTGCTCCATGGCTTCTAAACCTTTCACCGGCCCTCTGCCGTCCACCGAATTCTGCTCCATGGCTTCTAAACCTTTCACCGGCCCTCTGCCGTCCACCGAATTCTGCTCCATGGCTTCTAAACCTTTCACCGGCCCTCTGCCGTCCACCGAATTCTGCTCCATGGCTTCTAAACCTTTCACCGGCCCTCTGCCGTCCACCGAATTCTGCTCCATGGCTTCTAAACCTTTCACCGGCCCTCTGCCGTCCACCGAATTCTGCTCCATGGCTTCTAAACCTTTAACCGGCCCTCTGCCGTCCACCAAATTCTGCTCCATGGCTTCTAAACCTTTCACCGGCCCTCTGCCGTCCACCGAATTCTGCTCCATGGCTTAGAAACCTTTCACCGGCCCTCTGCCGTCCACCGAATTCTGCTCCATGGCTTCTAAACCTTTCACCGGCCCTCTGCCGTCCACCGAATTCTGCTCCATGGCTTCTAAACCTTTCACCGGCCATCTGCCGTCCACCGAATTCTGCTCCATGGCTTCTAAACCTTTCACCGGCCCTCTGCCGTCCACCGAATTCTGCTCCATGGCTTCTAAACCTTTCACCGGCCCTCTGCCGTCCACCGAATTCTGCTCCATGGCTTCTAAACCTTTCACCGGCCCTCTGCCATCCACCGAATTCTGCTCCATGGCTTCTAAACCTTTCACCGGCCCTCTGCCGTCCACCGAATTCTGCTCCATGGCTTCTAAACCTTTCACCGGCCCTCTGCCGTCCACCGAATTCTGCTCCATGGCTTCTAAACCTTTCACCGGCCCTCTGCCGTCCACCGAATTCTGCTCCATGGCTTCTAAACCGTTCACCGGCCCTCTGCCGTCCACCGAATTCTGCTCCATGGCTTCTAAACCTTTCACCGGCACTCTGCCGTCCACCGAATTCTGCTCCATGGCTTCTAAACCTTTCACCGGCCCTCTGCCGTCCACCGAATTCTGCTCCATGGCTTCTAAACCTTTCACCGGCCCTCTGCCGTCCACCGAATTCTGCTCCATGGCTTCTAAACCTTTCCAGTTTTTTCCAGTTTTTTCCACTTTTATCCAGTTTTATGGTGGAAAAAGGTGGGAAAAGGTGGAAAAACGTGGAAGAAATTGGAAAAAGTGGAAAAAGTGGAAAAATGTGGGAAAATGTGGGAAAAAGGTGGGAAAAAAAGTGGAAAAAGGAGTGGAAAAAAGTGGAAAAAACTGGATAAAACTGGTAAAAACTCAACTCAACTCATCAACTCATCAACTCAACTCATCAACTCATCAACTCAACTCATCAACTCAACTCCTCAACTCACGGCCCTCTGCCGTCCACCGAATTCTGCTCCATGGCTTCTAAACCTTTCACCGGCCCTCTGCCGTCCACCGAATTCTGCTCCATGGCTTCTAAACCTTTCACCGGCCCTCTGCCGTCCACCGAATTCTGCTCCATGGCTTCTAAACCTTTCACCGGCCCTCTGCCGTCCACCGAATTCTGCTCCATGGCTTCTAAACCTTTCACCGGCCCTCTGCCGTCCACCGAATTCTGCTCCATGGCTTCTAAACCTTTAACCGGCCCTCTGCCGTCCACCGAATTCTGCTCCATGGCTTCTAAACCTTTCACCGGCCCTCTGCCGTCCACCGAATTCTGCTCCATGGCTTCTAAACCTTTCACCGGCCCTCTGCCGTCCACCGAATTCTGCTCCATGGCTTCTAAACCTTTCACCGGCCCTCTGCCGTCCACCGAATTCTGCTCCATGGCTTCTAAACCTTTCACCGGCCCTCTGCCGTCCACCGAATTCTGCTCCATGGCTTCTAAACCTTTCACCGGCCCTCTGCCGTCCACCGAATTCTGCTCCATGGCTTCTAAACCTTTCACCGGCCCTCTGCCGTCCACCGAATTCTGCTCCATGGCTTCTAAACCTTTCACCGGCCCTCTGCCGTCCACCGAATTCTGCTCCATGGCTTCTAAACCTTTCACCGGCCCTCTGTCGTCCACCGAATTCTGCTCCATGGCTTCTAAACCTTTAACCGGCCCTCTGCCGTCCACCAAATTCTGCTCCATGGCTTCTAAACCTTTCACCGGCCCTCTGCCGTCCACCGAATTCTGCTCCATGGCTTAGAAACCTTTCACCGGCCCTCTGCCGTCCACCGAATTCTGCTCCATGGCTTCTAAACCTTTCCAGTTTTTTCCACTTTTTTCCACTTTTATCCAGTTTTATGGTGGAAAAATGTGGGAAAAGGTGGAAAAACGTGGAAGAAATTGGAAAAAGTGGAAAAAGTGGAAAAATTTGGGAAAATGTGGGAAAAAGGTGGGAAAAAAAGTGGAAAAAGGAGTGGAAAAAAGTGGAAAAAAGTGGATAAAACTGGATAAAACTCAACTCAACTCATCAACTCATCAACTCAACTCATCAACTCATCAACTCAACTCATCAACTCAACTCCTCAACTCACGGCCCTCTGCCGTCCACCGAATTCTGCTCCATGGCTTCTAAACCGTTCACCGGCCCTCTGCCGTCCACCGAATTCTGCTCCATGGCTTCTAAACCTTTCACCGGCACTCTGCCGTCCACCGAATTCTGCTCCATGGCTTCTAAACCTTTCACCGGCCCTCTGCCGTCCACCGAATTCTGCTCCATGGCTTCTAAACCTTTCACCGGCCCTCTGCCGTCCACCGAATTCTGCTCCATGGCTTCTAAACCTTTCCAGTTTTTTCCAGTTTTTTCCACTTTTATCCAGTTTTATGGTGGAAAAAGGTGGGAAAAGGTGGAAAAACGTGGAAGAAATTGGAAAAAGTGGAAAAAGTGGAAAAATGTGGGAAAATGTGGGAAAAAGGTGGGAAAAAAAGTGGAAAAAGGAGTGGAAAAAAGTGGAAAAAACTGGATAAAACTGGTAAAAACTCAACTCAACTCATCAACTCATCAACTCAACTCATCAACTCATCAACTCAACTCATCAACTCAACTCCTCAACTCACGGCCCTCTGCCGTCCACCGAATTCTGCTCCATGGCTTCTAAACCTTTCACCGGCCCTCTGCCGTCCACCGAATTCTGCTCCATGGCTTCTAAACCTTTCACCGGCCCTCTGCCGTCCACCGAATTCTGCTCCATGGCTTCTAAACCTTTCACCGGCCCTCTGCCGTCCACCGAATTCTGCTCCATGGCTTCTAAACCTTTCACCGGCCCTCTGCCGTCCACCGAATTCTGCTCCATGGCTTCTAAACCTTTAACCGGCCCTCTGCCGTCCACCGAATTCTGCTCCATGGCTTCTAAACCTTTCACCGGCCCTCTGCCGTCCACCGAATTCTGCTCCATGGCTTCTAAACCTTTCACCGGCCCTCTGCCGTCCACCGAATTCTGCTCCATGGCTTCTAAACCTTTCACCGGCCCTCTGCCGTCCACCGAATTCTGCTCCATGGCTTCTAAACCTTTCACCGGCCCTCTGCCGTCCACCGAATTCTGCTCCATGGCTTCTAAACCTTTCACCGGCCCTCTGCCGTCCACCGAATTCTGCTCCATGGCTTCTAAACCTTTCACCGGCCCTCTGCCGTCCACCGAATTCTGCTCCATGGCTTCTAAACCTTTCACCGGCCCTCTGCCGTCCACCGAATTCTGCTCCATGGCTTCTAAACCTTTCACCGGCCCTCTGTCGTCCACCGAATTCTGCTCCATGGCTTCTAAACCTTTAACCGGCCCTCTGCCGTCCACCAAATTCTGCTCCATGGCTTCTAAACCTTTCACCGGCCCTCTGCCGTCCACCGAATTCTGCTCCATGGCTTAGAAACCTTTCACCGGCCCTCTGCCGTCCACCGAATTCTGCTCCATGGCTTCTAAACCTTTCCAGTTTTTTCCACTTTTTTCCACTTTTATCCAGTTTTATGGTGGAAAAATGTGGGAAAAGGTGGAAAAACGTGGAAGAAATTGGAAAAAGTGGAAAAAGTGGAAAAATTTGGGAAAATGTGGGAAAAAGGTGGGAAAAAAAGTGGAAAAAGGAGTGGAAAAAAGTGGAAAAAAGTGGATAAAACTGGATAAAACTCAACTCAACTCATCAACTCATCAACTCAACTCATCAACTCATCAACTCAACTCATCAACTCAACTCCTCAACTCACGGCCCTCTGCCGTCCACCGAATTCTGCTCCATGGCTTCTAAACCTTTCACCGGCCCTCTGCCGTCCACCGAATTCTGCTCCATGGCTTCTAAACCTTTCACCGGCCCTCTGCCGTCCACCAAATTCTGCTCCATGGCTTCTAAACCTTTCACCGGCCCTCTGCCGTCCACCGAATTCTGCTCCATGGCTTCTAAACCTTTCACCGGCCCTCTGCCGTCCACCGAATTCTGCTCCATGGCTTCTAAACCTTTCACCGGCCCTCTGCCGTCCACCGAATTCTGCTCCATGGCTTCTAAACCTTTAACCGGCCCTCTGCCGTCCACCGAATTCTGCTCCATGGCTTCTAAACCTTTCACCGGCCCTCTGCCGTCCACCGAATTCTGCTCCATGGCTTCTAAACCTTTCACCGGCCATCTGCCGTCCACCGAATTCTGCTCCATGGCTTCTAAACCTTTCACCGGCCCTCTGCCGTCCACCGAATTCTGCTCCATGGCTTCTAAACCTTTCACCGGCCCTCTGCCGTCCACCGAATTCTGCTCCATGGCTTCTAAACCTTTCACCGGCCCTCTGCCATCCACCGAATTCTGCTCCATGGCTTCTAAACCTTTCACCGGCCCTCTGCCGTCCACCGAATTCTGCTCCATGGCTTCTAAACCTTTCACCGGCCCTCTGCCGTCCACCGAATTCTGCTCCATGGCTTCTAAACCTTTCACCGGCCCTCTGCCGTCCACCGAATTCTGCTCCATGGCTTCTAAACCTTTCACCGGCCCTCTGCCGTCCACCGAATTCTGCTCCATGGCTTCTAAACCTTTCACCGGCACTCTGCCGTCCACCGAATTCTGCTCCATGGCTTCTAAACCTTTCACCGGCCCTCTGCCGTCCACCGAATTCTGCTCCATGGCTTCTAAACCTTTCACCGGCCCTCTGCCGTCCACCGAATTCTGCTCCATGGCTTCTAAACCTTTCCAGTTTTTTCCAGTTTTTTCCACTTTTATCCAGTTTTATGGTGGAAAAAGGTGGGAAAAGGTGGAAAAACGTGGAAGAAATTGGAAAAAGTGGAAAAAGTGGAAAAATGTGGGAAAATGTGGGAAAAAGGTGGGAAAAAAAGTGGAAAAAGGAGTGGAAAAAAGTGGAAAAAACTGGATAAAACTGGTAAAAACTCAACTCAACTCATCAACTCATCAACTCAACTCATCAACTCATCAACTCAACTCATCAACTCAACTCCTCAACTCACGGCCCTCTGCCGTCCACCGAATTCTGCTCCATGGCTTCTAAACCTTTCACCGGCCCTCTGCCGTCCACCGAATTCTGCTCCATGGCTTCTAAACCTTTCACCGGCCCTCTGCCGTCCACCGAATTCTGCTCCATGGCTTCTAAACCTTTCACCGGCCCTCTGCCGTCCACCGAATTCTGCTCCATGGCTTCTAAACCTTTCACCGGCCCTCTGCCGTCCACCGAATTCTGCTCCATGGCTTCTAAACCTTTAACCGGCCCTCTGCCGTCCACCGAATTCTGCTCCATGGCTTCTAAACCTTTCACCGGCCCTCTGCCGTCCACCGAATTCTGCTCCATGGCTTCTAAACCTTTCACCGGCCCTCTGCCGTCCACCGAATTCTGCTCCATGGCTTCTAAACCTTTCCAGTTTTTTCCACTTTTTTCCACTTTTATCCAGTTTTATGGTGGGAAAATGTGGGAAAAGGTGGAAAAACGTGGAAGAAATTGGAAAAAGTGGAAAAAGTGGAAACATTTGGGAAAATGTGGGAAAAAGGTGGGAAAAAAAGTGGAAAAAGGAGTGGAAAAAAGTGGAAAAAAGTGGATAAAACTGGATAAAACTCAACTCAACTCATCAACTCATCAACTCAACTCATCAACTCATCAACTCAACTCATCAACTCAACTCCTCAACTCACGGCCCTCTGCCGTCCACCGAATTCTGCTCCATGGCTTCTAAACCTTTCACCGGCCCTCTGCCGTCCACCGAATTCTGCTCCATGGTTTCTAAACCTTTCACCGGCCCTCTGCCGTCCACCGAATTCTGCTCCATGGCTTCTAAACCTTTCACCGGCCCTCTGCCGTCCACCGAATTCTGCTCCATGGCTTCTAAACCTTTCACCGGCCCTCTGCCGTCCACCGAATTCTGCTCCATGGCTTCTAAACCTTTCACCGGCCCTCTGCCGTCCACCGAATTCTGCTCCATGGCTTCTAAACCTTTCACCGGCCCTCTGCCGTCCACCGAATTCTGCTCCATGGCTTCTAAACCTTTCACCGGCCCTCTGCCGTCCACCGAATTCTGCTCCATGGCTTCTAAACCTTTCCAGTTTTTTCCAGTTTTTTCCACTTTTATCCAGTTTTATGGTGGAAAAGGGTGGGAAAAGGTGGAAAAACGTGGAAGAAATTGGAAAAAGTGGAAAAAGTGGAAAAATGTGGGAAAATGTGGGAAAAAGGTGGGAAAAAAAGTGGAAAAAGGAGTGGAAAAAACTGGAAAAAACTGGATAAAACTGGTAAAAACTCAACTCAACTCATCAACTCATCAACTCAACTCATCAACTCATCAACTCAACTCATCAACTCAACTCCTCAACTCACGGCCCTCTGCCGTCCACCGAATTCTGCTCCATGGCTTCTAAACCTTTCACCGGCCCTCTGCCGTCCACCGAATTCTGCTCCATGGCTTCTAAACCTTTCACCGGCCCTCTGCCGTCCACCGAATTCTGCTCCATGGCTTCTAAACCTTTCACCGGCCCTCTGCCGTCCACCGAATTCTGCTCCATGGCTTCTAAACCTTTCACCGGCCCTCTGCCGTCCACCGAATTCTGCTCCATGGCTTCTAAACCTTTCACCGACCCTCTGCCGTCCACCGAATTCTGCTCCATGGCTTCTAAACCTTTCACCGGCCCTCTGCCGTCCACCGAATTCTGCTCCATGGCTTCTAAACCTTTCCACATTTTTCCACTTTTATCCAGTTTTATGGTGGAAAAAGGTGGGAAAAGGTGGAAAAACGTGGAAGAAATTGGAAAAAGTGGAAAAAGTGGAAAAAAGTGAGAAAATATGGGGAAAAGGTGGGAAAAAAAGTGGAAAAAGGAGTGGAAAAAAACTGGATAAAACTGGATATAACTCAACTCAACTCATCAACTCATCAACTCAACTCATCAACTCATCAACTCAACTCATCAACTCAACTCCTCAACTCACGGCCCTCTGCCGTCCACCGAATTCTGCTCCATGGCTTCTAAACCTTTCACCGGCCCTCTGCCGTCCACCGAATTCTGCTCCATGGCTTCTAAACCTTTCACCGGCCCTCTGCCATCCACAGAATTCTGCTCCATGGCTTCTAAACCTTTCACCGGCCCTCTGCCGTCCACCGAATTCTGCTCCATGGCTTCTAAACCTTTCACCGGCCCTCTGCCGTCCACCGAATTCTGCTCCATGGCTTCTAAACCTTTCACCGGCCCTCTGCCGTCCACCGAATTCTGCTCCATGGCTTCTAAACCTTTCACCGGCCCTCTGCCGTCCACCGAATTCTGCTCCATGGCTTCTAAACCTTTCACAGGCCCTCTGCCGTCCACCGAATTCTGCTCCATGGCTTCTAAACCTTTCACCGGCCCTCTGCCGTCCACCGAATTCTGCTCCATGGCTTCTAAACCTTTAACCGGCCCTCTGCCGTCCACCGAATTCTGCTCCATGGCTTCTAAACCTTTCACCGGCCCTCTGCCGTCCACCGAATTCTGCTCCATGGCTTCTAAACCTTTCACCGGCCCTCTGCCGTCCACCGAATTCTGCTCCATGGCTTCTAAACCTTTAACCGGCCCTCTGCCGTCCACCGAATTCTGCTCCATGGCTTCTAAACCTTTCACCGGCCCTCTGCCGTCCACCGAATTCTGCTCCATGGCTTCTAAACCTTTCACCGGCCCTCTGCCGTCCACCGAATTCTGCTCCATGGCTTCTAAACCTTTCCAGTTTTTTCCACTTTTTTCCACTTTTATCCAGTTTTATGGTGGAAAAATGTGGGAAAAGGTGGAAAAACGTGGAAGAAATTGGAAAAAGTGGAAAAAGTGGAAAAATGTGGGAAAATGTGTGAAAAAGGTGGGGAAAAAAGTGGAAAAAGGAGTGGAAAAAAGTGGAAAAAAGTGGATAAAACTGGATAAAACTCAACTCAACTCATCAACTCATCAACTCAACTCATCAACTCATCAACTCAACTCATCAACTCAACTCCTCAACTCACGGCCCTCTGCCGTCCACCGAATTCTGCTCCATGGCTTCTAAACCTTTCACCGGCCCTCTGCCGTCCACCGAATTCTGCTCCATGGCTTCTAAACCTTTCACCGGCCCTCTGCCGTCCACCGAATTCTGCTCCATGGCTTCTAAACCTTTCACCGGCCCTCTGCCGTCCACCGAATTCTGCTCCATGGCTTCTAAACCTTTCACCGGCCCTCTGCCGTCCACCGAATTCTGCTCCATGGCTTCTAAACCTTTAACCGGCCCTCTGCCGTCCACCAAATTCTGCTCCATGGCTTCTAAACCTTTCACCGGCCCTCTGCCGTCCACCGAATTCTGCTCCATGGCTTAGAAACCTTTCACCGGCCCTCTGCCGTCCACCGAATTCTGCTCCATGGCTTCTAAACCTTTCCAGTTTTTTCCACTTTTTTGCACTTTTATCCAGTTTTATGGTGGAAAAATGTGGGAAAAGGTGGAAAAACGTGGAAGAAATTGGAAAAAGTGGAAAAAGTGGAAAAATTTGGGAAAATGTGGGAAAAAGGTGGGAAAAAAAGTGGAAAAAGGAGTGGAAAAAAGTGGAAAAAAAGTGGATAAAACTGGATAAAACTCAACTCAACTCATCAACTCATCAACTCAACTCATCAACTCATCAACTCAACTCATCAACTCAACTCCTCAACTCACGGCCCTCTGCCGTCCACCGAATTCTGCTCCATGGCTTCTAAACCTTTCACCGGCCCTCTGCCGTCCACCGAATTCTGATCCATGGCTTCTAAACCTTTCACCGGCCCTCTGCCGTCCACCGAATTCTGCTCCATGGCTTCTAAACCTTTCACCGGCCCTCTGCCGTCCACCGAATTCTGCTCCATGGCTTCTAAACCTTTCACCGGCCCTCTGCCGTCCACCGAATTCTGCTCCATGGCTTCTAAACCTTTCACCGGCCCTCTGCCGTCCACCGAATTCTGCTCCATGGCTTCTAAACCTTTCACCGGCCCTCTGCCGTCCACCGAATTCTGCTCCATGGCTTCTAAACCTTTCACCGGCCCTCTGCCGTCCACCGAATTCTGCTCCATGGCTTCTAAACCTTTCACCGGCCCTCTGCCGTCCACCGAATTCTGCTCCATGGCTTCTAAACCTTTCACCGGCCCTCTGCCGTCCACCGAATTCTGCTCCATGGCTTCTAAACCTTTAACCGGCCCTCTGCCGTCCACCGAATTCTGCTCCATGGCTTCTAAACCTTTCACCGGCCCTCTGCCGTCCACCGAATTCTGCTCCATGGCTTCTAAACCTTTCACCGGCCCTCTGCCGTCCACCGAATTCTGCTCCATGGCTTCTAAACCTTTCACCGGCCCTCTGCCGTCCACCGAATTCTGCTCCATGGCTTCTAAACCTTTCACCGGCCCTCTGCCGTCCACCGAATTCTGCTCCATGGCTTCTAAACCTTTCACCGGCCCTCTGCCGTCCACCGAATTCTGCTCCATGGCTTCTAAACCTTTCACCGGCCCTCTGCCGTCCACCGAATTCTGCTCCATGGCTTCTAAACCTTTCACCGGCCCTCTGCCGTCCACCGAATTCTGCTCCATGGCTTCTAAACCTTTCACCGGCCCTCTGTCGTCCACCGAATTCTGCTCCATGGCTTCTAAACCTTTAACCGGCCCTCTGCCGTCCACCAAATTCTGCTCCATGGCTTCTAAACCTTTCACCGGCCCTCTGCCGTCCACCGAATTCTGCTCCATGGCTTAGAAACCTTTCACCGGCCCTCTGCCGTCCACCGAATTCTGCTCCATGGCTTCTAAACCTTTCCAGTTTTTTCCACTTTTTTCCACTTTTATCCAGTTTTATGGTGGAAAAATGTGGGAAAAGGTGGAAAAACGTGGAAGAAATTGGAAAAAGTGGAAAAAGTGGAAAAATTTGGGAAAATGTGGGAAAAAGGTGGGAAAAAAGTGGAAAAAGGAGTGGAAAAAAGTGGAAAAAAGTGGATAAAACTGGATAAAACTCAACTCAACTCATCAACTCATCAACTCAACTCATCAACTCATCAACTCAACTCATCAACTCAACTCCTCAACTCACGGCCCTCTGCCGTCCACCGAATTCTGCTCCATGGCTTCTAAACCTTTCACCGGCCCTCTGCCGTCCACCGAATTCTGCTCCATGGCTTCTAAACCTTTCACCGGCCCTCTGCCGTCCACCGAATTCTGCTCCATGGCTTCTAAACCTTTCACCGGCCCTCTGCCGTCCACCGAATTCTGCTCCATGGCTTCTAAACCTTTCACCGGCCCTCTGCCGTCCACCGAATTCTGCTCCATGGCTTCTAAACCTTTCACCGGCCCTCTGCCGTCCACCGAATTCTGCTCCATGGCTTCTAAACCTTTAACCGGCCCTCTGCCGTCCACCGAATTCTGCTCCATGGCTTCTAAACCTTTCACCGGCCCTCTGCCGTCCACCGAATTCTGCTCCATGGCTTCTAAACCTTTCACCGGCCATCTGCCGTCCACCGAATTCTGCTCCATGGCTTCTAAACCTTTCACCGGCCCTCTGCCGTCCACCGAATTCTGCTCCATGGCTTCTAAACCTTTCACCGGCCCTCTGCCGTCCACCGAATTCTGCTCCATGGCTTCTAAACCTTTCACCGGCCCTCTGCCATCCACCGAATTCTGCTCCATGGCTTCTAAACCTTTCACCGGCCCTCTGCCGTCCACCGAATTCTGCTCCATGGCTTCTAAACCTTTCACCGGCCCTCTGCCGTCCACCGAATTCTGCTCCATGGCTTCTAAACCTTTCACCGGCCCTCTGCCGTCCACCGAATTCTGCTCCATGGCTTCTAAACCTTTCACCGGCCCTCTGCCGTCCACCGAATTCTGCTCCATGGCTTCTAAACCTTTCACCGGCACTCTGCCGTCCACCGAATTCTGCTCCATGGCTTCTAAACCTTTCACCGGCCCTCTGCCGTCCACCGAATTCTGCTCCATGGCTTCTAAACCTTTCACCGGCCCTCTGCCGTCCACCGAATTCTGCTCCATGGCTTCTAAACCTTTCCAGTTTTTTCCAGTTTTTTCCACTTTTATCCAGTTTTATGGTGGAAAAAGGTGGGAAAAGGTGGAAAAACGTGGAAGAAATTGGAAAAAGTGGAAAAAGTGGAAAAATGTGGGAAAATGTGGGAAAAAGGTGGGAAAAAAAGTGGAAAAAGGAGTGGAAAAAAGTGGAAAAAACTGGATAAAACTGGTAAAAACTCAACTCAACTCATCAACTCATCAACTCAACTCATCAACTCATCAACTCAACTCATCAACTCAACTCCTCAACTCACGGCCCTCTGCCGTCCACCGAATTCTGCTCCATGGCTTCTAAACCTTTCACCGGCCCTCTGCCGTCCACCGAATTCTGCTCCATGGCTTCTAAACCTTTCACCGGCCCTCTGCCGTCCACCGAATTCTGCTCCATGGCTTCTAAACCTTTCACCGGCCCTCTGCCGTCCACCGAATTCTGCTCCATGGCTTCTAAACCTTTAACCGGCCCTCTGCCGTCCACCGAATTCTGCTCCATGGCTTCTAAACCTTTCACCGGCCCTCTGCCGTCCACCGAATTCTGCTCCATGGCTTCTAAACCTTTCACCGGCCCTCTGCCGTCCACCGAATTCTGCTCCATGGCTTCTAAACCTTTCACCGGCCCTCTGCCGTCCACCGAATTCTGCTCCATGGCTTCTAAACCTTTCCAGTTTTTTCCACTTTTTTCCACTTTTATCCAGTTTTATGGTGGGAAAATGTGGGAAAAGGTGGAAAAACGTGGAAGAAATTGGAAAAAGTGGAAAAAGTGGAAACATTTGGGAAAATGTGGGAAAAAGGTGGGAAAAAAAGTGGAAAAAGGAGTGGAAAAAAGTGGAAAAAAGTGGATAAAACTGGATAAAACTCAACTCAACTCATCAACTCATCAACTCAACTCATCAACTCATCAACTCAACTCATCAACTCAACTCCTCAACTCACGGCCCTCTGCCGTCCACCGAATTCTGCTCCATGGCTTCTAAACCTTTCACCGGCCCTCTGCCGTCCACCGAATTCTGCTCCATGGTTTCTAAACCTTTCACCGGCCCTCTGCCGTCCACCGAATTCTGCTCCATGGCTTCTAAACCTTTCACCGGCCCTCTGCCGTCCACCGAATTCTGCTCCATGGCTTCTAAACCTTTCACCGGCCCTCTGCCGTCCACCGAATTCTGCTCCATGGCTTCTAAACCTTTCACCGGCCCTCTGCCGTCCACCGAATTCTGCTCCATGGCTTCTAAACCTTTCACCGGCCCTCTGCCGTCCACCGAATTCTGCTCCATGGCTTCTAAACCTTTCACCGGCCCTCTGCCGTCCACCGAATTCTGCTCCATGGCTTCTAAACCTTTCCAGTTTTTTCCAGTTTTTTCCACTTTTATCCAGTTTTATGGTGGAAAAGGGTGGGAAAAGGTGGAAAAACGTGGAAGAAATTGGAAAAAGTGGAAAAAGTGGAAAAATGTGGGAAAATGTGGGAAAAAGGTGGGAAAAAAAGTGGAAAAAGGAGTGGAAAAAACTGGAAAAAACTGGATAAAACTGGTAAAAACTCAACTCAACTCATCAACTCATCAACTCAACTCATCAACTCATCAACTCAACTCATCAACTCAACTCCTCAACTCACGGCCCTCTGCCGTCCACCGAATTCTGCTCCATGGCTTCTAAACCTTTCACCGGCCCTCTGCCGTCCACCGAATTCTGCTCCATGGCTTCTAAACCTTTCACCGGCCCTCTGCCGTCCACCGAATTCTGCTCCATGGCTTCTAAACCTTTCACCGGCCCTCTGCCGTCCACCGAATTCTGCTCCATGGCTTCTAAACCTTTCACCGGCCCTCTGCCGTCCACCGAATTCTGCTCCATGGCTTCTAAACCTTTCACCGACCCTCTGCCGTCCACCGAATTCTGCTCCATGGCTTCTAAACCTTTCACCGGCCCTCTGCCGTCCACCGAATTCTGCTCCATGGCTTCTAAACCTTTCCACATTTTTCCACTTTTATCCAGTTTTATGGTGGAAAAAGGTGGGAAAAGGTGGAAAAACGTGGAAGAAATTGGAAAAAGTGGAAAAAGTGGAAAAAAGTGAGAAATATATGGGGAAAAGGTGGGAAAAAAAGTGGAAAAAGGAGTGGAAAAAAACTGGATAAAACTGGATATAACTCAACTCAACTCATCAACTCATCAACTCAACTCATCAACTCATCAACTCAACTCATCAACTCAACTCCTCAACTCACGGCCCTCTGCCGTCCACCGAATTCTGCTCCATGGCTTCTAAACCTTTCACCGGCCCTCTGCCGTCCACCGAATTCTGCTCCATGGCTTCTAAACCTTTCACCGGCCCTCTGCCATCCACAGAATTCTGCTCCATGGCTTCTAAACCTTTCACCGGCCCTCTGCCGTCCACCGAATTCTGCTCCATGGCTTCTAAACCTTTCACCGGCCCTCTGCCGTCCACCGAATTCTGCTCCATGGCTTCTAAACCTTTCACCGGCCCTCTGCCGTCCACCGAATTCTGCTCCATGGCTTCTAAACCTTTCACCGGCCCTCTGCCGTACACTGAATTCTGCTCCATGGCTTCTAAACCTTTCACAGGCCCTCTGCCGTCCACCGAATTCTGCTCCATGGCTTCTAAACCTTTCACCGGCCCTCTGCCGTCCACCGAATTCTGCTCCATGGCTTCTAAACCTTTAACCGGCCCTCTGCCGTCCACCGAATTCTGCTCCATGGCTTCTAAACCTTTCACCGGCCCTCTGCCGTCCACCGAATTCTGCTCCATGGCTTCTAAACCTTTCACCGGCCCTCTGCCGTCCACCGAATTCTGCTCCATGGCTTCTAAACCTTTAACCGGCCCTCTGCCGTCCACCGAATTCTGCTCCATGGCTTCTAAACCTTTCACCGGCCCTCTGCCGTCCACCGAATTCTGCTCCATGGCTTCTAAACCTTTCACCGGCCCTCTGCCGTCCACCGAATTCTGCTCCATGGCTTCTAAACCTTTCCAGTTTTTTCCACTTTTTTCCACTTTTATCCAGTTTTATGGTGGAAAAATGTGGGAAAAGGTGGAAAAACGTGGAAGAAATTGGAAAAAGTGGAAAAAGTGGAAAAATGTGGGAAAATGTGTGAAAAAGGTGGGGAAAAAAGTGGAAAAAGGAGTGGAAAAAAGTGGAAAAAAGTGGATAAAACTGGATAAAACTCAACTCAACTCATCAACTCATCAACTCAACTCATCAACTCATCAACTCAACTCATCAACTCAACTCCTCAACTCACGGCCCTCTGCCGTCCACCGAATTCTGCTCCATGGCTTCTAAACCTTTCACCGGCCCTCTGCCGTCCACCGAATTCTGCTCCATGGCTTCTAAACCTTTCACCGGCCCTCTGCCGTCCACCGAATTCTGCTCCATGGCTTCTAAACCTTTCACCGGCCCTCTGCCGTCCACCGAATTCTGCTCCATGGCTTCTAAACCTTTCACCGGCCCTCTGCCGTCCACCGAATTCTGCTCCATGGCTTCTAAACCTTTAACCGGCCCTCTGCCGTCCACCAAATTCTGCTCCATGGCTTCTAAACCTTTCACCGGCCCTCTGCCGTCCACCGAATTCTGCTCCATGGCTTAGAAACCTTTCACCGGCCCTCTGCCGTCCACCGAATTCTGCTCCATGGCTTCTAAACCTTTCCAGTTTTTTCCACTTTTTTGCACTTTTATCCAGTTTTATGGTGGAAAAATGTGGGAAAAGGTGGAAAAACGTGGAAGAAATTGGAAAAAGTGGAAAAAGTGGAAAAATTTGGGAAAATGTGGGAAAAAGGTGGGAAAAAAAGTGGAAAAAGGAGTGGAAAAAAGTGGAAAAAAAGTGGATAAAACTGGATAAAACTCAACTCAACTCATCAACTCATCAACTCAACTCATCAACTCATCAACTCAACTCATCAACTCAACTCCTCAACTCACGGCCCTCTGCCGTCCACCGAATTCTGCTCCATGGCTTCTAAACCTTTCACCGGCCCTCTGCCGTCCACCGAATTCTGATCCATGGCTTCTAAACCTTTCACCGGCCCTCTGCCGTCCACCGAATTCTGCTCCATGGCTTCTAAACCTTTCACCGGCCCTCTGCCGTCCACCGAATTCTGCTCCATGGCTTCTAAACCTTTCACCGGCCCTCTGCCGTCCACCGAATTCTGCTCCATGGCTTCTAAACCTTTCACCGGCCCTCTGCCGTCCACCGAATTCTGCTCCATGGCTTCTAAACCTTTCACCGGCCCTCTGCCGTCCACCGAATTCTGCTCCATGGCTTCTAAACCTTTCACCGGCCCTCTGCCGTCCACCGAATTCTGCTCCATGGCTTCTAAACCTTTCACCGGCCCTCTGCCGTCCACCGAATTCTGCTCCATGGCTTCTAAACCTTTCACCGGCCCTCTGCCGTCCACCGAATTCTGCTCCATGGCTTCTAAACCTTTCCACATTTTTCCACTTTTATCCAGTTTTATGGTGGAAAAAGGTGGGAAAAGGTGGAAAAACGTGGAAGAAATTGGAAAAAGTGGAAAAAGTGGAAAAAAGTGAGAAAATATGGGGAAAAGGTGGGAAAAAAAGTGGAAAAAGGAGTGGAAAAAAACTGGATAAAACTGGATATAACTCAACTTAACTCATCAACTCATCAACTCAACTCATCAACTCATCAACTCAACTCATCAACTCAACTCCTCAACTCACGGCCCTCTGCCGTCCACCGAATTCTGCTCCATGGCTTCTAAACCTTTCACCGGCCCTCTGCCGTCCACCGAATTCTGCTCCATGGCTTCTAAACCTTTCACCGGCCCTCTGCCATCCACAGAATTCTGCTCCATGGCTTCTAAACCTTTCACCGGCCCTCTGCCGTCCACCGAATTCTGCTCCATGGCTTCTAAACCTTTCACCGGCCATCTGCCGTCCACCGAATTATGCTCCATGGCTTCTAAACCTTTCACCGGCCCTCTGCCGTCCACCGAATTCTGCTCCATGGCTTCTAAACCTTTCACCGGCCCTCTGCCGTCCACCGAATTCTGCTCCATGGCTTCTAAACCTTTCACCGGCCCTCTGCCGTCCACCGAATTCTGCTCCATGGCTTCTAAACCTTTCACAGGCCCTCTGCCGTCCACCGAATTCTGCTCCATGGCTTCTAAACCTTTCACCGGCCCTCTGCCGTCCACCGAATTCTGCTCCATGGCTTCTAAACCTTTAACCGGCCCTCTGCCGTCCACCGAATTCTGCTCCATGGCTTCTAAACCTTTCACCGGCCCTCTGCCGTCCACCGAATTCTGCTCCATGGCTTCTAAACCTTTCACCGGCCCTCTGCCGTCCACCGAATTCTGCTCCATGGCTTCTAAACCTTTAACCGGCCCTCTGCCGTCCACCGAATTCTGCTCCATGGCTTCTAAACCTTTCACCGGCCCTCTGCCGTCCACCGAATTCTGCTCCATGGCTTCTAAACCTTTCACCGGCCCTCTGCCGTCCACCGAATTCTGCTCCATGGCTTCTAAACCTTTCCAGTTTTTTCCACTTTTTTCCACTTTTATCCAGTTTTATGGTGGAAAAATGTGGGAAAAGGTGGAAAAACGTGGAAGAAATTGGAAAAAGTGGAAAAAGTGGAAAAATGTGGGAAAATGTGTGAAAAAGGTGGGGAAAAAAGTGGAAAAAGGAGTGGAAAAAAGTGGAAAAAAGTGGATAAAACTGGATAAAACTCAACTCAACTCATCAACTCATCAACTCAACTCATCAACTCATCAACTCAACTCATCAACTCAACTCCTCAACTCACGGCCCTCTGCCGTCCACCGAATTCTGCTCCATGGCTTCTAAACCTTTCACCGGCCCTCTGCCGTCCACCGAATTCTGCTCCATGGCTTCTAAACCTTTCACCGGCCCTCTGCCGTCCACCGAATTCTGCTCCATGGCTTCTAAACCTTTCACCGGCCCTCTGCCGTCCACCGAATTCTGCTCCATGGCTTCTAAACCTTTCACCGGCCCTCTGCCGTCCACCGAATTCTGCTCCATGGCTTCTAAACCTTTAACCGGCCCTCTGCCGTCCACCAAATTCTGCTCCATGGCTTCTAAACCTTTCACCGGCCCTCTGCCGTCCACCGAATTCTGCTCCATGGCTTAGAAACCTTTCACCGGCCCTCTGCCGTCCACCGAATTCTGCTCCATGGCTTCTAAACCTTTCCAGTTTTTTCCACTTTTTTGCACTTTTATCCAGTTTTATGGTGGACAAATGTGGGAAAAGGTGGAAAAACGTGGAAGAAATTGGAAAAAGTGGAAAAAGTGGAAAAATTTGGGAAAATGTGGGAAAAAGGTGGGAAAAAAAGTGGAAAAAGGAGTGGAAAAAAGTGGAAAAAAGTGGATAAAACTGGATAAAACTCAACTCAACTCATCAACTCATCAACTCAACTCATCAACTCATCAACTCAACTCATCAACTCAACTCCTCAACTCACGGCCCTCTGCCGTCCACCGAATTCTGCTCCATGGCTTCTAAACCTTTCACCGGCCCTCTGCCGTCCACCGAATTCTGATCCATGGCTTCTAAACCTTTCACCGGCCCTCTGCCGTCCACCGAATTCTGCTCCATGGCTTCTAAACCTTTCACCGGCCCTCTGCCGTCCACCGAATTCTGCTCCATGGCTTCTAAACCTTTCACCGGCCCTCTGCCGTCCACCGAATTCTGCTCCATGGCTTCTAAACCTTTCACCGGCCCTCTGCCGTCCACCGAATTCTGCTCCATGGCTTCTAAACCTTTCACCGGCCCTCTGCCGTCCACCGAATTCTGCTCCATGGCTTCTAAACCTTTCACCGGCCCTCTGCCGTCCACAGAATTCTGCTCCATGGCTTCTAAACCTTTCACCGGCCCTCTGCCGTCCACCGAATTCTGCTCCATGGCTTCTAAACCTTTCACCGGCCCTCTGCCGTCCACCGAATTCTGCTCCATGGCTTCTAAACCTTTCACAGGCCCTCTGCCGTCCACCGAATTCTGCTCCATGGCTTCTAAACCTTTCACCGGCCCTCTGCCGTCCACCGAATTCTGCTCCATGGCTTCTAAACCTTTAACCGGCCCTCTGCCGTCCACCGAATTCTGCTCCATGGCTTCTAAACCTTTCACCGGCCCTCTGCCGTCCACCGAATTCTGCTCCATGGCTTCTAAACCTTTCACCGGCCCTCTGCCGTCCACCGAATTCTGCTCCATGGCTTCTAAACCTTTAACCGGCCCTCTGCCGTCCACCGAATTCTGCTCCATGGCTTCTAAACCTTTCACCGGCCCTCTGCCGTCCACCGAATTCTGCTCCATGGCTTCTAAACCTTTCACCGGCCCTCTGCCGTCCACCGAATTCTGCTCCATGGCTTCTAAACCTTTCCAGTTTTTTCCAGTTTTTTCCACTTTTATCCAGTTTTATGGTGGAAAAATGTGGGAAAAGGTGGAAAAACGTGGAAGAAATTGGAAAAAGTGGAAAAAGTGGAAAAATGTGGGAAAATGTGTGAAAAAGGTGGGGAAAAAAGTGGAAAAAGGAGTGGAAAAAAGTGGAAAAAAGTGGATAAAACTGGATAAAACTCAACTCAACTCATCAACTCATCAACTCAACTCATCAACTCATCAACTCAACTCATCAACTCAAATCCTCAACTCACGGCCCTCTGCCGTCCACCGAATTCTGCTCCATGGCTTCTAAACCTTTCACCGGCCCTCTGCCGTCCACCGAATTCTGCTCCATGGCTTCTAAACCTTTCACCGGCCCTCTGCCGTCCACCGAATTCTGCTCCATGGCTTCTAAACCTTTCACCGGCCCTCTGCCGTCCACCGAATTCTGCTCCATGGCTTCTAAACCTTTCACCGGCCCTCTGCCGTCCACCGAATTCTGCTCCATGGCTTCTAAACCTTTAACCGGCCCTCTGCCGTCCACCAAATTCTGCTCCATGGCTTCTAAACCTTTCACCGGCCCTCTGCCGTCCACCGAATTCTGCTCCATGGCTTAGAAACCTTTCACCGGCCCTCTGCCGTCCACCGAATTCTGCTCCATGGCTTCTAAACCTTTCCAGTTTTTTCCACTTTTTTGCACTTTTATCCAGTTTTATGGTGGAAAAATGTGGGAAAAGGTGGAAAAACGTGGAAGAAATTGGAAAAAGTGGAAAAAGTGGAAAAATTTGGGAAAATGTGGGAAAAAGGTGGGAAAAAAAGTGGAAAAAGGAGTGGAAAAAAGTGGAAAAAAGTGGATAAAACTGGATAAAACTCAACTCAACTCATCAACTCATCAACTCAACTCATCAACTCATCAACTCAACTCATCAACTCAACTCCTCAACTCACGGCCCTCTGCCGTCCACCGAATTCTGCTCCATGGCTTCTAAACCTTTCACCGGCCCTCTGCCGTCCACCGAATTCTGATCCATGGCTTCTAAACCTTTCACCGGCCCTCTGCCGTCCACCGAATTCTGCTCCATGGCTTCTAAACCTTTCACCGGCCCTCTGCCGTCCACCGAATTCTGCTCCATGGCTTCTAAACCTTTCACCGGCCCTCTGCCGTCCACCGAATTCTGCTCCATGGCTTCTAAACCTTTCACCGGCCCTCTGCCGTCCACCGAATTCTGCTCCATGGCTTCTAAACCTTTCACCGGCCCTCTGCCGTCCACCGAATTCTGCTCCATGGCTTCTAAACCTTTCACCGGCCCTCTGCCGTCCACAGAATTCTGCTCCATGGCTTCTAAACCTTTCACCGGCCCTCTGCCATCCACCGAATTCTGCTCCATGGCTTCTAAACCTTTCACCGGCCCTCTGCCGTCCACCGAATTCTGCTCCATGGCTTCTAAACCTTTCACCGGCCCTCTGCCGTCCACCGAATTCTGCTCCATGGCTTCTAAACCTTTCACCGGCCCTCTGCCATCCACCGAATTCTGCTCCATGGCTTCTAAACCTTTCACCGGCCCTCTGCCGTCCACCGAATTCTGCTCCATGGCTTCTAAACCTTTCACCGGCCCTCTGCCGTCCACCGAATTCTGCTCCATGGCTTCTAAACCTTTCACCGGCCCTCTGCCGTCCACCGAATTCTGCTCCATGGCTTCTAAACCTTTCACCGGCCCTCTGCCGTCCACCGAATTCTGCTCCATGGCTTCTAAACCTTTCACCGGCACTCTGCCGTCCACCGAATTCTGCTCCATGGCTTCTAAACCTTTCACCGGCCCTCTGCCGTCCACCGAATTCTGCTCCATGGCTTCTAAACCTTTCACCGGCCCTCTGCCGTCCACCGAATTCTGCTCCATGGCTTCTAAACCTTTCCAGTTTTTTCCAGTTTTTTCCACTTTTATCCAGTTTTATGGTGGAAAAAGGTGGGAAAAGGTGGAAAAACGTGGAAGAAATTGGAAAAAGTGGAAAAAGTGGAAAAATGTGGGAAAATGTGGGAAAAAGGTGGGAAAAAAAGTGGAAAAAGGAGTGGAAAAAAGTGGAAAAAACTGGATAAAACTGGTAAAAACTCAACTCAACTCATCAACTCATCAACTCAACTCATCAACTCATCAACTCAACTCATCAACTCAACTCCTCAACTCACGGCCCTCTGCCGTCCACCGAATTCTGCTCCATGGCTTCTAAACCTTTCACCGGCCCTCTGCCGTCCACCGAATTCTGCTCCATGGCTTCTAAACCTTTCACCGGCCCTCTGCCGTCCACCGAATTCTGCTCCATGGCTTCTAAACCTTTCACCGGCCCTCTGCCGTCCACCGAATTCTGCTCCATGGCTTCTAAACCTTTCACCGGCCCTCTGCCGTCCACCGAATTCTGCTCCATGGCTTCTAAACCTTTCACCGGCCCTCTGCCGTCCACCGAATTCTGCTCCATGGCTTCTAAACCTTTCACCGGCCCTCTGCCGTCCACCGAATTCTGCTCCATGGCTTCTAAACCTTTCACCGGCCCTCTGCCGTCCACCGAATTCTGCTCCATGGCTTCTAAACCTTTCACCGGCCCTCTGCCGTCCACCGAATTCTGCTCCATGGCTTCTAAACCTTTCCACATTTTTCCACTTTTATCCAGTTTTATGGTGGAAAAAGGTGGAAAAACGTGGAAGAAATTGGAAAAAGTGGAAAAAGTGGAAAAAAGTTAGAAAATATGGGGAAAAGGTGGGAAAAAAAGTGGAAAAAGGAGTGGAAAAAAACTGGATAAAACTGGATATAACTCAACTCAACTCATCAACTCATCAACTCAACTCATCAACTCATCAACTCAACTCATCAACTCAACTCCTCAACTCACGGCCCTCTGCCGTCCACCGAATTCTGCTCCATGGCTTCTAAACCTTTCACCGGCCCTCTGCCGTCCACCGAATTCTGCTCCATGGCTTCTAAACCTTTCACCGGCCCTCTGCCGTCCACCGAATTCTGCTCCATGGCTTCTAAACCTTTAACCGGCCCTCTGCCGTCCACCGAATTCTGCTCCATGGCTTCTAAACCTTTCACCGGCCCTCTGCCGTCCACCGAATTCTGCTCCATGGCTTCTAAACCTTTCACCGGCCCTCTGCCGTCCACCGAATTCTGCTCCATGGCTTCTAAACCTTTCACCGGCCCTCTGCCGTCCACCGAATTCTGCTCCATGGCTTCTAAACCTTTCACCGGCCCTCTGCCGTCCACCGAATTCTGCTCCATGGCTTCTAAACCTTTCACCGGCCCTCTGCCGTCCACCGAATTCTGCTCCATGGCTTCTAAACCTTTAACCGGCCCTCTGCCGTCCACCGAATTCTGCTCCATGGCTTCTAAACCTTTCACCGGCCCTCTGCCGTCCACCGAATTCTGCTCCATGGCTTCTAAACCTTTCACCGGCCCTCTGCCGTCCACCGAATTCTGCTCCATGGCTTCTAAACCTTTCCAGTTTTTTCCAGTTTTTTCCACTTTTATCCAGTTTTATGGTGGGAAAAGGTGGGAAAAGGTGGAAAAACGTGGAAGAAATTGGAAAAAGTGGAAAAAGTGGAAAAATGTGGGAAAATGTGGGAAAAGGGTGGGAAAGAAAGTGGAAAAAGGAGTGGAAAAAAGTGGAAAAAACTGGATAAAACTGGATAAAACTCAACTCAACTCATCAACTCATCAACTCAACTCATCAACTCATCAACTCAACTCATCAACTCAACTCCTCAACTCACGGCCCTCTGCCGTCCACCGAATTCTGCTCCATGGCTTCTAAACCTTTCACCGGCCCTCTGCCGTCCACCGAATTCTGCTCCATGGCTTCTAAACCTTTAACCGGCCCTCTGCCGTCCACCGAATTCTGCTCCATGGCTTCTAAACCTTTCACCGGCCCTCTGCCGTCCACCGAATTCTGCTCCATGGCTTCTAAACCTTTCACCGGCCCTCTGCCGTCCACCGAATTCTGCTCCATGGCTTCTAAACCTTTCCAGTTTTTTCCAGTTTTTTCCACTTTTATCCAGTTTTATGGTGGAAAAATGTGGGAAAAGGTGGAAAAACGTGGAAGAAATTGGAAAAAGTGGAAAAAGTGGAAAAATGTGGGAAAATGTGTGAAAAAGGTGGGGAAAAAAGTGGAAAAAGGAGTGGAAAAAAGTGGAAAAAAGTGGATAAAACTGGATAAAACTCAACTCAACTCATCAACTCATCAACTCAACTCATCAACTCATCAACTCAACTCATCAACTCAAATCCTCAACTCACGGCCCTCTGCCGTCCACCGAATTCTGCTCCATGGCTTCTAAACCTTTCACCGGCCCTCTGCCGTCCACCGAATTCTGCTCCATGGCTTCTAAACCTTTCACCGGCCCTCTGCCGTCCACAGAATTCTGCTCCATGGCTTCTAAACCTTTCACCGGCCCTCTGCCGTCCACCGAATTCTGCTCCATGGCTTCTAAACCTTTCACCGGCCCTCTGCCGTCCACCGAATTCTGCTCCATGGCTTCTAAACCTTTCACCGGCCCTCTGCCGTCCACCGAATTCTGCTCCATGGCTTCTAAACCTTTCACCGGCCCTCTGCCATCCACCGAATTCTGCTCCATGGCTTCTAAACCTTTCACCGGCCCTCTGCCGTCCACCGAATTCTGCTCCATGGCTTCTAAACCTTTCACCGGCCCTCTGCCGTCCACCGAATTCTGCTCCATGGCTTCTAAACCTTTCACCGGCCCTCTGCCGTCCACCGAATTCTGCTCCATGGCTTCTAAACCTTTCACCGGCCCTCTGCCGTCCACCGAATTCTGCTCCATGGCTTCTAAACCTTTCACCGGCACTCTGCCGTCCACCGAATTCTGCTCCATGGCTTCTAAACCTTTCACCGGCCCTCTGCCGTCCACCGAATTCTGCTCCATGGCTTCTAAACCTTTCACCGGCCCTCTGCCGTCCACCGAATTCTGCTCCATGGCTTCTAAACCTTTCCAGTTTTTTCCAGTTTTTTCCACTTTTATCCAGTTTTATGGTGGAAAAAGGTGGGAAAAGGTGGAAAAACGTGGAAGAAATTGGAAAAAGTGGAAAAAGTGGAAAAATGTGGGAAAATGTGGGAAAAAGGTGGGAAAAAAAGTGGAAAAAGGAGTGGAAAAAAGTGGAAAAAACTGGATAAAACTGGTAAAAACTCAACTCAACTCATCAACTCATCAACTCAACTCATCAACTCATCAACTCAACTCATCAACTCAACTCCTCAACTCACGGCCCTCTGCCGTCCACCGAATTCTGCTCCATGGCTTCTAAACCTTTCACCGGCCCTCTGCCGTCCACCGAATTCTGCTCCATGGCTTCTAAACCTTTCACCGGCCCTCTGCCGTCCACCGAATTCTGCTCCATGGCTTCTAAACCTTTCACCGGCCCTCTGCCGTCCACCGAATTCTGCTCCATGGCTTCTAAACCTTTCACCGGCCCTCTGCCGTCCACCGAATTCTGCTCCATGGCTTCTAAACCTTTCACCGGCCCTCTGCCGTCCACCGAATTCTGCTCCATGGCTTCTAAACCTTTCACCGGCCCTCTGCCGTCCACCGAATTCTGCTCCATGGCTTCTAAACCTTTCACCGGCCCTCTGCCGTCCACCGAATTCTGCTCCATGGCTTCTAAACCTTTCCACATTTTTCCACTTTTATCCAGTTTTATGGTGGAAAAAGGTGGAAAAACGTGGAAGAAATTGGAAAAAGTGGAAAAAGTGGAAAAAAGTTAGAAAATATGGGGAAAAGGTGGGAAAAAAAGTGGAAAAAGGAGTGGAAAAAAACTGGATAAAACTGGATATAACTCAACTCAACTCATCAACTCATCAACTCAACTCATCAACTCATCAACTCAACTCATCAACTCAACTCCTCAACTCACGGCCCTCTGCCGTCCACCGAATTCTGCTCCATGGCTTCTAAACCTTTCACCGGCCCTCTGCCGTCCACCGAATTCTGCTCCATGGCTTCTAAACCTTTCACCGGCCCTCTGCCGTCCACCGAATTCTGCTCCATGGCTTCTAAACCTTTAACCGGCCCTCTGCCGTCCACCGAATTCTGCTCCATGGCTTCTAAACCTTTCACCGGCCCTCTGCCGTCCACCGAATTCTGCTCCATGGCTTCTAAACCTTTCACCGGCCCTCTGCCGTCCACCGAATTCTGCTCCATGGCTTCTAAACCTTTCCAGTTTTTTCCAGTTTTTTCCACTTTTATCCAGTTTTATGGTGGGAAAAGGTGGGAAAAGGTGGAAAAACGTGGAAGAAATTGGAAAAAGTGGAAAAAGTGGAAAAATGTGGGAAAATGTGGGAAAAGGGTGGGAAAGAAAGTGGAAAAAGGAGTGGAAAAAAGTGGAAAAAACTGGATAAAACTGGTAAAAACTCAACTCAACTCATCAACTCATCAACTCAACTCATCAACTCATCAACTCAACTCATCAACTCAACTCCTCAACTCACGGCCCTCTGCCGTCCACCGAATTCTGCTCCATGGCTTCTAAACCTTTCACCGGCCCTCTGCCGTCCACCGAATTCTGCTCCATGGCTTCTAAACCTTTCACCGGCCCTCTGCCGTCCACCGAATTCTGCTCCATGGCTTCTAAACCTTTCACCGGCCCTCTGCCGTCCACCGAATTCTGCTCCATGGCTTCTAAACCTTTCACCGGCCCTCTGCCGTCCACCGAATTCTGCTCCATGGCTTCTAAACCTTTCACCGGCCCTCTGCCGTCCACCGAATTCTGCTCCATGGCTTCTAAACCTTTCACCGGCCCTCTGCCGTCCACCGAATTCTGCTCCATGGCTTCTAAACCTTTCACCGGCCCTCTGCCGTCCACCGAATTCTGCTCCATGGCTTCTAAACCTTTCCACATTTTTCCACTTTTATCCAGTTTTATGGTGGAAAAAGGTGGAAAAACGTGGAAGAAATTGGAAAAAGTGGCAAAAGTGGAAAAAAGTGAGAAAATATGGGGAAAAGGTGGGAAAAAAAGTGGAAAAAGGAGTGGAAAAAAACTGGATAAAACTGGATATAACTCAACTCAACTCATCAACTCATCAACTCATCAACTCATCAACTCAACTCATCAACTCAACTCCTCAACTCACGGCCCTCTGCCGTCCACCGAATTCTGCTCCATGGCTTCTAAACCTTTCACCGGCCCTCTGCCGTCCACCGAATTCTGCTCCATGGCTTCTAAACCTTTCACCGGCCCTCTGCCGTCCACCGAATTCTGCTCCATGGCTTCTAAACCTTTCACCGGCCCTCTGCCGTCCACCGAATTCTGCTCCATGGCTTCTAAACCTTTCACCGGCCCTCTGCCGTCCACCGAATTCTGCTCCATGGCTTCTAAACCTTTCACCGGCCCTCTGCCGTCCACCGAATTCTGCTCCATGGCTTCTAAACCTTTCACCGGCCCTCTGCCGTCCACCGAATTCTGCTCCATGGCTTCTAAACCTTTCACCGGCCCTCTGCCGGCCACCGAATTCTGCTCCATGGCTTCTAAACCTTTAACCGGCCCTCTGCCGTCCACCGAATTCTGCTCCATGGCTTCTAAACCTTTCACCGGCCCTCTGCCGTCCACCGAATTCTGCTCCATGGCTTCTAAACCTTTCACCGGCCCTCTGCCGTCCACCGAATTCTGCTCCATGGCTTCTAAACCTTTCCAGTTTTTTCCACTTTTTTCCACTTTTATCCAGTTTTATGGTGGAAAAATGTGGGAAAAGGTGGAAAAACGTGGAAGAAATTGGAAAAAGTGGAAAAAGTGGAAAAATGTGGGAAAATGTGTGAAAAAGGTGGGAAAAAAAGTGGAAAAAGGAGTGGAAAAAAGTGGAAAAAAGTGGATAAAACTGGATAAAACTCAACTCAACTCATCAACTCATCAACTCAACTCATCAACTCATCAACTCAACTCATCAACTCAACTCCTCAACTCACGGCCCTCTGCCGTCCACCGAATTCTGCTCCATGGCTTCTAAACCTTTCACCGGCCCTCTGCCGTCCACCGAATTCTGCTCCATGGCTTCTAAACCTTTCACCGGCCCTCTGCCGTCCACCGAATTCTGCTCCATGGCTTCTAAACCTTTCACCGGCCCTCTGCCGTCCACCGAATTCTGCTCCATGGCTTCTAAACCTTTCACCGGCCCTCTGCCGTCCACCGAATTCTGCTCCATGGCTTCTAAACCTTTAACCGGCCCTCTGCCGTCCACCAAATTCTGCTCCATGGCTTCTAAACCTTTCACCGGCCCTCTGCCGTCCACCGAATTCTGCTCCATGGCTTAGAAACCTTTCACCGGCCCTCTGCCGTCCACCGAATTCTGCTCCATGGCTTCTAAACCTTTCCAGTTTTTTCCACTTTTTTCCACTTTTATCCAGTTTTATGGTGGAAAAATGTGGGAAAAGGTGGAAAAACGTGGAAGAAATTGGAAAAAGTGGAAAAAGTGGAAAAATTTGGGAAAATGTGGGAAAAAGGTGGGAAAAAAAGTGGAAAAAGGAGTGGAAAAAAGTGGAAAAAAGTGGATAAAACTGGATAAAACTCAACTCAACTCATCAACTCATCAACTCAACTCATCAACTCATCAACTCAACTCATCAACTCAACTCCTCAACTCACGGCCCTCTGCCGTCCACCGAATTCTGCTCCATGGCTTCTAAACCTTTCACCGGCCCTCTGCCGTCCACCGAATTCTGCTCCATGGCTTCTAAACCTTTCACCGGCCCTCTGCCGTCCACCGAATTCTGCTCCATGGCTTCTAAACCTTTCACCGGCCCTCTGCCGTCCACCGAATTCTGCTCCATGGCTTCTAAACCTTTCACCGGCCCTCTGCCGTCCACCGAATTCTGCTCCATGGCTTCTAAACCTTTCACCGGCCCTCTGCCGTCCACCGAATTCTGCTCCATGGCTTCTAAACCTTTAACCGGCCCTCTGCCGTCCACCGAATTCTGCTCCATGGCTTCTAAACCTTTCACCGGCCCTCTGCCGTCCACCGAATTCTGCTCCATGGCTTCTAAACCTTTCACCGGCCATCTGCCGTCCACCGAATTCTGCTCCATGGCTTCTAAACCTTTCACCGGCCCTCTGCCGTCCACCGAATTCTGCTCCATGGCTTCTAAACCTTTCACCGGCCCTCTGCCGTCCACCGAATTCTGCTCCATGGCTTCTAAACCTTTCACCGGCCCTCTGCCATCCACCGAATTCTGCTCCATGGCTTCTAAACCTTTCACCGGCCCTCTGCCGTCCACCGAATTCTGCTCCATGGCTTCTAAACCTTTCACCGGCCCTCTGCCGTCCACCGAATTCTGCTCCATGGCTTCTAAACCTTTCACCGGCCCTCTGCCGTCCACCGAATTCTGCTCCATGGCTTCTAAACCTTTCACCGGCCCTCTGCCGTCCACCGAATTCTGCTCCATGGCTTCTAAACCTTTCACCGGCACTCTGCCGTCCACCGAATTCTGCTCCATGGCTTCTAAACCTTTCACCGGCCCTCTGCCGTCCACCGAATTCTGCTCCATGGCTTCTAAACCTTTCACCGGCCCTCTGCCGTCCACCGAATTCTGCTCCATGGCTTCTAAACCTTTCCAGTTTTTTCCAGTTTTTTCCACTTTTATCCAGTTTTATGGTGGAAAAAGGTGGGAAAAGGTGGAAAAACGTGGAAGAAATTGGAAAAAGTGGAAAAAGTGGAAAAATGTGGGAAAATGTGGGAAAAAGGTGGGGAAAAAAGTGGAAAAAGGAGTGGAAAAAAGTGGAAAAAACTGGATAAAACTGGTAAAAACTCAACTCAACTCATCAACTCATCAACTCAACTCATCAACTCATCAACTCAACTCATCAACTCAACTCCTCAACTCACGGCCCTCTGCCGTCCACCGAATTCTGCTCCATGGCTTCTAAACCTTTCACCGGCCCTCTGCCGTCCACCGAATTCTGCTCCATGGCTTCTAAACCTTTCACCGGCCCTCTGCCGTCCACCGAATTCTGCTCCATGGCTTCTAAACCTTTCACCGGCCCTCTGCCGTCCACCGAATTCTGCTCCATGGCTTCTAAACCTTTCACCGGCCCTCTGCCGTCCACCGAATTCTGCTCCATGGCTTCTAAACCTTTAACCGGCCCTCTGCCGTCCACCGAATTCTGCTCCATGGCTTCTAAACCTTTCACCGGCCCTCTGCCGTCCACCGAATTCTGCTCCATGGCTTCTAAACCTTTCACCGGCCCTCTGCCGTCCACCGAATTCTGCTCCATGGCTTCTAAACCTTTCCAGTTTTTTCCACTTTTTTCCACTTTTATCCAGTTTTATGGTGGAAAAATGTGGGAAAAGGTGGAAAAACGTGGAAGAAATTGGAAAAAGTGGAAAAAGTGGAAAAATTTGGGAAAATGTGGGAAAAGGGTGGGAAAAAAAGTGGAAAAAGGAGTGGAAAAAAGTGGAAAAAAGTGGATAAAACTGGATAAAACTCAACTCAACTCATCAACTCATCAACTCAACTCATCAACTCATCAACTCAACTCATCAACTCAACTCCTCAACTCACGGCCCTCTGCCGTCCACCGAATTCTGCTCCATGGCTTCTAAACCTTTCACCGGCCCTCTGCCGTCCACCGAATTCTGCTCCATGGTTTCTAAACCTTTCACCGGCCCTCTGCCGTCCACCGAATTCTGCTCCATGGCTTCTAAACCTTTCACCGGCCCTCTGCTGTCCACCGAATTCTGCTCCATGGCTTCTAAACCTTTCACCGGCCCTCTGCCGTCCACCGAATTCTGCTCCATGGCTTCTAAACCTTTCACCGGCCCTCTGCCGTCCACCGAATTCTGCTCCATGGCTTCTAAACCTTTCACCGGCCCTCTGCCGTCCACCGAATTCTGCTCCATGGCTTCTAAACCTTTCACCGGCCCTCTGCCGTCCACCGAATTCTGCTCCATGGCTTCTAAACCTTTCCAGTTTTTTCCAGTTTTTTCCACTTTTATCCAGTTTTATGGTGGAAAAAGGTGGGAAAAGGTGGAAAAACGTGGAAGAAATTGGAAAAAGTGGAAAAAGTGGAAAAATGTGGGAAAATGTGGGAAAAAGGTGGGAAAAAAAGTGGAAAAAGGAGTGGAAAAAACTGGAAAAAACTGGATAAAACTGGTAAAAACTCAACTCAACTCATCAACTCATCAACTCAACTCATCAACTCATCAACTCAACTCATCAACTCAACTCCTCAACTCACGGCCCTCTGCCGTCCACCGAATTCTGCTCCATGGCTTCTAAACCTTTCACCGGCCCTCTGCCGTCCACCGAATTCTGCTCCATGGCTTCTAAACCTTTCACCGGCCCTCTGCCGTCCACCGAATTCTGCTCCATGGCTTCTAAACCTTTCACCGGCCCTCTGCCGTCCACCGAATTCTGCTCCATGGCTTCTAAACCTTTCACCGGCCCTCTGCCGTCCACCGAATTCTGCTCCATGGCTTCTAAACCTTTCACCGGCCCTCTGCCGTCCACCGAATTCTGCTCCATGGCTTCTAAACCTTTCACCGGCCCTCTGCCGTCCACCGAATTCTGCTCCATGGCTTCTAAACCTTTCACCGGCCCTCTGCCGTCCACCGAATTCTGCTCCATGGCTTCTAAACCTTTCCACATTTTTCCACTTTTATCCAGTTTTATGGTGGAAAAAGGTGGGAAAAGGTGGAAAAACGTGGAAGAAATTGGAAAAAGTGGAAAAAGTGGAAAAAAGTGAGAAAATATGGGGAAAAGGTGGGAAAAAAAGTGGAAAAAGGAGTGGAAAAAAACTGGATAAAACTGGATATAACTCAACTCAACTCATCAACTCATCAACTCAACTCATCAACTCATCAACTCAACTCATCAACTCAACTCCTCAACTCACGGCCCTCTGCCGTCCACCGAATTCTGCTCCATGGCTTCTAAACCTTTCACCGGCCCTCTGCCGTCCACCGAATTCTGCTCCATGGCTTCTAAACCTTTCACCGGCCCTCTGCCGTCCACAGAATTCTGCTCCATGGCTTCTAAACCTTTCACCGGCCCTCTGCCGTCCACCGAATTCTGCTCCATGGCTTCTAAACCTTTCACCGGCCCTCTGCCGTCCACCGAATTCTGCTCCATGGCTTCTAAACCTTTCACCGGCCCTCTGCCGTCCACCGAATTCTGCTCCATGGCTTCTAAACCTTTCACAGGCCCTCTGCCGTCCACCGAATTCTGCTCCATGGCTTCTAAACCTTTCACCGGCCCTCTGCCGTCCACCGAATTCTGCTCCATGGCTTCTAAACCTTTCACAGGCCCTCTGCCGTCCACCGAATTCTGCTCCATGGCTTCTAAACCTTTCACCGGCCCTCTGCCGTCCACCGAATTCTGCTCCATGGCTTCTAAACCTTTAACCGGCCCTCTGCCGTCCACCGAATTCTGCTCCATGGCTTCTAAACCTTTCACCGGCCCTCTGCCGTCCACCGAATTCTGCTCCATGGCTTCTAAACCTTTCACCGGCCCTCTGCCGTCCACCGAATTCTGCTCCATGGCTTCTAAACCTTTAACCGGCCCTCTGCCGTCCACCGAATTCTGCTCCATGGCTTCTAAACCTTTCACCGGCCCTCTGCCGTCCACCGAATTCTGCTCCATGGCTTCTAAACCTTTCACCGGCCCTCTGCCGTCCACCGAATTCTGCTCCATGGCTTCTAAACCTTTCCAGTTTTTTCCACTTTTTTCCACTTTTATCCAGTTTTATGGTGGAAAAATGTGGGAAAAGGTGGAAAAACGTGGAAGAAATTGGAAAAAGTGGAAAAAGTGGAAAAATGTGGGAAAATGTGTGAAAAAGGTGGGGAAAAAAGTGGAAAAAGGAGTGGAAAAAAGTGGAAAAAAGTGGATAAAACTGGATAAAACTCAACTCAACTCATCAACTCATCAACTCAACTCATCAACTCATCAACTCAACTCATCAACTCAACTCCTCAACTCACGGCCCTCTGCCGTCCACCGAATTCTGCTCCATGGCTTCTAAACCTTTCACCGGCCCTCTGCCGTCCACCGAATTCTGCTCCATGGCTTCTAAACCTTTCACCGGCCCTCTGCCGTCCACCGAATTCTGCTCCATGGCTTCTAAACCTTTCACCGGCCCTCTGCCGTCCACCGAATTCTGCTCCATGGCTTCTAAACCTTTCACCGGCCCTCTGCCGTCCACCGAATTCTGCTCCATGGCTTCTAAACCTTTAACCGGCCCTCTGCCGTCCACCAAATTCTGCTCCATGGCTTCTAAACATTTCACCGGCCCTCTGCCGTCCACCGAATTCTGCTCCATGGCTTAGAAACCTTTCACCGGCCCTCTGCCGTCCACCGAATTCTGCTCCATGGCTTCTAAACCTTTCCAGTTTTTTCCACTTTTTTCCACTTTTATCCAGTTTTATGGTGGAAAAATGTGGGAAAAGGTGGAAAAACGTGGAAGAAATTGGAAAAAGTGGAAAAAGTGGAAAAAATTGGGAAAATGTGGGAAAAAGGTGGGAAAAAAAGTGGAAAAAGGAGTGGAAAAAAGTGGAAAAAAGTGGATAAAACTGGATAAAACTCAACTCAACTCATCAACTCATCAACTCAACTCATCAACTCATCAACTCAACTCATCAACTCAACTCCTCAACTCACGGCCCTCTGCCGTCCACCGAATTCTGCTCCATGGCTTCTAAACCTTTCACCGGCCCTCTGCCGTCCACCGAATTCTGCTCCATGGCTTCTAAACCTTTCACCGGCCCTCTGCCGTCCACCGAATTCTGCTCCATGGCTTCTAAACCTTTCACCGGCCCTCTGCCGTCCACCGAATTCTGCTCCATGGCTTCTAAACCTTTCACCGGCCCTCTGCCGTCCACCGAATTCTGCTCCATGGCTTCTAAACCTTTAACCGGCCCTCTGCCGTCCACCGAATTCTGCTCCATGGCTTCTAAACCTTTCACCAGCCCTCTGCCGTCCACCGAATTCTGCTCCATGGCTTCTAAACCTTTCACCGGCCATCTGCCGTCCACCGAATTCTGCTCCATGGCTTCTAAACCTTTCACCGGCCCTCTGCCGTCCACCGAATTCTGCTCCATGGCTTCTAAACCTTTCACCGGCCCTCTGCCGTCCACCGAATTCTGCTCCATGGCTTCTAAACCTTTCACCGGCCCTCTGCCATCCACCGAATTCTGCTCCATGGCTTCTAAACCTTTCACCGGCCCTCTGCCGTCCACCGAATTCTGCTCCATGGCTTCTAAACCTTTCACAGGCCCTCTGCCGTCCACCGAATTCTGCTCCATGGCTTCTAAACCTTTCACCGGCCCTCTGCCGTCCACCGAATTCTGCTCCATGGCTTCTAAACCTTTAACCGGCCCTCTGCCGTCCACCGAATTCTGCTCCATGGCTTCTAAACCTTTCACCGGCCCTCTGCCGTCCACCGAATTCTGCTCCATGGCTTCTAAACCTTTCACCGGCCCTCTGCCGTCCACCGAATTCTGCTCCATGGCTTCTAAACCTTTAACCGGCCCTCTGCCGTCCACCGAATTCTGCTCCATGGCTTCTAAACCTTTCACCGGCCCTCTGCCGTCCACCGAATTCTGCTCCATGGCTTCTAAACCTTTCACCGGCCCTCTGCCGTCCACCGAATTCTGCTCCATGGCTTCTAAACCTTTCCACTTTTTTCCACTTTTTTCCACTTTTATCCAGTTTTATGGTGGAAAAATGTGGGAAAAGGTGGAAAAACGTGGAAGAAATTGGAAAAAGTGGAAAAAGTGGAAAAATGTGGGAAAATGTGTGAAAAAGGTGGGGAAAAAAGTGGAAAAAGGAGTGGAAAAAAGTGGAAAAAAGTGGATAAAACTGGATAAAACTCAACTCAACTCATCAACTCATCAACTCAACTCATCAACTCATCAACTCAACTCATCAACTCAACTCCTCAACTCACGGCCCTCTGCCGTCCACCGAATTCTGCTCCATGGCTTCTAAACCTTTCACCGGCCCTCTGCCGTCCACCGAATTCTGCTCCATGGCTTCTAAACCTTTCACCGGCCCTCTGCCGTCCACCGAATTCTGCTCCATGGCTTCTAAACCTTTCACCGGCCCTCTGCCGTCCACCGAATTCTGCTCCATGGCTTCTAAACCTTTCACCGGCCCTCTGCCGTCCACCGAATTCTGCTCCATGGCTTCTAAACCTTTAACCGGCCCTCTGCCGTCCACCAAATTCTGCTCCATGGCTTCTAAACCTTTCACCGGCCCTCTGCCGTCCACCGAATTCTGCTCCATGGCTTAGAAACCTTTCACCGGCCCTCTGCCGTCCACCGAATTCTGCTCCATGGCTTCTAAACCTTTCCAGTTTTTTCCACTTTTTTCCACTTTTATCCAGTTTTATGGTGGAAAAATGTGGGAAAAGGTGGAAAAACGTGGAAGAAATTGGAAAAAGTGGAAAAAGTGGAAAAAATTGGGAAAATGTGGGAAAAAGGTGGGAAAAAAAGTGGAAAAAGGAGTGGAAAAAAGTGGAAAAAAGTGGATAAAACTGGATAAAACTCAACTCAACTCATCAACTCATCAACTCAACTCATCAACTCATCAACTCAACTCATCAACTCAACTCCTCAACTCACGGCCCTCTGCCGTCCACCGAATTCTGCTCCATGGCTTCTAAACCTTTCACCGGCCCTCTGCCGTCCACCGAATTCTGCTCCATGGCTTCTAAACCTTTCACCGGCCCTCTGCCGTCCACCGAATTCTGCTCCATGGCTTCTAAACCTTTCACCGGCCCTCTGCCGTCCACCGAATTCTGCTCCATGGCTTCTAAACCTTTCACCGGCCCTCTGCCGTCCACCGAATTCTGCTCCATGGCTTCTAAACCTTTCACCGGCCCTCTGCCGTCCACCGAATTCTGCTCCATGGCTTCTAAACCTTTAACCGGCCCTCTGCCGTCCACCGAATTCTGCTCCATGGCTTCTAAACCTTTCACCAGCCCTCTGCCGTCCACCGAATTCTGCTCCATGGCTTCTAAACCTTTCACCGGCCATCTGCCGTCCACCGAATTCTGCTCCATGGCTTCTAAACCTTTCACCGGCCCTCTGCCGTCCACCGAATTCTGCTCCATGGCTTCTAAACCTTTCACCGGCCCTCTGCCGTCCACCGAATTCTGCTCCATGGCTTCTAAACCTTTCACCGGCCCTCTGCCATCCACCGAATTCTGCTCCATGGCTTCTAAACCTTTCACCGGCCCTCTGCCGTCCACCGAATTCTGCTCCATGGCTTCTAAACCTTTCACCGGCCCTCTGCCGTCCACCGAATTCTGCTCCATGGCTTCTAAACCTTTCACCGGCCCTCTGCCGTCCACCGAATTCTGCTCCATGGCTTCTTAACCTTTCACCGGCCCTCTGCCGTCCACCGAATTCTGCTCCATGGCTTCTAAACCTTTCACCGGCACTCTGCCGTCCACCGAATTCTGCTCCATGGCTTCTAAACCTTTCACCGGCCCTCTGCCGTCCACCGAATTCTGCTCCATGGCTTCTAAACCTTTCACCGGCCCTCTGCCGTCCACCGAATTCTGCTCCATGGCTTCTAAACCTTTCCAGTTTTTTCCAGTTTTTTCCACTTTTATCCAGTTTTATGGTGGAAAAAGGTGGGAAAAGGTGGAAAAACGTGGAAGAAATTGGAAAAAGTGGAAAAAGTGGAAAAATGTGGGAAAATGTGGGAAAAAGGTGGGAAAAAAAGTGGAAAAAGGAGTGGAAAAAAGTGGAAAAAACTGGATAAAACTGGTAAAAACTCAACTCAACTCATCAACTCATCAACTCAACTCATCAACTCATCAACTCAACTCATCAACTCAACTCCTCAACTCACGGCCCTCTGCCGTCCACCGAATTCTGCTCCATGGCTTCTAAACCTTTCACCGGCCCTCTGCCGTCCACCGAATTCTGCTCCATGGCTTCTAAACCTTTCACCGGCCCTCTGCCGTCCACCGAATTCTGCTCCATGGCTTCTAAACCTTTCACCGGCCCTCTGCCGTCCACCGAATTCTGCTCCATGGCTTCTAAACCTTTCACCGGCCCTCTGCCGTCCACCGAATTCTGCTCCATGGCTTCTAAACCTTTCACCGGCCCTCTGCCGTCCACCGAATTCTGCTCCATGGCTTCTAAACCTTTCACCGGCCCTCTGCCGTCCACCGAATTCTGCTCCATGGCTTCTAAACCTTTCACCGGCCCTCTGCCGTCCACCGAATTCTGCTCCATGGCTTCTAAACCTTTCCACATTTTTCCACTTTTATCCAGTTTTATGGTGGAAAAAGGTGGAAAAACGTGGAAGAAATTGGAAAAAGTGGAAAAAGTGGAAAAAAGTGAGAAAATATGGGGAAAAGGTGGGAAAAAAAGTGGAAAAAGGAGTGGAAAAAAACTGGATAAAACTGGATATAACTCAACTCAACTCATCAACTCATCAACTCAACTCATCAACTCATCAACTCAACTCATCAACTCAACTCCTCAACTCACGGCCCTCTGCCGTCCACCGAATTCTGCTCCATGGCTTCTAAACCTTTCACCGGCCCTCTGCCGTCCACCGAATTCTGCTCCATGGCTTCTAAACCTTTCCAGTTTTTTCCAGTTTTTTCCACTTTTATCCAGTTTTATGGTGGAAAAAGGTGGGAAAAGGTGGAAAAACGTGGAAGAAATTGGAAAAAGTGGAAAAAGTGGAAAAACGTGGGAAAATGTGGGAAAAAGGTGGGAAAAAAAGTGGAAAAAGGAGTGGAAAAAACTGGAAAAAACTGGATAAAACTGGTAAAAACTCAACTCAACTCATCAACTCATCAACTCAACTCATCAACTCATCAACTCAACTCATCAACTCAACTCCTCAACTCACGGCCCTCTGCCGTCCACCGAATTCTGCTCCATGGCTTCTAAACCTTTCACCGGCCCTCTGCCGTCCACCGAATTCTGCTCCATGGCTTCTAAACCTTTCACCGGCCCTCTGCCGTCCACCGAATTCTGCTCCATGGCTTCTAAACCTTTCACCGGCCCTCTGCCGTCCACCGAATTCTGCTCCATGGCTTCTAAACCTTTCACCGGCCCTCTGCCGTCCACCGAATTCTGCTCCATGGCTTCTAAACCTTTCACCGGCCCTCTGCCGTCCACCGAATTCTGCTCCATGGCTTCTAAACCTTTCCACATTTTTCCACTTTTATCCAGTTTTATGGTGGAAAAAGGTGGGAAAAGGTGGAAAAACGTGGAAGAAATTGGAAAAAGTGGAAAAAGTGGAAAAAAGTGAGAAAATATGGGGAAAAGGTGGGAAAAAAAGTGGAAAAAGGAGTGGAAAAAAACTGGATAAAACTGGATATAACTCAACTCAACTCATCAACTCATCAACTCAACTCATCAACTCATCAACTCAACTCATCAACTCAACTCCTCAACTCACGGCCCTCTGCCGTCCACCGAATTCTGCTCCATGGCTTCTAAACCTTTCACCGGCCCTCTGCCGTCCACCGAATTCTGCTCCATGGCTTCTAAACCTTTCACCGGCCCTCTGCCGTCCACAGAATTCTGCTCCATGGCTTCTAAACCTTTCACCGGCCCTCTGCCGTCCACCGAATTCTGCTCCATGGCTTCTAAACCTTTCACCGGCCCTCTGCCGTCCACCGAATTCTGCTCCATGGCTTCTAAACCTTTCACCGGCCCTCTGCCGTCCACCGAATTCTGCTCCATGGCTTCTAAACCTTTCACAGGCCCTCTGCCGTCCACCGAATTCTGCTCCATGGCTTCTAAACCTTTCACCGGCCCTCTGCCGTCCACCGAATTCTGCTCCATGGCTTCTAAACCTTTCACAGGCCCTCTGCCGTCCACCGAATTCTGCTCCATGGCTTCTAAACCTTTCACCGGCCCTCTGCCGTCCACCGAATTCTGCTCCATGGCTTCTAAACCTTTAACCGGCCCTCTGCCGTCCACCGAATTCTGCTCCATGGCTTCTAAACCTTTCACCGGCCCTCTGCCGTCCACCGAATTCTGCTCCATGGCTTCTAAACCTTTCACCGGCCCTCTGCCGTCCACCGAATTCTGCTCCATGGCTTCTAAACCTTTAACCGGCCCTCTGCCGTCCACCGAATTCTGCTCCATGGCTTCTAAACCTTTCACCGGCCCTCTGCCGTCCACCGAATTCTGCTCCATGGCTTCTAAACCTTTCACCGGCCCTCTGCCGTCCACCGAATTCTGCTCCATGGCTTCTAAACCTTTCCAGTTTTTTCCACTTTTTTCCACTTTTATCCAGTTTTATGGTGGAAAAATGTGGGAAAAGGTGGAAAAACGTGGAAGAAATTGGAAAAAGTGGAAAAAGTGGAAAAATGTGGGAAAATGTGTGAAAAAGGTGGGGAAAAAAGTGGAAAAAGGAGTGGAAAAAAGTGGAAAAAAGTGGATAAAACTGGATAAAACTCAACTCAACTCATCAACTCATCAACTCAACTCATCAACTCATCAACTCAACTCATCAACTCAACTCCTCAACTCACGGCCCTCTGCCGTCCACCGAATTCTGCTCCATGGCTTCTAAACCTTTCACCGGCCCTCTGCCGTCCACCGAATTCTGCTCCATGGCTTCTAAACCTTTCACCGGCCCTCTGCCGTCCACCGAATTCTGCTCCATGGCTTCTAAACCTTTCACCGGCCCTCTGCCGTCCACCGAATTCTGCTCCATGGCTTCTAAACCTTTCACCGGCCCTCTGCCGTCCACCGAATTCTGCTCCATGGCTTCTAAACCTTTAACCGGCCCTCTGCCGTCCACCAAATTCTGCTCCATGGCTTCTAAACCTTTCACCGGCCCTCTGCCGTCCACCGAATTCTGCTCCATGGCTTAGAAACCTTTCACCGGCCCTCTGCCGTCCACCGAATTCTGCTCCATGGCTTCTAAACCTTTCCAGTTTTTTCCACTTTTTTCCACTTTTATCCAGTTTTATGGTGGAAAAATGTGGGAAAAGGTGGAAAAACGTGGAAGAAATTGGAAAAAGTGGAAAAAGTGGAAAAAATTGGGAAAATGTGGGAAAAAGGTGGGAAAAAAAGTGGAAAAAGGAGTGGAAAAAAGTGGAAAAAAGTGGATAAAACTGGATAAAACTCAACTCAACTCATCAACTCATCAACTCAACTCATCAACTCATCAACTCAACTCATCAACTCAACTCCTCAACTCACGGCCCTCTGCCGTCCACCGAATTCTGCTCCATGGCTTCTAAACCTTTCACCGGCCCTCTGCCGTCCACCGAATTCTGCTCCATGGCTTCTAAACCTTTCACCGGCCCTCTGCCGTCCACCGAATTCTGCTCCATGGCTTCTAAACCTTTCACCGGCCCTCTGCCGTCCACCGAATTCTGCTCCATGGCTTCTAAACCTTTCACCGGCCCTCTGCCGTCCACCGAATTCTGCTCCATGGCTTCTAAACCTTTCACCGGCCCTCTGCCGTCCACCGAATTCTGCTCCATGGCTTCTAAACCTTTAACCGGCCCTCTGCCGTCCACCGAATTCTGCTCCATGGCTTCTAAACCTTTCACCAGCCCTCTGCCGTCCACCGAATTCTGCTCCATGGCTTCTAAACCTTTCACCGGCCATCTGCCGTCCACCGAATTCTGCTCCATGGCTTCTAAACCTTTCACCGGCCCTCTGCCGTCCACCGAATTCTGCTCCATGGCTTCTAAACCTTTCACCGGCCCTCTGCCGTCCACCGAATTCTGCTCCATGGCTTCTAAACCTTTCACCGGCCCTCTGCCATCCACCGAATTCTGCTCCATGGCTTCTAAACCTTTCACCGGCCCTCTGCCGTCCACCGAATTCTGCTCCATGGCTTCTAAACCTTTCACCGGCCCTCTGCCGTCCACCGAATTCTGCTCCATGGCTTCTAAACCTTTCACCGGCCCTCTGCCGTCCACCGAATTCTGCTCCATGGCTTCTTAACCTTTCACCGGCCCTCTGCCGTCCACCGAATTCTGCTCCATGGCTTCTAAACCTTTCACCGGCACTCTGCCGTCCACCGAATTCTGCTCCATGGCTTCTAAACCTTTCACCGGCCCTCTGCCGTCCACCGAATTCTGCTCCATGGCTTCTAAACCTTTCACCGGCCCTCTGCCGTCCACCGAATTCTGCTCCATGGCTTCTAAACCTTTCCAGTTTTTTCCAGTTTTTTCCACTTTTATCCAGTTTTATGGTGGAAAAAGGTGGGAAAAGGTGGAAAAACGTGGAAGAAATTGAAAAAAGTGGAAAAAGTGGAAAAATGTGGGAAAATGTGGGAAAAAGGTGGGAAAAAAAGTGGAAAAAGGAGTGGAAAAAAGTGGAAAAAACTGGATAAAACTGGTAAAAACTCAACTCAACTCATCAACTCATCAACTCAACTCATCAACTCATCAACTCAACTCATCAACTCAACTCCTCAACTCACGGCCCTCTGCCGTCCACCGAATTCTGCTCCATGGCTTCTAAACCTTTCACCGGCCCTCTGCCGTCCACCGAATTCTGCTCCATGGCTTCTAAACCTTTCACCGGCCCTCTGCCGTCCACCGAATTCTGCTCCATGGCTTCTAAACCTTTCACCGGCCCTCTGCCGTCCACCGAATTCTGCTCCATGGCTTCTAAACCTTTCACCGGCCCTCTGCCGTCCACCGAATTCTGCTCCATGGCTTCTAAACATTTCACCGGCCCTCTGCCGTCCACCGAATTCTGCTCCATGGCTTCTAAACCTTTCACCGGCCCTCTGCCGTCCACCGAATTCTGCTCCATGGCTTCTAAACCTTTCACCGGCCCTCTGCCGTCCACCGAATTCTGCTCCATGGCTTCTAAACCTTTCACCGGCCCTCTGCCGTCCACCGAATTCTGCTCCATGGCTTCTAAACCTTTCCACATTTTTCCACTTTTATCCAGTTTTATGGTGGAAAAAGGTGGAAAAACGTGGAAGAAATTGGAAAAAGTGGAAAAAGTGGAAAAAAGTGAGAAAATATGGGGAAAAGGTGGGAAAAAAAGTGGAAAAAGGAGTGGAAAAAAACTGGATAAAACTGGATATAACTCAACTCAACTCATCAACTCATCAACTCAACTCATCAACTCATCAACTCAACTCATCAACTCAACTCCTCAACTCACGGCCCTCTGCCGTCCACCGAATTCTGCTCCATGGCTTCTAAACCTTTCACCGGCCCTCTGCCGTCCACCGAATTCTGCTCCATGGCTTCTAAACCTTTCACCGGCCCTCTGCCGTCCACCGAATTCTGCTCCATGGCTTCTAAACCTTTAACCGGCCCTCTGCCGTCCACCGAATTCTGCTCCATGGCTTCTAAACCTTTCACCGGCCCTCTGCCGTCCACCGAATTCTGCTCCATGGCTTCTAAACCTTTCACCGGCCCTCTGCCGTCCACCGAATTCTGCTCCATGGCTTCTAAACCTTTCACCGGCCCTCTGCCGTCCACCGAATTCTGCTCCATGGCTTCTAAACCTTTCACCGGCCCTCTGCCGTCCACCGAATTCTGCTCCATGGCTTCTAAACCTTTCACCGGCCCTCTGCCGTCCACCGAATTCTGCTCCATGGCTTCTAAACCTTTAACCGGCCCTCTGCCGTCCACCGAATTCTGCTCCATGGCTTCTAAACCTTTCACCGGCCCTCTGCCGTCCACCGAATTCTGCTCCATGGCTTCTAAACCTTTCACCGGCCCTCTGCCGTCCACCGAATTCTGCTCCATGGCTTCTAAACCTTTCCAGTTTTTTCCAGTTTTTTCCACTTTTATCCAGTTTTATGGTGGAAAAAGGTGGGAAAAGGTGGAAAAACGTGGAAGAAATTGGAAAAAGTGGAAAAAGTGGAAAAATGTGGGAAAATGTGGGAAAAAGGTGGGAAAGAAAGTGGAAAAAGGAGTGGAAAAAACTGGAAAAAACTGGATAAAACTGGTAAAAACTCAACTCAACTCATCAACTCATCAACTCAACTCATCAACTCATCAACTCAACTCATCAACTCAACTCCTCAACTCACGGCCCTCTGCCGTCCACCGAATTCTGCTCCATGGCTTCTAAACCTTTCACCGGCCCTCTGCCGTCCACCGAATTCTGCTCCATGGCTTCTAAACCTTTCACCGGCCCTCTGCCGTCCACCGAATTCTGCTCCATGGCTTCTAAACCTTTCACCGGCCCTCTGCCGTCCACCGAATTCTGCTCCATGGCTTCTAAACCTTTCACCGGCCCTCTGCCGTCCACCGAATTCTGCTCCATGGCTTCTAAACCTTTCACCGGCCCTCTGCCGTCCACCGAATTCTGCTCCATGGCTTCTAAACCTTTCACCGGCCCTCTGCCGTCCACCGAATTCTGCTCCATGGCTTCTAAACCTTTCACCGGCCCTCTGCCGTCCACCGAATTCTGCTCCATGGCTTCTAAACCTTTCACCGGCCCTCTGCCGTCCACCGAATTCTGCTCCATGGCTTCTAAACCTTTCACCGGCACTCTGCCGTCCACCGAATTCTGCTCCATGGCTTCTAAACCTTTCACCGGCCCTCTGCCGTCCACCGAATTCTGCTCCATGGCTTCTAAACCTTTCACCGGCCCTCTGCCGTCCACCGAATTCTGCTCCATGGCTTCTAAACCTTTCCAGTTTTTTCCAGTTTTTTCCACTTTTATCCAGTTTTATGGTGGAAAAAGGTGGGAAAAGGTGGAAAAACGTGGAAGAAATTGGAAAAAGTGGAAAAAGTGGAAAAATGTGGGAAAATGTGGGAAAAAGGTGGGAAAAAAAGTGGAAAAAGGAGTGGAAAAAAGTGGAAAAAACTGGATAAAACTGGTAAAAACTCAACTCAACTCATCAACTCATCAACTCAACTCATCAACTCATCAACTCAACTCATCAACTCAACTCCTCAACTCACGGCCCTCTGCCGTCCACCGAATTCTGCTCCATGGCTTCTAAACCTTTCACCGGCCCTCTGCCGTCCACCGAATTCTGCTCCATGGCTTCTAAACCTTTCACCGGCCCTCTGCCGTCCACCGAATTCTGCTCCATGGCTTCTAAACCTTTCACCGGCCCTCTGCCGTCCACCGAATTCTGCTCCATGGCTTCTAAACCTTTCACCGGCCCTCTGCCGTCCACCGAATTCTGCTCCATGGCTTCTAAACCTTTCACCGGCCCTCTGCCGTCCACCGAATTCTGCTCCATGGCTTCTAAACCTTTCACCGGCCCTCTGCCGTCCACCGAATTCTGCTCCATGGCTTCTAAACCTTTCACCGGCCCTCTGCCGTCCACCGAATTCTGCTCCATGGCTTCTAAACCTTTCCACATTTTTCCACTTTTATCCAGTTTTATGGTGGAAAAAGGTGGAAAAACGTGGAAGAAATTGGAAAAAGTGGAAAAAGTGGAAAAAAGTGAGAAAATATGGGGAAAAGGTGGGAAAAAAAGTGGAAAAAGGAGTGGAAAAAAACTGGATAAAACTGGATATAACTCAACTCAACTCATCAACTCATCAACTCAACTCATCAACTCATCAACTCAACTCATCAACTCAACTCCTCAACTCACGGCCCTCTGCCGTCCACCGAATTCTGCTCCATGGCTTCTAAACCTTTCACCGGCCCTCTGCCGTCCACCGAATTCTGCTCCATGGCTTCTAAACCTTTCACCGGCCCTCTGCCGTCCACCGAATTCTGCTCCATGGCTTCTAAACCTTTAACCGGCCCTCTGCCGTCCACCGAATTCTGCTCCATGGCTTCTAAACCTTTCACCGGCCCTCTGCCGTCCACCGAATTCTGCTCCATGGCTTCTAAACCTTTCACCGGCCCTCTGCCGTCCACCGAATTCTGCTCCATGGCTTCTAAACCTTTCACCGGCCCTCTGCCGTCCACCGAATTCTGCTCCATGGCTTCTAAACCTTTCACCGGCCCTCTGCCGTCCACCGAATTCTGCTCCATGGCTTCTAAACCTTTCACCGGCCCTCTGCCGTCCACCGAATTCTGCTCCATGGCTTCTAAACCTTTAACCGGCCCTCTGCCGTCCACCGAATTCTGCTCCATGGCTTCTAAACCTTTCACCGGCCCTCTGCCGTCCACCGAATTCTGCTCCATGGCTTCTAAACCTTTCACCGGCCCTCTGCCGTCCACCGAATTCTGCTCCATGGCTTCTAAACCTTTCCAGTTTTTTCCAGTTTTTTCCACTTTTATCCAGTTTTATGGTGGAAAAAGGTGGGAAAAGGTGGAAAAACGTGGAAGAAATTGGAAAAAGTGGAAAAAGTGGAAAAATGTGGGAAAATGTGGGAAAAAGGTGGGAAAGAAAGTGGAAAAAGGAGTGGAAAAAAGTGGAAAAAACTGGATAAAACTGGTAAAAACTCAACTCAACTCATCAACTCATCAACTCAACTCATCAACTCATCAACTCAACTCATCAACTCAACTCCTCAACTCACGGCCCTCTGCCGTCCACCGAATTCTGCTCCATGGCTTCTAAACCTTTCACCGGCCCTCTGCCGTCCACCGAATTCTGCTCCATGGCTTCTAAACCTTTCACCGGCCCTCTGCCGTCCACCGAATTCTGCTCCATGGCTTCTAAACCTTTCACCGGCCCTCTGCCGTCCACCGAATTCTGCTCCATGGCTTCTAAACCTTTCACCGGCCCTCTGCCGTCCACCGAATTCTGCTCCATGGCTTCTAAACCTTTCACCGGCCCTCTGCCGTCCACCGAATTCTGCTCCATGGCTTCTAAACCTTTCACCGGCCCTCTGCCGTCCACCGAATTCTGCTCCATGGCTTCTAAACCTTTCACCGGCCCTCTGCCGTCCACCGAATTCTGCTCCATGGCTTCTAAACCTTTCACCGGCCCTCTGCCGTCCACCGAATTCTGCTCCATGGCTTCTAAACCTTTCACCGGCCCTCTGCCGTCCACCGAATTCTGCTCCATGGCTTCTAAACCTTTCACCGGCCCTCTGCCGTCCACCGAATTCTGCTCCATGGCTTCTAAACCTTTCACCGGCCCTCTGCCGTCCACCGAATTCTGCTCCATGGCTTCTAAACCTTTCACCGGCCCTCTGCCGTCCACCGAATTCTGCTCCATGGCTTCTAAACCTTTCACCGGCCCTCTGCCGTCCACCGAATTCTGCTCCATGGCTTCTAAACCTTTCACCGGCCCTCTGCCGTCCACCGAATTCTGCTCCATGGCTTCTAAACCTTTCACCGGCCCTCTGCCGTCCACCGAATTCTGCTCCATGGCTTCTAAACCTTTCACCGGCCCTCTGCCGTCCACCGAATTCTGCTCCATGGCTTCTAAACCTTTCACCGGCCCTCTGCCGTCCACCGAATTCTGCTCCATGGCTTCTAAACCTTTCCACATTTTTCCACTTTTATCCAGTTTTATGGTGGAAAAAGGTGGAAAAACGTGGAAGAAATTGGAAAAAGTGGAAAAAGTGGAAAAAAGTGAGAAAATATGGGGAAAAGGTGGGAAAAAAAGTGGAAAAAGGAGTGGAAAAAAACTGGATAAAACTGGATATAACTCAACTCAACTCATCAACTCATCAACTCAACTCATCAACTCATCAACTCAACTCATCAACTCAACTCCTCAACTCACGGCCCTCTGCCGTCCACCGAATTCTGCTCCATGGCTTCTAAACCTTTCACCGGCCCTCTGCCGTCCACCGAATTCTGCTCCATGGCTTCTAAACCTTTCACCGGCCCTCTGCCGTCCACCGAATTCTGCTCCATGGCTTCTAAACCTTTAACCGGCCCTCTGCCGTCCACCGAATTCTGCTCCATGGCTTCTAAACCTTTCACCGGCCCTCTGCCGTCCACCGAATTCTGCTCCATGGCTTCTAAACCTTTCACCGGCCCTCTGCCGTCCACCGAATTCTGCTCCATGGCTTCTAAACCTTTCACCGGCCCTCTGCCGTCCACCGAATTCTGCTCCATGGCTTCTAAACCTTTCACCGGCCCTCTGCCGTCCACCGAATTCTGCTCCATGGCTTCTAAACCTTTCACCGGCCCTCTGCCGTCCACCGAATTCTGCTCCATGGCTTCTAAACCTTTAACCGGCCCTCTGCCGTCCACCGAATTCTGCTCCATGGCTTCTAAACCTTTCACCGGCCCTCTGCCGTCCACCGAATTCTGCTCCATGGCTTCTAAACCTTTCACCGGCCCTCTGCCGTCCACCGAATTCTGCTCCATGGCTTCTAAACCTTTCCAGTTTTTTCCAGTTTTTTCCACTTTTATCCAGTTTTATGGTGGAAAAAGGTGGGAAAAGGTGGAAAAACGTGGAAGAAATTGGAAAAAGTGGAAAAAGTGGAAAAATGTGGGAAAATGTGGGAAAAAGGTGGGAAAGAAAGTGGAAAAAGGAGTGGAAAAAAGTGGAAAAAACTGGATAAAACTGGTAAAAACTCAACTCAACTCATCAACTCATCAACTCAACTCATCAACTCATCAACTCAACTCATCAACTCAACTCCTCAACTCACGGCCCTCTGCCGTCCACCGAATTCTGCTCCATGGCTTCTAAACCTTTCACCGGCCCTCTGCCGTCCACCGAATTCTGCTCCATGGCTTCTAAACCTTTCACCGGCCCTCTGCCGTCCACCGAATTCTGCTCCATGGCTTCTAAACCTTTCACCGGCCCTCTGCCGTCTACCGAATTCTGCTCCATGGCTTCTAAACCTTTCACCGGCCCTCTGCCGTCCACCGAATTCTGCTCCATGGCTTCTAAACCTTTCACCGGCCCTCTGCCGTCCACCGAATTCTGCTCCATGGCTTCTAAACCTTTCACCGGCCCTCTGCCGTCCACCGAATTCTGCTCCATGGCTTCTAAACCTTTCACCGGCCCTCTGCCGTCCACCGAATTCTGCTCCATGGCTTCTAAACCTTTCACCGGCACTCTGCCGTCCACCGAATTCTGCTCCATGGCTTCTAAACCTTTCACCGGCCCTCTGCCGTCCACCGAATTCTGCTCCATGGCTTCTAAACCTTTCACCGGCCCTCTGCCGTCCACCGAATTCTGCTCCATGGCTTCTAAACCTTTCCAGTTTTTTCCAGTTTTTTCCACTTTTATCCAGTTTTATGGTGGAAAAAGGTGGGAAAAGGTGGAAAAACGTGGAAGAAATTGGAAAAAGTGGAAAAAGTGGAAAAATGTGGGAAAATGTGGGAAAAAGGTGGGAAAAAAAGTGGAAAAAGGAGTGGAAAAAAGTGGAAAAAACTGGATAAAACTGGTAAAAACTCAACTCAACTCATCAACTCATCAACTCAACTCATCAACTCATCAACTCAACTCATCAACTCAACTCCTCAACTCACGGCCCTCTGCCGTCCACCGAATTCTGCTCCATGGCTTCTAAACCTTTCACCGGCCCTCTGCCGTCCACCGAATTCTGCTCCATGGCTTCTAAACCTTTCACCGGCCCTCTGCCGTCCACCGAATTCTGCTCCATGGCTTCTAAACCTTTCACCGGCCCTCTGCCGTCCACCGAATTCTGCTCCATGGCTTCTAAACCTTTCACCGGCCCTCTGCCGTCCACCGAATTCTGCTCCATGGCTTCTAAACCTTTCACCGGCCCTCTGCCGTCCACCGAATTCTGCTCCATGGCTTCTAAACCTTTCACCGGCCCTCTGCCGTCCACCGAATTCTGCTCCATGGCTTCTAAACCTTTCACCGGCCCTCTGCCGTCCACCGAATTCTGCTCCATGGCTTCTAAACCTTTCCACATTTTTCCACTTTTATCCAGTTTTATGGTGGAAAAAGGTGGAAAAACGTGGAAGAAATTGGAAAAAGTGGAAAAAGTGGAAAAAAGTGAGGAAATATGGGGAAAAGGTGGGAAAAAAAGTGGAAAAAGGAGTGGAAAAAAACTGGATAAAACTGGATATAACTCAACTCATCAACTCATCAACTCAACTCATCAACTCATCAACTCAACTCATCAACTCAACTCCTCAACTCACGGCCCTCTGCCGTCCACCGAATTCTGCTCCATGGCTTCTAAACCTTTCACCGGCCCTCTGCCGTCCACCGAATTCTGCTCCATGGCTTCTAAACCTTTCACCGGCCCTCTGCCGTCCACCGAATTCTGCTCCATGGCTTCTAAACCTTTAACCGGCCCTCTGCCGTCCACCGAATTCTGCTCCATGGCTTCTAAACCTTTCACCGGCCCTCTGCCGTCCACCGAATTCTGCTCCATGGCTTCTAAACCTTTCACCGGCCCTCTGCCGTCCACCGAATTCTGCTCCATGGCTTCTAAACCTTTCACCGGCCCTCTGCCGTCCACCGAATTCTGCTCCATGGCTTCTAAACCTTTCACCGGCCCTCTGCCGTCCACCGAATTCTGCTCCATGGCTTCTAAACCTTTCACCGGCCCTCTGCCGTCCACCGAATTCTGCTCCATGGCTTCTAAACCTTTAACCGGCCCTCTGCCGTCCACCGAATTCTGCTCCATGGCTTCTAAACCTTTCACCGGCCCTCTGCCGTCCACCGAATTCTGCTCCATGGCTTCTAAACCTTTCACCGGCCCTCTGCCGTCCACCGAATTCTGCTCCATGGCTTCTAAACCTTTCCAGTTTTTTCCAGTTTTTTCCACTTTTATCCAGTTTTATGGTGGAAAAAGGTGGGAAAAGGTGGAAAAACGTGGAAGAAATTGGAAAAAGTGGAAAAAGTGGAAAAATGTGGGAAAATGTGGGAAAAAGGTGGGAAAGAAAGTGGAAAAAGGAGTGGAAAAAAGTGGAAAAAAGTGGATAAAACTGGTAAAAACTCAACTCAACTCATCAACTCATCAACTCAACTCATCAACTCATCAACTCAACTCATCAACTCAACTCCTCAACTCACGGCCCTCTGCCGTCCACCGAATTCTGCTCCATGGCTTCTAAACCTTTCACCGGCCCTCTGCCGTCCACCGAATTCTGCTCCATGGCTTCTAAACCTTTCACCGGCCCTCTGCCGTCCACCGAATTCTGCTCCATGGCTTCTAAACCTTTCACCGGCCCTCTGCCGTCCACCGAATTCTGCTCCATGGCTTCTAAACCTTTCACCGGCCCTCTGCCGTCCACCGAATTCTGCTCCATGGCTTCTAAACCTTTCACCGGCCCTCTGCCGTCCACCGAATTCTGCTCCATGGCTTCTAAACCTTTCACCGGCCCTCTGCCGTCCACCGAATTCTGCTCCATGGCTTCTAAACCTTTCACCGGCCCTCTGCCGTCCACCGAATTCTGCTCCATGGCTTCTAAACCTTTCACCGGCCCTCTGCCGTCCACCGAATTCTGCTCCATGGCTTCTAAACCTTTCCACATTTTTCCACTTTTATCCAGTTTTATGGTGGAAAAAGGTGGAAAAACGTGGAAGAAATTGGAAAAAGTGGAAAAAGTGGAAAAAAGTGAGAAAATATGGGGAAAAGGTGGGAAAAAAAGTGGAAAAAGGAGTGGAAAAAAACTGGATAAAACTGGATATAACTCAACTCAACTCATCAACTCATCAACTCAACTCATCAACTCATCAACTCAACTCATCAACTCAACTCCTCAACTCACGGCCCTCTGCCGTCCACCGAATTCTGCTCCATGGCTTCTAAACCTTTCACCGGCCCTCTGCCGTCCACCGAATTCTGCTCCATGGCTTCTAAACCTTTCACCGGCCCTCTGCCGTCCACCGAATTCTGCTCCATGGCTTCTAAACCTTTAACCGGCCCTCTGCCGTCCACCGAATTCTGCTCCATGGCTTCTAAACCTTTCACCGGCCCTCTGCCATCCACCGAATTCTGCTCCATGGCTTCTAAACCTTTCACCGGCCCTCTGCCGTCCACAGAATTCTGCTCCATGGCTTCTAAACCTTTCACCGGCCCTCTGCCGTCCACCGAATTCTGCTCCATGGCTTCTAAACCTTTCACCGGCCCTCTGCCGTCCACCGAATTCTGCTCCATGGCTTCTAAACCTTTCACCGGCCCTCTGCCGTCCACCGAATTCTGCTCCATGGCTTCTAAACCTTTCACCGGCCCTCTGCCGTCCACCGAATTCTGCTCCATGGCTTCTAAACCTTTCACCGGCCCTCTGCCGTCCACCGAATTCTGCTCCATGGCTTCTAAACCTTTCACCGGCCCTCTGCCGTCCACCGAATTCTGCTCCATGGCTTCTAAACCTTTCACCGGCCCTCTGCCGTCCACCGAATTCTGCTCCATGGCTTCTAAACCTTTAACCGGCCCTCTGCCGTCCACCGAATTCTGCTCCATGGCTTCTAAACCTTTCACCGGCCCTCTGCCGTCCACCGAATTCTGCTCCATGGCTTCTAAACCTTTCACCGGCCCTCTGCCGTCCACCGAATTCTGCTCCATGGCTTCTAAACCTTTAACCGGCCCTCTGCCGTCCACCGAATTCTGCTCCATGGCTTCTAAACCTTTCACCGGCCCTCTGCCGTCCACCGAATTCTGCTCCATGGCTTCTAAACCTTTCACCGGCCCTCTGCCGTCCACCGAATTCTGCTCCATGGCTTCTAAACCTTTCCAGTTTTTTCCACTTTTTTCCACTTTTATCCAGTTTTATGGTGGAAAAATGTGGGAAAAGGTGGAAAAACGTGGAAGAAATTGGAAAAAGTGGAAAAAGTGGAAAAATGTGGGAAAATGTGTGAAAAAGGTGGGAAAAAAAGTGGAAAAAGGAGTGGAAAAAAGTGGAAAAAAGTGGATAAAACTGGATAAAACTCAACTCAACTCATCAACTCATCAACTCAACTCATCAACTCATCAACTCAACTCATCAACTCAACTCCTCAACTCACGGCCCTCTGCCGTCCACCGAATTCTGCTCCATGGCTTCTAAACCTTTCACCGGCCCTCTGCCGTCCACCCAATTCTGCTCCATGGCTTCTAAACCTTTCACCGGCCCTCTGCCGTCCACCGAATTCTGCTCCATGGCTTCTAAACCTTTCACCGGCCCTCTGCCGTCCACCGAATTCTGCTCCATGGCTTCTAAACCTTTCACCGGCCCTCTGCCGTCCACCGAATTCTGCTCCATGGCTTCTAAACCTTTAACCGGCCCTCTGCCGTCCACCAAATTCTGCTCCATGGCTTCTAAACCTTTCACCGGCCCTCTGCCGTCCACCGAATTCTGCTCCATGGCTTAGAAACCTTTCACCGGCCCTCTGCCGTCCACCGAATTCTGCTCCATGGCTTCTAAACCTTTCCAGTTTTTTCCACTTTTTTCCACTTTTATCCAGTTTTATGGTGGAAAAATGTGGGAAAAGGTGGAAAAACGTGGAAGAAATTGGAAAAAGTGGAAAAAGTGGAAAAATTTGGGAAAATGTGGGAAAAAGGTGGGAAAAAAAGTGGAAAAAGGAGTGGAAAAAGTGGAAAAAAGTGGATAAAACTGGATAAAACTCAACTCAACTCATCAACTCATCAACTCAACTCATCAACTCATCAACTCAACTCATCAACTCAACTCCTCAACTCACGGCCCTCTGCCGTCCACCGAATTCTGCTCCATGGCTTCTAAACCTTTCACCGGCCCTCTGCCGTCCACCGAATTCTGCTCCATGGCTTCTAAACCTTTCACCGGCCCTCTGCCGTCCACCGAATTCTGCTCCATGGCTTCTAAACCTTTCACCGGCCCTCTGCCGTCCACCGAATTCTGCTCCATGGCTTCTAAACCTTTCACCGGCCCTCTGCCGTCCACCGAATTCTGCTCCATGGCTTCTAAACCTTTCACCGGCCCTCTGCCGTCCACCGAATTCTGCTCCATGGCTTCTAAACCTTTAACCGGCCCTCTGCCGTCCACCGAATTCTGCTCCATGGCTTCTAAACCTTTCACCGGCCCTCTGCCGTCCACCGAATTCTGCTCCATGGCTTCTAAACCTTTCACCGGCCATCTGCCGTCCACCGAATTCTGCTCCATGGCTTCTAAACCTTTCACCGGCCCTCTGCCGTCCACCGAATTCTGCTCCATGGCTTCTAAACCTTTCACCGGCCCTCTGCCGTCCACCGAATTCTGCTCCATGGCTTCTAAACCTTTCACCGGCCCTCTGCCATCCACCGAATTCTGCTCCATGGCTTCTAAACCTTTCACCGGCCCTCTGCCGTCCACCGAATTCTGCTCCATGGCTTCTAAACCTTTCACCGGCCCTCTGCCGTCCACCGAATTCTGCTCCATGGCTTCTAAACCTTTCACCGGCCCTCTGCCGTCCACCGAATTCTGCTCCATGGCTTCTAAACCTTTCACCGGCCCTCTGCCGTCCACCGAATTCTGCTCCATGGCTTCTAAACCTTTCACCGGCACTCTGCCGTCCACCGAATTCTGCTCCATGGCTTCTAAACCTTTCACCGGCCCTCTGCCGTCCACCGAATTCTGCTCCATGGCTTCTAAACCTTTCACCGGCCCTCTGCCGTCCACCGAATTCTGCTCCATGGCTTCTAAACCTTTCCAGTTTTTTCCAGTTTTTTCCACTTTTATCCAGTTTTATGGTGGAAAAAGGTGGGAAAAGGTGGAAAAACGTGGAAGAAATTGGAAAAAGTGGAAAAAGTGGAAAAATGTGGGAAAATGTGGGAAAAAGGTGGGAAAAAAAGTGGAAAAAGGAGTGGAAAAAAGTGGAAAAAACTGGATAAAACTGGTAAAAACTCAACTCAACTCATCAACTCATCAACTCAACTCATCAACTCATCAACTCAACTCATCAACTCAACTCCTCAACTCACGGCCCTCTGCCGTCCACCGAATTCTGCTCCATGGCTTCTAAACCTTTCACCGGCCCTCTGCCGTCCACCGAATTCTGCTCCATGGCTTCTAAACCTTTCACCGGCCCTCTGCCGTCCACCGAATTCTGCTCCATGGCTTCTAAACCTTTCACCGGCCCTCTGCCGTCCACCGAATTCTGCTCCATGGCTTCTAAACCTTTCACCGGCCCTCTGCCGTCCACCGAATTCTGCTCCATGGCTTCTAAACCTTTCACCGGCCCTCTGCCGTCCACCGAATTCTGCTCCATGGCTTCTAAACCTTTCACCGGCCCTCTGCCGTCCACCGAATTCTGCTCCATGGCTTCTAAACCTTTCCACATTTTTCCACTTTTATCCAGTTTTATGGTGGAAAAAGGTGGAAAAACGTGGAAGAAATTGGAAAAAGTGGAAAAAGTGGAAAAAAGTGAGAAAATATGGGGAAAAGGTGGGAAAAAAAGTGGAAAAAGGAGTGGAAAAAAACTGGATAAAACTGGATATAACTCAACTCAACTCATCAACTCATCAACTCAACTCATCAACTCATCAACTCAACTCATCAACTCAACTCCTCAACTCACGGCCCTCTGCCGTCCACCGAATTCTGCTCCATGGCTTCTAAACCTTTCACCGGCCCTCTGCCGTCCACCGAATTCTGCTCCATGGCTTCTAAACCTTTCACCGGCCCTCTGCCGTCCACCGAATTCTGCTCCATGGCTTCTAAACCTTTAACCGGCCCTCTGCCGTCCACCGAATTCTGCTCCATGGCTTCTAAACCTTTCACCGGCCCTCTGCCGTCCACCGAATTCTGCTCCATGGCTTCTAAACCTTTCACCGGCCCTCTGCCGTCCACCGAATTCTGCTCCATGGCTTCTAAACCTTTCACCGGCCCTCTGCCGTCCACCGAATTCTGCTCCATGGCTTCTAAACCTTTCACCGGCCCTCTGCCGTCCACAGAATTCTGCTCCATGGCTTCTAAACCTTTCACCGGCCCTCTGCCGTCCACCGAATTCTGCTCCATGGCTTCTAAACCTTTCACCGGCCCTCTGCCGTCCACCGAATTCTGCTCCATGGCTTCTAAACCTTTCACCGGCCCTCTGCCGTCCACCGAATTCTGCTCCATGGCTTCTAAACCTTTCACCGGCCCTCTGCCGTCCACCGAATTCTGCTCCATGGCTTCTAAACCTTTCACCGGCCCTCTGCCGTCCACCGAATTCTGCTCCATGGCTTCTAAACCTTTCACCGGCCCTCTGCCGTCCACCGAATTCTGCTCCATGGCTTCTAAACCTTTCACCGGCCCTCTGCCGTCCACCGAATTCTGCTCCATGGCTTCTAAACCTTTAACCGGCCCTCTGCCGTCCACCGAATTCTGCTCCATGGCTTCTAAACCTTTCACCGGCCCTCTGCCGTCCACCGAATTCTGCTCCATGGCTTCTAAACCTTTCACCGGCCCTCTGCCGTCCACCGAATTCTGCTCCATGGCTTCTAAACCTTTAACCGGCCCTCTGCCGTCCACCGAATTCTGCTCCATGGCTTCTAAACCTTTCACCGGCCCTCTGCCGTCCACCGAATTCTGCTCCATGGCTTCTAAACCTTTCACCGGCCCTCTGCCGTCCACCGAATTCTGCTCCATGGCTTCTAAACCTTTCCAGTTTTTTCCACTTTTTTCCACTTTTATCCAGTTTTATGGTGGAAAAATGTGGGAAAAGGTGGAAAAACGTGGAAGAAATTGGAAAAAGTGGAAAAAGTGGAAAAATGTGGGAAAATGTGTGAAAAAGGTGGGAAAAAAAGTGGAAAAAGGAGTGGAAAAAAGTGGAAAAAAGTGGATAAAACTGGATAAAACTCAACTCAACTCATCAACTCATCAACTCAACTCATCAACTCATCAACTCAACTCATCAACTCAACTCCTCAACTCACGGCCCTCTGCCGTCCACCGAATTCTGCTCCATGGCTTCTAAACCTTTCACCGGCCCTCTGCCGTCCACCCAATTCTGCTCCATGGCTTCTAAACCTTTCACCGGCCCTCTGCCGTCCACCGAATTCTGCTCCATGGCTTCTAAACCTTTCACCGGCCCTCTGCCGTCCACCGAATTCTGCTCCATGGCTTCTAAACCTTTCACCGGCCCTCTGCCGTCCACCGAATTCTGCTCCATGGCTTCTAAACCTTTAACCGGCCCTCTGCCGTCCACCAAATTCTGCTCCATGGCTTCTAAACCTTTCACCGGCCCTCTGCCGTCCACCGAATTCTGCTCCATGGCTTAGAAACCTTTCACCGGCCCTCTGCCGTCCACCGAATTCTGCTCCATGGCTTCTAAACCTTTCCAGTTTTTTCCACTTTTTTCCACTTTTATCCAGTTTTATGGTGGAAAAATGTGGGAAAAGGTGGAAAAACGTGGAAGAAATTGGAAAAAGTGGAAAAAGTGGAAAAATTTGGGAAAATGTGGGAAAAAGGTGGGAAAAAAAGTGGAAAAAGGAGTGGAAAAAAGTGGAAAAAAGTGGATAAAACTGGATAAAACTCAACTCAACTCATCAACTCATCAACTCAACTCATCAACTCATCAACTCAACTCATCAACTCAACTCCTCAACTCACGGCCCTCTGCCGTCCACCGAATTCTGCTCCATGGCTTCTAAACCTTTCACCGGCCCTCTGCCGTCCACCGAATTCTGCTCCATGGCTTCTAAACCTTTCACCGGCCCTCTGCCGTCCACCGAATTCTGCTCCATGGCTTCTAAACCTTTCACCGGCCCTCTGCCGTCCACCGAATTCTGCTCCATGGCTTCTAAACCTTTCACCGGCACTCTGCCGTCCACCGAATTCTGCTCCATGGCTTCTAAACCTTTCACCGGCCCTCTGCCGTCCACCGAATTCTGCTCCATGGCTTCTAAACCTTTCACCGGCCCTCTGCCGTCCACCGAATTCTGCTCCATGGCTTCTAAACCTTTCCAGTTTTTTCCAGTTTTTTCCACTTTTATCCAGTTTTATGGTGGAAAAAGGTGGGAAAAGGTGGAAAAACGTGGAAGAAATTGGAAAAAGTGGAAAAAGTGGAAAAATGTGGGAAAATGTGGGAAAAAGGTGGGAAAAAAAGTGGAAAAAGGAGTGGAAAAAAGTGGAAAAAACTGGATAAAACTGGTAAAAACTCAACTCAACTCATCAACTCATCAACTCAACTCATCAACTCATCAACTCAACTCATCAACTCAACTCCTCAACTCACGGCCCTCTGCCGTCCACCGAATTCTGCTCCATGGCTTCTAAACCTTTCACCGGCCCTCTGCCGTCCACCGAATTCTGCTCCATGGCTTCTAAACCTTTCACCGGCCCTCTGCCGTCCACCGAATTCTGCTCCATGGCTTCTAAACCTTTCACCGGCCCTCTGCCGTCCACCGAATTCTGCTCCATGGCTTCTAAACCTTTCACCGGCCCTCTGCCGTCCACCGAATTCTGCTCCATGGCTTCTAAACCTTTCACCGGCCCTCTGCCGTCCACCGAATTCTGCTCCATGGCTTCTAAACCTTTCACCGGCCCTCTGCCGTCCACCGAATTCTGCTCCATGGCTTCTAAACCTTTCCACATTTTTCCACTTTTATCCAGTTTTATGGTGGAAAAAGGTGGAAAAACGTGGAAGAAATTGGAAAAAGTGGAAAAAGTGGAAAAAAGTGAGAAAATATGGGGAAAAGGTGGGAAAAAAAGTGGAAAAAGGAGTGGAAAAAAACTGGATAAAACTGGATATAACTCAACTCAACTCATCAACTCATCAACTCAACTCATCAACTCATCAACTCAACTCATCAACTCAACTCCTCAACTCACGGCCCTCTGCCGTCCACCGAATTCTGCTCCATGGCTTCTAAACCTTTCACCGGCCCTCTGCCGTCCACCGAATTCTGCTCCATGGCTTCTAAACCTTTCACCGGCCCTCTGCCGTCCACCGAATTCTGCTCCATGGCTTCTAAACCTTTAACCGGCCCTCTGCCGTCCACCGAATTCTGCTCCATGGCTTCTAAACCTTTCACCGGCCCTCTGCCGTCCACCGAATTCTGCTCCATGGCTTCTAAACCTTTCACCGGCCCTCTGCCGTCCACCGAATTCTGCTCCATGGCTTCTAAACCTTTCACCGGCCCTCTGCCGTCCACCGAATTCTGCTCCATGGCTTCTAAACCTTTCACCGGCCCTCTGCCGTCCACAGAATTCTGCTCCATGGCTTCTAAACCTTTCACCGGCCCTCTGCCGTCCACCGAATTCTGCTCCATGGCTTCTAAACCTTTCACCGGCCCTCTGCCGTCCACCGAATTCTGCTCCATGGCTTCTAAACCTTTCACCGGCCCTCTGCCGTCCACCGAATTCTGCTCCATGGCTTCTAAACCTTTCACCGGCCCTCTGCCGTCCACCGAATTCTGCTCCATGGCTTCTAAACCTTTCACCGGCCCTCTGCCGTCCACCGAATTCTGCTCCATGGCTTCTAAACCTTTCACCGGCCCTCTGCCGTCCACCGAATTCTGCTCCATGGCTTCTAAACCTTTCACCGGCCCTCTGCCGTCCACCGAATTCTGCTCCATGGCTTCTAAACCTTTAACCGGCCCTCTGCCGTCCACCGAATTCTGCTCCATGGCTTCTAAACCTTTCACCGGCCCTCTGCCGTCCACCGAATTCTGCTCCATGGCTTCTAAACCTTTCACCGGCCCTCTGCCGTCCACCGAATTCTGCTCCATGGCTTCTAAACCTTTAACCGGCCCTCTGCCGTCCACCGAATTCTGCTCCATGGCTTCTAAACCTTTCACCGGCCCTCTGCCGTCCACCGAATTCTGCTCCATGGCTTCTAAACCTTTCACCGGCCCTCTGCCGTCCACCGAATTCTGCTCCATGGCTTCTAAACCTTTCCAGTTTTTTCCACTTTTTTCCACTTTTATCCAGTTTTATGGTGGAAAAATGTGGGAAAAGGTGGAAAAACGTGGAAGAAATTGGAAAAAGTGGAAAAAGTGGAAAAATGTGGGAAAATGTGTGAAAAAGGTGGGAAAAAAAGTGGAAAAAGGAGTGGAAAAAAGTGGAAAAAAGTGGATAAAACTGGATAAAACTCAACTCAACTCATCAACTCATCAACTCAACTCATCAACTCATCAACTCAACTCATCAACTCAACTCCTCAACTCACGGCCCTCTGCCGTCCACCGAATTCTGCTCCATGGCTTCTAAACCTTTCACCGGCCCTCTGCCGTCCACCCAATTCTGCTCCATGGCTTCTAAACCTTTCACCGGCCCTCTGCCGTCCACCGAATTCTGCTCCATGGCTTCTAAACCTTTCACCGGCCCTCTGCCGTCCACCGAATTCTGCTCCATGGCTTCTAAACCTTTCACCGGCCCTCTGCCGTCCACCGAATTCTGCTCCATGGCTTCTAAACCTTTAACCGGCCCTCTGCCGTCCACCAAATTCTGCTCCATGGCTTCTAAACCTTTCACCGGCCCTCTGCCGTCCACCGAATTCTGCTCCATGGCTTAGAAACCTTTCACCGGCCCTCTGCCGTCCACCGAATTCTGCTCCATGGCTTCTAAACCTTTCCAGTTTTTTCCACTTTTTTCCACTTTTATCCAGTTTTATGGTGGAAAAATGTGGGAAAAGGTGGAAAAACGTGGAAGAAATTGGAAAAAGTGGAAAAAGTGGAAAAATTTGGGAAAATGTGGGAAAAAGGTGGGAAAAAAAGTGGAAAAAGGAGTGGAAAAAAGTGGAAAAAAGTGGATAAAACTGGATAAAACTCAACTCAACTCATCAACTCATCAACTCAACTCATCAACTCATCAACTCAACTCATCAACTCAACTCCTCAACTCACGGCCCTCTGCCGTCCACCGAATTCTGCTCCATGGCTTCTAAACCTTTCACCGGCCCTCTGCCGTCCACCGAATTCTGCTCCATGGCTTCTAAACCTTTCACCGGCCCTCTGCCGTCCACCGAATTCTGCTCCATGGCTTCTAAACCTTTCACCGGCCCTCTGCCGTCCACCGAATTCTGCTCCATGGCTTCTAAACCTTTCACCGGCCCTCTGCCGTCCACCGAATTCTGCTCCATGGCTTCTAAACCTTTAACCGGCCCTCTGCCGTCCACCGAATTCTGCTCCATGGCTTCTAAACCTTTCACCGGCCCTCTGCCGTCCACCGAATTCTGCTCCATGGCTTCTAAACCTTTCACCGGCCATCTGCCGTCCACCGAATTCTGCTCCATGGCTTCTAAACCTTTCACCGGCCCTCTGCCGTCCACCGAATTCTGCTCCATGGCTTCTAAACCTTTCACCGGCCCTCTGCCGTCCACCGAATTCTGCTCCATGGCTTCTAAACCTTTCACCGGCCCTCTGCCATCCACCGAATTCTGCTCCATGGCTTCTAAACCTTTCACCGGCCCTCTGCCGTCCACCGAATTCTGCTCCATGGCTTCTAAACCTTTCACCGGCCCTCTGCCGTCCACCGAATTCTGCTCCATGGCTTCTAAACCTTTCACCGGCCCTCTGCCGTCCACCGAATTCTGCTCCATGGCTTCTAAACCTTTCACCGGCCCTCTGCCGTCCACCGAATTCTGCTCCATGGCTTCTAAACCTTTCACCGGCACTCTGCCGTCCACCGAATTCTGCTCCATGGCTTCTAAACCTTTCACCGGCCCTCTGCCGTCCACCGAATTCTGCTCCATGGCTTCTAAACCTTTCACCGGCCCTCTGCCGTCCACCGAATTCTGCTCCATGGCTTCTAAACCTTTCCAGTTTTTTCCAGTTTTTTCCACTTTTATCCAGTTTTATGGTGGAAAAAGGTGGGAAAAGGTGGAAAAACGTGGAAGAAATTGGAAAAAGTGGAAAAAGTGGAAAAATGTGGGAAAATGTGGGAAAAAGGTGGGAAAAAAAGTGGAAAAAGGAGTGGAAAAAAGTGGAAAAAACTGGATAAAACTGGTAAAAACTCAACTCAACTCATCAACTCATCAACTCAACTCATCAACTCATCAACTCAACTCATCAACTCAACTCCTCAACTCACGGCCCTCTGCCGTCCACCGAATTCTGCTCCATGGCTTCTAAACCTTTCACCGGCCCTCTGCCGTCCACCGAATTCTGCTCCATGGCTTCTAAACCTTTCACCGGCCCTCTGCCGTCCACCGAATTCTGCTCCATGGCTTCTAAACCTTTCACCGGCCCTCTGCCGTCCACCGAATTCTGCTCCATGGCTTCTAAACCTTTCACCGGCCCTCTGCCGTCCACCGAATTCTGCTCCATGGCTTCTAAACCTTTCACCGGCCCTCTGCCGTCCACCGAATTCTGCTCCATGGCTTCTAAACCTTTCACCGGCCCTCTGCCGTCCACCGAATTCTGCTCCATGGCTTCTAAACCTTTCCACATTTTTCCACTTTTATCCAGTTTTATGGTGGAAAAAGGTGGAAAAACGTGGAAGAAATTGGAAAAAGTGGAAAAAGTGGAAAAAAGTGAGAAAATATGGGGAAAAGGTGGGAAAAAAAGTGGAAAAAGGAGTGGAAAAAAACTGGATAAAACTGGATATAACTCAACTCAACTCATCAACTCATCAACTCAACTCATCAACTCATCAACTCAACTCATCAACTCAACTCCTCAACTCACGGCCCTCTGCCGTCCACCGAATTCTGCTCCATGGCTTCTAAACCTTTCACCGGCCCTCTGCCGTCCACCGAATTCTGCTCCATGGCTTCTAAACCTTTCACCGGCCCTCTGCCGTCCACCGAATTCTGCTCCATGGCTTCTAAACCTTTAACCGGCCCTCTGCCGTCCACCGAATTCTGCTCCATGGCTTCTAAACCTTTCACCGGCCCTCTGCCGTCCACCGAATTCTGCTCCATGGCTTCTAAACCTTTCACCGGCCCTCTGCCGTCCACCGAATTCTGCTCCATGGCTTCTAAACCTTTCACCGGCCCTCTGCCGTCCACCGAATTCTGCTCCATGGCTTCTAAACCTTTCACCGGCCCTCTGCCGTCCACCGAATTCTGCTCCATGGCTTCTAAACCTTTCACCGGCCCTCTGCCGTCCACCGAATTCTGCTCCATGGCTTCTAAACCTTTAACCGGCCCTCTGCCGTCCACCGAATTCTGCTCCATGGCTTCTAAACCTTTCACCGGCCCTCTGCCGTCCACCGAATTCTGCTCCATGGCTTCTAAACCTTTCACCGGCCCTCTGCCGTCCACCGAATTCTGCTCCATGGCTTCTAAACCTTTCCAGTTTTTTCCAGTTTTTTCCACTTTTATCCAGTTTTATGGTGGAAAAAGGTGGGAAAAGGTGGAAAAACGTGGAAGAAATTGGAAAAAGTGGAAAAAGTGGAAAAATGTGGGAAAATGTGGGAAAAAGGTGGGAAAGAAAGTGGAAAAAGGAGTGGAAAAAAGTGGAAAAAAGTGGATAAAACTGGTAAAAACTCAACTCAACTCATCAACTCATCAACTCAACTCATCAACTCATCAACTCAACTCATCAACTCAACTCCTCAACTCACGGCCCTCTGCCGTCCACCGAATTCTGCTCCATGGCTTCTAAACCTTTCACCGGCCCTCTGCCGTCCACCGAATTCTGCTCCATGGCTTCTAAACCTTTCACCGGCCCTCTGCCGTCCACCGAATTCTGCTCCATGGCTTCTAAACCTTTCACCGGCCCTCTGCCGTCCACCGAATTCTGCTCCATGGCTTCTAAACCTTTCACCGGCCCTCTGCCGTCCACCGAATTCTGCTCCATGGCTTCTAAACCTTTCACCGGCCCTCTGCCGTCCACCGAATTCTGCTCCATGGCTTCTAAACCTTTCACCGGCCCTCTGCCGTCCACCGAATTCTGCTCCATGGCTTCTAAACCTTTCACCGGCCCTCTGCCGTCCACCGAATTCTGCTCCATGGCTTCTAAACCTTTCACCGGCCCTCTGCCGTCCACCGAATTCTGCTCCATGGCTTCTAAACCTTTCCACATTTTTCCACTTTTATCCAGTTTTATGGTGGAAAAAGGTGGAAAAACGTGGAAGAAATTGGAAAAAGTGGAAAAAGTGGAAAAAAGTGAGAAAATATGGGGAAAAGGTGGGAAAAAAAGTGGAAAAAGGAGTGGAAAAAAACTGGATAAAACTGGATATAACTCAACTCAACTCATCAACTCATCAACTCAACTCATCAACTCATCAACTCAACTCATCAACTCAACTCCTCAACTCACGGCCCTCTGCCGTCCACCGAATTCTGCTCCATGGCTTCTAAACCTTTCACCGGCCCTCTGCCGTCCACCGAATTCTGCTCCATGGCTTCTAAACCTTTCACCGGCCCTCTGCCGTCCACCGAATTCTGCTCCATGGCTTCTAAACCTTTAACCGGCCCTCTGCCGTCCACCGAATTCTGCTCCATGGCTTCTAAACCTTTCACCGGCCCTCTGCCATCCACCGAATTCTGCTCCATGGCTTCTAAACCTTTCACCGGCCCTCTGCCGTCCACAGAATTCTGCTCCATGGCTTCTAAACCTTTCACCGGCCCTCTGCCGTCCACCGAATTCTGCTCCATGGCTTCTAAACCTTTCACCGGCCCTCTGCCGTCCACCGAATTCTGCTCCATGGCTTCTAAACCTTTCACCGGCCCTCTGCCGTCCACCGAATTCTGCTCCATGGCTTCTAAACCTTTCACCGGCCCTCTGCCGTCCACCGAATTCTGCTCCATGGCTTCTAAACCTTTCACCGGCCCTCTGCCGTCCACCGAATTCTGCTCCATGGCTTCTAAACCTTTCACCGGCCCTCTGCCGTCCACCGAATTCTGCTCCATGGCTTCTAAACCTTTCACCGGCCCTCTGCCGTCCACCGAATTCTGCTCCATGGCTTCTAAACCTTTAACCGGCCCTCTGCCGTCCACCGAATTCTGCTCCATGGCTTCTAAACCTTTCACCGGCCCTCTGCCGTCCACCGAATTCTGCTCCATGGCTTCTAAACCTTTCACCGGCCCTCTGCCGTCCACCGAATTCTGCTCCATGGCTTCTAAACCTTTAACCGGCCCTCTGCCGTCCACCGAATTCTGCTCCATGGCTTCTAAACCTTTCACCGGCCCTCTGCCGTCCACCGAATTCTGCTCCATGGCTTCTAAACCTTTCACCGGCCCTCTGCCGTCCACCGAATTCTGCTCCATGGCTTCTAAACCTTTCCAGTTTTTTCCACTTTTTTCCACTTTTATCCAGTTTTATGGTGGAAAAATGTGGGAAAAGGTGGAAAAACGTGGAAGAAATTGGAAAAAGTGGAAAAAGTGGAAAAATGTGGGAAAATGTGTGAAAAAGGTGGGAAAAAAAGTGGAAAAAGGAGTGGAAAAAAGTGGAAAAAAGTGGATAAAACTGGATAAAACTCAACTCAACTCATCAACTCATCAACTCAACTCATCAACTCATCAACTCAACTCATCAACTCAACTCCTCAACTCACGGCCCTCTGCCGTCCACCGAATTCTGCTCCATGGCTTCTAAACCTTTCACCGGCCCTCTGCCGTCCACCCAATTCTGCTCCATGGCTTCTAAACCTTTCACCGGCCCTCTGCCGTCCACCGAATTCTGCTCCATGGCTTCTAAACCTTTCACCGGCCCTCTGCCGTCCACCGAATTCTGCTCCATGGCTTCTAAACCTTTCACCGGCCCTCTGCCGTCCACCGAATTCTGCTCCATGGCTTCTAAACCTTTAACCGGCCCTCTGCCGTCCACCAAATTCTGCTCCATGGCTTCTAAACCTTTCACCGGCCCTCTGCCGTCCACCGAATTCTGCTCCATGGCTTAGAAACCTTTCACCGGCCCTCTGCCGTCCACCGAATTCTGCTCCATGGCTTCTAAACCTTTCCAGTTTTTTCCACTTTTTTCCACTTTTATCCAGTTTTATGGTGGAAAAATGTGGGAAAAGGTGGAAAAACGTGGAAGAAATTGGAAAAAGTGGAAAAAGTGGAAAAATTTGGGAAAATGTGGGAAAAAGGTGGGAAAAAAAGTGGAAAAAGGAGTGGAAAAAGTGGAAAAAAGTGGATAAAACTGGATAAAACTCAACTCAACTCATCAACTCATCAACTCAACTCATCAACTCATCAACTCAACTCATCAACTCAACTCCTCAACTCACGGCCCTCTGCCGTCCACCGAATTCTGCTCCATGGCTTCTAAACCTTTCACCGGCCCTCTGCCGTCCACCGAATTCTGCTCCATGGCTTCTAAACCTTTCACCGGCCCTCTGCCGTCCACCGAATTCTGCTCCATGGCTTCTAAACCTTTCACCGGCCCTCTGCCGTCCACCGAATTCTGCTCCATGGCTTCTAAACCTTTCACCGGCCCTCTGCCGTCCACCGAATTCTGCTCCATGGCTTCTAAACCTTTCACCGGCCCTCTGCCGTCCACCGAATTCTGCTCCATGGCTTCTAAACCTTTAACCGGCCCTCTGCCGTCCACCGAATTCTGCTCCATGGCTTCTAAACCTTTCACCGGCCCTCTGCCGTCCACCGAATTCTGCTCCATGGCTTCTAAACCTTTCACCGGCCATCTGCCGTCCACCGAATTCTGCTCCATGGCTTCTAAACCTTTCACCGGCCCTCTGCCGTCCACCGAATTCTGCTCCATGGCTTCTAAACCTTTCACCGGCCCTCTGCCGTCCACCGAATTCTGCTCCATGGCTTCTAAACCTTTCACCGGCCCTCTGCCATCCACCGAATTCTGCTCCATGGCTTCTAAACCTTTCACCGGCCCTCTGCCGTCCACCGAATTCTGCTCCATGGCTTCTAAACCTTTCACCGGCCCTCTGCCGTCCACCGAATTCTGCTCCATGGCTTCTAAACCTTTCACCGGCCCTCTGCCGTCCACCGAATTCTGCTCCATGGCTTCTAAACCTTTCACCGGCCCTCTGCCGTCCACCGAATTCTGCTCCATGGCTTCTAAACCTTTCACCGGCACTCTGCCGTCCACCGAATTCTGCTCCATGGCTTCTAAACCTTTCACCGGCCCTCTGCCGTCCACCGAATTCTGCTCCATGGCTTCTAAACCTTTCACCGGCCCTCTGCCGTCCACCGAATTCTGCTCCATGGCTTCTAAACCTTTCCAGTTTTTTCCAGTTTTTTCCACTTTTATCCAGTTTTATGGTGGAAAAAGGTGGGAAAAGGTGGAAAAACGTGGAAGAAATTGGAAAAAGTGGAAAAAGTGGAAAAATGTGGGAAAATGTGGGAAAAAGGTGGGAAAAAAAGTGGAAAAAGGAGTGGAAAAAAGTGGAAAAAACTGGATAAAACTGGTAAAAACTCAACTCAACTCATCAACTCATCAACTCAACTCATCAACTCATCAACTCAACTCATCAACTCAACTCCTCAACTCACGGCCCTCTGCCGTCCACCGAATTCTGCTCCATGGCTTCTAAACCTTTCACCGGCCCTCTGCCGTCCACCGAATTCTGCTCCATGGCTTCTAAACCTTTCACCGGCCCTCTGCCGTCCACCGAATTCTGCTCCATGGCTTCTAAACCTTTCACCGGCCCTCTGCCGTCCACCGAATTCTGCTCCATGGCTTCTAAACCTTTCACCGGCCCTCTGCCGTCCACCGAATTCTGCTCCATGGCTTCTAAACCTTTCACCGGCCCTCTGCCGTCCACCGAATTCTGCTCCATGGCTTCTAAACCTTTCACCGGCCCTCTGCCGTCCACCGAATTCTGCTCCATGGCTTCTAAACCTTTCCACATTTTTCCACTTTTATCCAGTTTTATGGTGGAAAAAGGTGGAAAAACGTGGAAGAAATTGGAAAAAGTGGAAAAAGTGGAAAAAAGTGAGAAAATATGGGGAAAAGGTGGGAAAAAAAGTGGAAAAAGGAGTGGAAAAAAACTGGATAAAACTGGATATAACTCAACTCAACTCATCAACTCATCAACTCAACTCATCAACTCATCAACTCAACTCATCAACTCAACTCCTCAACTCACGGCCCTCTGCCGTCCACCGAATTCTGCTCCATGGCTTCTAAACCTTTCACCGGCCCTCTGCCGTCCACCGAATTCTGCTCCATGGCTTCTAAACCTTTCACCGGCCCTCTGCCGTCCACCGAATTCTGCTCCATGGCTTCTAAACCTTTAACCGGCCCTCTGCCGTCCACCGAATTCTGCTCCATGGCTTCTAAACCTTTCACCGGCCCTCTGCCGTCCACCGAATTCTGCTCCATGGCTTCTAAACCTTTCACCGGCCCTCTGCCGTCCACCGAATTCTGCTCCATGGCTTCTAAACCTTTCACCGGCCCTCTGCCGTCCACCGAATTCTGCTCCATGGCTTCTAAACCTTTCACCGGCCCTCTGCCGTCCACAGAATTCTGCTCCATGGCTTCTAAACCTTTCACCGGCCCTCTGCCGTCCACCGAATTCTGCTCCATGGCTTCTAAACCTTTCACCGGCCCTCTGCCGTCCACCGAATTCTGCTCCATGGCTTCTAAACCTTTCACCGGCCCTCTGCCGTCCACCGAATTCTGCTCCATGGCTTCTAAACCTTTCACCGGCCCTCTGCCGTCCACCGAATTCTGCTCCATGGCTTCTAAACCTTTCACCGGCCCTCTGCCGTCCACCGAATTCTGCTCCATGGCTTCTAAACCTTTCACCGGCCCTCTGCCGTCCACCGAATTCTGCTCCATGGCTTCTAAACCTTTCACCGGCCCTCTGCCGTCCACCGAATTCTGCTCCATGGCTTCTAAACCTTTAACCGGCCCTCTGCCGTCCACCGAATTCTGCTCCATGGCTTCTAAACCTTTCACCGGCCCTCTGCCGTCCACCGAATTCTGCTCCATGGCTTCTAAACCTTTCACCGGCCCTCTGCCGTCCACCGAATTCTGCTCCATGGCTTCTAAACCTTTAACCGGCCCTCTGCCGTCCACCGAATTCTGCTCCATGGCTTCTAAACCTTTCACCGGCCCTCTGCCGTCCACCGAATTCTGCTCCATGGCTTCTAAACCTTTCACCGGCCCTCTGCCGTCCACCGAATTCTGCTCCATGGCTTCTAAACCTTTCCAGTTTTTTCCACTTTTTTCCACTTTTATCCAGTTTTATGGTGGAAAAATGTGGGAAAAGGTGGAAAAACGTGGAAGAAATTGGAAAAAGTGGAAAAAGTGGAAAAATGTGGGAAAATGTGTGAAAAAGGTGGGAAAAAAAGTGGAAAAAGGAGTGGAAAAAAGTGGAAAAAAGTGGATAAAACTGGATAAAACTCAACTCAACTCATCAACTCATCAACTCAACTCATCAACTCATCAACTCAACTCATCAACTCAACTCCTCAACTCACGGCCCTCTGCCGTCCACCGAATTCTGCTCCATGGCTTCTAAACCTTTCACCGGCCCTCTGCCGTCCACCCAATTCTGCTCCATGGCTTCTAAACCTTTCACCGGCCCTCTGCCGTCCACCGAATTCTGCTCCATGGCTTCTAAACCTTTCACCGGCCCTCTGCCGTCCACCGAATTCTGCTCCATGGCTTCTAAACCTTTCACCGGCCCTCTGCCGTCCACCGAATTCTGCTCCATGGCTTCTAAACCTTTAACCGGCCCTCTGCCGTCCACCAAATTCTGCTCCATGGCTTCTAAACCTTTCACCGGCCCTCTGCCGTCCACCGAATTCTGCTCCATGGCTTAGAAACCTTTCACCGGCCCTCTGCCGTCCACCGAATTCTGCTCCATGGCTTCTAAACCTTTCCAGTTTTTTCCACTTTTTTCCACTTTTATCCAGTTTTATGGTGGAAAAATGTGGGAAAAGGTGGAAAAACGTGGAAGAAATTGGAAAAAGTGGAAAAAGTGGAAAAATTTGGGAAAATGTGGGAAAAAGGTGGGAAAAAAAGTGGAAAAAGGAGTGGAAAAAAGTGGAAAAAAGTGGATAAAACTGGATAAAACTCAACTCAACTCATCAACTCATCAACTCAACTCATCAACTCATCAACTCAACTCATCAACTCAACTCCTCAACTCACGGCCCTCTGCCGTCCACCGAATTCTGCTCCATGGCTTCTAAACCTTTCACCGGCCCTCTGCCGTCCACCGAATTCTGCTCCATGGCTTCTAAACCTTTCACCGGCCCTCTGCCGTCCACCGAATTCTGCTCCATGGCTTCTAAACCTTTCACCGGCCCTCTGCCGTCCACCGAATTCTGCTCCATGGCTTCTAAACCTTTCACCGGCACTCTGCCGTCCACCGAATTCTGCTCCATGGCTTCTAAACCTTTCACCGGCCCTCTGCCGTCCACCGAATTCTGCTCCATGGCTTCTAAACCTTTCACCGGCCCTCTGCCGTCCACCGAATTCTGCTCCATGGCTTCTAAACCTTTCCAGTTTTTTCCAGTTTTTTCCACTTTTATCCAGTTTTATGGTGGAAAAAGGTGGGAAAAGGTGGAAAAACGTGGAAGAAATTGGAAAAAGTGGAAAAAGTGGAAAAATGTGGGAAAATGTGGGAAAAAGGTGGGAAAAAAAGTGGAAAAAGGAGTGGAAAAAAGTGGAAAAAACTGGATAAAACTGGTAAAAACTCAACTCAACTCATCAACTCATCAACTCAACTCATCAACTCATCAACTCAACTCATCAACTCAACTCCTCAACTCACGGCCCTCTGCCGTCCACCGAATTCTGCTCCATGGCTTCTAAACCTTTCACCGGCCCTCTGCCGTCCACCGAATTCTGCTCCATGGCTTCTAAACCTTTCACCGGCCCTCTGCCGTCCACCGAATTCTGCTCCATGGCTTCTAAACCTTTCACCGGCCCTCTGCCGTCCACCGAATTCTGCTCCATGGCTTCTAAACCTTTCACCGGCCCTCTGCCGTCCACCGAATTCTGCTCCATGGCTTCTAAACCTTTCACCGGCCCTCTGCCGTCCACCGAATTCTGCTCCATGGCTTCTAAACCTTTCACCGGCCCTCTGCCGTCCACCGAATTCTGCTCCATGGCTTCTAAACCTTTCCACATTTTTCCACTTTTATCCAGTTTTATGGTGGAAAAAGGTGGAAAAACGTGGAAGAAATTGGAAAAAGTGGAAAAAGTGGAAAAAAGTGAGAAAATATGGGGAAAAGGTGGGAAAAAAAGTGGAAAAAGGAGTGGAAAAAAACTGGATAAAACTGGATATAACTCAACTCAACTCATCAACTCATCAACTCAACTCATCAACTCATCAACTCAACTCATCAACTCAACTCCTCAACTCACGGCCCTCTGCCGTCCACCGAATTCTGCTCCATGGCTTCTAAACCTTTCACCGGCCCTCTGCCGTCCACCGAATTCTGCTCCATGGCTTCTAAACCTTTCACCGGCCCTCTGCCGTCCACCGAATTCTGCTCCATGGCTTCTAAACCTTTAACCGGCCCTCTGCCGTCCACCGAATTCTGCTCCATGGCTTCTAAACCTTTCACCGGCCCTCTGCCGTCCACCGAATTCTGCTCCATGGCTTCTAAACCTTTCACCGGCCCTCTGCCGTCCACCGAATTCTGCTCCATGGCTTCTAAACCTTTCACCGGCCCTCTGCCGTCCACCGAATTCTGCTCCATGGCTTCTAAACCTTTCACCGGCCCTCTGCCGTCCACAGAATTCTGCTCCATGGCTTCTAAACCTTTCACCGGCCCTCTGCCGTCCACCGAATTCTGCTCCATGGCTTCTAAACCTTTCACCGGCCCTCTGCCGTCCACCGAATTCTGCTCCATGGCTTCTAAACCTTTCACCGGCCCTCTGCCGTCCACCGAATTCTGCTCCATGGCTTCTAAACCTTTCACCGGCCCTCTGCCGTCCACCGAATTCTGCTCCATGGCTTCTAAACCTTTCACCGGCCCTCTGCCGTCCACCGAATTCTGCTCCATGGCTTCTAAACCTTTCACCGGCCCTCTGCCGTCCACCGAATTCTGCTCCATGGCTTCTAAACCTTTCACCGGCCCTCTGCCGTCCACCGAATTCTGCTCCATGGCTTCTAAACCTTTAACCGGCCCTCTGCCGTCCACCGAATTCTGCTCCATGGCTTCTAAACCTTTCACCGGCCCTCTGCCGTCCACCGAATTCTGCTCCATGGCTTCTAAACCTTTCACCGGCCCTCTGCCGTCCACCGAATTCTGCTCCATGGCTTCTAAACCTTTAACCGGCCCTCTGCCGTCCACCGAATTCTGCTCCATGGCTTCTAAACCTTTCACCGGCCCTCTGCCGTCCACCGAATTCTGCTCCATGGCTTCTAAACCTTTCACCGGCCCTCTGCCGTCCACCGAATTCTGCTCCATGGCTTCTAAACCTTTCCAGTTTTTTCCACTTTTTTCCACTTTTATCCAGTTTTATGGTGGAAAAATGTGGGAAAAGGTGGAAAAACGTGGAAGAAATTGGAAAAAGTGGAAAAAGTGGAAAAATGTGGGAAAATGTGTGAAAAAGGTGGGAAAAAAAGTGGAAAAAGGAGTGGAAAAAAGTGGAAAAAAGTGGATAAAACTGGATAAAACTCAACTCAACTCATCAACTCATCAACTCAACTCATCAACTCATCAACTCAACTCATCAACTCAACTCCTCAACTCACGGCCCTCTGCCGTCCACCGAATTCTGCTCCATGGCTTCTAAACCTTTCACCGGCCCTCTGCCGTCCACCCAATTCTGCTCCATGGCTTCTAAACCTTTCACCGGCCCTCTGCCGTCCACCGAATTCTGCTCCATGGCTTCTAAACCTTTCACCGGCCCTCTGCCGTCCACCGAATTCTGCTCCATGGCTTCTAAACCTTTCACCGGCCCTCTGCCGTCCACCGAATTCTGCTCCATGGCTTCTAAACCTTTAACCGGCCCTCTGCCGTCCACCAAATTCTGCTCCATGGCTTCTAAACCTTTCACCGGCCCTCTGCCGTCCACCGAATTCTGCTCCATGGCTTAGAAACCTTTCACCGGCCCTCTGCCGTCCACCGAATTCTGCTCCATGGCTTCTAAACCTTTCCAGTTTTTTCCACTTTTTTCCACTTTTATCCAGTTTTATGGTGGAAAAATGTGGGAAAAGGTGGAAAAACGTGGAAGAAATTGGAAAAAGTGGAAAAAGTGGAAAAATTTGGGAAAATGTGGGAAAAAGGTGGGAAAAAAAGTGGAAAAAGGAGTGGAAAAAAGTGGAAAAAAGTGGATAAAACTGGATAAAACTCAACTCAACTCATCAACTCATCAACTCAACTCATCAACTCATCAACTCAACTCATCAACTCAACTCCTCAACTCACGGCCCTCTGCCGTCCACCGAATTCTGCTCCATGGCTTCTAAACCTTTCACCGGCCCTCTGCCGTCCACCGAATTCTGCTCCATGGCTTCTAAACCTTTCACCGGCCCTCTGCCGTCCACCGAATTCTGCTCCATGGCTTCTAAACCTTTCACCGGCCCTCTGCCGTCCACCGAATTCTGCTCCATGGCTTCTAAACCTTTCACCGGCCCTCTGCCGTCCACCGAATTCTGCTCCATGGCTTCTAAACCTTTAACCGGCCCTCTGCCGTCCACCGAATTCTGCTCCATGGCTTCTAAACCTTTCACCGGCCCTCTGCCGTCCACCGAATTCTGCTCCATGGCTTCTAAACCTTTCACCGGCCATCTGCCGTCCACCGAATTCTGCTCCATGGCTTCTAAACCTTTCACCGGCCCTCTGCCGTCCACCGAATTCTGCTCCATGGCTTCTAAACCTTTCACCGGCCCTCTGCCGTCCACCGAATTCTGCTCCATGGCTTCTAAACCTTTCACCGGCCCTCTGCCATCCACCGAATTCTGCTCCATGGCTTCTAAACCTTTCACCGGCCCTCTGCCGTCCACCGAATTCTGCTCCATGGCTTCTAAACCTTTCACCGGCCCTCTGCCGTCCACCGAATTCTGCTCCATGGCTTCTAAACCTTTCACCGGCCCTCTGCCGTCCACCGAATTCTGCTCCATGGCTTCTAAACCTTTCACCGGCCCTCTGCCGTCCACCGAATTCTGCTCCATGGCTTCTAAACCTTTCACCGGCACTCTGCCGTCCACCGAATTCTGCTCCATGGCTTCTAAACCTTTCACCGGCCCTCTGCCGTCCACCGAATTCTGCTCCATGGCTTCTAAACCTTTCACCGGCCCTCTGCCGTCCACCGAATTCTGCTCCATGGCTTCTAAACCTTTCCAGTTTTTTCCAGTTTTTTCCACTTTTATCCAGTTTTATGGTGGAAAAAGGTGGGAAAAGGTGGAAAAACGTGGAAGAAATTGGAAAAAGTGGAAAAAGTGGAAAAATGTGGGAAAATGTGGGAAAAAGGTGGGAAAAAAAGTGGAAAAAGGAGTGGAAAAAAGTGGAAAAAACTGGATAAAACTGGTAAAAACTCAACTCAACTCATCAACTCATCAACTCAACTCATCAACTCATCAACTCAACTCATCAACTCAACTCCTCAACTCACGGCCCTCTGCCGTCCACCGAATTCTGCTCCATGGCTTCTAAACCTTTCACCGGCCCTCTGCCGTCCACCGAATTCTGCTCCATGGCTTCTAAACCTTTCACCGGCCCTCTGCCGTCCACCGAATTCTGCTCCATGGCTTCTAAACCTTTCACCGGCCCTCTGCCGTCCACCGAATTCTGCTCCATGGCTTCTAAACCTTTCACCGGCCCTCTGCCGTCCACCGAATTCTGCTCCATGGCTTCTAAACCTTTCACCGGCCCTCTGCCGTCCACCGAATTCTGCTCCATGGCTTCTAAACCTTTCACCGGCCCTCTGCCGTCCACCGAATTCTGCTCCATGGCTTCTAAACCTTTCCACATTTTTCCACTTTTATCCAGTTTTATGGTGGAAAAAGGTGGAAAAACGTGGAAGAAATTGGAAAAAGTGGAAAAAGTGGAAAAAAGTGAGAAAATATGGGGAAAAGGTGGGAAAAAAAGTGGAAAAAGGAGTGGAAAAAAACTGGATAAAACTGGATATAACTCAACTCAACTCATCAACTCATCAACTCAACTCATCAACTCATCAACTCAACTCATCAACTCAACTCCTCAACTCACGGCCCTCTGCCGTCCACCGAATTCTGCTCCATGGCTTCTAAACCTTTCACCGGCCCTCTGCCGTCCACCGAATTCTGCTCCATGGCTTCTAAACCTTTCACCGGCCCTCTGCCGTCCACCGAATTCTGCTCCATGGCTTCTAAACCTTTAACCGGCCCTCTGCCGTCCACCGAATTCTGCTCCATGGCTTCTAAACCTTTCACCGGCCCTCTGCCGTCCACCGAATTCTGCTCCATGGCTTCTAAACCTTTCACCGGCCCTCTGCCGTCCACCGAATTCTGCTCCATGGCTTCTAAACCTTTCACCGGCCCTCTGCCGTCCACCGAATTCTGCTCCATGGCTTCTAAACCTTTCACCGGCCCTCTGCCGTCCACCGAATTCTGCTCCATGGCTTCTAAACCTTTAACCGGCCCTCTGCCGTCCACCGAATTCTGCTCCATGGCTTCTAAACCTTTCACCGGCCCTCTGCCGTCCACCGAATTCTGCTCCATGGCTTCTAAACCTTTCACCGGCCCTCTGCCGTCCACCGAATTCTGCTCCATGGCTTCTAAACCTTTCCAGTTTTTTCCAGTTTTTTCCACTTTTATCCAGTTTTATGGTGGAAAAAGGTGGGAAAAGGTGGAAAAACGTGGAAGAAATTGGAAAAAGTGGAAAAAGTGGAAAAATGTGGGAAAATGTGGGAAAAAGGTGGGAAAAAAAGTGGAAAAAGGAGTGGAAAAAAGTGGAAAAAACTGGATAAAACTGGTAAAAACTCAACTCAACTCATCAACTCATCAACTCAACTCATCAACTCATCAACTCAACTCATCAACTCAACTCCTCAACTCACGGCCCTCTGCCGTCCACCGAATTCTGCTCCATGGCTTCTAAACCTTTCACCGGCCCTCTGCCGTCCACCGAATTCTGCTCCATGGCTTCTAAACCTTTCACCGGCCCTCTGCCGTCCACCGAATTCTGCTCCATGGCTTCTAAACCTTTCACCGGCCCTCTGCCGTCCACCGAATTCTGCTCCATGGCTTCTAAACCTTTCACCGGCCCTCTGCCGTCCACCGAATTCTGCTCCATGGCTTCTAAACCTTTCACCGGCCCTCTGCCGTCCACCGAATTCTGCTCCATGGCTTCTAAACCTTTCACCGGCCCTCTGCCATCCACCGAATTCTGCTCCATGGCTTCTAAACCTTTCACCGGCCCTCTGCCGTCCACCGAATTCTGCTCCATGGCTTCTAAACCTTTCACCGGCCCTCTGCCGTCCACCGAATTCTGCTCCATGGCTTCTAAACCTTTCACCGGCCCTCTGCCGTCCACCGAATTCTGCTCCATGGCTTCTAAACCTTTCACCGGCCCTCTGCCGTCCACCGAATTCTGCTCCATGGCTTCTAAACCTTTCACCGGCACTCTGCCGTCCACCGAATTCTGCTCCATGGCTTCTAAACCTTTCACCGGCCCTCTGCCGTCCACCGAATTCTGCTCCATGGCTTCTAAACCTTTCACCGGCCCTCTGCCGTCCACCGAATTCTGCTCCATGGCTTCTAAACCTTTCCAGTTTTTTCCAGTTTTTTCCACTTTTATCCAGTTTTATGGTGGAAAAAGGTGGGAAAAGGTGGAAAAACGTGGAAGAAATTGGAAAAAGTGGAAAAAGTGGAAAAATGTGGGAAAATGTGGGAAAAAGGTGGGAAAAAAAGTGGAAAAAGGAGTGGAAAAAAGTGGAAAAAACTGGATAAAACTGGTAAAAACTCAACTCAACTCATCAACTCATCAACTCAACTCATCAACTCATCAACTCAACTCATCAACTCAACTCCTCAACTCACGGCCCTCTGCCGTCCACCGAATTCTGCTCCATGGCTTCTAAACCTTTCACCGGCCCTCTGCCGTCCACCGAATTCTGCTCCATGGCTTCTAAACCTTTCACCGGCCCTCTGCCGTCCACCGAATTCTGCTCCATGGCTTCTAAACCTTTCACCGGCCCTCTGCCGTCCACCGAATTCTGCTCCATGGCTTCTAAACCTTTCACCGGCCCTCTGCCGTCCACCGAATTCTGCTCCATGGCTTCTAAACCTTTCACCGGCCCTCTGCCGTCCACCGAATTCTGCTCCATGGCTTCTAAACCTTTCACCGGCCCTCTGCCGTCCACCGAATTCTGCTCCATGGCTTCTAAACCTTTCCACATTTTTCCACTTTTATCCAGTTTTATGGTGGAAAAAGGTGGAAAAACGTGGAAGAAATTGGAAAAAGTGGAAAAAGTGGAAAAAAGTGAGAAAATATGGGGAAAAGGTGGGAAAAAAAGTGGAAAAAGGAGTGGAAAAAAACTGGATAAAACTGGATATAACTCAACTCAACTCATCAACTCATCAACTCAACTCATCAACTCATCAACTCAACTCATCAACTCAACTCCTCAACTCACGGCCCTCTGCCGTCCACCGAATTCTGCTCCATGGCTTCTAAACCTTTCACCGGCCCTCTGCCGTCCACCGAATTCTGCTCCATGGCTTCTAAACCTTTCACCGGCCCTCTGCCGTCCACCGAATTCTGCTCCATGGCTTCTAAACCTTTAACCGGCCCTCTGCCGTCCACCGAATTCTGCTCCATGGCTTCTAAACCTTTCACCGGCCCTCTGCCGTCCACCGAATTCTGCTCCATGGCTTCTAAACCTTTCACCGGCCCTCTGCCGTCCACCGAATTCTGCTCCATGGCTTCTAAACCTTTCACCGGCCCTCTGCCGTCCACCGAATTCTGCTCCATGGCTTCTAAACCTTTCACCGGCCCTCTGCCGTCCACCGAATTCTGCTCCATGGCTTCTAAACCTTTAACCGGCCCTCTGCCGTCCACCGAATTCTGCTCCATGGCTTCTAAACCTTTCACCGGCCCTCTGCCGTCCACCGAATTCTGCTCCATGGCTTCTAAACCTTTCACCGGCCCTCTGCCGTCCACCGAATTCTGCTCCATGGCTTCTAAACCTTTCCAGTTTTTTCCAGTTTTTTCCACTTTTATCCAGTTTTATGGTGGAAAAAGGTGGGAAAAGGTGGAAAAACGTGGAAGAAATTGGAAAAAGTGGAAAAAGTGGAAAAATGTGGGAAAATGTGGGAAAAAGGTGGGAAAAAAAGTGGAAAAAGGAGTGGAAAAAAGTGGAAAAAACTGGATAAAACTGGTAAAAACTCAACTCAACTCATCAACTCATCAACTCAACTCATCAACTCATCAACTCAACTCATCAACTCAACTCCTCAACTCACGGCCCTCTGCCGTCCACCGAATTCTGCTCCATGGCTTCTAAACCTTTCACCGGCCCTCTGCCGTCCACCGAATTCTGCTCCATGGCTTCTAAACCTTTCACCGGCCCTCTGCCGTCCACCGAATTCTGCTCCATGGCTTCTAAACCTTTCACCGGCCCTCTGCCGTCCACCGAATTCTGCTCCATGGCTTCTAAACCTTTCACCGGCCCTCTGCCGTCCACCGAATTCTGCTCCATGGCTTCTAAACCTTTCACCGGCCCTCTGCCGTCCACCGAATTCTGCTCCATGGCTTCTAAACCTTTCACCGGCCCTCTGCCGTCCACCGAATTCTGCTCCATGGCTTCTAAACCTTTCACCGGCCCTCTGCCGTCCACCGAATTCTGCTCCATGGCTTCTAAACCTTTCACCGGCCCTCTGCCGTCCACCGAATTCTGCTCCATGGCTTCTAAACCTTTCCACATTTTTCCACTTTTATCCAGTTTTATGGTGGAAAAACGTGGAAGAAATTGGAAAAAGTGGAAAAAGTGGAAAAAAGTGAGAAAATATGGGGAAAAGGTGGGAAAAAAAGTGGAAAAAGGAGTGGAAAAAAACTGGATAAAACTGGATATAACTCAACTCAACTCATCAACTCATCAACTCAACTCATCAACTCATCAACTCAACTCATCAACTCAACTCCTCAACTCACGGCCCTCTGCCGTCCACCGAATTCTGCTCCATGGCTTCTAAACCTTTCACCGGCCCTCTGCCGTCCACCGAATTCTGCTCCATGGCTTCTAAACCTTTCACCGGCCCTCTGCCGTCCACCGAATTCTGCTCCATGGCTTCTAAACCTTTAACCGGCCCTCTGCCGTCCACCGAATTCTGCTCCATGGCTTCTAAACCTTTCACCGGCCCTCTGCCGTCCACCGAATTCTGCTCCATGGCTTCTAAACCTTTCACCGGCCCTCTGCCGTCCACCGAATTCTGCTCCATGGCTTCTAAACCTTTCACCGGCCCTCTGCCGTCCACCGAATTCTGCTCCATGGCTTCTAAACCTTTCACCGGCCCTCTGCCGTCCACCGAATTCTGCTCCATGGCTTCTAAACCTTTAACCGGCCCTCTGCCGTCCACCGAATTCTGCTCCATGGCTTCTAAACCTTTCACCGGCCCTCTGCCGTCCACCGAATTCTGCTCCATGGCTTCTAAACCTTTCACCGGCCCTCTGCCGTCCACCGAATTCTGCTCCATGGCTTCTAAACCTTTCACCGGCCCTCTGCCGTCCACCGAATTCTGCTCCATGGCTTCTAAACCTTTCACCGGCCCTCTGCCGTCCACCGAATTCTGCTCCATGGCTTCTAAACCTTTAACCGGCCCTCTGCCGTCCACCGAATTCTGCTCCATGGCTTCTAAACCTTTCACCGGCCCTCTGCCGTCCACCGAATTCTGCTCCATGGCTTCTAAACCTTTCACCGGCCCTCTGCCGTCCACCGAATTCTGCTCCATGGCTTCTAAACCTTTCCAGTTTTTTCCACTTTTTTCCACTTTTATCCAGTTTTATGGTGGAAAAATGTGGGAAAAGGTGGAAAAACGTGGAAGAAATTGGAAAAAGTGGAAAAAGTGGAAAAATTTGGGAAAATGTGGGAAAAAAAGTGGAAAAAGGAGTGGAAAAAAGTGGAAAAAAGTGGATAAAACTGGATAAAACTCAACTCAACTCATCAACTCATCAACTCAACTCATCAACTCATCAACTCAACTCATCAACTCAACTCCTCAACTCACGGCCCTCTGCCGTCCACCGAATTCTGCTCCATGGCTTCTAAACCTTTCACCGGCCCTCTGCCGTCCACCGAATTCTGCTCCATGGCTTCTAAACCTTTCACCGGCCCTCTGCCGTCCACCGAATTCTGCTCCATGGCTTCTAAACCTTTCACCGGCCCTCTGCCGTCCACCGAATTCTGCTCCATGGCTTCTAAACCTTTCACCGGCCCTCTGCCGTCCACCGAATTCTGCTCCATGGCTTCTAAACCTTTCACCGGCCCTCTGCCGTCCACCGAATTCTGCTCCATGGCTTCTAAACCTTTCACCGGCCCTCTGCCGTCCACCGAATTCTGCTCCATGGCTTCTAAACCTTTCACCGGCCCTCTGCCGTCCACCGAATTCTGCTCCATGGCTTCTAAACCTTTCACCAGCCCTCTGCCGTCCACCGAATTCTGCTCCATGGCTTCTAAACCTTTCCACATTTTTCCACTTTTATCCAGTTTTATGGTGGAAAAACGTGGAAGAAATTGGAAAAAGTGGAAAAAGTGGAAAAAAGTGAGAAAATATGGGGAAAAGGTGGGAAAAAAAGTGGAAAAAGGAGTGGAAAAAAACTGGATAAAACTGGATATAACTCAACTCAACTCATCAACTCATCAACTCAACTCATCAACTCATCAACTCAACTCATCAACTCAACTCCTCAACTCACGGCCCTCTGCCGTCCACCGAATTCTGCTCCATGGCTTCTAAACCTTTCACCGGCCCTCTGCCGTCCACCGAATTCTGCTCCATGGCTTCTAAACCTTTCACCGGCCCTCTGCCGTCCACCGAATTCTGCTCCATGGCTTCTAAACCTTTAACCGGCCCTCTGCCGTCCACCGAATTCTGCTCCATGGCTTCTAAACCTTTCACCGGCCCTCTGCCGTCCACCGAATTCTGCTCCATGGCTTCTAAACCTTTCACCGGCCCTCTGCCGTCCACCGAATTCTGCTCCATGGCTTCTAAACCTTTCACCGGCCCTCTGCCGTCCACCGAATTCTGCTCCATGGCTTCTAAACCTTTCACCGGCCCTCTGCCGTCCACCGAATTCTGCTCCATGGCTTCTAAACCTTTCACCGGCCCTCTGCCGTCCACCGAATTCTGCTCCATGGCTTCTAAACCTTTAACCGGCCCTCTGCCGTCCACCGAATTCTGCTCCATGGCTTCTAAACCTTTCACCGGCCCTCTGCCGTCCACCGAATTCTGCTCCATGGCTTCTAAACCTTTCACCGGCCCTCTGCCGTCCACCGAATTCTGCTCCATGGCTTCTAAACCTTTCCAGTTTTTTCCACTTTTTTCCACTTTTATCCAGTTTTCTGGTGGAAAAATGTGGGAAAAGGTGGAAAAACGTGGAAGAAATTGGAAAAAGTGGAAAAAGTGGAAAAATTTGGGAAAATGTGGGAAAAAAAGTGGAAAAAGGAGTGGAAAAAAGTGGAAAAAACTGGATAAAACTGGTAAAAACTCAACTCAACTCATCAACTCATCAACTCAACTCATCAACTCATCAACTCAACTCATCAACTCAACTCCTCAACTCACGGCCCTCTGCCGTCCACCGAATTCTGCTCCATGGCTTCTAAACCTTTCACCGGCCCTCTGCCGTCCACCGAATTCTGCTCCATGGCTTCTAAACCTTTCACCGGCCCTCTGCCGTCCACCGAATTCTGCTCCATGGCTTCTAAACCTTTCACCGGCCCTCTGCCGTCCACCGAATTCTGCTCCATGGCTTCTAAACCTTTCACCGGCCCTCTGCCGTCCACCGAATTCTGCTCCATGGCTTCTAAACCTTTCACCGGCCCTCTGCCGTCCACCGAATTCTGCTCCATGGCTTCTAAACCTTTCACCGGCCCTCTGCCGTCCACCGAATTCTGCTCCATGGCTTCTAAACCTTTAACCGGCCCTCTGCCGTCCACCGAATTCTGCTCCATGGCTTCTAAACCTTTCACCGGCCCTCTGCCGTCCACCGAATTCTGCTCCATGGCTTCTAAACCTTTCACCGGCCCTCTGCCGTCCACCGAATTCTGCTCCATGGCTTCTAAACCTTTCCAGTTTTTTCCAGTTTTTTCCACTTTTATCCAGTTTTATGGTGGAAAAAGGTGGGAAAAGGTGGAAAAACGTGGAAGAAATTGGAAAAAGTGGAAAAAGTGGAAAAATGTGGGAAAATGTGGGAAAAAGGTGGGAAAAAAAGTGGAAAAAGGAGTGGAAAAAAGTGGAAAAAACTGGATAAAACTGGTAAAAACTCAACTCAACTCATCAACTCATCAACTCAACTCATCAACTCATCAACTCAACTCATCAACTCAACTCCTCAACTCACGGCCCTCTGCCGTCCACCGAATTCTGCTCCATGGCTTCTAAACCTTTCACCGGCCCTCTGCCGTCCACCGAATTCTGCTCCATGGCTTCTAAACCTTTCACCGGCCCTCTGCCGTCCACCGAATTCTGCTCCATGGCTTCTAAACCTTTCACCGGCCCTCTGCCGTCCACCGAATTCTGCTCCATGGCTTCTAAACCTTTCACCGGCCCTCTGCCGTCCACCGAATTCTGCTCCATGGCTTCTAAACCTTTCACCGGCCCTCTGCCGTCCACCGAATTCTGCTCCATGGCTTCTAAACCTTTAACCGGCCCTCTGCCGTCCACCGAATTCTGCTCCATGGCTTCTAAACCTTTCACCGGCCCTCTGCCGTCCACCGAATTCTGCTCCATGGCTTCTAAACCTTTCACCGGCCATCTGCCGTCCACCGAATTCTGCTCCATGGCTTCTAAACCTTTCACCGGCCCTCTGCCGTCCACCGAATTCTGCTCCATGGCTTCTAAACCTTTCACCGGCCCTCTGCCGTCCACCGAATTCTGCTCCATGGCTTCTAAACCTTTCACCGGCCCTCTGCCGTCCACCGAATTCTGCTCCATGGCTTCTAAACCTTTCACCGGCCCTCTGCCGTCCACCGAATTCTGCTCCATGGCTTCTAAACCTTTCACCGGCCCTCTGCCGTCCACCGAATTCTGCTCCATGGCTTCTAAACCTTTCACCGGCCCTCTGCCGTCCACCGAATTCTGCTCCATGGCTTCTAAACCTTTCACCGGCCCTCTGCCGTCCACCGAATTCTGCTCCATGGCTTCTAAACCTTTCACCGGCACTCTGCCGTCCACCGAATTCTGCTCCATGGCTTCTAAACCTTTCACCGGCCCTCTGCCGTCCACCGAATTCTGCTCCATGGCTTCTAAACCTTTCACCGGCCCTCTGCCGTCCACCGAATTCTGCTCCATGGCTTCTAAACCTTTCCAGTTTTTTCCAGTTTTTTCCACTTTTATCCAGTTTTATGGTGGAAAAAGGTGGGAAAAGGTGGAAAAACGTGGAAGAAATTGGAAAAAGTGGAAAAAGTGGAAAAATGTGGGAAAATGTGGGAAAAAGGTGGGAAAAAAAGTGGAAAAAGGAGTGGAAAAAAGTGGAAAAAACTGGATAAAACTGGTAAAAACTCAACTCAACTCATCAACTCATCAACTCAACTCATCAACTCATCAACTCAACTCATCAACTCAACTCCTCAACTCACGGCCCTCTGCCGTCCACCGAATTCTGCTCCATGGCTTCTAAACCTTTCACCGGCCCTCTGCCGTCCACCGAATTCTGCTCCATGGCTTCTAAACCTTTCACCGGCCCTCTGCCGTCCACCGAATTCTGCTCCATGGCTTCTAAACCTTTCACCGGCCCTCTGCCGTCCACCGAATTCTGCTCCATGGCTTCTAAACCTTTCACCGGCCCTCTGCCGTCCACCGAATTCTGCTCCATGGCTTCTAAACCTTTCACCGGCCCTCTGCCGTCCACCGAATTCTGCTCCATGGCTTCTAAACCTTTCACCGGCCCTCTGCCGTCCACCGAATTCTGCTCCATGGCTTCTAAACCTTTCCACATTTTTCCACTTTTATCCAGTTTTATGGTGGAAAAAGGTGGAAAAACGTGGAAGAAATTGGAAAAAGTGGAAAAAGTGGAAAAAAGTGAGAAAATATGGGGAAAAGGTGGGAAAAAAAGTGGAAAAAGGAGTGGAAAAAAACTGGATAAAACTGGATATAACTCAACTCAACTCATCAACTCATCAACTCAACTCATCAACTCATCAACTCAACTCATCAACTCAACTCCTCAACTCACGGCCCTCTGCCGTCCACCGAATTCTGCTCCATGGCTTCTAAACCTTTCACCGGCCCTCTGCCGTCCACCGAATTCTGCTCCATGGCTTCTAAACCTTTCACCGGCCCTCTGCCGTCCACCGAATTCTGCTCCATGGCTTCTAAACCTTTAACCGGCCCTCTGCCGTCCACCGAATTCTGCTCCATGGCTTCTAAACCTTTCACCGGCCCTCTGCCGTCCACCGAATTCTGCTCCATGGCTTCTAAACCTTTCACCGGCCCTCTGCCGTCCACCGAATTCTGCTCCATGGCTTCTAAACCTTTCACCGGCCCTCTGCCGTCCACCGAATTCTGCTCCATGGCTTCTAAACCTTTCACCGGCCCTCTGCCGTCCACCGAATTCTGCTCCATGGCTTCTAAACCTTTCACCGGCCCTCTGCCGTCCACCGAATTCTGCTCCATGGCTTCTAAACCTTTAACCGGCCCTCTGCCGTCCACCGAATTCTGCTCCATGGCTTCTAAACCTTTCACCGGCCCTCTGCCGTCCACCGAATTCTGCTCCATGGCTTCTAAACCTTTCACCGGCCCTCTGCCGTCCACCGAATTCTGCTCCATGGCTTCTAAACCTTTCCAGTTTTTTCCAGTTTTTTCCACTTTTATCCAGTTTTATGGTGGAAAAAGGTGGGAAAAGGTGGAAAAACGTGGAAGAAATTGGAAAAAGTGGAAAAAGTGGAAAAATGTGGGAAAATGTGGGAAAAAGGTGGGAAAAAAAGTGGAAAAAGGAGTGGAAAAAAGTGGAAAAAACTGGATAAAACTGGTAAAAACTCAACTCAACTCATCAACTCATCAACTCAACTCATCAACTCATCAACTCAACTCATCAACTCAACTCCTCAACTCACGGCCCTCTGCCGTCCACCGAATTCTGCTCCATGGCTTCTAAACCTTTCACCGGCCCTCTGCCGTCCACCGAATTCTGCTCCATGGCTTCTAAACCTTTCACCGGCCCTCTGCCGTCCACCGAATTCTGCTCCATGGCTTCTAAACCTTTCACCGGCCCTCTGCCGTCCACCGAATTCTGCTCCATGGCTTCTAAACCTTTCACCGGCCCTCTGCCGTCCACCGAATTCTGCTCCATGGCTTCTAAACCTTTCACCGGCCCTCTGCCGTCCACCGAATTCTGCTCCATGGCTTCTAAACCTTTCACCGGCCCTCTGCCGTCCACCGAATTCTGCTCCATGGCTTCTAAACCTTTCACCGGCCCTCTGCCGTCCACCGAATTCTGCTCCATGGCTTCTAAACCTTTCACCGGCCCTCTGCCGTCCACCGAATTCTGCTCCATGGCTTCTAAACCTTTCCACATTTTTCCACTTTTATCCAGTTTTATGGTGGAAAAACGTGGAAGAAATTGGAAAAAGTGGAAAAAGTGGAAAAAAGTGAGAAAATATGGGGAAAAGGTGGGAAAAAAAGTGGAAAAAGGAGTGGAAAAAAACTGGATAAAACTGGATATAACTCAACTCAACTCATCAACTCATCAACTCAACTCATCAACTCATCAACTCAACTCATCAACTCAACTCCTCAACTCACGGCCCTCTGCCGTCCACCGAATTCTGCTCCATGGCTTCTAAACCTTTCACCGGCCCTCTGCCGTCCACCGAATTCTGCTCCATGGCTTCTAAACCTTTCACCGGCCCTCTGCCGTCCACCGAATTCTGCTCCATGGCTTCTAAACCTTTAACCGGCCCTCTGCCGTCCACCGAATTCTGCTCCATGGCTTCTAAACCTTTCACCGGCCCTCTGCCGTCCACCGAATTCTGCTCCATGGCTTCTAAACCTTTCACCGGCCCTCTGCCGTCCACCGAATTCTGCTCCATGGCTTCTAAACCTTTCACCGGCCCTCTGCCGTCCACCGAATTCTGCTCCATGGCTTCTAAACCTTTCACCGGCCCTCTGCCGTCCACCGAATTCTGCTCCATGGCTTCTAAACCTTTCACCGGCCCTCTGCCGTCCACCGAATTCTGCTCCATGGCTTCTAAACCTTTAACCGGCCCTCTGCCGTCCACCGAATTCTGCTCCATGGCTTCTAAACCTTTCACCGGCCCTCTGCCGTCCACCGAATTCTGCTCCATGGCTTCTAAACCTTTCACCGGCCCTCTGCCGTCCACCGAATTCTGCTCCATGGCTTCTAAACCTTTCCAGTTTTTTCCACTTTTTTCCACTTTTATCCAGTTTTATGGTGGAAAAATGTGGGAAAAGGTGGAAAAACGTGGAAGAAATTGGAAAAAGTGGAAAAAGTGGAAAAATTTGGGAAAATGTGGGAAAAAAAGTGGAAAAAGGAGTGGAAAAAAGTGGAAAAAAGTGGATAAAACTGGATAAAACTCAACTCAACTCATCAACTCATCAACTCAACTCATCAACTCATCAACTCAACTCATCAACTCAACTCCTCAACTCACGGCCCTCTGCCGTCCACCGAATTCTGCTCCATGGCTTCTAAACCTTTCACCGGCCCTCTGCCGTCCACCGAATTCTGCTCCATGGCTTCTAAACCTTTCACCGGCCCTCTGCCGTCCACCGAATTCTGCTCCATGGCTTCTAAACCTTTCACCGGCCCTCTGCCGTCCACCGAATTCTGCTCCATGGCTTCTAAACCTTTCACCGGCCCTCTGCCGTCCACCGAATTCTGCTCCATGGCTTCTAAACCTTTCACCGGCCCTCTGCCGTCCACCGAATTCTGCTCCATGGCTTCTAAACCTTTCACCGGCCCTCTGCCGTCCACCGAATTCTGCTCCATGGCTTCTAAACCTTTCACCGGCCCTCTGCCGTCCACCGAATTCTGCTCCATGGCTTCTAAACCTTTCACCAGCCCTCTGCCGTCCACCGAATTCTGCTCCATGGCTTCTAAACCTTTCCACATTTTTCCACTTTTATCCAGTTTTATGGTGGAAAAACGTGGAAGAAATTGGAAAAAGTGGAAAAAGTGGAAAAAAGTGAGAAAATATGGGGAAAAGGTGGGAAAAAAAGTGGAAAAAGGAGTGGAAAAAAACTGGATAAAACTGGATATAACTCAACTCAACTCATCAACTCATCAACTCAACTCATCAACTCATCAACTCAACTCATCAACTCAACTCCTCAACTCACGGCCCTCTGCCGTCCACCGAATTCTGCTCCATGGCTTCTAAACCTTTCACCGGCCCTCTGCCGTCCACCGAATTCTGCTCCATGGCTTCTAAACCTTTCACCGGCCCTCTGCCGTCCACCGAATTCTGCTCCATGGCTTCTAAACCTTTAACCGGCCCTCTGCCGTCCACCGAATTCTGCTCCATGGCTTCTAAACCTTTCACCGGCCCTCTGCCGTCCACCGAATTCTGCTCCATGGCTTCTAAACCTTTCACCGGCCCTCTGCCGTCCACCGAATTCTGCTCCATGGCTTCTAAACCTTTCACCGGCCCTCTGCCGTCCACCGAATTCTGCTCCATGGCTTCTAAACCTTTCACCGGCCCTCTGCCGTCCACCGAATTCTGCTCCATGGCTTCTAAACCTTTCACCGGCCCTCTGCCGTCCACCGAATTCTGCTCCATGGCTTCTAAACCTTTAACCGGCCCTCTGCCGTCCACCGAATTCTGCTCCATGGCTTCTAAACCTTTCACCGGCCCTCTGCCGTCCACCGAATTCTGCTCCATGGCTTCTAAACCTTTCACCGGCCCTCTGCCGTCCACCGAATTCTGCTCCATGGCTTCTAAACCTTTCCAGTTTTTTCCACTTTTTTCCACTTTTATCCAGTTTTATGGTGGAAAAATGTGGGAAAAGGTGGAAAAACGTGGAAGAAATTGGAAAAAGTGGAAAAGGTGGAAAAATTTGGGAAAATGTGGGAAAAAAAGTGGAAAAAGGAGTGGAAAAAAGTGGAAAAAACTGGATAAAACTGGTAAAAACTCAACTCAACTCATCAACTCATCAACTCAACTCATCAACTCATCAACTCAACTCATCAACTCAACTCCTCAACTCACGGCCCTCTGCCGTCCACCGAATTCTGCTCCATGGCTTCTAAACCTTTCACCGGCCCTCTGCCGTCCACCGAATTCTGCTCCATGGCTTCTAAACCTTTCACCGGCCCTCTGCCGTCCACCGAATTCTGCTCCATGGCTTCTAAACCTTTCCAGTTTTTTCCAGTTTTTTCCACTTTTATCCAGTTTTATGGTGGAAAAAGGTGGGAAAAGGTGGAAAAACGTGGAAGAAATTGGAAAAAGTGGAAAAAGTGGAAAAATGTGGGAAAATGTGGGAAAAAGGTGGGAAAAAAAGTGGAAAAAGGAGTGGAAAAAAGTGGAAAAAACTGGATAAAACTGGTAAAAACTCAACTCAACTCATCAACTCATCAACTCAACTCATCAACTCATCAACTCAACTCATCAACTCAACTCCTCAACTCACGGCCCTCTGCCGTCCACCGAATTCTGCTCCATGGCTTCTAAACCTTTCACCGGCCCTCTGCCGTCCACCGAATTCTGCTCCATGGCTTCTAAACCTTTCACCGGCCCTCTGCCGTCCACCGAATTCTGCTCCATGGCTTCTAAACCTTTCACCGGCCCTCTGCCGTCCACCGAATTCTGCTCCATGGCTTCTAAACCTTTCACCGGCCCTCTGCCGTCCACCGAATTCTGCTCCATGGCTTCTAAACCTTTCACCGGCCCTCTGCCGTCCACCGAATTCTGCTCCATGGCTTCTAAACCTTTCACCGGCCCTCTGCCGTCCACCGAATTCTGCTCCATGGCTTCTAAACCTTTCACCGGCCCTCTGCCGTCCACCGAATTCTGCTCCATGGCTTCTAAACCTTTCACCGGCCCTCTGCCGTCCACCGAATTCTGCTCCATGGCTTCTAAACCTTTCCACATTTTTCCACTTTTATCCAGTTTTATGGTGGAAAAACGTGGAAGAAATTGGAAAAAGTGGAAAAAGTGGAAAAAAGTGAGAAAATATGGGGAAAAGGTGGGAAAAAAAGTGGAAAAAGGAGTGGAAAAAAACTGGATAAAACTGGATATAACTCAACTCAACTCATCAACTCATCAACTCAACTCATCAACTCATCAACTCAACTCATCAACTCAACTCCTCAACTCACGGCCCTCTGCCGTCCACCGAATTCTGCTCCATGGCTTCTAAACCTTTCACCGGCCCTCTGCCGTCCACCGAATTCTGCTCCATGGCTTCTAAACCTTTCACCGGCCCTCTGCCGTCCACCGAATTCTGCTCCATGGCTTCTAAACCTTTAACCGGCCCTCTGCCGTCCACCGAATTCTGCTCCATGGCTTCTAAACCTTTCACCGGCCCTCTGCCGTCCACCGAATTCTGCTCCATGGCTTCTAAACCTTTCACCGGCCCTCTGCCGTCCACCGAATTCTGCTCCATGGCTTCTAAACCTTTCACCGGCCCTCTGCCGTCCACCGAATTCTGCTCCATGGCTTCTAAACCTTTCACCGGCCCTCTGCCGTCCACCGAATTCTGCTCCATGGCTTCTAAACCTTTCACCGGCCCTCTGCCGTCCACCGAATTCTGCTCCATGGCTTCTAAACCTTTAACCGGCCCTCTGCCGTCCACCGAATTCTGCTCCATGGCTTCTAAACCTTTCACCGGCCCTCTGCCGTCCACCGAATTCTGCTCCATGGCTTCTAAACCTTTCACCGGCCCTCTGCCGTCCACCGAATTCTGCTCCATGGCTTCTAAACCTTTCCACTTTTTTCCACTTTTTTCCACTTTTATCCAGTTTTATGGTGGAAAAATGTGGGAAAAGGTGGAAAAACGTGGAAGAAATTGGAAAAAGTGGAAAAAGTGGAAAAATTTGGGAAAATGTGGGAAAAAAAGTGGAAAAAGGAGTGGAAAAAAGTGGAAAAAAGTGGATAAAACTGGATAAAACTCAACTCAACTCATCAACTCATCAACTCAACTCATCAACTCATCAACTCAACTCATCAACTCAACTCCTCAACTCACGGCCCTCTGCCGTCCACCGAATTCTGCTCCATGGCTTCTAAACCTTTCACCGGCCCTCTGCCGTCCACCGAATTCTGCTCCATGGTTTCTAAACCTTTCACCGGCCCTCTGCCGTCCACCGAATTCTGCTCCATGGCTTCTAAACCTTTCACCGGCCCTCTGCCGTCCACCGAATTCTGCTCCATGGCTTCTAAACCTTTCACCGGCCCTCTGCCGTCCACCGAATTCTGCTCCATGGCTTCTAAACCTTTCACCGGCCCTCTGCCGTCCACCGAATTCTGCTCCATGGCTTCTAAACCTTTCACCGGCCCTCTGCCGTCCACCGAATTCTGCTCCATGGCTTCTAAACCTTTCACCGGCCCTCTGCCGTCCACCGAATTCTGCTCCATGGCTTCTAAACCTTTCCAGTTTTTTCCAGTTTTTTCCACTTTTATCCAGTTTTATGGTGGAAAAAGGTGGGAAAAGGTGGAAAAACGTGGAAGAAATTGGAAAAAGTGGAAAAAGTGGAAAAATGTGGGAAAATGTGGGAAAAAGGTGGGAAAAAAAGTGGAAAAAGGAGTGAAAAAAACTGGAAAAAACTGGATAAAACTGGTAAAAACTCAACTCAACTCATCAACTCATCAACTCAACTCATCAACTCATCAACTCAACTCATCAACTCAACTCCTCAACTCACGGCCCTCTGCCGTCCACCGAATTCTGCTCCATGGCTTCTAAACCTTTCACCGGCCCTCTGCCGTCCACCGAATTCTGCTCCATGGCTTCTAAACCTTTCACCGGCCCTCTGCCGTCCACCGAATTCTGCTCCATGGCTTCTAAACCTTTCACCGGCCCTCTGCCGTCCACCGAATTCTGCTCCATGGCTTCTAAACCTTTCACCGGCCCTCTGCCGTCCACCGAATTCTGCTCCATGGCTTCTAAACCTTTCACCGGCCCTCTGCCGTCCACCGAATTCTGCTCCATGGCTTCTAAACCTTTCACCGGCCCTCTGCCGTCCACCGAATTCTGCTCCATGGCTTCTAAACCTTTCACCGGCCCTCTGCCGTCCACCGAATTCTGCTCCATGGCTTCTAAACCTTTCCACATTTTTCCACTTTTATCCAGTTTTTTGGTGGAAAAAGGTGGGAAAAGGTGGAAAAACGTGGAAGAAATTGGAAAAAGTGGAAAAAGTGGAAAAAAGTGAGAAAATATGGGGAAAAGGTGGGAAAAAAAGTGGAAAAAGGAGTGGAAAAAAACTGGATAAAACTGGATATAACTCAACTCAACTCATCAACTCATCAACTCAACTCATCAACTCATCAACTCAACTCATCAACTCAACTCCTCAACTCACGGCCCTCTGCCGTCCACCGAATTCTGCTCCATGGCTTCTAAACCTTTCACTGGCCCTCTGCCGTCCACCGAATTCTGCTCCATGGCTTCTAAACCTTTCACCGGCCCTCTGCCGTCCACAGAATTCTGCTCCATGGCTTCTAAACCTTTCACCGGCCCTCTGCCGTCCACCGAATTCTGCTCCATGGCTTCTAAACCTTTCACCGGCCCTCTGCCGTCCACCGAATTCTGCTCCATGGCTTCTAAACCTTTCACCGGCCCTCTGCCGTCCACCGAATTCTGCTCCATGGCTTCTAAACCTTTCACCGGCCCTCTGCCGTCCACCGAATTCTGCTCCATGGCTTCTAAACCTTTCACCGGCCCTCTGCCGTCCACCGAATTCTGCTCCATGGCTTCTAAACCTTTCACCGGCCCTCTGCCGTCCACCGAATTCTGCTCCATGGCTTCTAAACCTTTCACCGGCCCTCTGCCGTCCACCGAATTCTGCTCCATGGCTTCTAAACCTTTAACCGGCCCTCTGCCGTCCACCGAATTCTGCTCCATGGCTTCTAAACCTTTCACCGGCCCTCTGCCGTCCACCGAATTCTGCTCCATGGCTTCTAAACCTTTCACCGGCCCACTGCCGTCCACCGAATTCTGCTCCATGGCTTCTAAACCTTTCACCGGCCCTCTGCCGTCCACCGAATTCTGCTCCATGGCTTCTAAACCTTTCACCGGCCCTCTGCCGTCCACCGAATTCTGCTCCATGGCTTCTAAACCTTTCCAGTTTTTTCCACTTTTTTCCACTTTTATCCAGTTTTATGGTGGAAAAATGTGGGAAAAGGTGGAAAAACGTGGAAGAAATTGGAAAAAGTGGAAAAAGTGGAAAAATGTGGGAAAATGTGTGAAAAAGGTGGGAAAAAAAGTGGAAAAAGGAGTGGAAAAAAGTGGAAAAAAGTGGATAAAACTGGATAAAACTCAACTCAACTCATCAACTCATCAACTCAACTCATCAACTCATCAACTCAACTCATCAACTCAACTCCTCAACTCACGGCCCTCTGCCGTCCACCGAATTCTGCTCCATGGCTTCTAAACCTTTCACCGGCCCTCTGCCGTCCACCGAATTCTGCTCCATGGCTTCTAAACCTTTCACCGGCCCTCTGCCGTCCACCGAATTCTGCTCCATGGCTTCTAAACCTTTCACCGGCCCTCTGCCGTCCACCGAATTCTGCTCCATGGCTTCTAAACATTTAACCGGCCCTCTGCCGTCCACCGAATTCTGCTCCATGGCTTCTAAACCTTTCACCGGCCCTCTGCCGTCCACCGAATTCTGCTCCATGGCTTAGAAACCTTTCACCGGCCCTCTGCCGTCCACCGAATTCTGCTCCATGGCTTCTAAACCTTTCCAGTTTTTTCCACTTTTTTCCACTTTTATCCAGTTTTATGGTGGAAAAATGTGGGAAAAGGTGGAAAAACGTGGAAGAAATTGGAAAAAGTGGAAAAAGTGGAAAAATTTGGGAAAATGTGGGAAAAAGGTGGGAAAAAAAGTGGAAAAAGGAGTGGAAAAAAGTGGAAAAAAGTGGATAAAACTGGATAAAACTCAACTCAACTCATCAACTCCTCAACTCACGGCCCTCTGCCGTCCACCGAATTCTGCTCCATGGCTTCTAAACCTTTCACCGGCCCTCTGCCGTCCACCGAATTCTGCTCCATGGCTTCTAAACCTTTCACCGGCCCTCTGCCGTCCACCGAATTCTGCTCCATGGCTTCTAAACCTTTCACCGGCCCTCTGCCGTCCACCGAATTCTGCTCCATGGCTTCTAAACCTTTCACCGGCCCTCTGCCGTCCACCGAATTCTGCTCCATGGCTTCTAAACCTTTCACCGGCCCTCTGCCGTCCACCGAATTCTGCTCCATGGCTTCTAAACCTTTCACCGGCCCTCTGCCGTCCACCGAATTCTGCTCCATGGCTTCTAAACCTTTCACCGGCCCTCTGCCGTCCACCGAATTCTGCTCCATGGCTTCTAAACCTTTCACCGGCCCTCTGCCGTCCACCGAATTCTGCTCCATGGCTTCTAAACCTTTCACCGGCCCTCTGCCGTCCACCGAATTCTGCTCCATGGCTTCTAAACCTTTAACCGGCCCTCTGCCGTCCACCGAATTCTGCTCCATGGCTTCTAAACCTTTCACCGGCCCTCTGCCGTCCACCGAATTCTGCTCCATGGCTTCTAAACCTTTCACCGGCCCTCTGCCGTCCACCGAATTCTGCTCCATGGCTTCTAAACCTTTCACCGGCCCTCTGCCGTCCACCGAATTCTGCTCCATGGCTTCTAAACCTTTCACCGGCCCTCTGCCGTCCACCGAATTCTGCTCCATGGCTTCTAAACCTTTCCAGTTTTTTCCACTTTTTTCCACTTTTATCCAGTTTTATGGTGGAAAAATGTGGGAAAATGTGGAAAAACGTGGAAGAAATTGGAAAAAGTGGAAAAAGTGGAAAAATGTGGGAAAATGTGTGAAAAAGGTGGGAAAAAAAGTGGAAAAAGGAGTGGAAAAAAGTGGAAAAAAGTGGATAAAACTGGATAAAACTCAACTCAACTCATCAACTCATCAACTCAACTCATCAACTCATCAACTCAACTCATCAACTCAACTCCTCAACTCACGGCCCTCTGCCGTCCACCGAATTCTGCTCCATGGCTTCTAAACCTTTCACCGGCCCTCTGCCGTCCACCGAATTCTGCTCCATGGCTTCTAAACCTTTCACCGGCCCTCTGCCGTCCACCGAATTCTGCTCCATGGCTTCTAAACCTTTCACCGGCCCTCTGCCGTCCACCGAATTCTGCTCCATGGCTTCTAAACATTTAACCGGCCCTCTGCCGTCCACCGAATTCTGCTCCATGGCTTCTAAACCTTTCACCGGCCCTCTGCCGTCCACCGAATTCTGCTCCATGGCTTAGAAACCTTTCACCGGCCCTCTGCCGTCCACCGAATTCTGCTCCATGGCTTCTAAACCTTTCCAGTTTTTTCCACTTTTTTCCACTTTTATCCAGTTTTATGGTGGAAAAATGTGGGAAAAGGTGGAAAAACGTGGAAGAAATTGGAAAAAGTGGAAAAAGTGAAAAAATTTGGGAAAATGTGGGAAAAAGGTGGGAAAAAAAGTGGAAAAAGGAGTGGAAAAAAGTGGAAAAAAGTGGATAAAACTGGATAAAACTCAACTCAACTCATCAACTCCTCAACTCACGGCCCTCTGCCGTCCACCGAATTCTGCTCCATGGCTTCTAAACCTTTCACCGGCCCTCTGCCGTCCACCGAATTCTGCTCCATGGCTTCTAAACCTTTCACCGGCCCTCTGCCGTCCACCGAATTCTGCTCCATGGCTTCTAAACCTTTCACCGGCCCTCTGCCGTCCACCGAATTCTGCTCCATGGCTTCTAAACCTTTCACCGGCCCTCTGCCGTCCACCGAATTCTGCTCCATGGCTTCTAAACCTTTCACCGGCCCTCTGCCGTCCACCGAATTCTGCTCCATGGCTTCTAAACCTTTCACCGGCCCTCTGCCGTCCACCGAATTCTGCTCCATGGCTTCTAAACCTTTCACCGGCCCTCTGCCGTCCACCGAATTCTGCTCCATGGCTTCTAAACCTTTCACCGGCCCTCTGCCGTCCACCGAATTCTGCTCCATGGCTTCTAAACCTTTCACCGGCCCTCTGCCGTCCACCGAATTCTGCTCCATGGCTTCTAAACCTTTCACCGGCCCTCTGCCGTCCACCGAATTCTGCTCCATGGCTTCTAAACCTTTCACCGGCCCTCTGCCGTCCACCGAATTCTGCTCCATGGCTTCTAAACCTTTCCAGTTTTTTCCACTTTTTTCCACTTTTATCCAGTTTTATGGTGGAAAAATGTGGGAAAAGGTGGAAAAACGTGGAAGAAATTGGAAAAAGTTGAAAAAGTGGAAAAATTTGGGAAAATGTGGGAAAAAGGTGGGAAAAAAAGTGGAAAAAGGAGTGGAAAAAAGTGGAAAAAAGTGGATAAAACTGGATAAAACTCAACTCAACTCATCAACTCATCAACTCAACTCATCAACTCATCAACTCAACTCATCAACTCAACTCCTCAACTCACGGCCCTCTGCCGTCCACCGAATTCTGCTCCATGGCTTCTAAACCTTTCACCGGCCCTCTGCCGTCCACCGAATTCTGCTCCATGGCTTCTAAACCTTTCACCGGCCCTCTGCGTCCACCGAATTCTGCTCCATGGCTTCTAAACCTTTCACCGGCCCTCTGCCGTCCACCGAATTCTGCTCCATGGCTTCTAAACCTTTCACCGGCCCTCTGCCGTCCACCAAATTCTGCTCCATGGCTTCTAAACCTTTCACCGGCCCTCTGCCGTCCACCGAATTCTGCTCCATGGCTTCTAAACCTTTCACCGGCCCTCTGCCGTCCACCGAATTCTGCTCCATGGCTTCTAAACCTTTAACCGGCCCTCTGCCGTCCACCGAATTCTGCTCCATGGCTTCTAAACCTTTCACCGGCCCTCTGCCGTCCACCGAATTCTGCTCCATGGCTTAGAAACCTTTCACCGGCCCTCTGCCGTCCACCGAATTCTGCTCCATGGCTTCTAAACCTTTCCAGTTTTTTCCACTTTTTTCCACTTTTATCCAGTTTTATGGTGGAAAAATGTGGGAAAAGGTGGAAAAACGTGGAAGAAATTGGAAAAAGTGGAAAAAGTGGAAAAATTTGGGAAAATGTGGGAAAAAGGTGGGAAAAAAAGTGGAAAAAGGAGTGGAAAAAAGTGGAAAAAAGTTGATAAAACTGGATAAAACTCAACTCAACTCATCAACTCATCAACTCAACTCATCAACTCATCAACTCAACTCATCAACTCAACTCCTCAACTCACGGCCCTCTGCCGTCCACCGAATTCTGCTCCATGGCTTCTAAACCTTTCACCGGCCCTCTGCCGTCCACCGAATTCTGCTCCATGGCTTCTAAACCTTTCACCGGCCCTCTGCCGTCCACCGAATTCTGCTCCATGGCTTCTAAACCTTTCACCGGCCCTCTGCCGTCCACCGAATTCTGCTCCATGGCTTCTAAACCTTTCACCGGCCCTCTGCCGTCCACCGAATTCTGCTCCATGGCTTCTAAACCTTTCACCGGCCCTCTGCCGTCCACCGAATTCTGCTCCATGGCTTCTAAACCTTTCACCGGCCCTCTGCCGTCCACCGAATTCTGCTCCATGGCTTCTAAACCTTTCACCGGCCCTCTGCCGTCCACCGAATTCTGCTCCATGGCTTCTAAACCTTTCACCGGCCCTCTGCCGTCCACCGAATTCTGCTCCATGGCTTCTAAACCTTTCACCGGCCCTCTGCCGTCCACCGAATTCTGCTCCATGGCTTCTAAACCTTTCACCGGCCCTCTGCCGTCCACCGAATTCTGCTCCATGGCTTCTAAACCTTTCCAGTTTTTTCCAGTTTTTTCCACTTTTATCCAGTTTTATGGTGGAAAAAGGTGGGAAAAGGTGGAAAAACGTGGAAGAAATTGGAAAAGGTGGAAAAAGTGGAAAAATGTGGGAAAATGTGGGAAAAAGGTGGGAAAAAAAGTGGAAAAAGGAGTGGAAAAAACTGGAAAAAACTGGATAAAACTGGTAAAAACTCAACTCAACTCATCAACTCATCAACTCAACTCATCAACTCATCAACTCAACTCATCAACTCAACTCCTCAACTCACGGCCCTCAGCCGTCCACTGAATTCTGCTCCATGGCTTCTAAACCTTTCACCGGCCCTCTGCCGTCCACCGAATTCTGCTCCATGGCTTCTAAACCTTTCACCGGCCCTCTGCCGTCCACCGAATTCTGCTCCATGGCTTCTAAACCTTTCACCGGCACTCTGCCGTCCACCGAATTCTGCTCCATGGCTTCTAAACCTTTCACCGGCCCTCTGCCGTCCACCGAATTCTGCTCCATGGCTTCTAAACCTTTCACCGGCCCTCTGCCGTCCACCGAATTCTGCTCCATGGCTTCTAAACCTTTCACCGGCCCTCTGCCGTCCACCGAATTCTGCTCCATGGCTTCTAAACCTTTCCACATTTTTCCACTTTTATCCAGTTTTATGGTGGAAAAAGGTGGGAAAAGGTGGAAAAACGTGGAAGAAATTGGAAAAAGTGGAAAAAGTGGAAAAAAGTGAGAAAATATGGGGAAAAGGTGGGAAAAAAAGTGGAAAAAGGAGTGGAAAAAAACTGGATAAAACTGGATATAACTCAACTCAACTCATCAACTCATCAACTCAACTCATCAACTCATCAACTCAACTCATCAACTCAACTCCTCAACTCACGGCCCTCTGCCGTCCACCGAATTCTGCTCCATGGCTTCTAAACCTTTCACCGGCCCTCTGCCGTCCACCGAATTCTGCTCCATGGCTTCTAAACCTTTCACCGGCCCTCTGCCGTCCACAGAATTCTGCTCCATGGCTTCTAAACCTTTCACCGGCCCTCTGCCGTCCACCGAATTCTGCTCCATGGCTTCTAAACCTTTCACCGGCCCTCTGCCGTCCACCGAATTCTGCTCCATGGCTTCTAAACCTTTCACCGGCCCTCTGCCGTCCACCGAATTCTGCTCCATGGCTTCTAAACCTTTCACCGGCCCTCTGCCGTCCACCGAATTCTGCTCCATGGCTTCTAAACCTTTCCACATTTTTCCACTTTTATCCAGTTTTTTGGTGGAAAAAGGTGGGAAAAGGTGGAAAAACGTGGAAGAAATTGGAAAAAGTGGAAAAAGTGGAAAAAAGTGAGAAAATATGGGGAAAAGGTGGGAAAAAAAGTGGAAAAAGGAGTGGAAAAAAACTGGATAAAACTGGATATAACTCAACTCAACTCATCAACTCATCAACTCAACTCATCAACTCATCAACTCAACTCATCAACTCAACTCCTCAACTCACGGCCCTCTGCCGTCCACCGAATTCTGCTCCATGGCTTCTAAACCTTTCACTGGCCCTCTGCCGTCCACCGAATTCTGCTCCATGGCTTCTAAACCTTTCACCGGCCCTCTGCCGTCCACAGAATTCTGCTCCATGGCTTCTAAACCTTTCACCGGCCCTCTGCCGTCCACCGAATTCTGCTCCATGGCTTCTAAACCTTTCACCGGCCCTCTGCCGTCCACCGAATTCTGCTCCATGGCTTCTAAACCTTTCACCGGCCCTCTGCCGTCCACCGAATTCTGCTCCATGGCTTCTAAACCTTTCACCGGCCCTCTGCCGTCCACCGAATTCTGCTCCATGGCTTCTAAACCTTTCACCGGCCCTCTGCCGTCCACCGAATTCTGCTCCATGGCTTCTAAACCTTTCACCGGCCCTCTGCCGTCCACCGAATTCTGCTCCATGGCTTCTAAACCTTTCACCGGCCCTCTGCCGTCCACCGAATTCTGCTCCATGGCTTCTAAACCTTTAACCGGCCCTCTGCCGTCCACCGAATTCTGCTCCATGGCTTCTAAACCTTTCACCGGCCCTCTGCCGTCCACCGAATTCTGCTCCATGGCTTCTAAACCTTTCACCGGCCCTCTGCCGTCCACCGAATTCTGCTCCATGGCTTCTAAACCTTTCACCGGCCCTCTGCCGTCCACCGAATTCTGCTCCATGGCTTCTAAACCTTTCACCGGCCCTCTGCCGTCCACCGAATTCTGCTCCATGGCTTCTAAACCTTTCCAGTTTTTTCCACTTTTTTCCACTTTTATCCAGTTTTATGGTGGAAAAATGTGGGAAAAGGTGGAAAAACGTGGAAGAAATTGGAAAAAGTGGAAAAAGTGGAAAAATGTGGGAAAATGTGTGAAAAAGGTGGGAAAAAAGTGGAAAAAGGAGTGGAAAAAAGTGGAAAAAAGTGGATAAAACTGGATAAAACTCAACTCAACTCATCAACTCATCAACTCAACTCATCAACTCATCAACTCAACTCATCAACTCAACTCCTCAACTCACGGCCCTCTGCCGTCCACCGAATTCTGCTCCATGGCTTCTAAACCTTTCACCGGCCCTCTGCCGTCCACCGAATTCTGCTCCATGGCTTCTAAACCTTTCACCGGCCCTCTGCCGTCCACCGAATTCTGCTCCATGGCTTCTAAACCTTTCACCGGCCCTCTGCCGTCCACCGAATTCTGCTCCATGGCTTCTAAACATTTAACCGGCCCTCTGCCGTCCACCGAATTCTGCTCCATGGCTTCTAAACCTTTCACCGGCCCTCTGCCGTCCACCGAATTCTGCTCCATGGCTTAGAAACCTTTCACCGGCCCTCTGCCGTCCACCGAATTCTGCTCCATGGCTTCTAAACCTTTCCAGTTTTTTCCACTTTTTTCCACTTTTATCCAGTTTTATGGTGGAAAAATGTGGGAAAAGGTGGAAAAACGTGGAAGAAATTGGAAAAAGTGGAAAAAGTGGAAAAATTTGGGAAAATGTGGGAAAAAGGTGGGAAAAAAAGTGGAAAAAGGAGTGGAAAAAAGTGGAAAAAGTGGATAAAACTGGATAAAACTCAACTCAACTCATCAACTCCTCAACTCACGGCCCTCTGCCGTCCACCGAATTCTGCTCCATGGCTTCTAAACCTTTCACCGGCCCTCTGCCGTCCACCGAATTCTGCTCCATGGCTTCTAAACCTTTCACCGGCCCTCTGCCGTCCACCGAATTCTGCTCCATGGCTTCTAAACCTTTCACCGGCCCTCTGCCGTCCACCGAATTCTGCTCCATGGCTTCTAAACCTTTCACCGGCCCTCTGCCGTCCACCGAATTCTGCTCCATGGCTTCTAAACCTTTCACCGGCCCTCTGCCGTCCACCGAATTCTGCTCCATGGCTTCTAAACCTTTCACCGGCCCTCTGCCGTCCACCGAATTCTGCTCCATGGCTTCTAAACCTTTCACCGGCCCTCTGCCGTCCACCGAATTCTGCTCCATGGCTTCTAAACCTTTCACCGGCCCTCTGCCGTCCACCGAATTCTGCTCCATGGCTTCTAAACCTTTCACCGGCCCTCTGCCGTCCACCGAATTCTGCTCCATGGCTTCTAAACCTTTCACCGGCCCTCTGCCGTCCACCGAATTCTGCTCCATGGCTTCTAAACCTTTCACCGGCCCTCTGCCGTCCACCGAATTCTGCTCCATGGCTTCTAAACCTTTCACCGGCCCTCTGCCGTCCACCGAATTCTGCTCCATGGCTTCTAAACCTTTCCAGTTTTTTCCACTTTTTTCCACTTTTATCCAGTTTTATGGTGGAAAAATGTGGGAAAAGGTGGAAAAACGTGGAAGAAATTGGAAAAAGTTGAAAAAGTGGAAAAATTTGGGAAAATGTGGGAAAAAGGTGGGAAAAAAAGTGGAAAAAGGAGTGGAAAAAAGTGGAAAAAAGTGGATAAAACTGGATAAAACTCAACTCAACTCATCAACTCATCAACTCAACTCATCAACTCATCAACTCAACTCATCAACTCAACTCCTCAACTCACGGCCCTCTGCCGTCCACCGAATTCTGCTCCATGGCTTCTAAACCTTTCACCGGCCCTCTGCCGTCCACCGAATTCTGCTCCATGGCTTCTAAACCTTTCACCGGCCCTCTGCGTCCACCGAATTCTGCTCCATGGCTTCTAAACCTTTCACCGGCCCTCTGCCGTCCACCGAATTCTGCTCCATGGCTTCTAAACCTTTCACCGGCCCTCTGCCGTCCACCAAATTCTGCTCCATGGCTTCTAAACCTTTCACCGGCCCTCTGCCGTCCACCGAATTCTGCTCCATGGCTTCTAAACATTTCACCGGCCCTCTGCCGTCCACCGAATTCTGCTCCATGGCTTCTAAACCTTTAACCGGCCCTCTGCCGTCCACCGAATTCTGCTCCATGGCTTCTAAACCTTTCACCGGCCCTCTGCCGTCCACCGAATTCTGCTCCATGGCTTAGAAACCTTTCACCGGCCCTCTGCCGTCCACCGAATTCTGCTCCATGGCTTCTAAACCTTTCCAGTTTTTTCCACTTTTTTCCACTTTTATCCAGTTTTATGGTGGAAAAATGTGGGAAAAGGTGGAAAAACGTGGAAGAAATTGGAAAAAGTGGAAAAAGTGGAAAAATTTGGGAAAATGTGGGAAAAAGGTGGGAAAAAAAGTGGAAAAAGGAGTGGAAAAAAGTGGAAAAAAGTTGATAAAACTGGATAAAACTCAACTCAACTCATCAACTCATCAACTCAACTCATCAACTCATCAACTCAACTCATCAACTCAACTCCTCAACTCACGGCCCTCTGCCGTCCACCGAATTCTGCTCCATGGCTTCTAAACCTTTCACCGGCCCTCTGCCGTCCACCGAATTCTGCTCCATGGCTTCTAAACCTTTCACCGGCCCTCTGCCGTCCACCGAATTCTGCTCCATGGCTTCTAAACCTTTCACCGGCCCTCTGCCGTCCACCGAATTCTGCTCCATGGCTTCTAAACCTTTCACCGGCCCTCTGCCGTCCACCGAATTCTGCTCCATGGCTTCTAAACCTTTCACCGGCCCTCTGCCGTCCACCGAATTCTGCTCCATGGCTTCTAAACCTTTCACCGGCCCTCTGCCGTCCACCGAATTCTGCTCCATGGCTTCTAAACCTTTCACCGGCCCTCTGCCGTCCACCGAATTCTGCTCCATGGCTTCTAAACCTTTCACCGGCCCTCTGCCGTCCACCGAATTCTGCTCCATGGCTTCTAAACCTTTCACCGGCCCTCTGCCGTCCACCGAATTCTGCTCCATGGCTTCTAAACCTTTCACCGGCCCTCTGCCGTCCACCGAATTCTGCTCCATGGCTTCTAAACCTTTCACCGGCCCTCTGCCGTCCACCGAATTCTGCTCCATGGCTTCTAAACCTTTCCAGTTTTTTCCAGTTTTTTCCACTTTTATCCAGTTTTATGGTGGAAAAAGGTGGGAAAAGGTGGAAAAACGTGGAAGAAATTGGAAAAGGTGGAAAAAGTGGAAAAATGTGGGAAAATGTGGGAAAAAGGTGGGAAAAAAAGTGGAAAAAGGAGTGGAAAAAACTGGAAAAAACTGGATAAAACTGGTAAAAACTCAACTCAACTCATCAACTCATCAACTCAACTCATCAACTCATCAACTCAACTCATCAACTCAACTCCTCAACTCACGGCCCTCAGCCGTCCACTGAATTCTGCTCCATGGCTTCTAAACCTTTCACCGGCCCTCTGCCGTCCACCGAATTCTGCTCCATGGCTTCTAAACCTTTCACCGGCCCTCTGCCGTCCACCGAATTCTGCTCCATGGCTTCTAAACCTTTCACCGGCACTCTGCCGTCCACCGAATTCTGCTCCATGGCTTCTAAACCTTTCACCGGCCCTCTGCCGTCCACCGAATTCTGCTCCATGGCTTCTAAACCTTTCACCGGCCCTCTGCCGTCCACCGAATTCTGCTCCATGGCTTCTAAACCTTTCACCGGCCCTCTGCCGTCCACCGAATTCTGCTCCATGGCTTCTAAACCTTTCCACATTTTTCCACTTTTATCCAGTTTTATGGTGGAAAAAGGTGGGAAAAGGTGGAAAAACGTGGAAGAAATTGGAAAAAGTGGAAAAAGTGGAAAAAAGTGAGAAAATATGGGGAAAAGGTGGGAAAAAAAGTGGAAAAAGGAGTGGAAAAAAACTGGATAAAACTGGATATAACTCAACTCAACTCATCAACTCATCAACTCAACTCATCAACTCATCAACTCAACTCATCAACTCAACTCCTCAACTCACGGCCCTCTGCCGTCCACCGAATTCTGCTCCATGGCTTCTAAACCTTTCACCGGCCCTCTGCCGTCCACCGAATTCTGCTCCATGGCTTCTAAACCTTTCACCGGCCCTCTGCCGTCCACAGAATTCTGCTCCATGGCTTCTAAACCTTTCACCGGCCCTCTGCCGTCCACCGAATTCTGCTCCATGGCTTCTAAACCTTTCACCGGCCCTCTGCCGTCCACCGAATTCTGCTCCATGGCTTCTAAACCTTTCACCGGCCCTCTGCCGTCCACCGAATTCTGCTCCATGGCTTCTAAACCTTTCACCGGCCCTCTGCCGTCCACCGAATTCTGCTCCATGGCTTCTAAACCTTTCACCGGCCCTCTGCCGTCCACCGAATTCTGCTCCATGGCTTCTAAACCTTTCCAGTTTTTTCCAGTTTTTTCCACTTTTATCCAGTTTTATGGTGGAAAAAGGTGGGAAAAGGTGGAAAAACGTGGAAGAAATTGGAAAAAGTGGAAAAAGTGGAAAAATGTGGGAAAATGTGGGAAAAAGGTGGGAAAAAAAGTGGAAAAAGGAGTGGAAAAAAGTGGAAAAAACTGGATAAAACTGGTAAAAACTCAACTCAACTCATCAACTCATCAACTCAACTCATCAACTCATCAACTCAACTCATCAACTCAACTCCTCAACTCACGGCCCTCTGCCGTCCACCGAATTCTGCTCCATGGCTTCTAAACCTTTCACCGGCCCTCTGCCGTCCACCGAATTCTGCTCCATGGCTTCTAAACCTTTCACCGGCCCTCTGCCGTCCACCGAATTCTGCTCCATGGCTTCTAAACCTTTCACCGGCCCTCTGCCGTCCACCGAATTCTGCTCCATGGCTTCTAAACCTTTCACCGGCCCTCTGCCGTCCACCGAATTCTGCTCCATGGCTTCTAAACCTTTCCACATTTTTCCACTTTTATCCAGTTTTATGGTGGAAAAAGGTGGGAAAAGGTGGAAAAACGTGGAAGAAATTGGAAAAATTGGAAAAAGTGGAAAAAAGTGAGAAAATATGGGGAAAAGGTGGGAAAAAAAGTGGAAAAAGGAGTGGAAAAAAACTGGATAAAACTGGATATAACTCAACTCAACTCATCAACTCATCAACTCAACTCATCAACTCATCAACTCAACTCATCAACTCAACTCCTCAACTCACGGCCCTCTGCCGTCCACCGAATTCTGCTCCATGGCTTCTAAACCTTTCACCGGCCCTCTGCCGTCCACCGAATTCTGCTCCATGGCTTCTAAACCTTTCACCGGCCCTCTGCCGTCCACAGAATTCTGCTCCATGGCTTCTAAACCTTTCACCGGCCCTCTGCCGTCCACCGAATTCTGCTCCATGGCTTCTAAACCTTTCACCGGCCCTCTGCCGTCCACCGAATTCTGCTCCATGGCTTCTAAACCTTTCACCGGCCCTCTGCCGTCCACCGAATTCTGCTCCATGGCTTCTAAACCTTTCACCGGCCCTCTGCCGTCCACCGAATTCTGCTCCATGGCTTCTAAACCTTTCACCGGCCCTCTGCCGTCCACCGAATTCTGCTCCATGGCTTCTAAACCTTTCACCGGCCCTCTGCCGTCCACCGAATTCTGCTCCATGGCTTCTAAACCTTTCACCGGCCCTCTGCCGTCCACCGAATTCTGCTCCATGGCTTCTAAACCTTTAACCGGCCCTCTGCCGTCCACCGAATTCTGCTCCATGGCTTCTAAACCTTTCACCGGCCCTCTGCCGTCCACCGAATTCTGCTCCATGGCTTAGAAACCTTTCACCGGCCCTCTGCCGTCCACCGAATTCTGCTCCATGGCTTCTAAACCTTTCCAGTTTTTTCCACTTTTTTCCACTTTTATCCAGTTTTATGGTGGAAAAATGTGGGAAAAGGTGGAAAAAGTGGAAAAATTTGGGAAAATGTGGGAAAAAGGTGGGAAAAAAAGTGGAAAAAGGAGTGGAAAAAAGTGGAAAAAAGTTGATAAAACTGGATAAAACTCAACTCAACTCATCAACTCATCAACTCAACTCATCAACTCATCAACTCAACTCATCAACTCAACTCCTCAACTCACGGCCCTCTGCCGTCCACCGAATTCTGCTCCATGGCTTCTAAACCTTTCACCGGCCCTCTGCCGTCCACCGAATTCTGCTCCATGGCTTCTAAACCTTTCACCGGCCCTCTGCCGTCCACCGAATTCTGCTCCATGGCTTCTAAACCTTTCACCGGCCCTCTGCCGTCCACCGAATTCTGCTCCATGGCTTCTAAACCTTTCACCGGCCCTCTGCCGTCCACCGAATTCTGCTCCATGGCTTCTAAACCTTTCACCGGCCCTCTGCCGTCCACCGAATTCTGCTCCATGGCTTCTAAACCTTTCACCGGCCCTCTGCCGTCCACCGAATTCTGCTCCATGGCTTCTAAACCTTTCACCGGCCCTCTGCCGTCCACCGAATTCTGCTCCATGGCTTCTAAACCTTTCACCGGCCCTCTGCCGTCCACCGAATTCTGCTCCATGGCTTCTAAACCTTTCACCGGCCCTCTGCCGTCCACCGAATTCTGCTCCATGGCTTCTAAACCTTTCACCGGCCCTCTGCCGTCCACCGAATTCTGCTCCATGGCTTCTAAACCTTTCCAGTTTTTTCCAGTTTTTTCCACTTTTATCCAGTTTTATGGTGGAAAAAGGTGGGAAAAGGTGGAAAAACGTGGAAGAAATTGGAAAAGGTGGAAAAAGTGGAAAAATGTGGGAAAATGTGGGAAAAAGGTGGGAAAAAAAGTGGAAAAAGGAGTGGAAAAAACTGGAAAAAACTGGATAAAACTGGTAAAAACTCAACTCAACTCATCAACTCATCAACTCAACTCATCAACTCATCAACTCAACTCATCAACTCAACTCCTCAACTCACGGCCCTCAGCCGTCCACTGAATTCTGCTCCATGGCTTCTAAACCTTTCACCGGCCCTCTGCCGTCCACCGAATTCTGCTCCATGGCTTCTAAACCTTTCACCGGCCCTCTGCCGTCCACCGAATTCTGCTCCATGGCTTCTAAACCTTTCACCGGCACTCTGCCGTCCACCGAATTCTGCTCCATGGCTTCTAAACCTTTCACCGGCCCTCTGCCGTCCACCGAATTCTGCTCCATGGCTTCTAAACCTTTCACCGGCCCTCTGCCGTCCACCGAATTCTGCTCCATGGCTTCTAAACCTTTCACCGGCCCTCTGCCGTCCACCGAATTCTGCTCCATGGCTTCTAAACCTTTCCACATTTTTCCACTTTTATCCAGTTTTATGGTGGAAAAAGGTGGGAAAAGGTGGAAAAACGTGGAAGAAATTGGAAAAAGTGGAAAAAGTGGAAAAAAGTGAGAAAATATGGGGAAAAGGTGGGAAAAAAAGTGGAAAAAGGAGTGGAAAAAAACTGGATAAAACTGGATATAACTCAACTCAACTCATCAACTCATCAACTCAACTCATCAACTCATCAACTCAACTCATCAACTCAACTCCTCAACTCACGGCCCTCTGCCGTCCACCGAATTCTGCTCCATGGCTTCTAAACCTTTCACCGGCCCTCTGCCGTCCACCGAATTCTGCTCCATGGCTTCTAAACCTTTCACCGGCCCTCTGCCGTCCACAGAATTCTGCTCCATGGCTTCTAAACCTTTCACCGGCCCTCTGCCGTCCACCGAATTCTGCTCCATGGCTTCTAAACCTTTCACCGGCCCTCTGCCGTCCACCGAATTCTGCTCCATGGCTTCTAAACCTTTCACCGGCCCTCTGCCGTCCACCGAATTCTGCTCCATGGCTTCTAAACCTTTCACCGGCCCTCTGCCGTCCACCGAATTCTGCTCCATGGCTTCTAAACCTTTCACCGGCCCTCTGCCGTCCACCGAATTCTGCTCCATGGCTTCTAAACCTTTCCAGTTTTTTCCAGTTTTTTCCACTTTTATCCAGTTTTATGGTGGAAAAAGGTGGGAAAAGGTGGAAAAACGTGGAAGAAATTGGAAAAAGTGGAAAAAGTGGAAAAATGTGGGAAAATGTGGGAAAAAGGTGGGAAAAAAAGTGGAAAAAGGAGTGGAAAAAAGTGGAAAAAACTGGATAAAACTGGTAAAAACTCAACTCAACTCATCAACTCATCAACTCAACTCATCAACTCATCAACTCAACTCATCAACTCAACTCCTCAACTCACGGCCCTCTGCCGTCCACCGAATTCTGCTCCATGGCTTCTAAACCTTTCACCGGCCCTCTGCCGTCCACCGAATTCTGCTCCATGGCTTCTAAACCTTTCCACATTTTTCCACTTTTATCCAGTTTTATGGTGGAAAAAGGTGGGAAAAGGTGGAAAAACGTGGAAGAAATTGGAAAAATTGGAAAAAGTGGAAAAAAGTGAGAAAATATGGGGAAAAGGTGGGAAAAAAAGTGGAAAAAGGAGTGGAAAAAAACTGGATAAAACTGGATATAACTCAACTCAACTCATCAACTCATCAACTCAACTCATCAACTCATCAACTCAACTCATCAACTCAACTCCTCAACTCACGGCCCTCTGCCGTCCACCGAATTCTGCTCCATGGCTTCTAAACCTTTCACCGGCCCTCTGCCGTCCACCGAATTCTGCTCCATGGCTTCTAAACCTTTCACCGGCCCTCTGCCGTCCACAGAATTCTGCTCCATGGCTTCTAAACCTTTCACCGGCCCTCTGCCGTCCACCGAATTCTGCTCCATGGCTTCTAAACCTTTCACCGGCCCTCTGCCGTCCACCGAATTCTGCTCCATGGCTTCTAAACCTTTCCACATTTTTCCACTTTTATCCAGTTTTATGGTGGAAAAAGGTGGGAAAAGGTGGAAAAACGTGGAAGAAATTGGAAAAAGTGGAAAAAGTGGAAAAAAGTGAGAAAATATGGGGAAAAGGTGGGAAAAAAAGTGGAAAAAGGAGTGGAAAAAAACTGGATAAAACTGGATATAACTCAACTCAACTCATCAACTCATCAACTCAACTCATCAACTCATCAACTCAACTCATCAACTCAACTCCTCAACTCACAGCCCTCTGCCGTCCACCGAATTCTGCTCCATGGCTTCTAAACCTTTCACCGGCCCTCTGCCGTCCACCGAATTCTGCTCCATGGCTTCTAAACCTTTCACCGGCCCTCTGCCGTCCACCGAATTCTGCTCCATGGCTTCTAAACCTTTCACCGGCCCTCTGCCGTCCACCGAATTCTGCTCCATGGCTTCTAAACCTTTCACCGGCCCTCTGCCGTCCACCGAATTCTGCTCCATGGCTTCTAAACCTTTAACCGGCCCTCTGCCGTCCACCGAATTCTGCTCCATGGCTTCTAAACCTTTCACCGGCCCTCTGCCGTCCACCGAATTCTGCTCCATGGCTTAGAAACCTTTCACCGGCCCTCTGCCGTCCACCGAATTCTGCTCCATGGCTTCTAAACCTTTCCAGTTTTTTCCACTTTTTTCCACTTTTATCCAGTTTTATGGTGGAAAAATGTGGGAAAAGGTGGAAAAACGTGGAAGAAATTGGAAAAAGTGGAAAAAGTGGAAAAATTTGGGAAAATGTGGGAAAAAGGTGGGAAAAAAAGTGGAAAAAGGAGTGGAAAAAAGTGGAAAAAAGTGGATAAAACTGGATAAAACTCAACTCAACTCATCAACTCATCAACTCAACTCATCAACTCATCAACTCAACTCATCAACTCAACTCCTCAACTCACGGCCCTCTGCCGTCCACCGAATTCTGCTCCATGGCTTCTAAACCTTTTCACCGGCCCTCTGCCGTCCACCGAATTCTGCTCCATGGCTTCTAAACCTTTCACCGGCCCTCTGCCGTCCACCGAATTCTGCTCCATGGCTTCTAAACCTTTCACCGGCCCTCTGCCGTCCACCGAATTCTGCTCCATGGCTTCTAAACCTTTCACCGGCCCTCTGCCGTCCACCGAATTCTGCTCCATGGCTTCTAAACCTTTCACCGGCCCTCTGCCGTCCACCGAATTCTGCTCCATGGCTTCTAAACCTTTCACCGGCCCTCTGCCGTCCACCGAATTCTGCTCCATGGCTTCTAAACCTTTCACCGGCCCTCTGCCGTCCACCGAATTCTGCTCCATGGCTTCTAAACCTTTCACCGGCCCTCTGCCGTCCACCGAATTCTGCTCCATGGCTTCTAAACCTTTCCACATTTTTCCACTTTTATCCAGTTTTATGGTGGAAAAAGGTGGGAAAAGGTGGAAAAACGTGGAAGAAATTGGAAAAAGTGGAAAAAGTGGAAAAAAGTGAGAAAATATGGGGAAAAGGTGGGAAAAAAAGTGGAAAAAGGAGTGGAAAAAAACTGGATAAAACTGGATATAACTCAACTCAACTCATCAACTCATCAACTCAACTCATCAACTCATCAACTCAACTCATCAACTCAACTCCTCAACTCACGGCCCTCTGCCGTCCACCGAATTCTGCTCCATGGCTTCTAAACCTTTCACCGGCCCTCTGCCGTCCACCGAATTCTGCTCCATGGCTTCTAAACCTTTCACCGGCCCTCTGCCGTCCACCGAATTCTGCTCCATGGCTTCTAAACCTTTCACCGGCCCTCTGCCGTCCACCGAATTCTGCTCCATGGCTTCTAAACCTTTCACCGGCCCTCTGCCGTCCACCGAATTCTGCTCCATGGCTTCTAAACCTTTCACCGGCCCTCTGCCGTCCACCGAATTCTGCTCCATGGCTTCTAAACCTTTCACCGGCCCTCTGCCGTCCACCGAATTCTGCTCCATGGCTTCTAAACCTTTCACCGGCCCTCTGCCGTCCACCGAATTCTGCTCCATGGCTTCTAAACCTTTCACCGGCCCTCTGCCGTCCACCGAATTCTGCTCCATGGCTTCTAAACCTTTCCACATTTTTCCACTTTTATCCAGTTTTATGGTGGAAAAAGGTGGGAAAAGGTGGAAAAACGTGGAAGAAATTGGAAAAAGTGGAAAAAGTGGAAAAAAGTGAGAAAATATGGGGAAAAGGTGGGAAAAAAAGTGGAAAAAGGAGTGGAAAAAAACTGGATAAAACTGGATATAACTCAACTCAACTCATCAACTCATCAACTCAACTCATCAACTCATCAACTCAACTCATCAACTCAACTCCTCAACTCACGGCCCTCTGCCGTCCACCGAATTCTGCTCCATGGCTTCTAAACCTTTCACCGGCCCTCTGCCGTCCACCGAATTCTGCTCCATGGCTTCTAAACCTTTCACCGGCCCTCTGCCGTCCACAGAATTCTGCTCCATGGCTTCTAAACCTTTCACCGGCCCTCTGCCGTCCACCGAATTCTGCTCCATGGCTTCTAAACCTTTCACCGGCCCTCTGCCGTCCACCGAATTCTGCTCCATGGCTTCTAAACCTTTCACCGGCCCTCTGCCGTCCACCGAATTCTGCTCCATGGCTTCTAAACCTTTCACCGGCCCTCTGCCGTCCACCGAATTCTGCTCCATGGCTTCTAAACCTTTCACCGGCCCTCTGCCGTCCACCGAATTCTGCTCCATGGCTTCTAAACCTTTCACCGGCCCTCTGCCGTCCACCGAATTCTGCTCCATGGCTTCTAAACCTTTCACCGGCCCTCTGCCGTCCACCGAATTCTGCTCCATGGCTTCTAAACCTTTAACCGGCCCTCTGCCGTCCACCGAATTCTGCTCCATGGCTTCTAAACCTTTCACCGGCCCTCTGCCGTCCACCGAATTCTGCTCCATGGCTTCTAAACCTTTCACCGGCCCTCTGCCGTCCACCGAATTCTGCTCCATGGCTTCTAAACCTTTCACCGGCCCTCTGCCGTCCACCGAATTCTGCTCCATGGCTTCTAAACCTTTCACCGGCCCTCTGCCGTCCACCGAATTCTGCTCCATGGCTTCTAAACCTTTCACCGGCCCTCTGCCGTCCACCGAATTCTGCTCCATGGCTTCTAAACCTTTCCACATTTTTCCACTTTTATCCAGTTTTATGGTGGAAAAAGGTGGGAAAAGGTGGAAAAACGTGGAAGAAATTGGAAAAAGTGGAAAAAGTGGAAAAAAGTGAGAAAATATGGGGAAAAGGTGGGGAAAAAAGTGGAAAAAGGAGTGGAAAAAAACTGGATAAAACTGGATATAACTCAACTCAACTCATCAACTCATCAACTCAACTCATCAACTCATCAACTCAACTCATCAACTCAACTCCTCAACTCACGGCCCTCTGCCGTCCACCGAATTCTGCTCCATGGCTTCTAAACCTTTCACCGGCCCTCTGCCGTCCACCGAATTCTGCTCCATGGCTTCTAAACCTTTCACCGGCCCTCTGCCGTCCACCGAATTCTGCTCCATGGCTTCTAAACCTTTCACCGGCCCTCTGCCGTCCACCGAATTCTGCTCCATGGCTTCTAAACCTTTCACCGGCCCTCTGCCGTCCACCGAATTCTGCTCCATGGCTTCTAAACCTTTAACCGGCCCTCTGCCGTCCACCGAATTCTGCTCCATGGCTTCTAAACCTTTCACCGGCCCTCTGCCGTCCACCGAATTCTGCTCCATGGCTTAGAAACCTTTCACCGGCCCTCTGCCGTCCACCGAATTCTGCTCCATGGCTTCTAAACCTTTCCACTTTTTTCCACTTTTTTCCACTTTTATCCAGTTTTATGGTGGAAAAAGTGTGGGAAAAGGTGGAAAAACGTGGAAGAAATTGGAAAAAGTGGAAAAAGTGGAAAAATTTGGGAAAATGTGGGAAAAATGTGGGAAAAAAAGTGGAAAAAGGAGTGGAAAAAAGTGGAAAAAAGTGGATAAAACTGGATAAAACTCAACTCAACTCATCAACTCATCAACTCAACTCATCAACTCATCAACTCAACTCATCAACTCAACTCCTCAACTCACGGCCCTCTGCCGTCCACCGAATTCTGCTCCATGGCTTCTAAACCTTTCACCGGCCCTCTGCCGTCCACCGAATTCTGCTCCATGGCTTCTAAACCTTTCACCGGCCCTCTGCCGTCCACCGAATTCTGCTCCATGGCTTCTAAACCTTTCACCGGCCCTCTGCCGTCCACCGAATTCTGCTCCATGGCTTCTAAACCTTTCACCGGCCCTCTGCCGTCCACCGAATTCTGCTCCATGGCTTCTAAACCTTTCACCGGCCCTCTGCCGTCCACCGAATTCTGCTCCATGGCTTCTAAACCTTTCACCGGCCCTCTGCCGTCCACCGAATTCTGCTCCATGGCTTCTAAACCTTTCACCGGCCCTCTGCCGTCCACCGAATTCTGCTCCATGGCTTCTAAACCTTTCACCGGCCCTCTGCCGTCCACCGAATTCTGCTCCATGGCTTCTAAACCTTTCACCGGCCCTCTGCCGTCCACCGAATTCTGCTCCATGGCTTCTAAACCTTTAACCGGCCCTCTGCCGTCCACCGAATTCTGCTCCATGGCTTCTAAACCTTTCACCGGCCCTCTGCCGTCCACCGAATTCTGCTCCATGGCTTCTAAACCTTTCACCGGCCCTCTGCCGTCCACCGAATTCTGCTCCATGGCTTCTAAACCTTTCCAGTTTTTTCCACTTTTTTCCACTTTTATCCAGTTTTATGGTGGAAAAATGTGGGAAAAGGTGGAAAAACGTGGAAGAAATTGGAAAAAGTGGAAAAAGTGGAAAAATTTGGGAAAATGTGGGAAAAAGGTGGGAAAAAAAGTGGAAAAAGGAGTGGAAAAAAGTGGAAAAAAGTGGATAAAACTGGATAAAACTCAACTCAACTCATCAACTCATCAACTCAACTCATCAACTCATCAACTCAACTCATCAACTCAACTCCTCAACTCACGGCCCTCTGCCGTCCACCGAATTCTGCTCCATGGCTTCTAAACCTTTCACCGGCCCTCTGCCGTCCACCGAATTCTGCTCCATGGCTTCTAAACCTTTCACCGGCCCTCTGCGTCCACCGAATTCTGCTCCATGGCTTCTAAACCTTTCACCGGCCCTCTGCCGTCCACCGAATTCTGCTCCATGGCTTCTAAACCTTTCACCGGCCCTCTGCCGTCCACCGAATTCTGCTCCATGGCTTCTAAACCTTTCACCGGCCCTCTGCCGTCCACCAAATTCTGCTCCATGGCTTCTAAACCTTTCACCGGCCCTCTGCCGTCCACCGAATTCTGCTCCATGGCTTCTAAACCTTTCACCGGCCCTCTGCCGTCCACCGAATTCTGCTCCATGGCTTCTAAACCTTTAACCGGCCCTCTGCCGTCCACCGAATTCTGCTCCATGGCTTCTAAACCTTTCACCGGCCCTCTGCCGTCCACCGAATTCTGCTCCATGGCTTAGAAACCTTTCACCGGCCCTCTGCCGTCCACCGAATTCTGCTCCATGGCTTCTAAACCTTTCCAGTTTTTTCCACTTTTTTCCACTTTTATCCAGTTTTATGGTGGAAAAATGTGGGAAAAGGTGGAAAAACGTGGAAGAAATTGGAAAAAGTGGAAAAAGTGGAAAAATTTGGGAAAATGTGGGAAAAAGGTGGGAAAAAAAGTGGAAAAAGGAGTGGAAAAAAGTGGAAAAAAGTGGATACAACTGGATAAAACTCAACTCAACTCATCAACTCATCAACTCAACTCATCAACTCATCAACTCAACTCATCAACTCAACTCCTCAACTCACGGCCCTCTGCCGTCCACCGAATTCTGCTCCATGGCTTCTAAACCTTTCACCGGCCCTCTGCCGTCCACCGAATTCTGCTCCATGGCTTCTAAACCTTTCACCGGCCCTCTGCCGTCCACCGAATTCTGCTCCATGGCTTCTAAACCTTTCACCGGCCCTCTGCCGTCCACCGAATTCTGCTCCATGGCTTCTAAACCTTTCACCGGCCCTCTGCCGTCCACCGAATTCTGCTCCATGGCTTCTAAACCTTTCACCGGCCCTCTGCCGTCCACCGAATTCTGCTCCATGGCTTCTAAACCTTTCACCGGCCCTCTGCCGTCCACCGAATTCTGCTCCATGGCTTCTAAACCTTTCACCGGCCCTCTGCCGTCCACCGAATTCTGCTCCATGGCTTCTAAACCTTTCACCGGCCCTCTGCCGTCCACCGAATTCTGCTCCATGGCTTCTAAACCTTTCACCGGCCCTCTGCCGTCCACCGAATTCTGCTCCATGGCTTCTAAACCTTTCCAGTTTTTTCCAGTTTTTTCCACTTTTATCCAGTTTTATGGTGGAAAAAGGTGGGAAAAGGTGGAAAAACGTGGAAGAAATTGGAAAAGGTGGAAAAAGTGGAAAAATGTGGGAAAATGTGGGAAAAAGGTGGGAAAAAAAGTGGAAAAAGGAGTGGAAAAAACTGGAAAAAACTGGATAAAACTGGTAAAAACTCAACTCAACTCATCAACTCATCAACTCAACTCATCAACTCATCAACTCAACTCATCAACTCAACTCCTCAACTCACGGCCCTCTGCCGTCCACCGAATTCTGCTCCATGGCTTCTAAACCTTTCACCGGCCCTCTGCCGTCCACCGAATTCTGCTCCATGGCTTCTAAACCTTTCACCGGCCCTCTGCCGTCCACCGAATTCTGCTCCATGGCTTCTAAACCTTTCACCGGCCCTCTGCCGTCCACCGAATTCTGCTCCATGGCTTCTAAACCTTTCACCGGCCCTCTGCCGTCCACCGAATTCTGCTCCATGGCTTCTAAACCTTTCACCGGCCCTCTGCCGTCCACCGAATTCTGCTCCATGGCTTCTAAACCTTTCACCGGCCCTCTGCCGTCCACCGAATTCTGCTCCATGGCTTCTAAACCTTTCACCGGCCCTCTGCCGTCCACCGAATTCTGCTCCATGGCTTCTAAACCTTTCACCGGCCCTCTGCCGTCCACCGAATTCTGCTCCATGGCTTCTAAACCTTTCACCGGCCCTCTGCCGTCCACCGAATTCTGCTCCATGGCTTCTAAACCTTTCACCGGCCCTCTGCCGTCCACCGAATTCTGCTCCATGGCTTCTAAACCTTTCACCGGCCCTCTGCCGTCCACCGAATTCTGCTCCATGGCTTCTAAACCTTTCACCGGCCCTCTGCCGTCCACCGAATTCTGCTCCATGGCTTCTAAACCTTTCACCGGCCCTCTGCCGTCCACCGAATTCTGCTCCATGGCTTCTAAACCTTTCCAGTTTTTTCCAGTTTTTTCCACTTTTATCCAGTTTTATGGTGGAAAAAGGTGGGAAAAGGTGGAAAAACGTGGAAGAAATTGGAAAAGGTGGAAAAAGTGGAAAAATGTGGGAAAATGTGGGAAAAAGGTGGGAAAAAAAGTGGAAAAAGGAGTGGAAAAAACTGGAAAAAACTGGATAAAACTGGTAAAAACTCAACTCAACTCATCAACTCATCAACTCAACTCATCAACTCATCAACTCAACTCATCAACTCAACTCCTCAACTCACGGCCCTCTGCCGTCCACCGAATTCTGCTCCATGGCTTCTAAACCTTTCACCGGCCCTCTGCCGTCCACCGAATTCTGCTCCATGGCTTCTAAACCTTTCACCGGCCCTCTGCGTCCACCGAATTCTGCTCCATGGCTTCTAAACCTTTCACCGGCCCTCTGCCGTCCACCGAATTCTGCTCCATGGCTTCTAAACCTTTCACCGGCCCTCTGCCGTCCACCGAATTCTGCTCCATGGCTTCTAAACCTTTCACCGGCCCTCTGCCGTCCACCAAATTCTGCTCCATGGCTTCTAAACCTTTCACCGGCCCTCTGCCGTCCACCGAATTCTGCTCCATGGCTTCTAAACCTTTCACCGGCCCTCTGCCGTCCACCGAATTCTGCTCCATGGCTTCTAAACCTTTAACCGGCCCTCTGCCGTCCACCGAATTCTGCTCCATGGCTTCTAAACCTTTCACCGGCCCTCTGCCGTCCACCGAATTCTGCTCCATGGCTTAGAAACCTTTCACCGGCCCTCTGCCGTCCACCGAATTCTGCTCCATGGCTTCTAAACCTTTCCACTTTTTTCCACTTTTTTCCACTTTTATTCAGTTTTATGGTGGAAAAATGTGGGAAAAGGTGGAAAAACGTGGAAGAAATTGGAAAAAGTGGAAAAAGTGGAAAAATTTGGGAAAATGTGGGAAAAAGGTGGGAAAAAAAGTGGAAAAAGGAGTGGAAAAAAGTGGAAAAAAGTGGATACAACTGGATAAAACTCAACTCAACTCATCAACTCATCAACTCAACTCATCAACTCATCAACTCAACTCATCAACTCAACTCCTCAACTCACGGCCCTCTGCCGTCCACCGAATTCTGCTCCATGGCTTCTAAACCTTTCACCGGCCCTCTGCCGTCCACCGAATTCTGCTCCATGGCTTCTAAACCTTTCACCGGCCCTCTGCCGTCCACCGAATTCTGCTCCATGGCTTCTAAACCTTTCACCGGCCCTCTGCCGTCCACCAAATTCTGCTCCATGGCTTCTAAACCTTTCACCGGCCCTCTGCCGTCCACCGAATTCTGCTCCATGGCTTCTAAACCTTTCACCGGCCCTCTGCCGTCCACCGAATTCTGCTCCATGGCTTCTAAACCTTTCACCGGCCCTCTGCCGTCCACCGAATTCTGCTCCATGGCTTCTAAACCTTTCACCGGCCCTCTGCCGTCCACCGAATTCTGCTCCATGGCTTCTAAACCTTTCACCGGCCCTCTGCCGTCCACCGAATTCTGCTCCATGGCTTCTAAACCTTTCCAGTTTTTTCCAGTTTTTTCCACTTTTATCCAGTTTTATGGTGGAAAAAGGTGGGAAAAGGTGGAAAAACGTGGAAGAAATTGGAAAAGGTGGAAAAAGTGGAAAAATGTGGGAAAATGTGGGAAAAAGGTGGGAAAAAAAGTGGAAAAAGGAGTGGAAAAAAGTGGAAAAAACTGGATAAAACTGGTAAAAACTCAACTCAACTCATCAACTCATCAACTCAACTCATCAACTCATCAACTCAACTCATCAACTCAACTCCTCAACTCACGGCCCTCTGCCGTCCACCGAATTCTGCTCCATGGCTTCTAAACCTTTCACCGGCCCTCTGCCGTCCACCGAATTCTGCTCCATGGCTTCTAAACCTTTCACCGGCCCTCTGCGTCCACCGAATTCTGCTCCATGGCTTCTAAACCTTTCACCGGCCCTCTGCCGTCCACCGAATTCTGCTCCATGGCTTCTAAACCTTTCACCGGCCCTCTGCCGTCCACCGAATTCTGCTCCATGGCTTCTAAACCTTTCACCGGCCCTCTGCCGTCCACCAAATTCTGCTCCATGGCTTCTAAACCTTTCACCGGCCCTCTGCCGTCCACCGAATTCTGCTCCATGGCTTCTAAACCTTTCACCGGCCCTCTGCCGTCCACCGAATTCTGCTCCATGGCTTCTAAACCTTTAACCGGCCCTCTGCCGTCCACCGAATTCTGCTCCATGGCTTCTAAACCTTTCACCGGCCCTCTGCCGTCCACCGAATTCTGCTCCATGGCTTAGAAACCTTTCACCGGCCCTCTGCCGTCCACCGAATTCTGCTCCATGGCTTCTAAACCTTTCCAGTTTTTTCCACTTTTTTCCACTTTTATCCAGTTTTATGGTGGAAAAATGTGGGAAAAGGTGGAAAAACGTGGAAGAAATTGGAAAAAGTGGAAAAAGTGGAAAAATTTGGGAAAATGTGGGAAAAAGGTGGGAAAAAAAGTGGAAAAAGGAGTGGAAAAAAGTGGAAAAAAGTGGATACAACTGGATAAAACTCAACTCAACTCATCAACTCATCAACTCAACTCATCAACTCATCAACTCAACTCATCAACTCAACTCCTCAACTCACGGCCCTCTGCCGTCCACCGAATTCTGCTCCATGGCTTCTAAACCTTTCACCGGCCCTCTGCCGTCCACCGAATTCTGCTCCATGGCTTCTAAACCTTTCACCGGCCCTCTGCCGTCCACCGAATTCTGCTCCATGGCTTCTAAACCTTTCACCGGCCCTCTGCCGTCCACCGAATTCTGCTCCATGGCTTCTAAACCTTTCACCGGCCCTCTGCCGTCCACCGAATTCTGCTCCATGGCTTCTAAACCTTTCACCGGCCCTCTGCCGTCCACCGAATTCTGCTCCATGGCTTCTAAACCTTTCACCGGCCCTCTGCCGTCCACCGAATTCTGCTCCATGGCTTCTAAACCTTTCACCGGCCCTCTGCCGTCCACCGAATTCTGCTCCATGGCTTCTAAACCTTTCACCGGCCCTCTGCCGTCCACCGAATTCTGCTCCATGGCTTCTAAACCTTTCACCGGCCCTCTGCCGTCCACCGAATTCTGCTCCATGGCTTCTAAACCTTTCACCGGCCCTCTGCCGTCCACCGAATTCTGCTCCATGGCTTCTAAACCTTTCACCGGCCCTCTGCCGTCCACCGAATTCTGCTCCATGGCTTCTAAACCTTTCACCGGCCCTCTGCCGTCCACCGAATTCTGCTCCATGGCTTCTAAACCTTTCACCGGCCCTCTGCCGTCCACCGAATTCTGCTCCATGGCTTCTAAACCTTTCCACATTTTTCTACTTTTATCCAGTTTTATGGTGGAAAAAGGTGGGAAAAGGTGGAAAAACGTGGAAGAAATTGGAAAAAGTGGAAAAAGTGGAAAAAAGTGAGAAAATATGGGGAAAAGGTGGGAAAAAAAGTGGAAAAAGGAGTGGAAAAAAACTGGATAAAACTGGATATAACTCAACTCAACTCATCAACTCATCAACTCAACTCATCAACTCATCAACTCAACTCATCAACTCAACTCCTCAACTCACGGCCCTCTGCCGTCCACCGAATTCTGCTCCATGGCTTCTAAACCTTTCACCGGCCCTCTGCCGTCCACCGAATTCTGCTCCATGGCTTCTAAACCTTTCACCGGCCCTCTGCCGTCCACAGAATTCTGCTCCATGGCTTCTAAACCTTTCACCGGCCCTCTGCCGTCCACCGAATTCTGCTCCATGGCTTCTAAACCTTTCACCGGCCCTCTGCCGTCCACCGAATTCTGCTCCATGGCTTCTAAACCTTTCACCGGCCCTCTGCCGTCCACCGAATTCTGCTCCATGGCTTCTAAACCTTTCACCGGCCCTCTGCCGTCCACCGAATTCTGCTCCATGGCTTCTAAACCTTTCACCGGCCCTCTGCCGTCCACCGAATTCTGCTCCATGGCTTCTAAACCTTTCACCGGCCCTCTGCCGTCCACCGAATTCTGCTCCATGGCTTCTAAACCTTTAACCGGCCCTCTGCCGTCCACCGAATTCTGCTCCATGGCTTCTAAACCTTTCACCGGCCCTCTGCCGTCCACCGAATTCTGCTCCATGGCTTCTAAACCTTTCACCGGCCCTCTGCCGTCCACCGAATTCTGCTCTATGGCTTCTAAACCTTTCACCGGCCCTCTGCCGTCCACCGAATTCTGCTCCATGGCTTCTAAACCTTTCACCGGCCCTCTGCCGTCCACCGAATTCTGCTCCATGGCTTCTAAACCTTTCACCGGCCCTCTGCCGTCCACCGAATTCTGCTCCATGGCTTCTAAACCTTTCACCGGCCCTCTGCCGTCCACCGAATTCTGCTCCATGGCTTCTAAACCTTTCACCGGCCCTCTGCCGTCCACCGAATTCTGCTCCATGGCTTCTAAACCTTTCCACATTTTTCCACTTTTATCCAGTTTTATGGTGGAAAAAGGTGGGAAAAGGTGGAAAAACATGGAAGAAATTGGAAAAAGTGGAAAAAGTGGAAAAAAGTGAGAAAATATGGGGAAAAGGTGGGAAAAAAAGTGGAAAAAGGAGTGGAAAAAAACTGGATAAAACTGGATATAACTCAACTCAACTCATCAACTCATCAACTCAACTCATCAACTCATCAACTCAACTCATCAACTCAACTCCTCAACTCACGGCCCTCTGCCGTCCACCGAATTCTGCTCCATGGCTTCTAAACCTTTCACCGGCCCTCTGCCGTCCACCGAATTCTGCTCCATGGCTTCTAAACCTTTCACCGGCCCTCTGCCGTCCACCGAATTCTGCTCCATGGCTTCTAAACCTTTCACCGGCCCTCTGCCGTCCACCGAATTCTGCTCCATGGCTTCTAAACCTTTCACCGGCCCTCTGCCGTCCACCGAATTCTGCTCCATGGCTTCTAAACCTTTAACCGGCCCTCTGCCGTCCACCGAATTCTGCTCCATGGCTTCTAAACCTTTCACCGGCCCTCTGCCGTCCACCGAATTCTGCTCCATGGCTTAGAAACCTTTCACCGGCCCTCTGCCGTCCACCGAATTCTGCTCCATGGCTTCTAAACCTTTCCAGTTTTTTCCACTTTTTTCCACTTTTATCCAGTTTTATGGTGGAAAAATGTGGGAAAAGGTGGAAAAACGTGGAAGAAATTGGAAAAAGTGGAAAAAGTGGAAAAAAGTGAGAAAATATGGGGAAAAGGTGGGAAAAAAAGTGGAAAAAGGAGTGGAAAAAAACTGGATAAAACTGGATATAACTCAACTCAACTCATCAACTCATCAACTCAACTCATCAACTCATCAACTCAACTCATCAACTCAACTCCTCAACTCACGGCCCTCTGCCGTCCACCGAATTCTGCTCCATGGCTTCTAAACCTTTCACCGGCCCTCTGCCGTCCACCGAATTCTGCTCCATGGCTTCTAAACCTTTCACCGGCCCTCTGCCGTCCACCGAATTCTGCTCCATGGCTTCTAAACCTTTCACCGGCCCTCTGCCGTCCACCGAATTCTGCTCCATGGCTTCTAAACCTTTCACCGGCCCTCTGCCGTCCACCGAATTCTGCTCCATGGCTTCTAAACCTTTCACCGGCCCTCTGCCGTCCACCGAATTCTGCTCCATGGCTTCTAAACCTTTCACCGGCCCTCTGCCGTCCACCGAATTCTGCTCCATGGCTTCTAAACCTTTAACCGGCCCTCTGCCGTCCACCGAATTCTGCTCCATGGCTTCTAAACCTTTCACCGGCCCTCTGCCGTCCACCGAATTCTGCTCCATGGCTTCTAAACCTTTCACCGGCCCTCTGCCGTCCACCGAATTCTGCTCCATGGCTTCTAAACCTTTCACCGGCCCTCTGCCGTCCACCGAATTCTGCTCCATGGCTTCTAAACCTTTCACCGGCCCTCTGCCGTCCACCGAATTCTGCTCCATGGCTTCTAAACCTTTCACCGGCCCTCTGCCGTCCACCGAATTCTGCTCCATGGCTTCTAAACCTTTCACCGGCCCTCTGCCGTCCACCGAATTCTGCTCCATGGCTTCTAAACCTTTCACCGGCCCTCTGCCGTCCACCGAATTCTGCTCCATGGCTTCTAAACCTTTCCACATTTTTCCACTTTTATCCAGTTTTATGGTGGAAAAAGGTGGGAAAAGGTGGAAAAACGTGGAAGAAATTGGAAAAAGTGGAAAAAGTGGAAAAAAGTGAGAAAATATGGGGAAAAGGTGGGAAAAAAAGTGGAAAAAGGAGTGGAAAAAAACTGGATAAAACTGGATATAACTCAACTCAACTCATCAACTCATCAACTCAACTCATCAACTCATCAACTCAACTCATCAACTCAACTCCTCAACTCACGGCCCTCTGCCGTCCACCGAATTCTGCTCCATGGCTTCTAAACCTTTCACCGGCCCTCTGCCGTCCACCGAATTCTGCTCCATGGCTTCTAAACCTTTCACCGGCCCTCTGCCGTCCACCGAATTCTGCTCCATGGCTTCTAAACCTTTCACCGGCCCTCTGCCGTCCACCGAATTCTGCTCCATGGCTTCTAAACCTTTCACCGGCCCTCTGCCGTCCACCGAATTCTGCTCCATGGCTTCTAAACCTTTAACCGGCCCTCTGCCGTCCACCGAATTCTGCTCCATGGCTTCTAAACCTTTCACCGGCCCTCTGCCGTCCACCGAATTCTGCTCCATGGCTTAGAAACCTTTCACCGGCCCTCTGCCGTCCACCGAATTCTGCTCCATGGCTTCTAAACCTTTCCAGTTTTTTCCACTTTTTTCCACTTTTATCCAGTTTTATGGTGGAAAAATGTGGGAAAAGGTGGAAAAACGTGGAAGAAATTGGAAAAAGTGGAAAAAGTGGAAAAATTTGGGAAAATGTGGGAAAAAGGTGGGAAAAAAAGTGGAAAAAGGAGTGGAAAAAAGTGGAAAAAAGTGGATAAAACTGGATAAAACTCAACTCAACTCATCAACTCATCAACTCAACTCATCAAACATCAACTCAACTCATCAACTCAACTCCTCAACTCACGGCCCTCTGCCGTCCACCGAATTCTGCTCCATGGCTTCTAAACCTTTCACCGGCCCTCTGCCGTCCACCGAATTCTGCTCCATGGCTTCTAAACCTTTCACCGGCCCTCTGCCGTCCACCGAATTCTGCTCCATGGCTTCTAAACCTTTCACCGGCCCTCTGCCGTCCACCGAATTCTGCTCCATGGCTTCTAAACCTTTCACCGGCCCTCTGCCGTCCACCGAATTCTGCTCCATGGCTTCTAAACCTTTCACCGGCCCTCTGCCGTCCACCGAATTCTGCTCCATGGCTTCTAAACCTTTCCAGTTTTTTCCACTTTTTTCCACTTTTATCCAGTTTTATGGTGGAAAAATGTGGGAAAAGGTGGAAAAACGTGGAAGAAATTGGAAAAAGTGGAAAAAGTGGAAAAATTTGGGAAAATGTGGGAAAAAGGTGGGAAAAAAAGTGGAAAAAGGAGTGGAAAAAAGTGGAAAAAAGTGGATAAAACTGGATAAAACTCAACTCAACTCATCAACTCATCAACTCAACTCATCAACTCATCAACTCAACTCATCAACTCAACTCCTCAACTCACGGCCCTCTGCCGTCCACCGAATTCTGCTCCATGGCTTCTAAACCTTTCACCGGCCCTCTGCCGTCCACCGAATTCTGCTCCATGGCTTCTAAACCTTTCACCGGCCCTCTGCGTCCACCGAATTCTGCTCCATGGCTTCTAAACCTTTCACCGGCCCTCTGCCGTCCACCGAATTCTGCTCCATGGCTTCTAAACCTTTCACCGGCCCTCTGCCGTCCACCGAATTCTGCTCCATGGCTTCTAAACCTTTCACCGGCCCTCTGCCGTCCACCAAATTCTGCTCCATGGCTTCTAAACCTTTCACCGGCCCTCTGCCGTCCACCGAATTCTGCTCCATGGCTTCTAAACCTTTCACCGGCCCTCTGCCGTCCACCGAATTCTGCTCCATGGCTTCTAAACCTTTAACCGGCCCTCTGCCGTCCACCGAATTCTGCTCCATGGCTTCTAAACCTTTCACCGGCCCTCTGCCGTCCACCGAATTCTGCTCCATGGCTTAGAAACCTTTCACCGGCCCTCTGCCGTCCACCGAATTCTGCTCCATGGCTTCTAAACCTTTCCAGTTTTTTCCACTTTTTTCCACTTTTATCCAGTTTTATGGTGGAAAAATGTGGGAAAAGGTGGAAAAACGTGGAAGAAATTGGAAAAAGTGGAAAAAGTGGAAAAATTTGGGAAAATGTGGGAAAAAGGTGGGAAAAAAAGTGGAAAAAGGAGTGGAAAAAAGTGGAAAAAAGTGGATACAACTGGATAAAACTCAACTCAACTCATCAACTCATCAACTCAACTCATCAACTCATCAACTCAACTCATCAACTCAACTCCTCAACTCACGGCCCTCTGCCGTCCACCGAATTCTGCTCCATGGCTTCTAAACCTTTCACCGGCCCTCTGCCGTCCACCGAATTCTGCTCCATGGCTTCTAAACCTTTCACCGGCCCTCTGCCGTCCACCGAATTCTGCTCCATGGCTTCTAAACCTTTCACCGGCCCTCTGCCGTCCACCGAATTCTGCTCCATGGCTTCTAAACCTTTCACCGGCCCTCTGCCGTCCACCGAATTCTGCTCCATGGCTTCTAAACCTTTCACCGGCCCTCTGCCGTCCACCGAATTCTGCTCCATGGCTTCTAAACCTTTCACCGGCCCTCTGCCGTCCACCGAATTCTGCTCCATGGCTTCTAAACCTTTCACCGGCCCTCTGCCGTCCACCGAATTCTGCTCCATGGCTTCTAAACCTTTCACCGGCCCTCTGCCGTCCACCGAATTCTGCTCCATGGCTTCTAAACCTTTCACCGGCCCTCTGCCGTCCACCGAATTCTGCTCCATGGCTTCTAAACCTTTCCAGTTTTTTCCAGTTTTTTCCACTTTTATCCAGTTTTATGGTGGAAAAAGGTGGGAAAAGGTGGAAAAACGTGGAAGAAATTGGAAAAGGTGGAAAAAGTGGAAAAATGTGGGAAAATGTGGGAAAAAGGTGGGAAAAAAAGTGGAAAAAGGAGTGGAAAAAACTGGAAAAAACTGGATAAAACTGGTAAAAACTCAACTCAACTCATCAACTCATCAACTCAACTCATCAACTCATCAACTCAACTCATCAACTCAACTCCTCAACTCACGGCCCTCTGCCGTCCACCGAATTCTGCTCCATGGCTTCTAAACCTTTCACCGGCCCTCTGCCGTCCACCGAATTCTGCTCCATGGCTTCTAAACCTTTCACCGGCCCTCTGCCGTCCACCGAATTCTGCTCCATGGCTTCTAAACCTTTCACCGGCCCTCTGCCGTCCACCGAATTCTGCTCCATGGCTTCTAAACCTTTCACCGGCCCTCTGCCGTCCACCGAATTCTGCTCCATGGCTTCTAAACCTTTCACCGGCCCTCTGCCGTCCACCGAATTCTGCTCCATGGCTTCTAAACCTTTCACCGGCCCTCTGCCGTCCACCGAATTCTGCTCCATGGCTTCTAAACCTTTCACCGGCCCTCTGCCGTCCACCGAATTCTGCTCCATGGCTTCTAAACCTTTCACCGGCCCTCTGCCGTCCACCGAATTCTGCTCCATGGCTTCTAAACCTTTCACCGGCCCTCTGCCGTCCACCGAATTCTGCTCCATGGCTTCTAAACCTTTCACCGGCCCTCTGCCGTCCACCGAATTCTGCTCCATGGCTTCTAAACCTTTCACCGGCCCTCTGCCGTCCACCGAATTCTGCTCCATGGCTTCTAAACCTTTCACCGGCCCTCTGCCGTCCACCGAATTCTGCTCCATGGCTTCTAAACCTTTCCAGTTTTTTCCAGTTTTTTCCACTTTTATCCAGTTTTATGGTGGAAAAAGGTGGGAAAAGGTGGAAAAACGTGGAAGAAATTGGAAAAGGTGGAAAAAGTGGAAAAATGTGGGAAAATGTGGGAAAAAGGTGGGAAAAAAAGTGGAAAAAGGAGTGGAAAAAACTGGAAAAAACTGGATAAAACTGGTAAAAACTCAACTCAACTCATCAACTCATCAACTCAACTCATCAACTCATCAACTCAACTCATCAACTCAACTCCTCAACTCACGGCCCTCTGCCGTCCACCGAATTCTGCTCCATGGCTTCTAAACCTTTCACCGGCCCTCTGCCGTCCACCGAATTCTGCTCCATGGCTTCTAAACCTTTCACCGGCCCTCTGCGTCCACCGAATTCTGCTCCATGGCTTCTAAACCTTTCACCGGCCCTCTGCCGTCCACCGAATTCTGCTCCATGGCTTCTAAACCTTTCACCGGCCCTCTGCCGTCCACCGAATTCTGCTCCATGGCTTCTAAACCTTTCACCGGCCCTCTGCCGTCCACCAAATTCTGCTCCATGGCTTCTAAACCTTTCACCGGCCCTCTGCCGTCCACCGAATTCTGCTCCATGGCTTCTAAACCTTTCACCGGCCCTCTGCCGTCCACCGAATTCTGCTCCATGGCTTCTAAACCTTTAACCGGCCCTCTGCCGTCCACCGAATTCTGCTCCATGGCTTCTAAACCTTTCACCGGCCCTCTGCCGTCCACCGAATTCTGCTCCATGGCTTAGAAACCTTTCACCGGCCCTCTGCCGTCCACCGAATTCTGCTCCATGGCTTCTAAACCTTTCCACTTTTTTCCACTTTTTTCCACTTTTATTCAGTTTTATGGTGGAAAAATGTGGGAAAAGGTGGAAAAACGTGGAAGAAATTGGAAAAAGTGGAAAAAGTGGAAAAATTTGGGAAAATGTGGGAAAAAGGTGGGAAAAAAAAGTGGAAAAAGGAGTGGAAAAAAGTGGAAAAAAGTGGATACAACTGGATAAAACTCAACTCAACTCATCAACTCATCAACTCAACTCATCAACTCATCAACTCAACTCATCAACTCAACTCCTCAACTCACGGCCCTCTGCCGTCCACCGAATTCTGCTCCATGGCTTCTAAACCTTTCACCGGCCCTCTGCCGTCCACCGAATTCTGCTCCATGGCTTCTAAACCTTTCACCGGCCCTCTGCCGTCCACCGAATTCTGCTCCATGGCTTCTAAACTTTTCACCGGCCCTCTGCCGTCCACCGAATTCTGCTCCATGGCTTCTAAACCTTTCACCGGCCCTCTGCCGTCCACCGAATTCTGCTCCATGGCTTCTAAACCTTTCACCGGCCCTCTGCCGTCCACCGAATTCTGCTCCATGGCTTCTAAACCTTTCACCGGCCCTCTGCCGTCCACCGAATTCTGCTCCATGGCTTCTAAACCTTTCACCGGCCCTCTGCCGTCCACCGAATTCTGCTCCATGGCTTCTAAACCTTTCACCGGCCCTCTGCCGTCCACCGAATTCTGCTCCATGGCTTCTAAACCTTTCCAGTTTTTTCCAGTTTTTTCCACTTTTATCCAGTTTTATGGTGGAAAAAGGTGGGAAAAGGTGGAAAAACGTGGAAGAAATTGGAAAAGGTGGAAAAAGTGGAAAAATGTGGGAAAATGTGGGAAAAAGGTGGGAAAAAAAGTGGAAAAAGGAGTGGAAAAAAGTGGAAAAAACTGGATAAAACTGGTAAAAACTCAACTCAACTCATCAACTCATCAACTCAACTCATCAACTCATCAACTCAACTCATCAACTCAACTCCTCAACTCACGGCCCTCTGCCGTCCACCGAATTCTGCTCCATGGCTTCTAAACCTTTCACCGGCCCTCTGCCGTCCACCGAATTCTGCTCCATGGCTTCTAAACCTTTCACCGGCCCTCTGCGTCCACCGAATTCTGCTCCATGGCTTCTAAACCTTTCACCGGCCCTCTGCCGTCCACCGAATTCTGCTCCATGGCTTCTAAACCTTTCACCGGCCCTCTGCCGTCCACCGAATTCTGCTCCATGGCTTCTAAACCTTTCACCGGCCCTCTGCCGTCCACCAAATTCTGCTCCATGGCTTCTAAACCTTTCACCGGCCCTCTGCCGTCCACCGAATTCTGCTCCATGGCTTCTAAACCTTTCACCGGCCCTCTGCCGTCCACCGAATTCTGCTCCATGGCTTCTAAACCTTTAACCGGCCCTCTGCCGTCCACCGAATTCTGCTCCATGGCTTCTAAACCTTTCACCGGCCCTCTGCCGTCCACCGAATTCTGCTCCATGGCTTAGAAACCTTTCACCGGCCCTCTGCCGTCCACCGAATTCTGCTCCATGGCTTCTAAACCTTTCCAGTTTTTTCCACTTTTTTCCACTTTTATCCAGTTTTATGGTGGAAAAATGTGGGAAAAGGTGGAAAAACGTGGAAGAAATTGGAAAAAGTGGAAAAAGTGGAAAAATTTGGGAAAATGTGGGAAAAAGGTGGGAAAAAAAGTGGAAAAAGGAGTGGAAAAAAGTGGAAAAAAGTGGATACAACTGGATAAAACTCAACTCAACTCATCAACTCATCAACTCAACTCATCAACTCATCAACTCAACTCATCAACTCAACTCCTCAACTCACGGCCCTCTGCCGTCCACCGAATTCTGCTCCATGGCTTCTAAACCTTTCACCGGCCCTCTGCCGTCCACCGAATTCTGCTCCATGGCTTCTAAACCTTTCACCGGCCCTCTGCCGTCCACCGAATTCTGCTCCATGGCTTCTAAACCTTTCACCGGCCCTCTGCCGTCCACCGAATTCTGCTCCATGGCTTCTAAACCTTTCACCGGCCCTCTGCCGTCCACCGAATTCTGCTCCATGGCTTCTAAACCTTTCACCGGCCCTCTGCCGTCCACCGAATTCTGCTCCATGGCTTCTAAACCTTTCACCGGCCCTCTGCCGTCCACCGAATTCTGCTCCATGGCTTCTAAACCTTTCACCGGCCCTCTGCCGTCCACCGAATTCTGCTCCATGGCTTCTAAACCTTTCACCGGCCCTCTGCCGTCCACCGAATTCTGCTCCATGGCTTCTAAACCTTTCACCGGCCCTCTGCCGTCCACCGAATTCTGCTCAATGGCTTCTAAACCTTTCACCGGCCCTCTGCCGTCCACCGAATTCTGCTCCATGGCTTCTAAACCTTTCACCGGCCCTCTGCCGTCCACCGAATTCTGCTCCATGGCTTCTAAACCTTTCACCGGCCCTCTGCCGTCCACCGAATTCTGCTCCATGGCTTCTAAACCTTTCACCGGCCCTCTGCCGTCCACCGAATTCTGCTCCATGGCTTCTAAACCTTTCCACATTTTTCTACTTTTATCCAGTTTTATGGTGGAAAAAGGTGGGAAAAGGTGGAAAAACGTGGAAGAAATTGGAAAAAGTGGAAAAAGTGGAAAAAAGTGAGAAAATATGGGGAAAAGGTGGGAAAAAAAGTGGAAAAAGGAGTGGAAAAAAACTGGATAAAACTGGATATAACTCAACTCAACTCATCAACTCATCAACTCAACTCATCAACTCATCAACTCAACTCATCAACTCAACTCCTCAACTCACGGCCCTCTGCCGTCCACCGAATTCTGCTCCATGGCTTCTAAACCTTTCACCGGCCCTCTGCCGTCCACCGAATTCTGCTCCATGGCTTCTAAACCTTTCACCGGCCCTCTGCCGTCCACAGAATTCTGCTCCATGGCTTCTAAACCTTTCACCGGCCCTCTGCCGTCCACCGAATTCTGCTCCATGGCTTCTAAACCTTTCACCGGCCCTCTGCCGTCCACCGAATTCTGCTCCATGGCTTCTAAACCTTTCACCGGCCCTCTGCCGTCCACCGAATTCTGCTCCATGGCTTCTAAACCTTTCACCGGCCCTCTGCCGTCCACCGAATTCTGCTCCATGGCTTCTAAACCTTTCACCGGCCCTCTGCCGTCCACCGAATTCTGCTCCATGGCTTCTAAACCTTTCACCGGCCCTCTGCCGTCCACCGAATTCTGCTCCATGGCTTCTAAACCTTTAACCGGCCCTCTGCCGTCCACCGAATTCTGCTCCATGGCTTCTAAACCTTTCACCGGCCCTCTGCCGTCCACCGAATTCTGCTCCATGGCTTCTAAACCTTTCACCGGCCCTCTGCCGTCCACCGAATTCTGCTCTATGGCTTCTAAACCTTTCACCGGCCCTCTGCCGTCCACCGAATTCTGCTCCATGGCTTCTAAACCTTTCACCGGCCCTCTGCCGTCCACCGAATTCTGCTCCATGGCTTCTAAACCTTTCACCGGCCCTCTGCCGTCCACCGAATTCTGCTCCATGGCTTCTAAACCTTTCACCGGCCCTCTGCCGTCCACCGAATTCTGCTCCATGGCTTCTAAACCTTTCACCGGCCCTCTGCCGTCCACCGAATTCTGCTCCATGGCTTCTAAACCTTTCCACATTTTTCCACTTTTATCCAGTTTTATGGTGGAAAAAGGTGGGAAAAGGTGGAAAAACATGGAAGAAATTGGAAAAAGTGGAAAAAGTGGAAAAAAGTGAGAAAATATGGGGAAAAGGTGGGAAAAAAAGTGGAAAAAGGAGTGGAAAAAAACTGGATAAAACTGGATATAACTCAACTCAACTCATCAACTCATCAACTCAACTCATCAACTCATCAACTCAACTCATCAACTCAACTCCTCAACTCACGGCCCTCTGCCGTCCACCGAATTCTGCTCCATGGCTTCTAAACCTTTCACCGGCCCTCTGCCGTCCACCGAATTCTGCTCCATGGCTTCTAAACCTTTCACCGGCCCTCTGCCGTCCACCGAATTCTGCTCCATGGCTTCTAAACCTTTCACCGGCCCTCTGCCGTCCACCGAATTCTGCTCCATGGCTTCTAAACCTTTCACCGGCCCTCTGCCGTCCACCGAATTCTGCTCCATGGCTTCTAAACCTTTAACCGGCCCTCTGCCGTCCACCGAATTCTGCTCCATGGCTTCTAAACCTTTCACCGGCCCTCTGCCGTCCACCGAATTCTGCTCCATGGCTTAGAAACCTTTCACCGGCCCTCTGCCGTCCACCGAATTCTGCTCCATGGCTTCTAAACCTTTCCAGTTTTTTCCACTTTTTTCCACTTTTATCCAGTTTTATGGTGGAAAAATGTGGGAAAAGGTGGAAAAACGTGGAAGAAATTGGAAAAAGTGGAAAAAGTGGAAAAAAGTGAGAAAATATGGGGAAAAGGTGGGAAAAAAAGTGGAAAAAGGAGTGGAAAAAAACTGGATAAAACTGGATATAACTCAACTCAACTCATCAACTCATCAACTCAACTCATCAACTCATCAACTCAACTCATCAACTCAACTCCTCAACTCACGGCCCTCTGCCGTCCACCGAATTCTGCTCCATGGCTTCTAAACCTTTCACCGGCCCTCTGCCGTCCACCGAATTCTGCTCCATGGCTTCTAAACCTTTCACCGGCCCTCTGCCGTCCACCGAATTCTGCTCCATGGCTTCTAAACCTTTCACCGGCCCTCTGCCGTCCACCGAATTCTGCTCCATGGCTTCTAAACCTTTCACCGGCCCTCTGCCGTCCACCGAATTCTGCTCCATGGCTTCTAAACCTTTCACCGGCCCTCTGCCGTCCACCGAATTCTGCTCCATGGCTTCTAAACCTTTCACCGGCCCTCTGCCGTCCACCGAATTCTGCTCCATGGCTTCTAAACCTTTAACCGGCCCTCTGCCGTCCACCGAATTCTGCTCCATGGCTTCTAAACCTTTCACCGGCCCTCTGCCGTCCACCGAATTCTGCTCCATGGCTTCTAAACCTTTCACCGGCCCTCTGCCGTCCACCGAATTCTGCTCCATGGCTTCTAAACCTTTCACCGGCCCTCTGCCGTCCACCGAATTCTGCTCCATGGCTTCTAAACCTTTCACCGGCCCTCTGCCGTCCACCGAATTCTGCTCCATGGCTTCTAAACCTTTCACCGGCCCTCTGCCGTCCACCGAATTCTGCTCCATGGCTTCTAAACCTTTCACCGGCCCTCTGCCGTCCACCGAATTCTGCTCCATGGCTTCTAAACCTTTCACCGGCCCTCTGCCGTCCACCGAATTCTGCTCCATGGCTTCTAAACCTTTCCACATTTTTCCACTTTTATCCAGTTTTATGGTGGAAAAAGGTGGGAAAAGGTGGAAAAACGTGGAAGAAATTGGAAAAAGTGGAAAAAGTGGAAAAAAGTGAGAAAATATGGGGAAAAGGTGGGAAAAAAAGTGGAAAAAGGAGTGGAAAAAAACTGGATAAAACTGGATATAACTCAACTCAACTCATCAACTCATCAACTCAACTCATCAACTCATCAACTCAACTCATCAACTCAACTCCTCAACTCACGGCCCTCTGCCGTCCACCGAATTCTGCTCCATGGCTTCTAAACCTTTCACCGGCCCTCTGCCGTCCACCGAATTCTGCTCCATGGCTTCTAAACCTTTCACCGGCCCTCTGCCGTCCACCGAATTCTGCTCCATGGCTTCTAAACCTTTCACCGGCCCTCTGCCGTCCACCGAATTCTGCTCCATGGCTTCTAAACCTTTCACCGGCCCTCTGCCGTCCACCGAATTCTGCTCCATGGCTTCTAAACCTTTAACCGGCCCTCTGCCGTCCACCGAATTCTGCTCCATGGCTTCTAAACCTTTCACCGGCCCTCTGCCGTCCACCGAATTCTGCTCCATGGCTTAGAAACCTTTCACCGGCCCTCTGCCGTCCACCGAATTCTGCTCCATGGCTTCTAAACCTTTCCAGTTTTTTCCACTTTTTTCCACTTTTATCCAGTTTTATGGTGGAAAAATGTGGGAAAAGGTGGAAAAACGTGGAAGAAATTGGAAAAAGTGGAAAAAGTGGAAAAATTTGGGAAAATGTGGGAAAAAGGTGGGAAAAAAAGTGGAAAAAGGAGTGGAAAAAAGTGGAAAAAAGTGGATAAAACTGGATAAAACTCAACTCAACTCATCAACTCATCAACTCAACTCATCAAACATCAACTCAACTCATCAACTCAACTCCTCAACTCACGGCCCTCTGCCGTCCACCGAATTCTGCTCCATGGCTTCTAAACCTTTCACCGGCCCTCTGCCGTCCACCGAATTCTGCTCCATGGCTTCTAAACCTTTCACCGGCCCTCTGCCGTCCACCGAATTCTGCTCCATGGCTTCTAAACCTTTCACCGGCCCTCTGCCGTCCACCGAATTCTGCTCCATGGCTTCTAAACCTTTCACCGGCCCTCTGCCGTCCACCGAATTCTGCTCCATGGCTTCTAAACCTCTAACCGGCCCTCTGCCGTCCACCGAATTCTGCTCCATGGCTTCTAAACCTTTCACCGGCCCTCTGCCGTCCACCGAATTCTGCTCCATGGCTTCTAAACCTTTCACCGGCCCTCTGCCGTCCACCGAATTCTGCTCCATGGCTTCTAAACCTTTCCACATTTTTCCACTTTTATCCAGTTTTATGGTGGAAAAAGGTGGGAAAAGGTGGAAAAACGTGGAAGAAATTGGAAAAAGTGGAAAAAGTGGAAAAAAGTGAGAAAATATGGGGAAAAGGTGGGAAAAAAAGTGGAAAAAGGAGTGGAAAAAAACTGGATAAAACTGGATATAACTCAACTCAACTCATCAACTCATCAACTCAACTCATCAACTCATCAACTCAACTCATCAACTCAACTCCTCAACTCACGGCCCTCTGCCGTCCACCGAATTCTGCTCCATGGCTTCTAAACCTTTCACCGGCCCTCTGCCGTCCACCGAATTCTGCTCCATGGCTTCTAAACCTTTCACCGGCCCTCTGCCGTCCACAGAATTCTGCTCCATGGCTTCTAAACCTTTCACCGGCCCTCTGCCGTCCACCGAATTCTGCTCCATGGCTTCTAAACCTTTCACCGGCCCTCTGCCGTCCACCGAATTCTGCTCCATGGCTTCTAAACCTTTCACCGGCCCTCTGCCGTCCACCGAATTCTGCTCCATGGCTTCTAAACCTTTCACCGGCCCTCTGCCGTCCACCGAATTCTGCTCCATGGCTTCTAAACCTTTCACCGGCCCTCTGCCGTCCACCGAATTCTGCTCCATGGCTTCTAAACCTTTAACCGGCCCTCTGCCGTCCACCGAATTCTGCTCCATGGCTTCTAAACCTTTCACCGGCCCTCTGCCGTCCACCGAATTCTGCTCCATGGCTTCTAAACCTTTCACCGGCCCTCTGCCGTCCACCGAATTCTGCTCTATGGCTTCTAAACCTTTCACCGGCCCTCTGCCGTCCACCGAATTCTGCTCCATGGCTTCTAAACCTTTCACCGGCCCTCTGCCGTCCACCGAATTCTGCTCCATGGCTTCTAAACCTTTCACCGGCCCTCTGCCGTCCACCGAATTCTGCTCCATGGCTTCTAAACCTTTCACCGGCCCTCTGCCGTCCACCGAATTCTGCTCCATGGCTTCTAAACCTTTCACCGGCCCTCTGCCGTCCACCGAATTCTGCTCCATGGCTTCTAAACCTTTCCACATTTTTCCACTTTTATCCAGTTTTATGGTGGAAAAAGGTGGGAAAAGGTGGAAAAACGTGGAAGAAATTGGAAAAAGTGGAAAAAGTGGAAAAAAGTGAGAAAATATGGGGAAAAGGTGGGAAAAAAAGTGGAAAAAGGAGTGGAAAAAAACTGGATAAAACTGGATATAACTCAACTCAACTCATCAACTCATCAACTCAACTCATCAACTCATCAACTCAACTCATCAACTCAACTCCTCAACTCACGGCCCTCTGCCATCCACCGAATTCTGCTCCATGGCTTCTAAACCTTTCACCGGCCCTCTGCCGTCCACCGAATTCTGCTCCATGGCTTCTAAACCTTTCACCGGCCCTCTGCCGTCCACCGAATTCTGCTCCATGGCTTCTAAACCTTTCACCGGCCCTCTGCCGTCCACCGAATTCTGCTCCATGGCTTCTAAACCTTTCACCGGCCCTCTGCCGTCCACCGAATTCTGCTCCATGGCTTCTAAACCTTTAACCGGCCCTCTGCCGTCCACCGAATTCTGCTCCATGGCTTCTAAACCTTTCACCGGCCCTCTGCCGTCCACCGAATTCTGCTCCATGGCTTAGAAACCTTTCACCGGCCCTCTGCCGTCCACCGAATTCTGCTCCATGGCTTCTAAACCTTTCCAGTTTTTTCCACTTTTTTCCACTTTTATCCAGTTTTATGGTGGAAAAATGTGGGAAAAGGTGGAAAAACGTGGAAGAAATTGGAAAAAGTGGAAAAAGTGGAAAAATTTGGGAAAATGTGGGAAAAAGGTGGGAAAAAAAGTGGAAAAAGGAGTGGAAAAAAGTGGAAAAAAGTGGATAAAACTGGATAAAACTCAACTCAACTCATCAACTCATCAACTCAACTCATCAACTCATCAACTCAACTCATCAACTCAACTCCTCAACTCACGGCCCTCTGCCGTCCACCGAATTCTGCTCCATGGCTTCTAAACCTTTCACCGGCCCTCTGCCGTCCACCGAATTCTGCTCCATGGCTTCTAAACCTTTCACCGGCCCTCTGCCGTCCACCGAATTCTGCTCCATGGCTTCTAAACCTTTCACCGGCCCTCTGCCGTCCACCGAATTCTGCTCCATGGCTTCTAAACCTTTCACCGGCCCTCTGCCGTCCACCGAATTCTGCTCCATGGCTTCTAAACCTTTCACCGGCCCTCTGCCGTCCACCGAATTCTGCTCCATGGCTTCTAAACCTTTAACCGGCCCTCTGCCGTCCACCGAATTCTGCTCCATGGCTTCTAAACCTTTCACCGGCCCTCTGCCGTCCACCGAATTCTGCTCCATGGGTTCTAAACCTTTCACCGGCCCTCTGCCGTCCACCGAATTCTGCTCCATGGCTTCTAAACCTTTAACCGGCCCTCTGCCGTCCACCGAATTCTGCTCCATGGCTTCTAAACCTTTCACCGGCCCTCTGCCGTCCACCGAATTCTGCTCCATGGCTTCTAAACCTTTCACCGGCCCTCTGCCGTCCACCGAATTCTGCTCCATGGCTTCTAAACCTTTCCAGTTTTTTCCACTTTTTTCCACTTTTATCCAGTTTTATGGTGGAAAAATGTGGGAAAAGGTGGAAAAACGTGGAAGAAATTGGAAAAAGTGGAAAAAGTGGAAAAATGTGGGAAAATGTGTGAAAAAGGTGGGAAAAAAAGTGGAAAAAGGAGTGGAAAAAAGTGGAAAAAAGTGGATAAAACTGGATAAAACTCAACTCAACTCATCAACTCATCAACTCAACTCATCAACTCATCAACTCAACTCATCAACTCAACTCCTCAACTCACGGCCCTCTGCCGTCCACCGAATTCTGCTCCATGGCTTCTAAACCTTTCACCGGCCCTCTGCCGTCCACCGAATTCTGCTCCATGGCTTCTAAACCTTTCACCAGCCCTCTGCCGTCCACCGAATTCTGCTCCATGGCTTCTAAACCTTTCACCGGCCCTCTGCCGTCCACCGAATTCTGCTCCATGGCTTCTAAACCTTTCACCGGCCCTCTGCCGTCCACCGAATTCTGCTCCATGGCTTCTAAACCTTTCACCGGCCCTCTGCCGTCCACCGAATTCTGCTCCATGGCTTCTAAACCTTTAACCGGCCCTCTGCCGTCCACCGAATTCTGCTCCATGGCTTCTAAACCTTTCACCGGCCCTCTGCCGTCCACCGAATTCTGCTCCATGGCTTAGAAACCTTTCACCGGCCCTCTGCCGTCCACCGAATTCTGCTCCATGGCTTCTAAACCTTTCCAGTTTTTTCCACTTTTTTCCACTTTTATCCAGTTTTATGGTGGAAAAATGTGGGAAAAGGTGGAAAAACGTGGAAGAAATTGGAAAAAGTGGAAAAAGTGGAAAAATTTGGGAAAATGTGGGAAAAAGGTGGGAAAAAAAGTGGAAAAAGGAGTGGAAAAAAGTGGAAAAAAGTGGATAAAACTGGATAAAACTCAACTCAACTCATCAACTCATCAACTCAACTCATCAACTCATCAACTCAACTCATCAACTCAACTCCTCAACTCACGGCCCTCTGCCGACCACCGAATTCTGCTCCATGGCTTCTAAACCTTTCACCGGCCCTCTGCCGTCCACCGAATTCTGCTCCATGGCTTCTAAACCTTTCACCGGCCCTCTGCCGTCCACCGAATTCTGCTCCATGGCTTCTAAACCTTTCACCGGCCCTCTGCCGTCCACCGAATTCTGCTCCATGGCTTCTAAACCTTTCACCGGCCCTCTGCCGTCCACCGAATTCTGCTCCATGGCTTCTAAACCTTTCACCGGCCCTCTGCCGTCCACCGAATTCTGCTCCATGGCTTCTAAACCTTTAACCGGCCCTCTGCCGTCCACCGAATTCTGCTCCATGGCTTCTAAACCTTTCACCGGCCCTCTGCCGTCCACCGAATTCTGCTCCATGGCTTCTAAACCTTTCACCGGCCCTCTGCCGTCCACCGAATTCTGCTCCATGGCTTCTAAACCTTTAACCGGCCCTCTGCCGTCCACCGAATTCTGCTCCATGGCTTCTAAACCTTTCACCGGCCCTCTGCCGTCCACCGAATTCTGCTCCATGGCTTCTAAACCTTTCACCGGCCCTCTGCCGTCCACCGAATTCTGCTCCATGGCTTCTAAACCTTTCCAGTTTTTTCCACTTTTTTCCACTTTTATCCAGTTTTATGGTGGAAAAATGTGGGAAAAGGTGGAAAAACGTGGAAGAAATTGGAAAAAGTGGAAAAAGTGGAAAAATGTGGGAAAATGTGTGAAAAAGGTGGGAAAAAAAGTGGAAAAAGGAGTGGAAAAAAGTGGAAAAAAGTGGATAAAACTGGATAAAACTCAACTCAACTCATCAACTCATCAACTCAACTCATCAACTCATCAACTCAACTCATCAACTCAACTCCTCAACTCACGGCCCTCTGCCGTCCACCGAATTCTGCTCCATGGCTTCTAAACCTTTCACCGGCCCTCTGCCGTCCACCGAATTCTGCTCCATGGCTTCAAAACCTTTCACCGGCCCTCTGCCGTCCACCGAATTCTGCTCCATGGCTTCTAAACCTTTCACCGGCCCTCTGCCGTCCATCGAATTCTGCTCCATGGCTTCTAAACCTTTAACCGGCCCTCTGCCGTCCACCGAATTCTGCTCCATGGCTTCTAAACCTTTCACCGGCCCTCTGCCGTCCACCGAATTCTGCTCCATGGCTTAGAAACCTTTCACCGGCCCTCTGCCGTCCACCGAATTCTGCTCCATGGCTTCTAAACCTTTCCAGTTTTTTTCCACTTTTTTCCACTTTTATCCAGTTTTATGGTGGAAAAAGGTGGGAAAAGGTGGAAAAACGTGGAAGAAATTGGAAAAAGTGGAAAAAGTGGAAAAATTTGGGAAAATGTGGGAAAAAGGTGGGAAAAAAAGTGGAAAAAGGAGTGGAAAAAAGTGGAAAAAAGTGGATAAAACTGGATAAAACTCAACTCAACTCATCAACTCATCAACTCAACTCATCAACTCATCAACTCAACTCATCAACTCAACTCCTCAACTCACGGCCCTCTGCCGTCCACCGAATTCTGCTCCATGGCTTCTAAACCTTTCACCGGCCCTCTGCCGTCCACCGAATTCTGCTCCATGGCTTCTAAACCTTTCACCGGCCCTCTGCCGTCCACCGAATTCTGCTCCATGGCTTCTAAACCTTTAACCGGCCCTCTGCCGTCCACCGAATTCTGCTCCATGGCTTCTAAACCTTTAACCGGCCCTCTGCCGTCCACCGAATTCTGCTCCATGGCTTCTAAACCTTTCACCGGCCCTCTGCCGTCCACCGAATTCTGCTCCATGGCTTCTAAACCTTTCACCGGCCCTCTGCCGTCCACCGAATTCTGCTCTATGGCTTCTAAACCTTTCACCGGCCCTCTGCCGTCCACCGAATTCTGCTCCATGGCTTCTAAACCTTTCACCGGCCCTCTGCCGTCCACCGAATTCTGCTCCATGGCTTCTAAACCTTTCACCGGCCCTCTGCCGTCCACCGAATTCTGCTCCATGGCTTCTAAACCTTTCACCGGCCCTCTGCCGTCCACCGAATTCTGCTCCATGGCTTCTAAACCTTTCACCGGCCCTCTGCCGTCCACCGAATTCTGCTCCATGGCTTCTAAACCTTTCCACATTTTTCCACTTTTATCCAGTTTTATGGTGGAAAAAGGTGGGAAAAGGTGGAAAAACGTGGAAGAAATTGGAAAAAGTGGAAAAAGTGGAAAAAAGTGAGAAAATATGGGGAAAAGGTGGGAAAAAAAGTGGAAAAAGGAGTGGAAAAAAACTGGATAAAACTGGATATAACTCAACTCAACTCATCAACTCATCAACTCAACTCATCAACTCATCAACTCAACTCATCAACTCAACTCCTCAACTCACGGCCCTCTGCCATCCACCGAATTCTGCTCCATGGCTTCTAAACCTTTCACCGGCCCTCTGCCGTCCACCGAATTCTGCTCCATGGCTTCTAAACCTTTCACCGGCCCTCTGCCGTCCACCGAATTCTGCTCCATGGCTTCTAAACCTTTCACCGGCCCTCTGCCGTCCACCGAATTCTGCTCCATGGCTTCTAAACCTTTCACCGGCCCTCTGCCGTCCACCGAATTCTGCTCCATGGCTTCTAAACCTTTAACCGGCCCTCTGCCGTCCACCGAATTCTGCTCCATGGCTTCTAAACCTTTCACCGGCCCTCTGCCGTCCACCGAATTCTGCTCCATGGCTTAGAAACCTTTCACCGGCCCTCTGCCGTCCACCGAATTCTGCTCCATGGCTTCTAAACCTTTCCAGTTTTTTCCACTTTTTTCCACTTTTATCCAGTTTTATGGTGGAAAAATGTGGGAAAAGGTGGAAAAACGTGGAAGAAATTGGAAAAAGTGGAAAAAGTGGAAAAATTTGGGAAAATGTGGGAAAAAGGTGGGAAAAAAAGTGGAAAAAGGAGTGGAAAAAAGTGGAAAAAAGTGGATAAAACTGGATAAAACTCAACTCAACTCATCAACTCATCAACTCAACTCATCAACTCATCAACTCAACTCATCAACTCAACTCCTCAACTCACGGCCCTCTGCCGTCCACCGAATTCTGCTCCATGGCTTCTAAACCTTTCACCGGCCCTCTGCCGTCCACCGAATTCTGCTCCATGGCTTCTAAACCTTTCACCGGCCCTCTGCCGTCCACCGAATTCTGCTCCATGGCTTCTAAACCTTTCACCGGCCCTCTGCCGTCCACCGAATTCTGCTCCATGGCTTCTAAACCTTTCACCGGCCCTCTGCCGTCCACCGAATTCTGCTCCATGGCTTCTAAACCTTTCACCGGCCCTCTGCCGTCCACCGAATTCTGCTCCATGGCTTCTAAACCTTTAACCGGCCCTCTGCCGTCCACCGAATTCTGCTCCATGGCTTCTAAACCTTTCACCGGCCCTCTGCCGTCCACCGAATTCTGCTCCATGGGTTCTAAACCTTTCACCGGCCCTCTGCCGTCCACCGAATTCTGCTCCATGGCTTCTAAACCTTTAACCGGCCCTCTGCCGTCCACCGAATTCTGCTCCATGGCTTCTAAACCTTTCACCGGCCCTCTGCCGTCCACCGAATTCTGCTCCATGGCTTCTAAACCTTTCACCGGCCCTCTGCCGTCCACCGAATTCTGCTCCATGGCTTCTAAACCTTTCCAGTTTTTTCCACTTTTTTCCACTTTTATCCAGTTTTATGGTGGAAAAATGTGGGAAAAGGTGGAAAAACGTGGAAGAAATTGGAAAAAGTGGAAAAAGTGGAAAAATGTGGGAAAATGTGTGAAAAAGGTGGGAAAAAAAGTGGAAAAAGGAGTGGAAAAAAGTGGAAAAAAGTGGATAAAACTGGATAAAACTCAACTCAACTCATCAACTCATCAACTCAACTCATCAACTCATCAACTCAACTCATCAACTCAACTCCTCAACTCACGGCCCTCTGCCGTCCACCGAATTCTGCTCCATGGCTTCTAAACCTTTCACTGGCCCTCTGCCGTCCACCGAATTCTGCTCCATGGCTTCTAAACCTTTCACCAGCCCTCTGCCGTCCACCGAATTCTGCTCCATGGCTTCTAAACCTTTCACCGGCCCTCTGCCGTCCACCGAATTCTGCTCCATGGCTTCTAAACCTTTCACCGGCCCTCTGCCGTCCACCGAATTCTGCTCCATGGCTTCTAAACCTTTCACCGGCCCTCTGCCGTCCACCGAATTCTGCTCCATGGCTTCTAAACCTTTAACCGGCCCTCTGCCGTCCACCGAATTCTGCTCCATGGCTTCTAAACCTTTCACCGGCCCTCTGCCGTCCACCGAATTCTGCTCCATGGCTTAGAAACCTTTCACCGGCCCTCTGCCGTCCACCGAATTCTGCTCCATGGCTTCTAAACCTTTCCAGTTTTTTCCACTTTTTTCCACTTTTATCCAGTTTTATGGTGGAAAAATGTGGGAAAAGGTGGAAAAACGTGGAAGAAATTGGAAAAAGTGGAAAAAGTGGAAAAATTTGGGAAAATGTGGGAAAAAGGTGGGAAAAAAAGTGGAAAAAGGAGTGGAAAAAAGTGGAAAAAAGTGGATAAAACTGGATAAAACTCAACTCAACTCATCAACTCATCAACTCAACTCATCAACTCATCAACTCAACTCATCAACTCAACTCCTCAACTCACGGCCCTCTGCCGACCACCGAATTCTGCTCCATGGCTTCTAAACCTTTCACCGGCCCTCTGCCGTCCACCGAATTCTGCTCCATGGCTTCTAAACCTTTCACCGGCCCTCTGCCGTCCACCGAATTCTGCTCCATGGCTTCTAAACCTTTCACCGGCCCTCTGCCGTCCACCGAATTCTGCTCCATGGCTTCTAAACCTTTCACCGGCCCTCTGCCGTCCACCGAATTCTGCTCCATGGCTTCTAAACCTTTCACCGGCCCTCTGCCGTCCACCGAATTCTGCTCCATGGCTTCTAAACCTTTAACCGGCCCTCTGCCGTCCACCGAATTCTGCTCCATGGCTTCTAAACCTTTCACCGGCCCTCTGCCGTCCACCGAATTCTGCTCCATGGCTTCTAAACCTTTCACCGGCCCTCTGCCGTCCACCGAATTCTGCTCCATGGCTTCTAAACCTTTAACCGGCCCTCTGCCGTCCACCGAATTCTGCTCCATGGCTTCTAAACCTTTCACCGGCCCTCTGCCGTCCACCGAATTCTGCTCCATGGCTTCTAAACCTTTCACCGGCCCTCTGCCGTCCACCGAATTCTGCTCCATGGCTTCTAAACCTTTCCAGTTTTTTCCACTTTTTTCCACTTTTATCCAGTTTTATGGTGGAAAAATGTGGGAAAAGGTGGAAAAACGTGGAAGAAATTGGAAAAAGTGGAAAAAGTGGAAAAATGTGGGAAAATGTGTGAAAAAGGTGGGAAAAAAAGTGGAAAAAGGAGTGGAAAAAAGTGGAAAAAAGTGGATAAAACTGGATAAAACTCAACTCAACTCATCAACTCATCAACTCAACTCATCAACTCATCAACTCAACTCATCAACTCAACTCCTCAACTCACGGCCCTCTGCCGTCCACCGAATTCTGCTCCATGGCTTCTAAACCTTTCACCGGCCCTCTGCCGTCCACCGAATTCTGCTCCATAGCTTCAAAACCTTTCACCGGCCCTCTGCCGTCCACCGAATTCTGCTCCATGGCTTCTAAACCTTTCACCGGCCCTCTGCCGTCCATCGAATTCTGCTCCATGGCTTCTAAACCTTTAACCGGCCCTCTGCCGTCCACCGAATTCTGCTCCATGGCTTCTAAACCTTTCACCGGCCCTCTGCCGTCCACCGAATTCTGCTCCATGGCTTAGAAACCTTTCACCGGCCCTCTGCCGTCCACCGAATTCTGCTCCATGGCTTCTAAACCTTTCCAGTTTTTTTCCACTTTTTTCCACTTTTATCCAGTTTTATGGTGGAAAAAGGTGGGAAAAGGTGGAAAAACGTGGAAGAAATTGGAAAAAGTGGAAAAAGTGGAAAAATTTGGGAAAATGTGGGAAAAAGGTGGGAAAAAAAGTGGAAAAAGGAGTGGAAAAAAGTGGAAAAAAGTGGATAAAACTGGATAAAACTCAACTCAACTCATCAACTCATCAACTCAACTCATCAACTCATCAACTCAACTCATCAACTCAACTCCTCAACTCACGGCCCTCTGCCGTCCACCGAATTCTGCTCCATGGCTTCTAAACCTTTCACCGGCCCTCTGCCGTCCACCGAATTCTGCTCCATGGCTTCTAAACCTTTCACCGGCCCTCTGCCGTCCACCGAATTCTGCTCCATGGCTTCTAAACCTTTCACCGGCCCTCTGCCGTCCACCGAATTCTGCTCCATGGCTTCTAAACCTTTCACCGGCCCTCTGCCGTCCACCGAATTCTGCTCCATGGCTTCTAAACCTTTCACCGGCCCTCTGCCGTCCACCGAATTCTGCTCCATGGCTTCTAAACCTTTAACCGGCCCTCTGCCGTCCACCGAATTCTGCTCCATGGCTTCTAAACCTTTCACCGGCCCTCTGCCGTCCACCGAATTCTGCTCCATGGCTTCTAAACCTTTCACCGGCCCTCTGCCGTCCACCGAATTCTGCTCCATGGCTTCTAAACCTTTAACCGGCCCTCTGCCGTCCACCGAATTCTGCTCCATGGCTTCTAAACCTTTCACCGGCCCTCTGCCGTCCACCGAATTCTGCTCCATGGCTTCTAAACCTTTCACCGGCCCTCTGCCGTCCACCGAATTCTGCTCCATGGCTTCTAAACCTTTCCAGTTTTTTCCACTTTTTTCCACTTTTATCCAGTTTTATGGTGGAAAAATGTGGGAAAAGGTGGAAAAACGTGGAAGAAATTGGAAAAAGTGGAAAAAGGAGTGGAAAAAAGTGGAAAAAAGTGGATAAAACTGGATAAAACTCAACTCAACTCATCAACTCATCAACTCAACTCATCAACTCATCAACTCAACTCATCAACTCAACTCCTCAACTCATGGCCCTCTGCCGTCCACCGAATTCTGCTCCATGGCTTCTAAACCTTTCACCGGCCCTCTGCCGTCCACCGAATTCTGCTCCATGGCTTCTAAACCTTTCACCGGCCCTCTGCCGTCCACCGAATTCTGCTCCATGGCTTCTAAACCTTTCACCGGCCCTCTGCCGTCCACCGAATTCTGCTCCATGGCTTCTAAACCTTTCACCGGCCCTCTGCCGTCCACCGAATTCTGCTCCATGGCTTCTAAACCTTTCACCGGCCCTCTGCCGTCCACCGAATTCTGCTCCATGGCTTCTAAACCTTTAACCGGCCCTCTGCCGTCCACCGAATTCTGCTCCATGGCTTCTAAACCTTTCACCGGCCCTCTGCCGTCCACCGAATTCTGCTCCATGGCTTAGAAACCTTTCACCGGCCCTCTGCCGTCCACCGAATTCTGCTCCATGGCTTCTAAACCTTTCCAGTTTTTTCCACTTTTTTCCACTTTTATCCAGTTTTATGGTGGAAAAATGTGGGAAAAGGTGGAAAAACGTGGAAGAAATTGGAAAAAGTGGAAAAAGTGGAAAAATTTGGGAAAATGTGGGAAAAAGGTGGGAAAAAAAGTGGAAAAAGGAGTGGAAAAAAGTGGAAAAAAGTGGATAAAACTGGATAAAACTCAACTCAACTCATCAACTCATCAACTCAACTCATCAACTCATCAACTCAACTCATCAACTCAACTCCTCAACTCACGGCCCTCTGCCGTCCACCGAATTCTGCTCCATGGCTTCTAAACCTTTCACCGGCCCTCTGCCGTCCACCGAATTCTGCTCCATGGCTTCTAAACCTTTCACCGGCCCTCTGCCGTCCACCGAATTCTGCTCCATGGCTTCTAAACCTTTCACCGGCCCTCTGCCGTCCACCGAATTCTGCTCCATGGCTTCTAAACCTTTCACCGGCCCTCTGCCGTCCACCGAATTCTGCTCCATGGCTTCTAAACCTTTAACCGGCCCTCTGCCGTCCACCGAATTCTGCTCCATGGCTTCTAAACCTTTCACCGGCCCTCTGCCGTCCACCGAATTCTGCTCCATGGCTTCTAAACCTTTCACCGGCCCTCTGCCGTCCACCGAATTCTGCTCCATGGCTTCTAAACCTTTAACCGGCCCTCTGCCGTCCACCGAATTCTGCTCCATGGCTTCTAAACCTTTCACCGGCCCTCTGCCGTCCACCGAATTCTGCTCCATGGCTTCTAAACCTTTCACCGGCCCTCTGCCGTCCACCGAATTCTGCTCCATGGCTTCTAAACCTTTCCAGTTTTTTCCACTTTTTTCCACTTTTATCCAGTTTTATGGTGGAAAAATGTGGGAAAAGGTGGAAAAACGTGGAAGAAATTGGAAAAAGTGGAAAAAGTGGAAAAATGTGGGAAAATGTGTGAAAAAGGTGGGAAAAAAGTGGAAAAAGGAGTGGAAAAAAGTGGAAAAAAGTGGATAAAACTGGATAAAACTCAACTCAACTCATCAACTCATCAACTCAACTCATCAACTCATCAACTCAACTCATCAACTCAACTCCTCAACTCACGGCCCTCTGCCGTCCACCGAATTCTGCTCCATGGCTTCTAAACCTTTCACCGGCCCTCTGCCGTCCACCGAATTCTGCTCCATGGCTTCTAAACCTTTCACCGGCCCTCTGCCGTCCACCGAATTCTGCTCCATGGCTTCTAAACCTTTCACCGGCCCTCTGCCGTCCACCGAATTCTGCTCCATGGCTTCTAAACCTTTAACCGGCCCTCTGCCGTCCACCGAATTCTGCTCCATGGCTTCTAAACCTTTCACCGGCCCTCTGCCGTCCACCGAATTCTGCTCCATGGCTTAGAAACCTTTCACCGGCCCTCTGCCGTCCACCGAATTCTGCTCCATGGCTTCTAAACCTTTCCAGTTTTTTTCCACTTTTTTCCACTTTTATCCAGTTTTATGGTGGAAAAATGTGGGAAAAGGTGGAAAAACGTGGAAGAAATTGGAAAAAGTGGAAAAAGTGGAAAAATTTGGGAAAATGTGGGAAAAAGGTGGGAAAAAAAGTGGAAAAAGGAGTGGAAAAAAGTGGAAAAAAGTGGATAAAACTGGATAAAACTCAACTCAACTCATCAACTCATCAACTCAACTCATCAACTCATCAACTCAACTCATCAACTCAACTCCTCAACTCACGGCCCTCTGCCGTCCACCGAATTCTGCTCCATGGCTTCTAAACCTTTCACCGGCCCTCTGCCGTCCACCGAATTCTGCTCCATGGCTTCTAAACCTTTCACCGGCCCTCTGCCGTCCACCGAATTCTGCTCCATGGCTTCTAAACCTTTCACCGGCCCTCTGCCGTCCACCGAATTCTGCTCCATGGCTTCTAAACCTTTCACCGGCCCTCTGCCGTCCACCGAATTCTGCTCCATGGCTTCTAAACCTTTCACCGGCCCTCTGCCGTCCACCGAATTCTGCTCCATGGCTTCTAAACCTTTAACCGGCCCTCTGCCGTCCACCGAATTCTGCTCCATGGCTTCTAAACCTTTCACCGGCCCTCTGCCGTCCACCGAATTCTGCTCCATGGCTTCTAAACCTTTCACCGGCCCTCTGCCGTCCACCGAATTCTGCTCCATGGCTTCTAAACCTTTAACCGGCCCTCTGCCGTCCACCGAATTCTGCTCCATGGCTTCTAAACCTTTCACCGGCCCTCTGCCGTCCACCGAATTCTGCTCCATGGCTTCTAAACCTTTCACCGGCCCTCTGCCGTCCACCGAATTCTGCTCCATGGCTTCTAAACCTTTCCAGTTTTTTCCACTTTTTTCCACTTTTATCCAGTTTTATGGTGGAAAAATGTGGGAAAAGGTGGAAAAACGTGGAAGAAATTGGAAAAAGTGGAAAAAGTGGAAAAATGTGGGAAAATGTGTGAAAAAGGTGGGAAAAAAAGTGGAAAAAGGAGTGGAAAAAAGTGGAAAAAAGTGGATAAAACTGGATAAAACTCAACTCAACTCATCAACTCATCAACTCAACTCATCAACTCATCAACTCAACTCATCAACTCAACTCCTCAACTCACGGCCCTCTGCCGTCCACCGAATTCTGCTCCATGGCTTCTAAACCTTTCACCGGCCCTCTGCCGTCCACCGAATTCTGCTCCATGGCTTCTAAACCTTTCACCGGCCCTCTGCCGTCCACCGAATTCTGCTCCATGGCTTCTAAACCTTTCACCGGCCCTCTGCCGTCCACCGAATTCTGCTCCATGGCTTCTAAACCTTTCACCGGCCCTCTGCCGTCCACCGAATTCTGCTCCATGGCTTCTAAACCTTTCACCGGCCCTCTGCCGTCCACCGAATTCTGCTCCATGGCTTCTAAACCTTTAACCGGCCCTCTGCCGTCCACCGAATTCTGCTCCATGGCTTCTAAACCTTTCACCGGCCCTCTGCCGTCCACCGAATTCTGCTCCATGGCTTAGAAACCTTTCACCGGCCCTCTGCCGTCCACCGAATTCTGCTCCATGGCTTCTAAACCTTTCCAGTTTTTTCCACTTTTTTCCACTTTTATCCAGTTTTATGGTGGAAAAATGTGGGAAAAGGTGGAAAAACATGGAAGAAATTGGAAAAAGTGGAAAAAGTGGAAACATTTGGGAAAATGTGGGAAAAAGGTGGGAAAAAAAGTGGAAAAAGGAGTGGAAAAAAGTGGAAAAAAGTGGATAAAACTGGATAAAACTCAACTCAACTCATCAACTCATCAACTCAACTCATCAACTCATCAACTCAACTCATCAACTCAACTCCTCAACTCACGGCCCTCTGCCGTCCACCGAATTCTGCTCCATGGCTTCTAAACCTTTCACCGGCCCTCTGCCGTCCACCGAATTCTGCTCCATGGCTTCTAAACCTTTCACCGGCCCTCTGCCGTCCACCGAATTCTGCTCCATGGCTTCTAAACCTTTCACCGGCCCTCTGCCGTCCACCGAATTCTGCTCCATGGCTTCTAAACCTTTCACCGGCCCTCTGCCGTCCACCGAATTCTGCTCCATGGCTTCTAAACCTTTCACCGGCCCTCTGCCGTCCACCGAATTCTGCTCCATGGCTTCTAAACCTTTCACCGGCCCTCTGCCGTCCACCGAATTCTGCTCCATGGCTTCTAAACCTTTCACCGGCCCTCTGCCGTCCACCGAATTCTGCTCCATGGCTTCTAAACCTTTAACCGGCCCTCTGCCGTCCACCGAATTCTGCTCCATGGCTTCTAAACCTTTCACCGGCCCTCTGCCGTCCACCGAATTCTGCTCCATGGCTTCTAAACCTTTAACCGGCCCTCTGCCGTCCACCGAATTCTGCTCCATGGCTTCTAAACCTTTCACCGGCCCTCTGCCGTCCACCGAATTCTGCTCCATGGCTTAGAAACCTTTCACCGGCCCTCTGCCGTCCACCGAATTCTGCTCCATGGCTTCTAAACCTTTCCAGTTTTTTCCACTTTTTTCCACTTTTATCCAGTTTTATGGTGGAAAAATGTGGGAAAAGGTGGAAAAACGTGGAAGAAATTGGAAAAAGTGGAAAAAGTGGAAAAATTTGGGAAAATGTGGGAAAAAGGTGGGAAAAAAAGTGGAAAAAGGAGTGGAAAAAAGTGGAAAAAAGTGGATAAAACTGGATAAAACTCAACTCAACTCATCAACTCATCAACTCAACTCATCAACTCAACTCATCAACTCAACTCCTCAACTCACGGCCCTCTGCCGTCCACCGAATTCTGCTCCATGGCTTCTAAACCTTTCACCGGCCCTCTGCCGTCCACCGAATTCTGCTCCATGGCTTCTAAACCTTTCACCGGCCCTCTGCCGTCCACCGAATTCTGCTCCATGGCTTCTAAACCTTTCACCGGCCCTCTGCCGTCCACCGAATTCTGCTCCATGGCTTCTAAACCTTTCACCGGCCCTCTGCCGTCCACCGAATTCTGCTCCATGGCTTCTAAACCTTTCACCGGCCCTCTGCCGTCCACCGAATTCTGCTCCATGGCTTCTAAACCTTTAACCGGCCCTCTGCCGTCCACCGAATTCTGCTCCATGGCTTCTAAACCTTTCACCGGCCCTCTGCCGTCCACCGAATTCTGCTCCATGGCTTCTAAACCTTTCACCGGCCCTCTGCCGTCCACCGAATTCTGCTCCATGGCTTCTAAACCTTTAACCGGCCCTCTGCCGTCCACCGAATTCTGCTCCATGGCTTCTAAACCTTTCACCGGCCCTCTGCCGTCCACCGAATTCTGCTCCATGGCTTCTAAACCTTTCACCGGCCCTCTGCCGTCCACCGAATTCTGCTCCATGGCTTCTAAACCTTTCCAGTTTTTTCCACTTTTTTCCACTTTTATCCAGTTTTATGGTGGAAAAATGTGGGAAAAGGTGGAAAAACGTGGAAGAAATTGGAAAAAGTGGAAAAAGTGGAAAAATGTGGGAAAATGTGTGAAAAAGGTGGGAAAAAAAGTGGAAAAAGGAGTGGAAAAAAGTGGAAAAAAGTGGATAAAACTGGATAAAACTCAACTCAACTCATCAACTCATCAACTCAACTCATCAACTCATCAACTCAACTCATCAACTCAACTCCTCAACTCACGGCCCTCTGCCGTCCACCGAATTCTGCTCCATGGCTTCTAAACCTTTCACCGGCCCTCTGCCGTCCACCGAATTCTGCTCCATGGCTTCTAAACCTTTCACCGGCCCTCTGCCGTCCACCGAATTCTGCTCCATGGCTTCTAAACCTTTCACCGGCCCTCTGCCGTCCACCGAATTCTGCTCCATGGCTTCTAAACCTTTAACCGGCCCTCTGCCGTCCACCGAATTCTGCTCCATGGCTTCTAAACCTTTCACCGGCCCTCTGCCGTCCACCGAATTCTGCTCCATGGCTTAGAAACCTTTCACCGGCCCTCTGCCGTCCACCGAATTCTGCTCCATGGCTTCTAAACCTTTCCAGTTTTTTCCACTTTTTTCCACTTTTATCCAGTTTTATGGTGGAAAAATGTGGGAAAAGGTGGAAAAACATGGAAGAAATTGGAAAAAGTGGAAACATTTGGGAAAATGTGGGAAAAAGGTGGGAAAAAAAGTGGAAAAAGGAGTGGAAAAAAGTGGAAAAAAGTGGATAAAACTGGATAAAACTCAACTCAACTCATCAACTCATCAACTCAACTCATCAACTCATCAACTCAACTCATCAACTCAACTCCTCAACTCACGGCCCTCTGCCGTCCACCGAATTCTGCTCCATGGCTTCTAAACCTTTCACCGGCCCTCTGCCGTCCACCGAATTCTGCTCCATGGCTTCTAAACCTTTCACCGGCCCTCTGCCGTCCACCGAATTCTGCTCCATGGCTTCTAAACCTTTCACCGGCCCTCTGCCGTCCACCGAATTCTGCTCCATGGCTTCTAAACCTTTCACCGGCCCTCTGCCGTCCACCGAATTCTGCTCCATGGCTTCTAAACCTTTCACCGGCCCTCTGCCGTCCACCGAATTCTGCTCCATGGCTTCTAAACCTTTCACCGGCCCTCTGCCGTCCACCGAATTCTGCTCCATGGCTTCTAAACCTTTCACCGGCCCTCTGCCGTCCACCGAATTCTGCTCCATGGCTTCTAAACCTTTAACCGGCCCTCTGCCGTCCACCGAATTCTGCTCCATGGCTTCTAAACCTTTCACCGGCCCTCTGCCGTCCACCGAATTCTGCTCCATGGCTTCTAAACCTTTAACCGGCCCTCTGCCGTCCACCGAATTCTGCTCCATGGCTTCTAAACCTTTCACCGGCCCTCTGCCGTCCACCGAATTCTGCTCCATGGCTTAGAAACCTTTCACCGGCCCTCTGCCGTCCACCGAATTCTGCTCCATGGCTTCTAAACCTTTCCAGTTTTTTCCACTTTTTTCCACTTTTATCCAGTTTTATGGTGGAAAAATGTGGGAAAAGGTGGAAAAACGTGGAAGAAATTGGAAAAAGTGGAAAAAGTGGAAAAATTTGGGAAAATGTGGGAAAAAGGTGGGAAAAAAAGTGGAAAAAGGAGTGGAAAAAAGTGGAAAAAAGTGGATAAAACTGGATAAAACTCAACTCAACTCATCAACTCATCAACTCAACTCATCAACTCAACTCATCAACTCAACTCCTCAACTCACGGCCCTCTGCCGTCCACCGAATTCTGCTCCATGGCTTCTAAACCTTTCACCGGCCCTCTGCCGTCCACCGAATTCTGCTCCATGGCTTCTAAACCTTTCACCGGCCCTCTGCCGTCCACCGAATTCTGCTCCATGGCTTCTAAACCTTTCACCGGCCCTCTGCCGTCCACCGAATTCTGCTCCATGGCTTCTAAACCTTTCACCGGCCCTCTGCCGTCCACCGAATTCTGCTCCATGGCTTCTAAACCTTTCACCGGCCCTCTGCCGTCCACCGAATTCTGCTCCATGGCTTCTAAACCTTTAACCGGCCCTCTGCCGTCCACCGAATTCTGCTCCATGGCTTCTAAACCTTTCACCGGCCCTCTGCCGTCCACCGAATTCTGCTCCATGGCTTCTAAACCTTTCACCGGCCCTCTGCCGTCCACCGAATTCTGCTCCATGGCTTCTAAACCTTTAACCGGCCCTCTGCCGTCCACCGAATTCTGCTCCATGGCTTCTAAACCTTTCACCGGCCCTCTGCCGTCCACCGAATTCTGCTCCATGGCTTCTAAACCTTTCACCGGCCCTCTGCCGTCCACCGAATTCTGCTCCATGGCTTCTAAACCTTTCCAGTTTTTTCCACTTTTTTCCACTTTTATCCAGTTTTATGGTGGAAAAATGTGGGAAAAGGTGGAAAAACGTGGAAGAAATTGGAAAAAGTGGAAAAAGTGGAAAAATGTGGGAAAATGTGTGAAAAAGGTGGGAAAAAAAGTGGAAAAAGGAGTGGAAAAAAGTGGAAAAAAGTGGATAAAACTGGATAAAACTCAACTCAACTCATCAACTCATCAACTCAACTCATCAACTCATCAACTCAACTCATCAACTCAACTCCTCAACTCACGGCCCTCTGCCGTCCACCGAATTCTGCTCCATGGCTTCTAAACCTTTCACCGGCCCTCTGCCGTCCACCGAATTCTGCTCCATGGCTTCTAAACCTTTCACCGGCCCTCTGCCGTCCACCGAATTCTGCTCCATGGCTTCTAAACCTTTCACCGGCCCTCTGCCGTCCACCGAATTCTGCTCCATGGCTTCTAAACCTTTAACCGGCCCTCTGCCGTCCACCGAATTCTGCTCCATGGCTTCTAAACCTTTCACCGGCCCTCTGCCGTCCACCGAATTCTGCTCCATGGCTTAGAAACCTTTCACCGGCCCTCTGCCGTCCACCGAATTCTGCTCCATGGCTTCTAAACCTTTCCAGTTTTTTCCACTTTTTTCCACTTTTATCCAGTTTTATGGTGGAAAAATGTGGGAAAAGGTGGAAAAACGTGGAAGAAATTGGAAAAAGTGGAAAAAGTGGAAAAATTTGGGAAAATGTGGGAAAAAGGTGGGAAAAAAAGTGGAAAAAGGAGTGGAAAAAAGTGGAAAAAAGTGGATAAAACTGGATAAAACTCAACTCAACTCATCAACTCATCAACTCAACTCATCAACTCATCAACTCAACTCATCAACTCAACTCCTCAACTCACGGCCCTCTGCCGTCCACCGAATTCTGCTCCATGGCTTCTAAACCTTTCACCGGCCCTCTGCCGTCCACCGAATTCTGCTCCATGGCTTCTAAACCTTTCACCGGCCCTCTGCCGTCCACCGAATTCTGCTCCATGGCTTCTAAACCTTTCACCGGCCCTCTGCCGTCCACCGAATTCTGCTCCATGGCTTCTAAACCTTTCACCGGCCCTCTGCCGTCCACCGAATTCTGCTCCATGGCTTCTAAACCTTTCACCGGCCCTCTGCCGTCCACCGAATTCTGCTCCATGGCTTCTAAACCTTTCACCGGCCCTCTGCCGTCCACCGAATTCTGCTCCATGGCTTCTAAACCTTTCACCGGCCCTCTGCCGTCCACCGAATTCTGCTCCATGGCTTCTAAACCTTTCACCGGCCCTCTGCCGTCCACCGAATTCTGCTCCATGGCTTCTAAACCTTTCACCGGCCCTCTGCCGTCCACCGAATTCTGCTCCATGGCTTCTAAACCTTTAACCGGCCCTCTGCCGTCCACCGAATTCTGCTCCATGGCTTCTAAACCTTTCACCGGCCCTCTGCCGTCCACCGAATTCTGCTCCATGGCTTCTAAACCTTTCACCGGCCCTCTGCCGTCCACCGAATTCTGCTCCATGGCTTCTAAACCTTTCACCGGCCCTCTGCCGTCCACCGAATTCTGCTCCATGGCTTCTAAACCTTTCACCGGCCCTCTGCCGTCCACCGAATTCTGCTCCATGGCTTCTAAACCTTTCACCGGCCCTCTGCCGTCCACCGAATTCTGCTCCATGGCTTCTAAACCTTTCACCGGCCCTCTGCCGTCCACCGAATTCTGCTCCATGGCTTCTAAACCTTTCACCGGCCCTCTGCCGTCCACCGAATTCTGCTCCATGGCTTCTAAACCTTTCACCGGCCCTCTGCCGTCCACCGAATTCTGCTCCATGGCTTCTAAACCTTTAACCGGCCCTCTGCCGTCCACCGAATTCTGCTCCATGGCTTCTAAACCTTTCACCGGCCCTCTGCCGTCCACCGAATTCTGCTCCATGGCTTCTAAACCTTTCACCGGCCCTCTGCCGTCCACCGAATTCTGCTCCATGGCTTCTAAACCTTTCACCGGCCCTCTGCCGTCCACCGAATTCTGCTCCATGGCTTCTAAACCTTTCCAGTTTTTTCCACTTTTTTCCACTTGTATCCAGTTTTATGGTGGAAAAATGTGGGAAAAGGTGGAAAAACGTGGAAGAAATTGGAAAAAGTGGAAAAAATGGAAAAATTTGGGAAAATGTGGGAAAAAGGTGGGAAAAAAAGTGGAAAAAGGAGTGGAAAAAAGTGGAAAAAAGTGGATAAAACTGGATAAAACTCAACTCAACTCATCAACTCATCAACTCAACTCATCAACTCATCAACTCAACTCATCAACTCAACTCCTCAACTCACGGCCCTCTGCCGTCCACCGAATTCTGCTCCATGGCTTCTAAACCTTTCACCGGCCCTCTGCCGTCCACCGAATTCTGCTCCATGGCTTCTAAACCTTTCACCGGCCCTCTGCGTCCACCGAATTCTGCTCCATGGCTTCTAAACCTTTCACCGGCCCTCTGCCGTCCACCGAATTCTGCTCCATGGCTTCTAAACCTTTCACCGGCCCTCTGCCGTCCACCGAATTCTGCTCCATGGCTTCTAAACCTTTCACCGGCCCTCTGCCGTCCACCGAATTCTGCTCCATGGCTTCTAAACCTTTCACCGGCCCTCTGCCATCCACCGAATTCTGCTCCATGGCTTCTAAACCTTTCACCGGCCCTCTGCCGTCCACCGAATTCTGCTCCATGGCTTCTAAACCTTTCACCGGCCCTCTGCCGTCCACCGAATTCTGCTCCATGGCTTCTAAACCTTTCACCGGCCCTCTGCCGTCCACCGAATTCTGCTCCATGGCTTCTAAACCTTTCACCGGCCCTCTGCCGTCCACCGAATTCTGCTCCATGGCTTCTAAACCTTTCACCGGCACTCTGCCGTCCACCGAATTCTGCTCCATGGCTTCTAAACCTTTCACCGGCCCTCTGCCGTCCACCGAATTCTGCTCCATGGCTTCTAAACTTTTCACCGGCCCTCTGCCGTCCACCGAATTCTGCTCCATGGCTTCTAAACCTTTCCAGTTTTTTCCAGTTTTTTCCACTTTTATCCAGTTTTATGGTGGAAAAAGGTGGGAAAAGGTGGAAAAACGTGGAAGAAATTGGAAAAAGTGGAAAAAGTGGAAAAATGTGGGAAAATGTGGGAAAAAGGTGGGAAAAAAAGTGGAAAAAGGAGTGGAAAAAACTGGAAAAAACTGGATAAAACTGGTAAAAACTCAACTCAACTCATCAACTCATCAACTCAACTCATCAACTCAACTCATCAACTCAACTCCTCAACTCACGGCCCTCTGCCGTCCACCGAATTCTGCTCCATGGCTTCTAAACCTTTCACCGGCCCTCTGCCGTCCACCGAATTCTGCTCCATGGCTTCTAAACCTTTCACCGGCCCTCTGCCGTCCACCGAATTCTGCTCCATGGCTTCTAAACCTTTCACCGGCCCTCTGCCGTCCACCGAATTCTGCTCCATGGCTTCTAAACCTTTCACCGGCCCTCTGCCGTCCACCGAATTCTGCTCCATGGCTTCTAAACCTTTCACCGGCCCTCTGCCGTCCACCGAATTCTGCTCCATGGCTTCTAAACCTTTCCAGTTTTTTCCAGTTTTTTCCACTTTTATCCAGTTTTATGGTGGAAAAAGTGGGTAAAAGGTGGAAAAACGTGGAAGAAATTGGAAAAAGTGGAAAAAGTGGAAAAATGTGGGAAAATGTGGGAAAAAGGTGGGAAAAAAAGTGGAAAAAGGAGTGGAAAAAACTGGAAAAAACTGGATAAAACTGGTAAAAACTCAACTCAACTCATCAACTCATCAACTCAACTCATCAACTCATCAACTCAACTCATCAACTCAACTCCTCAACTCACGGCCCTCTGCCGTCCACCGAATTCTGCTCCATGGCTTCTAAACCTTTCACCGGCCCTCTGCCGTCCACCGAATTCTGCTCCATGGCTTCTAAACCTTTCACCGGCCCTCTGCCGTCCACCGAATTCTGCTCCATGGCTTCTAAACCTTTCACCGGCCCTCTGCCGTCCACCGAATTCTGCTCCATGGCTTCTAAACCTTTCACCGGCCCTCTGCCGTCCACCGAATTCTGCTCCATGGCTTCTAAACCTTTCACCGGCCCTCTGCCGTCCACCGAATTCTGCTCCATGGCTTCTAAACCTTTCACCGGCCCTCTGCCGTCCACCGAATTCTGCTCCATGGCTTCTAAACCTTTCACCGGCCCTCTGCCGTCCACCGAATTCTGCTCCATGGCTTCTAAACCTTTCCACATTTTTCCACTTTTATCCAGTTTTATGGTGGAAAAAGGTGGGAAAAGGTGGAAAAACGTGGAAGAAATTGGAAAAAGTGGAAAAAGTGGAAAAAAGTGAGAAAATATGGGGAAAAGGTGGGAAAAAAAGTGGAAAAAGGAGTGGAAAAAAACTGGATAAAACTGGATATAACTCAACTCAACTCATCAACTCATCAACTCAACTCATCAACTCATCAACTCAACTCATCAACTCAACTCCTCAACTCACGGCCCTCGGCCGTCCACCGAATTCTGCTCCATGGCTTCTAAACCTTTCACCGGCCCTCTGCCGTCCACCGAATTCTGCTCCATGGCTTCTAAACCTTTCACCGGCCCCCTGCCGTCCACAGAATTCTGCTCCATGGCTTCTAAACCTTTCACCGGCCCTCTGCCGTCCACCGAATTCTGCTCCATGGCTTCTAAACCTTTCACCGGCCCTCTGCCGTCCACCGAATTCTGCTCCATGGCTTCTAAACCTTTCACCGGCCCTCTGCCGTCCACCGAATTCTGCTCCATGGCTTCTAAACCTTTCACCGGCCCTCTGCCGTCCACCGAATTCTGCTCCATGGCTTCTAAACCTTTCACCGGCCCTCTGCCGTCCACCGAATTCTGCTCCATGGCTTCTAAACCTTTCACCGGCCCTCTGCCGTCCACCGAATTCTGCTCCATGGTTTCTAAACCTTTCACCGGCCCTCTGCCGTCCACCGAATTCTGCTCCATGGCTTCTAAACCTTTCACCGGCCCTCTGCCGTCCACCGAATTCTGCTCCATGGCTTCTAAACCTTTCACCGGCCCTCTGCCGTCCACCGAATTCTGCTCCATGGCTTCTAAACCTTTCACCGGCCCTCTGCCGTCCACCGAATTCTGCTCCATGGCTTCTAAACCTTTCACCGGCCCTCTGCCGTCCACCGAATTCTGCTCCATGGCTTCTAAACCTTTCACCGGCCCTCTGCCGTCCACCGAATTCTGCTCCATGGCTTCTAAACCTTTCCAGTTTTTTCCAGTTTTTTCCACTTTTATCCAGTTTTATGGTGGAAAAAGGTGGGAAAAGGTGGAAAAACGTGGAAGAAATTGGAAAAAGTGGAAAAAGTGGAAAAATGTGGGAAAATGTGGGAAAAAGGTGGGAAAAAAAGTGGAAAAAGGAGTGGAAAAAACTGGAAAAAACTGGATAAAACTGGTAAAAACTCAACTCAACTCATCAACTCATCAACTCAACTCATCAACTCATCAACTCAACTCATCAACTCAACTCCTCAACTCACGGCCCTCTGCCGTCCACCGAATTCTGCTCCATGGCTTCTAAACCTTTCACCGGCCCTCTGCCGTCCACCGAATTCTGCTCCATGGCTTCTAAACCTTTCACCGGCCCTCTGCCGTCCACCGAATTCTGCTCCATGGCTTCTAAACCTTTCACCGGCCCTCTGCCGTCCACCGAATTCTGCTCCATGGCTTCTAAACCTTTCACCGGCCCTCTGCCGTCCACCGAATTCTGCTCCATGGCTTCTAAACCTTTCCACATTTTTCCACTTTTATCCAGTTTTATGGTGGAAAAAGGTGGGAAAAGGTGGAAAAACGTGGAAGAAATTGGAAAAAGTGGAAAAAGTGGAAAAAAGTGAGAAAATATGGGGAAAAGGTGGGAAAAAAAGTGGAAAAAGGAGTGGAAAAAAACTGGATAAAACTGGATATAACTCAACTCAACTCATCAACTCATCAACTCAACTCATCAACTCATCAACTCAACTCATCAACTCAACTCCTCAACTCACGGCCCTCTGCCGTCCACCGAATTCTGCTCCATGGCTTCTAAACCTTTCACCGGCCCTCTGCCGTCCACCGAATTCTGCTCCATGGCTTCTAAACCTTTCACCGGCCCTCTGCCGTCCACCGAATTCTGCTCCATGGCTTCTAAACCTTTCACCGGCCCTCTGCCGTCCACCGAATTCTGCTCCATGGCTTCTAAACCTTTCACCGGCCCTCTGCCGACCACCGAATTCTGCTCCATGGCTTCTAAACCTTTCACCGGCCCTCTGCCGTCCACCGAATTCTGCTCCATGGCTTCTAAACCTTTCACCGGCCCTCTGCCGTCCACCGAATTCTGCTCCATGGCTTCTAAACCTTTCACCGGCCCTCTGCCGTCCACCGAATTCTGCTCCATGGCTTCTAAACCTTTCACCGGCCCTCTGCCGTCCACCGAATTCTGCTCCATGGCTTCTAAACCTTTCACCGGCCCTCTGCCGTCCACCGAATTCTGCTCCATGGCTTCTAAACCTTTCACCGGCCCTCTGCCGTCCACCGAATTCTGCTCCATGGCTTCTAAACCTTTCACCGGCCCTCTGCCGTCCACCGAATTCTGCTCCATGGCTTCTAAACCTTTCACCGGCCCTCTGCCGTCCACCGAATTCTGCTCCATGGTTTCTAAACCTTTCACCGGCCCTCTGCCGTCCACCGAATTCTGCTCCATGGCTTCTAAACCTTTCACCGGCCCTCTGCCGTCCACCGAATTCTGCTCCATGGCTTCTAAACCTTTCACCGGCCCTCTGCCGTCCACCGAATTCTGCTCCATGGCTTCTAAACCTTTCACCGGCCCTCTGCCGTCCACCGAATTCTGCTCCATGGCTTCTAAACCTTTCACCGGCCCTCTGCCGTCCACCGAATTCTGCTCCATGGCTTCTAAACCTTTCACCGGCCCTCTGCCGTCCACCGAATTCTGCTCCATGGCTTCTAAACCTTTCCAGTTTTTTCCAGTTTTTTCCACTTTTATCCAGTTTTATGGTGGAAAAAGGTGGGAAAAGGTGGAAAAACGTGGAAGAAATTGGAAAAAGTGGAAAAAGTGGAAAAATGTGGGAAAATGTGGGAAAAAGGTGGGAAAAAAAGTGGAAAAAGGAGTGGAAAAAACTGGAAAAAACTGGATAAAACTGGTAAAAACTCAACTCAACTCATCAACTCATCAACTCAACTCATCAACTCATCAACTCAACTCATCAACTCAACTCCTCAACTCACGGCCCTCTGCCGTCCACCGAATTCTGCTCCATGGCTTCTAAACCTTTCACCGGCCCTCTGCCGTCCACCGAATTCTGCTCCATGGCTTCTAAACCTTTCACCGGCCCTCTGCCGTCCACCGAATTCTGCTCCATGGCTTCTAAACCTTTCACCGGCCCTCTGCCGTCCACCGAATTCTGCTCCATGGCTTCTAAACCTTTCACCGGCCCTCTGCCGTCCACCGAATTCTGCTCCATGGCTTCTAAACCTTTCACCGGCCCTCTGCCGTCCACCGAATTCTGCTCCATGGCTTCTAAACCTTTCACCGGCCCTCTGCCGTCCACCGAATTCTGCTCCATGGCTTCTAAACCTTTCACCGGCCCTCTGCCGTCCACCGAATTCTGCTCCATGGCTTCTAAACCTTTCACCGGCCCTCTGCCGTCCACCGAATTCTGCTCCATGGCTTCTAAACCTTTCACCGGCCCTCTGCCGTCCACCGAATTCTGCTCCATGGCTTCTAAACCTTTCCAGTTTTTTCCAGTTTTTTCCACTTTTATCCAGTTTTATGGTGGAAAAAGGTGGGAAAAGGTGGAAAAACGTGGAAGAAATTGGAAAAAGTGGAAAAAGTGGAAAAATGTGGGAAAATGTGGGAAAAAGGTGGGAAAAAAAGTGGAAAAAGGAGTGGAAAAAAGTGGAAAAAAGTGGATAAAACTGGATAAAACTCAACTCAACTCATCAACTCATCAACTCAACTCATCAACTCATCAACTCAACTCATCAACTCAACTCCTCAACTCACGGCCCTCTGCCGTCCACCGAATTCTGCTCCATGGCTTCTAAACCTTTCACCGGCCCTCTGCCGTCCACCGAATTCTGCTCCATGGCTTCTAAACCTTTCACCGGCCCTCTGCGTCCACCGAATTCTGCTCCATGGCTTCTAAACCTTTCACCGGCCCTCTGCCGTCCACCGAATTCTGCTCCATGGCTTCTAAACCTTTCACCGGCCCTCTGCCGTCCACCGAATTCTGCTCCATGGCTTCTAAACCTTTCACCGGCCCTCTGCCGTCCACCGAATTCTGCTCCATGGCTTCTAAACCTTTCACCGGCCCTCTGCCGTCCACCGAATTCTGCTCCATGGCTTCTAAACCTTTCACCGGCCCTCTGCCGTCCACCGAATTCTGCTCCATGGCTTCTAAACCTTTCACCGGCCCTCTGCCGTCCACCGAATTCTGCTCCATGGCTTCTAAACCTTTCACCGGCCCTCTGCCGTCCACCGAATTCTGCTCCATGGCTTCTAAACCTTTCACCAGCCCTCTGCCGTCCACCGAATTCTGCTCCATGGCTTCTAAACCTTTCACCGGCACTCTGCCGTCCACCGAATTCTGCTCCATGGCTTCTAAACCTTTCACCGGCCCTCTGCCGTCCACCGAATTCTGCTCCATGGCTTCTAAACCTTTCCAGTTTTTTCCAGTTTTTTCCACTTTTATCCAGTTTTATGGTGGAAAAAGGTGGGAAAAGGTGGAAAAACGTGGAAGAAATTGGAAAAAGTGGAAAAAGTGGAAAAATGTGGGAAAATGTGGGAAAAAGGTGGGAAAAAAAGTGGAAAAAGGAGTGGAAAAAAGTGGAAAAAAGTGGATAAAACTGGATAAAACTCAACTCAACTCATCAACTCATCAACTCAACTCATCAACTCATCAACTCAACTCATCAACTCAACTCCTCAACTCACGGCCCTCTGCCGTCCACCGAATTCTGCTCCATGGCTTCTAAACCTTTCACCGGCCCTCTGCCGTCCACCGAATTCTGCTCCATGGCTTCTAAACCTTTCACCGGCCCTCTGCCGTCCACCGAATTCTGCTCCATGGCTTCTAAACCTTTCACCGGCCCTCTGCCGTCCACCGAATTCTGCTCCATGGCTTCTAAACCTTTCACCGGCCCTCTGCCGTCCACCGAATTCTGCTCCATGGCTTCTAAACTTTTCACCGGCCCTCTGCCGTCCACCGAATTCTGCTCCATGGCTTCTAAACCTTTCCAGTTTTTTCCAGTTTTTTCCACTTTTATCCAGTTTTATGGTGGAAAAAGGTGGGAAAAGGTGGAAAAACGTGGAAGAAATTGGAAAAAGTGGAAAAGGTGGAAAAATGTGGGAAAATGTGGGAAAAATGTTGGAAAAAAAGTGGAAAAAGGAGTGGAAAAAACTGGAAAAAACTGGATAAAACTGGTAAAAACTCAACTCAACTCATCAACTCATCAACTCAACTCATCAACTCAACTCATCAACTCAACTCCTCAACTCACGGCCCTCTGCCGTCCACCGAATTCTGCTCCATGGCTTCTAAACCTTTCACCGGCCCTCTGCCGTCCACCGAATTCTGCTCCATGGCTTCTAAACCTTTCACCGGCCCTCTGCCGTCCACCGAATTCTGCTCCATGGCTTCTAAACCTTTCACCGGCCCTCTGCCGTCCACCGAATTCTGCTCCATGGCTTCTAAACCTTTCACCGGCCCTCTGCCGTCCACCGAATTCTGCTCCATGGCTTCTAAACCTTTCACCGGCCCTCTGCCGTCCACCGAATTCTGCTCCATGGCTTCTAAACCTTTCCAGTTTTTTCCAGTTTTTTCCACTTTTATCCAGTTTTATGGTGGAAAAAGTGGGTAAAAGGTGGAAAAACGTGGAAGAAATTGGAAAAAGTGGAAAAAGTGGAAAAATGTGGGAAAATGTGGGAAAAAGGTGGGAAAAAAAGTGGAAAAAGGAGTGGAAAAAACTGGAAAAAACTGGATAAAACTGGTAAAAACTCAACTCAACTCATCAACTCATCAACTCAACTCATCAACTCATCAACTCAACTCATCAACTCAACTCCTCAACTCACGGCCCTCTGCCGTCCACCGAATTCTGCTCCATGGCTTCTAAACCTTTCACCGGCCCTCTGCCGTCCACCGAATTCTGCTCCATGGCTTCTAAACCTTTCACCGGCCCTCTGCCGTCCACCGAATTCTGCTCCATGGCTTCTAAACCTTTCACCGGCCCTCTGCCGTCCACCGAATTCTGCTCCATGGCTTCTAAACCTTTCACCGGCCCTCTGCCGTCCACCGAATTCTGCTCCATGGCTTCTAAACCTTTCACCGGCCCTCTGCCGTCCACCGAATTCTGCTCCATGGCTTCTAAACCTTTCACCGGCCCTCTGCCGTCCACCGAATTCTGCTCCATGGCTTCTAAACCTTTCCACATTTTTCCACTTTTATCCAGTTTTATGGTGGAAAAAGGTGGGAAAAGGTGGAAAAACGTGGAAGAAATTGGAAAAAGTGGAAAAAGTGGAAAAAAGTGAGAAAATATGGGGAAAAGGTGGGAAAAAAAGTGGAAAAAGGAGTGGAAAAAAACTGGATAAAACTGGATATAACTCAACTCAACTCATCAACTCATCAACTCAACTCATCAACTCATCAACTCAACTCATCAACTCAACTCCTCAACTCACGGCCCTCGGCCGTCCACCGAATTCTGCTCCATGGCTTCTAAACCTTTCACCGGCCCTCTGCCGTCCACCGAATTCTGCTCCATGGCTTCTAAACCTTTCACCGGCCCCCTGCCGTCCACAGAATTCTGCTCCATGGCTTCTAAACCTTTCACCGGCCCTCTGCCGTCCACCGAATTCTGCTCCATGGCTTCTAAACCTTTCACCGGCCCTCTGCCGTCCACCGAATTCTGCTCCATGGCTTCTAAACCTTTCACCGGCCCTCTGCCGTCCACCGAATTCTGCTCCATGGCTTCTAAACCTTTCACCGGCCCTCTGCCGTCCACCGAATTCTGCTCCATGGCTTCTAAACCTTTCACCGGCCCTCTGCCGTCCACCGAATTCTGCTCCATGGCTTCTAAACCTTTCACCGGCCCTCTGCCGTCCACCGAATTCTGCTCCATGGTTTCTAAACCTTTCACCGGCCCTCTGCCGTCCACCGAATTCTGCTCCATGGCTTCTAAACCTTTCACCGGCCCTCTGCCGTCCACCAAATTCTGCTCCATGGCTTCTAAACCTTTCACCGGCCCTCTGCCGTCCACCGAATTCTGCTCCATGGCTTCTAAACCTTTCACCGGCCCTCTGCCGTCCACCGAATTCTGCTCCATGGCTTCTAAACCTTTCACCGGCCCTCTGCCGTCCACCGAATTCTGCTCCATGGCTTCTAAACCTTTCACCGGCCCTCTGCCGTCCACCGAATTCTGCTCCATGGCTTCTAAACCTTTCCAGTTTTTTCCAGTTTTTTCCACTTTTATCCAGTTTTATGGTGGAAAAAGGTGGGAAAAGGTGGAAAAACGTGGAAGAAATTGGAAAAAGTGGAAAAAGTGGAAAAATTTGGGAAAATGTGGGAAGAAGGTGGGAAAAAAAGTGGAAAAAGGAGTGGAAAAAACTGGAAAAAACTGGATAAAACTGGTAAAAACTCAACTCAACTCATCAACTCATCAACTCAACTCATCAACTCATCAACTCAACTCATCAACTCAACTCCTCAACTCACGGCCCTCTGCCGTCCACCGAATTCTGCTCCATGGCTTCTAAACCTTTCACCGGCCCTCTGCCGTCCACCGAATTCTGCTCCATGGCTTCTAAACCTTTCACCGGCCCTCTGCCGTCCACCGAATTCTGCTCCATGGCTTCTAAACCTTTCACCGGCCCTCTGCCGTCCACCGAATTCTGCTCCATGGCTTCTAAACCTTTCACCGGCCCTCTGCCGTCCACCGAATTCTGCTCCATGGCTTCTAAACCTTTCCACATTTTTCCACTTTTATCCAGTTTTATGGTGGAAAAAGGTGGGAAAAGGTGGAAAAACGTGGAAGAAATTGGAAAAAGTGGAAAAAGTGGAAAAAAGTGAGAAAATATGGGGAAAAGGTGGGAAAAAAAGTGGAAAAAGGAGTGGAAAAAAACTGGATAAAACTCGATATAACTCAACTCAACTCATCAACTCATCAACTCAACTCATCAACTCATCAACTCAACTCATCAACTCAACTCCTCAACTCACGGCCCTCTGCCGTCCACCGAATTCTGCTCCATGGCTTCTAAACCTTTCACCGGCCCTCTGCCGTCCACCGAATTCTGCTCCATGGCTTCTAAACCTTTCACCGGCCCTCTGCCGTCCACCGAATTCTGCTCCATGGCTTCTAAACCTTTCACCGGCCCTCTGCCGTCCACCGAATTCTGCTCCATGGCTTCTAAACCTTTCACCGGCCCTCTGCCGTCCACCGAATTCTGCTCCATGGCTTCTAAACCTTTCACCGGCCCTCTGCCGTCCACCGAATTCTGCTCCATGGCTTCTAAACCTTTCACCGGCCCTCTGCCGTCCACCGAATTCTGCTCCATGGCTTCTAAACCTTTCACCGGCCCTCTGCCGTCCACCGAATTCTGCTCCATGGCTTCTAAACCTTTCACCGGCCCTCTGCCGTCCACCGAATTCTGCTCCATGGCTTCTAAACCTTTCACCGGCCCTCTGCCGTCCACCGAATTCTGCTCCATGGCTTCTAAACCTTTCACCGGCCCTCTGCCGTCCACCGAATTCTGCTCCATGGCTTCTAAACCTTTCACCGGCCCTCTGCCGTCCACCGAATTCTGCTCCATGGCTTCTAAACCTTTCACCGGCCCTCTGCCGTCCACCGAATTCTGCTCCATGGTTTCTAAACCTTTCACCGGCCCTCTGCCGTCCACCGAATTCTGCTCCATGGCTTCTAAACCTTTCACCGGCCCTCTGCCGTCCACCGAATTCTGCTCCATGGCTTCTAAACCTTTCACCGGCCCTCTGCCGTCCACCGAATTCTGCTCCATGGCTTCTAAACCTTTCACCGGCCCTCTGCCGTCCACCGAATTCTGCTCCATGGCTTCTAAACCTTTCACCGGCCCTCTGCCGTCCACCGAATTCTGCTCCATGGCTTCTAAACCTTTCACCGGCCCTCTGCCGTCCACCGAATTCTGCTCCATGGCTTCTAAACCTTTCCAGTTTTTTCCAGTTTTTTCCACTTTTATCCAGTTTTATGGTGGAAAAAGGTGGGAAAAGGTGGAAAAACGTGGAAGAAATTGGAAAAAGTGGAAAAAGTGGAAAAATGTGGGAAAATGTGGGAAAAAGGTGGGAAAAAAAGTGGAAAAAGGAGTGGAAAAAACTGGAAAAAACTGGATAAAACTGGTAAAAACTCAACTCAACTCATCAACTCATCAACTCAACTCATCAACTCATCAACTCAACTCATCAACTCAACTCCTCAACTCACGGCCCTCTGCCGTCCACCGAATTCTGCTCCATGGCTTCTAAACCTTTCACCGGCCCTCTGCCGTCCACCGAATTCTGCTCCATGGCTTCTAAACCTTTCACCGGCCCTCTGCCGTCCACCGAATTCTGCTCCATGGCTTCTAAACCTTTCACCGGCCCTCTGCCGTCCACCGAATTCTGCTCCATGGCTTCTAAACCTTTCACCGGCCCTCTGCCGTCCACCGAATTCTGCTCCATGGCTTCTAAACCTTTCACCGGCCCTCTGCCGTCCACCGAATTCTGCTCCATGGCTTCTAAACCTTTCACCGGCCCTCTGCCGTCCACCGAATTCTGCTCCATGGCTTCTAAACCTTTCACCGGCCCTCTGCCGTCCACCGAATTCTGCTCCATGGCTTCTAAACCTTTCACCGGCCCTCTGCCGTCCACCGAATTCTGCTCCATGGCTTCTAAACCTTTCACCGGCCCTCTGCCGTCCACCGAATTCTGCTCCATGGCTTCTAAACCTTTCACCGGCCCTCTGCCGTCCACCGAATTCTGCTCCATGGCTTCTAAACCTTTCCAGTTTTTTCCAGTTTTTTCCACTTTTATCCAGTTTTATGGTGGAAAAAGGTGGGAAAAGGTGGAAAAACGTGGAAGAAATTGGAAAAAGTGGAAAAAGTGGAAAAATGTGGGAAAATGTGGGAAAAAGGTGGGAAAAAAAGTGGAAAAAGGAGTGGAAAAAAGTGGAAAAAAGTGGATAAAACTGGATAAAACTCAACTCAACTCATCAACTCATCAACTCAACTCATCAACTCATCAACTCAACTCATCAACTCAACTCCTCAACTCACGGCCCTCTGCCGTCCACCGAATTCTGCTCCATGGCTTCTAAACCTTTCACCGGCCCTCTGCCGTCCACCGAATTCTGCTCCATGGCTTCTAAACCTTTCACCGGCCCTCTGCGTCCACCGAATTCTGCTCCATGGCTTCTAAACCTTTCACCGGCCCTCTGCCGTCCACCGAATTCTGCTCCATGGCTTCTAAACCTTTCACCGGCCCTCTGCCGTCCACCGAATTCTGCTCCATGGCTTCTAAACCTTTCACCGGCCCTCTGCCGTCCACCGAATTCTGCTCCATGGCTTCTAAACCTTTCACCGGCCCTCTGCCGTCCACCGAATTCTGCTCCATGGCTTCTAAACCTTTCACCGGCCCTCTGCCGTCCACCGAATTCTGCTCCATGGCTTCTAAACCTTTCACCGGCCCTCTGCCGTCCACCGAATTCTGCTCCATGGCTTCTAAACCTTTCACCGGCACTCTGCCGTCCACCGAATTCTGCTCCATGGCTTCTAAACCTTTCACCGGCACTCTGCCGTCCACCGAATTCTGCTCCATGGCTTCTAAACCTTTCACCGGCCCTCTGCCGTCCACCGAATTCTGCTCCATGGCTTCTAAACCTTTCCAGTTTTTTCCAGTTTTTTCCACTTTTATCCAGTTTTATGGTGGAAAAAGGTGGGAAAAGGTGGAAAAACGTTGAAGAAATTGGAAAAAGTGGAAAAATGTGGGAAAATGTGGGAAAAAGGTGGGGAAAAAAGTGGAAAAAGGAGTGGAAAAAAGTGGAAAAAAGTGGATAAAACTGGATAAAACTCAACTCAACTCATCAACTCATCAACTCAACTCATCAACTCATCAACTCAACTCATCAACTCAACTCCTCAACTCACGGCCCTCTGCCGTCCACCGAATTCTGCTCCATGGCTTCTAAACCTTTCACCGGCCCTCTGCCGTCCACCGAATTCTGCTCCATGGCTTCTAAACCTTTCACCGGCCCTCTGCGTCCACCGAATTCTGCTCCATGGCTTCTAAACCTTTCACCGGCCCTCTGCCGTCCACCGAATTCTGCTCCATGGCTTCTAAACCTTTCACCGGCCCTCTGCCGTCCACCGAATTCTGCTCCATGGCTTCTAAACCTTTCACCGGCCCTCTGCCGTCCACCGAATTCTGCTCCATGGCTTCTAAACCTTTCACCGGCCCTCTGCCGTCCACCGAATTCTGCTCCATGGCTTCTAAACCTTTCACCGGCCCTCTGCCGTCCACCGAATTCTGCTCCATGGCTTCTAAACCTTTCACCGGCCCTCTGCCGTCCACCGAATTCTGCTCCATGGCTTCTAAACCTTTCACCGGCCCTCTGCCGTCCACCGAATTCTGCTCCATGGCTTCTAAACCTTTCACCGGCCCTCTGCCGTCCACCGAATTCTGCTCCATGGTTTCTAAACCTTTCACCGGCCCTCTGCCGTCCACCGAATTCTGCTCCATGGCTTCTAAACCTTTCACCGGCCCTCTGCCGTCCACCGAATTCTGCTCCATGGCTTCTAAACCTTTCACCGGCCCTCTGCCGTCCACCGAATTCTGCTCCATGGCTTCTAAACCTTTCACCGGCCCTCTGCCGTCCACCGAATTCTGCTCCATGGCTTCTAAACCTTTCACCGGCCCTCTGCCGTCCACCGAATTCTGCTCCATGGCTTCTAAACCTTTCACCGGCCCTCTGCCGTCCACCGAATTCTGCTCCATGGCTTCTAAACCTTTCCAGTTTTTTCCAGTTTTTTCCACTTTTATCCAGTTTTATGGTGGAAAAAGGTGGGAAAAGGTGGAAAAACGTGGAAGAAATTGGAAAAAGTGGAAAAAGTGGAAAAATGTGGGAAAATGTGGGAAAAAGGTGGGAAAAAAAGTGGAAAAAGGAGTGGAAAAAACTGGAAAAAACTGGATAAAACTGGTAAAAACTCAACTCAACTCATCAACTCATCAACTCAACTCATCAACTCATCAACTCAACTCATCAACTCAACTCCTCAACTCACGGCCCTCTGCCGTCCACCGAATTCTGCTCCATGGCTTCTAAACCTTTCACCGGCCCTCTGCCGTCCACCGAATTCTGCTCCATGGCTTCTAAACCTTTCACCGGCCCTCTGCCGTCCACCGAATTCTGCTCCATGGCTTCTAAACCTTTCACCGGCCCTCTGCCGTCCACCGAATTCTGCTCCATGGCTTCTAAACCTTTCACCGGCCCTCTGCCGTCCACCGAATTCTGCTCCATGGCTTCTAAACCTTTCACCGGCCCTCTGCCGTCCACCGAATTCTGCTCCATGGCTTCTAAACCTTTCACCGGCCCTCTGCCGTCCACCGAATTCTGCTCCATGGCTTCTAAACCTTTCACCGGCCCTCTGCCGTCCACCGAATTCTGCTCCATGGCTTCTAAACCTTTCACCGGCCCTCTGCCGTCCACCGAATTCTGCTCCATGGCTTCTAAACCTTTCACCGGCCCTCTGCCGTCCACCGAATTCTGCTCCATGGCTTCTAAACCTTTCCAGTTTTTTCCAGTTTTTTCCACTTTTATCCAGTTTTATGGTGGAAAAAGGTGGGAAAAGGTGGAAAAACGTGGAAGAAATTGGAAAAAGTGGAAAAAGTGGAAAAATGTGGGAAAATGTGGGAAAAAGGTGGGAAAAAAAGTGGAAAAAGGAGTGGAAAAAAGTGGAAAAAAGTGGATAAAACTGGATAAAACTCAACTCAACTCATCAACTCATCAACTCAACTCATCAACTCATCAACTCAACTCATCAACTCAACTCCTCAACTCACGGCCCTCTGCCGTCCACCGAATTCTGCTCCATGGCTTCTAAACCTTTCACCGGCCCTCTGCCGTCCACCGAATTCTGCTCCATGGCTTCTAAACCTTTCACCGGCCCTCTGCGTCCACCGAATTCTGCTCCATGGCTTCTAAACCTTTCACCGGCCCTCTGCCGTCCACCGAATTCTGCTCCATGGCTTCTAAACCTTTCACCGGCCCTCTGCCGTCCACCGAATTCTGCTCCATGGCTTCTAAACCTTTCACCGGCCCTCTGCCGTCCACCGAATTCTGCTCCATGGCTTCTAAACCTTTCACCGGCCCTCTGCCGTCCACCGAATTCTGCTCCATGGCTTCTAAACCTTTCACCGGCCCTCTGCCGTCCACCGAATTCTGCTCCATGGCTTCTAAACCTTTCACCGGCCCTCTGCCGTCCACCGAATTCTGCTCCATGGCTTCTAAACCTTTCACCGGCACTCTGCCGTCCACCGAATTCTGCTCCATGGCTTCTAAACCTTTCACCGGCACTCTGCCGTCCACCGAATTCTGCTCCATGGCTTCTAAACCTTTCACCGGCCCTCTGCCGTCCACCGAATTCTGCTCCATGGCTTCTAAACCTTTCCAGTTTTTTCCAGTTTTTTCCACTTTTATCCAGTTTTATGGTGGAAAAAGGTGGGAAAAGGTGGAAAAACGTTGAAGAAATTGGAAAAAGTGGAAAAATGTGGGAAAATGTGGGAAAAAGGTGGGAAAAAAAGTGGAAAAAGGAGTGGAAAAAAGTGGAAAAAAGTGGATAAAACTGGATAAAACTCAACTCAACTCATCAACTCATCAACTCAACTCATCAACTCATCAACTCAACTCATCAACTCAACTCCTCAACTCACGGCCCTCTGCCGTCCACCGAATTCTGCTCCATGGCTTCTAAACCTTTCACCGGCCCTCTGCGTCCACCGAATTCTGCTCCATGGCTTCTAAACCTTTCACCGGCCCTCTGCCGTCCACCGAATTCTGCTCCATGGCTTCTAAACCTTTCACCGGCCCTCTGCCGTCCACCGAATTCTGCTCCATGGCTTCTAAACCTTTCACCGGCCCTCTGCCGTCCACCGAATTCTGCTCCATGGCTTCTAAACCTTTCACCGGCCCTCTGCCGTCCACCGAATTCTGCTCCATGGCTTCTAAACCTTTCACCGGCCCTCTGCCGTCCACCGAATTCTGCTCCATGGCTTCTAAACCTTTCACCGGCCCTCTGCCGTCCACCGAATTCTGCTCCATGGCTTCTAAACCTTTCACCGGCACTCTGCCGTCCACCGAATTCTGCTCCATGGCTTCTAAACCTTTCACCGGCACTCTGCCGTCCACCGAATTCTGCTCCATGGCTTCTAAACCTTTCACCGGCCCTCTGCCGTCCACCGAATTCTGCTCCATGGCTTCTAAACCTTTCCAGTTTTTTCCAGTTTTTTCCACTTTTATCCAGTTTTATGGTGGAAAAAGGTGGGAAAAGGTGGAAAAACGTTGAAGAAATTGGAAAAAGTGGAAAAATGTGGGAAAATGTGGGAAAAAGGTGGGAAAAAAAGTGGAAAAAGGAGTGGAAAAAAGTGGAAAAAAGTGGATAAAACTGGATAAAACTCAACTCAACTCATCAACTCATCAACTCAACTCATCAACTCATCAACTCAACTCATCAACTCAACTCCTCAACTCACGGCCCTCTGCCGTCCACCGAATTCTGCTCCATGGCTTCTAAACCTTTCACCGGCCCTCTGCCGTCCACCGAATTCTGCTCCATGGCTTCTAAACCTTTCACCGGCCCTCTGCGTCCACCGAATTCTGCTCCATGGCTTCTAAACCTTTCACCGGCCCTCTGCCGTCCACCGAATTCTGCTCCATGGCTTCTAAACCTTTCACCGGCCCTCTGCCGTCCACCGAATTCTGCTCCATGGCTTCTAAACCTTTCACCGGCCCTCTGCCGTCCACCGAATTCTGCTCCATGGCTTCTAAACCTTTCACCGGCCCTCTGCCGTCCACCGAATTCTGCTCCATGGCTTCTAAACCTTTCACCGGCCCTCTGCCGTCCACCGAATTCTGCTCCATGGCTTCTAAACCTTTCACCGGCCCTCTGCCGTCCACCGAATTCTGCTCCATGGCTTCTAAACCTTTCACCGGCCCTCTGCCGTCCACCGAATTCTGCTCCATGGCTTCTAAACCTTTCACCGGCCCTCTGCCGTCCACCGAATTCTGCTCCATGGCTTCTAAACCTTTCACCGGCACTCTGCCGTCCACCGAATTCTGCTCCATGGCTTCTAAACCTTTCACCGGCCCTCTGCCGTCCACCGAATTCTGCTCCATGGCTTCTAAACTTTTCACCGGCCCTCTGCCGTCCACCGAATTCTGCTCCATGGCTTCTAAACCTTTCCAGTTTTTTCCAGTTTTTTCCACTTTTATCCAGTTTTATGGTGGAAAAAGGTGGGAAAAGGTGGAAAAACGTGGAAGAAATTGGAAAAAGTGGAAAAAGTGGAAAAAAGTGGGAAAATGTGGGAAAAAGGTGGGAAAAAAAGTGGAAAAAGGAGTGGAAAAAAGTGGAAAAAAGTGGATAAAACTGGTAAAAACTCAACTCAACTCATCAACTCATCAACTCAACTCATCAACTCAACTCATCAACTCAACTCCTCAACTCACGGCCCTCTGCCGTCCACCGAATTCTGCTCCATGGCTTCTAAACCTTTCACCGGCCCTCTGCCGTCCACCGAATTCTGCTCCATGGCTTCTAAACCTTTCACCGGCCCTCTGCCGTCCACCGAATTCTGCTCCATGGCTTCTAAACCTTTCACCGGCCCTCTGCCGTCCACCGAATTCTGCTCCATGGCTTCTAAACCTTTCACCGGCCCTCTGCCGTCCACCGAATTCTGCTCCATGGCTTCTAAACCTTTCACCGGCCCTCTGCCGTCCACCGAATTCTGCTCCATGGCTTCTAAACCTTTCCAGTTTTTTCCAGTTTTTTCCACTTTTATCCAGTTTTATGGTGGAAAAAGTGGGTAAAAGGTGGAAAAACGTGGAAGAAATTGGAAAAAGTGGAAAAAGTGGAAAAATGTGGGAAAATGTGGGAAAAAGGTGGGAAAAAAAGTGGAAAAAGGAGTGGAAAAAACTGGAAAAAACTGGATAAAACTGGTAAAAACTCAACTCAACTCATCAACTCATCAACTCAACTCATCAACTCATCAACTCAACTCATCAACTCAACTCCTCAACTCACGGCCCTCTGCCGTCCACCGAATTCTGCTCCATGGCTTCTAAACCTTTCACCGGCCCTCTGCCGTCCACCGAATTCTGCTCCATGGCTTCTAAACCTTTCACCGGCCCTCTGCCGTCCACCGAATTCTGCTCCATGGCTTCTAAACCTTTCACCGGCCCTCTGCCGTCCACCGAATTCTGCTCCATGGCTTCTAAACCTTTCACCGGCCCTCTGCCGTCCACCGAATTCTGCTCCATGGCTTCTAAACCTTTCCAGTTTTTTCCAGTTTTTTCCACTTTTATCCAGTTTTATGGTGGAAAAAGTGGGTAAAAGGTGGAAAAACGAGGAAGAAATTGGAAAAAGTGGAAAAAGTGGAAAAATGTGGGAAAATGTGGGAAAAAGGTGGGAAAAAAAGTGGAAAAAGGAGTGGAAAAAACTGGAAAAAACTGGATAAAACTGGTAAAAACTCAACTCAACTCATCAACTCATCAACTCAACTCATCAACTCATCAACTCAACTCATCAACTCAACTCCTCAACTCACGGCCCTCTGCCGTCCACCGAATTCTGCTCCATGGCTTCTAAACCTTTCACCGGCCCTCTGCCGTCCACCGAATTCTGCTCCATGGCTTCTAAACCTTTCACCGGCCCTCTGCCGTCAACCGAATTCTGCTCCATGGCTTCTAAACCTTTCACCGGCCCTCTGCCGTCCACCGAATTCTGCTCCATGGCTTCTAAACCTTTCACCGGCCCCCTGCCGTCCACAGAATTCTGCTCCATGGCTTCTAAACCTTTCACCGGCCCTCTGCCGTCCACCGAATTCTGCTCCATGGCTTCTAAACCTTTCACCGGCCCTCTGCCGTCCACCGAATTCTGCTCCATGGCTTCTAAACCTTTCACCGGCCCTCTGCCGTCCACCGAATTCTGCTCCATGGCTTCTAAACCTTTCACCGGCCCTCTGCCGTCCACCGAATTCTGCTCCATGGCTTCTAAACCTTTCACCGGCCCTCTGCCGTCCACCGAATTCTGCTCCATGGCTTCTAAACCTTTCACCGGCCCTCTGCCGTCCACCGAATTCTGCTCCATGGTTTCTAAACCTTTCACCGGCCCTCTGCCGTCCACCGAATTCTGCTCCATGGCTTCTAAACCTTTCACCGGCCCTCTGCCGTCCACCGAATTCTGCTCCATGGCTTCTAAACCTTTCACCGGCCCTCTGCCGTCCACCGAATTCTGCTCCATGGCTTCTAAACCTTTCACCGGCCCTCTGCCGTCCACCGAATTCTGCTCCATGGCTTCTAAACCTTTCACCGGCCCTCTGCCGTCCACCGAATTCTGCTCCATGGCTTCTAAACCTTTCACCGGCCCTCTGCCGTCCACCGAATTCTGCTCCATGGCTTCTAAACCTTTCCAGTTTTTTCCAGTTTTTTCCACTTTTATCCAGTTTTATGGTGGAAAAAGGTGGGAAAAGGTGGAAAAACGTGGAAGAAATTGGAAAAAGTGGAAAAAGTGGAAAAATGTGGGAAAATGTGGGAAAAAGGTGGGAAAAAAAGTGGAAAAAGGAGTGGAAAAAACTGGAAAAAACTGGATAAAACTGGTAAAAACTCAACTCAACTCATCAACTCATCAACTCAACTCATCAACTCATCAACTCAACTCATCAACTCAACTCCTCAACTCACGGCCCTCTGCCGTCCACCGAATTCTGCTCCATGGCTTCTAAACCTTTCACCGGCCCTCTGCCGTCCACCGAATTCTGCTCCATGGCTTCTAAACCTTTCACCGGCCCTCTGCCGTCCACCGAATTCTGCTCCATGGCTTCTAAACCTTTCACCGGCCCTCTGCCGTCCACCGAATTCTGCTCCATGGCTTCTAAACCTTTCACCGGCCCTCTGCCGTCCACCGAATTCTGCTCCATGGCTTCTAAACCTTTCCACATTTTTCCACTTTTATCCAGTTTTATGGTGGAAAAAGGTGGGAAAAGGTGGAAAAACGTGGAAGAAATTGGAAAAAGTGGAAAAAGTGGAAAAAAGTGAGAAAATATGGGGAAAAGGTGGGAAAAAAAGTGGAAAAAGGAGTGGAAAAAAACTGGATAAAACTGGATATAACTCAACTCAACTCATCAACTCATCAACTCAACTCATCAACTCATCAACTCAACTCATCAACTCAACTCCTCAACTCACGGCCCTCTGCCGTCCACCGAATTCTGCTCCATGGCTTCTAAACCTTTCACCGGCCCTCTGCCGTCCACCGAATTCTGCTCCATGGCTTCTAAACCTTTCACCGGCCCTCTGCCGTCCACCGAATTCTGCTCCATGGCTTCTAAACCTTTCACCGGCCCTCTGCCGTCCACCGAATTCTGCTCCATGGCTTCTAAACCTTTCACCGGCCCTCTGCCGTCCACCGAATTCTGCTCCATGGCTTCTAAACCTTTCACCGGCCCTCTGCCGTCCACCGAATTCTGCTCCATGGCTTCTAAACCTTTCACCGGCCCTCTGCCGTCCACCGAATTCTGCTCCATGGCTTCTAAACCTTTCACCGGCCCTCTGCCGTCCACCGAATTCTGCTCCATGGCTTCTAAACCTTTCACCGGCCCTCTGCCGTCCACCGAATTCTGCTCCATGGTTTCTAAACCTTTCACCGGCCCTCTGCCGTCCACCGAATTCTGCTCCATGGCTTCTAAACCTTTCACCGGCCCTCTGCCGTCCACCGAATTCTGCTCCATGGCTTCTAAACCTTTCACCGGCCCTCTGCCGTCCACCGAATTCTGCTCCATGGCTTCTAAACCTTTCACCGGCCCTCTGCCGTCCACCGAATTCTGCTCCATGGCTTCTAAACCTTTCACCGGCCCTCTGCCGTCCACCGAATTCTGCTCCATGGCTTCTAAACCTTTCACCGGCCCTCTGCCGTCCACCGAATTCTGCTCCATGGCTTCTAAACCTTTCCAGTTTTTTCCAGTTTTTTCCACTTTTATCCAGTTTTATGGTGGAAAAAGGTGGGAAAAGGTGGAAAAACGTGGAAGAAATTGGAAAAAGTGGAAAAAGTGGAAAAATGTGGGAAAATGTGGGAAAAAGGTGGGAAAAAAAGTGGAAAAAGGAGTGGAAAAAACTGGAAAAAACTGGATAAAACTGGTAAAAACTCAACTCAACTCATCAACTCATCAACTCAACTCATCAACTCATCAACTCAACTCATCAACTCAACTCCTCAACTCACGGCCCTCTGCCGTCCACCGAATTCTGCTCCATGGCTTCTAAACCTTTCACCGGCCCTCTGCCGTCCACCGAATTCTGCTCCATGGCTTCTAAACCTTTCACCGGCCCTCTGCCGTCCACCGAATTCTGCTCCATGGCTTCTAAACCTTTCACCGGCCCTCTGCCGTCCACCGAATTCTGCTCCATGGCTTCTAAACCTTTCACCGGCCCTCTGCCGTCCACCGAATTCTGCTCCATGGCTTCTAAACCTTTCACCGGCCCTCTGCCGTCCACCGAATTCTGCTCCATGGCTTCTAAACCTTTCACCGGCCCTCTGCCGTCCACCGAATTCTGCTCCATGGCTTCTAAACCTATCACCGGCCCTCTGCCGTCCACCGAATTCTGCTCCATGGCTTCTAAACCTTTCACCGGCCCTCTGCCGTCCACCGAATTCTGCTCCATGGCTTCTAAACCTTTCCAGTTTTTTCCAGTTTTTTCCACTTTTATCCAGTTTTATGGTGGAAAAAGTGGGTAAAAGGTGGAAAAACGTGGAAGAAATTGGAAAAAGTGGAAAAAGTGGAAAAATGTGGGAAAATGTGGGAAAAAGGTGGGAAAAAAAGTGGAAAAAGGAGTGGAAAAAACTGGAAAAAACTGGATAAAACTGGTAAAAACTCAACTCAACTCATCAACTCATCAACTCAACTCATCAACTCATCAACTCAACTCATCAACTCAACTCCTCAACTCACGGCCCTCTGCCGTCCACCGAATTCTGCTCCATGGCTTCTAAACCTTTCACCGGCCCTCTGCCGTCCACCGAATTCTGCTCCATGGCTTCTAAACCTTTCACCGGCCCTCTGCCGTCAACCGAATTCTGCTCCATGGCTTCTAAACCTTTCACCGGCCCTCTGCCGTCCACCGAATTCTGCTCCATGGCTTCTAAACCTTTCACCGGCCCCCTGCCGTCCACAGAATTCTGCTCCATGGCTTCTAAACCTTTCACCGGCCCTCTGCCGTCCACCGAATTCTGCTCCATGGCTTCTAAACCTTTCACCGGCCCTCTGCCGTCCACCGAATTCTGCTCCATGGCTTCTAAACCTTTCACCGGCCCTCTGCCGTCCACCGAATTCTGCTCCATGGCTTCTAAACCTTTCACCGGCCCTCTGCCGTCCACCGAATTCTGCTCCATGGCTTCTAAACCTTTCACCGGCCCTCTGCCGTCCACCGAATTCTGCTCCATGGCTTCTAAACCTTTCACCGGCCCTCTGCCGTCCACCGAATTCTGCTCCATGGTTTCTAAACCTTTCACCGGCCCTCTGCCGTCCACCGAATTCTGCTCCATGGCTTCTAAACCTTTCACCGGCCCTCTGCCGTCCACCGAATTCTGCTCCATGGCTTCTAAACCTTTCACCGGCCCTCTGCCGTCCACCGAATTCTGCTCCATGGCTTCTAAACCTTTCACCGGCCCTCTGCCGTCCACCGAATTCTGCTCCATGGCTTCTAAACCTTTCACCGGCCCTCTGCCGTCCACCGAATTCTGCTCCATGGCTTCTAAACCTTTCACCGGCCCTCTGCCGTCCACCGAATTCTGCTCCATGGCTTCTAAACCTTTCCAGTTTTTTCCAGTTTTTTCCACTTTTATCCAGTTTTATGGTGGAAAAAGGTGGGAAAAGGTGGAAAAACGTGGAAAAATGTGGGAAAATGTGGGAAAAAGGTGGGAAAAAAAGTGGAAAAAGGAGTGGAAAAAACTGGAAAAAACTGGATAAAACTGGTAAAAACTCAACTCAACTCATCAACTCATCAACTCAACTCATCAACTCATCAACTCAACTCATCAACTCAACTCCTCAACTCACGGCCCTCTGCCGTCCACCGAATTCTGCTCCATGGCTTCTAAACCTTTCACCGGCCCTCTGCCGTCCACCGAATTCTGCTCCATGGCTTCTAAACCTTTCACCGGCCCTCTGCCGTCCACCGAATTCTGCTCCATGGCTTCTAAACCTTTCACCGGCCCTCTGCCGTCCACCGAATTCTGCTCCATGGCTTCTAAACCTTTCACCGGCCCTCTGCCGTCCACCGAATTCTGCTCCATGGCTTCTAAACCTTTCCACATTTTTCCACTTTTATCCAGTTTTATGGTGGAAAAAGGTGGGAAAAGGTGGAAAAACGTGGAAGAAATTGGAAAAAGTGGAAAAAGTGGAAAAAAGTGAGAAAATATGGGGAAAAGGTGGGAAAAAAAGTGGAAAAAGGAGTGGAAAAAAACTGGATAAAACTGGATATAACTCAACTCAACTCATCAACTCATCAACTCAACTCATCAACTCATCAACTCAACTCATCAACTCAACTCCTCAACTCACGGCCCTCTGCCGTCCACCGAATTCTGCTCCATGGCTTCTAAACCTTTCACCGGCCCTCTGCCGTCCACCGAATTCTGCTCCATGGCTTCTAAACCTTTCACCGGCCCTCTGCCGTCCACCGAATTCTGCTCCATGGCTTCTAAACCTTTCACCGGCCCTCTGCCGTCCACCGAATTCTGCTCCATGGCTTCTAAACCTTTCACCGGCCCTCTGCCGTCCACCGAATTCTGCTCCATGGCTTCTAAACCTTTCACCGGCCCTCTGCCGTCCACCGAATTCTGCTCCATGGCTTCTAAACCTTTCACCGGCCCTCTGCCGTCCACCGAATTCTGCTCCATGGCTTCTAAACCTTTCACCGGCCCTCTGCCGTCCACCGAATTCTGCTCCATGGCTTCTAAACCTTTCACCGGCCCTCTGCCGTCCACCGAATTCTGCTCCATGGTTTCTAAACCTTTCACCGGCCCTCTGCCGTCCACCGAATTCTGCTCCATGGCTTCTAAACCTTTCACCGGCCCTCTGCCGTCCACCGAATTCTGCTCCATGGCTTCTAAACCTTTCACCGGCCCTCTGCCGTCCACCGAATTCTGCTCCATGGCTTCTAAACCTTTCACCGGCCCTCTGCCGTCCACCGAATTCTGCTCCATGGCTTCTAAACCTTTCACCGGCCCTCTGCCGTCCACCGAATTCTGCTCCATGGCTTCTAAACCTTTCACCGGCCCTCTGCCGTCCACCGAATTCTGCTCCATGGCTTCTAAACCTTTCCAGTTTTTTCCAGTTTTTTCCACTTTTATCCAGTTTTATGGTGGAAAAAGGTGGGAAAAGGTGGAAAAACGTGGAAGAAATTGGAAAAAGTGGAAAAAGTGGAAAAATGTGGGAAAATGTGGGAAAAAGGTGGGAAAAAAAGTGGAAAAAGGAGTGGAAAAAACTGGAAAAAACTGGATAAAACTGGTAAAAACTCAACTCAACTCATCAACTCATCAACTCAACTCATCAACTCATCAACTCAACTCATCAACTCAACTCCTCAACTCACGGCCCTCTGCCGTCCACCGAATTCTGCTCCATGGCTTCTAAACCTTTCACCGGCCCTCTGCCGTCCACCGAATTCTGCTCCATGGCTTCTAAACCTTTCACCGGCCCTCTGCCGTCAACCGAATTCTGCTCCATGGCTTCTAAACCTTTCACCGGCCCTCTGCCGTCCACCGAATTCTGCTCCATGGCTTCTAAACCTTTCACCGGCCCCCTGCCGTCCACAGAATTCTGCTCCATGGCTTCTAAACCTTTCACCGGCCCTCTGCCGTCCACCGAATTCTGCTCCATGGCTTCTAAACCTTTCACCGGCCCTCTGCCGTCCACCGAATTCTGCTCCATGGCTTCTAAACCTTTCACCGGCCCTCTGCCGTCCACCGAATTCTGCTCCATGGCTTCTAAACCTTTCACCGGCCCTCTGCCGTCCACCGAATTCTGCTCCATGGCTTCTAAACCTTTCACCGGCCCTCTGCCGTCCACCGAATTCTGCTCCATGGCTTCTAAACCTTTCACCGGCCCTCTGCCGTCCACCGAATTCTGCTCCATGGTTTCTAAACCTTTCACCGGCCCTCTGCCGTCCACCGAATTCTGCTCCATGGCTTCTAAACCTTTCACCGGCCCTCTGCCGTCCACCGAATTCTGCTCCATGGCTTCTAAACCTTTCACCGGCCCTCTGCCGTCCACCGAATTCTGCTCCATGGCTTCTAAACCTTTCACCGGCCCTCTGCCGTCCACCGAATTCTGCTCCATGGCTTCTAAACCTTTCACCGGCCCTCTGCCGTCCACCGAATTCTGCTCCATGGCTTCTAAACCTTTCACCGGCCCTCTGCCGTCCACCGAATTCTGCTCCATGGCTTCTAAACCTTTCCAGTTTTTTCCAGTTTTTTCCACTTTTATCCAGTTTTATGGTGGAAAAAGGTGGGAAAAGGTGGAAAAACGTGGAAGAAATTGGAAAAAGTGGAAAAAGTGGAAAAATGTGGGAAAATGTGGGAAAAAGGTGGGAAAAAAAGTGGAAAAAGGAGTGGAAAAAACTGGAAAAAACTGGATAAAACTGGTAAAAACTCAACTCAACTCATCAACTCATCAACTCAACTCATCAACTCATCAACTCAACTCATCAACTCAACTCCTCAACTCACGGCCCTCTGCCGTCCACCGAATTCTGCTCCATGGCTTCTAAACCTTTCACCGGCCCTCTGCCGTCCACCGAATTCTGCTCCATGGCTTCTAAACCTTTCACCGGCCCTCTGCCGTCCACCGAATTCTGCTCCATGGCTTCTAAACCTTTCACCGGCCCTCTGCCGTCCACCGAATTCTGCTCCATGGCTTCTAAACCTTTCACCGGCCCTCTGCCGTCCACCGAATTCTGCTCCATGGCTTCTAAACCTTTCCACATTTTTCCACTTTTATCCAGTTTTATGGTGGAAAAAGGTGGGAAAAGGTGGAAAAACGTGGAAGAAATTGGAAAAAGTGGAAAAAGTGGAAAAAAGTGAGAAAATATGGGGAAAAGGTGGGAAAAAAAGTGGAAAAAGGAGTGGAAAAAAACTGGATAAAACTGGATATAACTCAACTCAACTCATCAACTCATCAACTCAACTCATCAACTCATCAACTCAACTCATCAACTCAACTCCTCAACTCACGGCCCTCTGCCGTCCACCGAATTCTGCTCCATGGCTTCTAAACCTTTCACCGGCCCTCTGCCGTCCACCGAATTCTGCTCCATGGCTTCTAAACCTTTCACCGGCCCTCTGCCGTCCACCGAATTCTGCTCCATGGCTTCTAAACCTTTCACCGGCCCTCTGCCGTCCACCGAATTCTGCTCCATGGCTTCTAAACCTTTCACCGGCCCTCTGCCGTCCACCGAATTCTGCTCCATGGCTTCTAAACCTTTCACCGGCCCTCTGCCGTCCACCGAATTCTGCTCCATGGCTTCTAAACCTTTCACCGGCCCTCTGCCGTCCACCGAATTCTGCTCCATGGCTTCTAAACCTTTCACCGGCCCTCTGCCGTCCACCGAATTCTGCTCCATGGCTTCTAAACCTTTCACCGGCCCTCTGCCGTCCACCGAATTCTGCTCCATGGTTTCTAAACCTTTCACCGGCCCTCTGCCGTCCACCGAATTCTGCTCCATGGCTTCTAAACCTTTCACCGGCCCTCTGCCGTCCACCGAATTCTGCTCCATGGCTTCTAAACCTTTCACCGGCCCTCTGCCGTCCACCGAATTCTGCTCCATGGCTTCTAAACCTTTCACCGGCCCTCTGCCGTCCACCGAATTCTGCTCCATGGCTTCTAAACCTTTCACCGGCCCTCTGCCGTCCACCGAATTCTGCTCCATGGCTTCTAAACCTTTCACCGGCCCTCTGCCGTCCACCGAATTCTGCTCCATGGCTTCTAAACCTTTCCAGTTTTTTCCAGTTTTTTCCACTTTTATCCAGTTTTATGGTGGAAAAAGGTGGGAAAAGGTGGAAAAACGTGGAAGAAATTGGAAAAAGTGGAAAAAGTGGAAAAATGTGGGAAAATGTGGGAAAAAGGTGGGAAAAAAAGTGGAAAAAGGAGTGGAAAAAACTGGAAAAAACTGGATAAAACTGGTAAAAACTCAACTCAACTCATCAACTCATCAACTCAACTCATCAACTCATCAACTCAACTCATCAACTCAACTCCTCAACTCACGGCTTTCTGCCGTCCACCGAATTCTGCTCCATGGCTTCTAAACCTTTCACCGGCCCTCTGCCGTCCACCGAATTCTGCTCCATGGCTTCTAAACCTTTCACCGGCCCTCTGCCGTCCACCGAATTCTGCTCCATGGCTTCTAAACCTTTCACCGGCCCTCTGCCGTCCACCGAATTCTGCTCCATGGCTTCTAAACCTTTCACCGGCCCTCTGCCGTCCACCGAATTCTGCTCCATGGCTTCTAAACCTTTCACCGGCCCTCTGCCGTCCACCGAATTCTGCTCCATGGCTTCTAAACCTTTCACCGGCCCTCTGCCGTCCACCGAATTCTGCTCCATGGCTTCTAAACCTTTCCACATTTTTCCACTTTTATCCAGTTTTATGGTGGAAAAAGGTGGGAAAAGGTGGAAAAACGTGGAAGAAATTGGAAAAAGTGGAAAAAGTGGAAAAAAGTGAGAAAATATGGGGAAAAGGTGGGGAAAAAAGTGGAAAAAGGAGTGGAAAAAAACTGGATAAAACTGGATATAACTCAACTCAACTCATCAACTCATCAACTCAACTCATCAACTCATCAACTCAACTCATCAACTCAACTCCTCAACTCACGGCCCTCTGCCGTCCACCGAATTCTGCTCCATGGCTTCTAAACCTTTCACCGGCCCTCTGCCGTCCACCGAATTCTGCTCCATGGCTTCTAAACCTTTCACCGGCCCTCTGCCGTCCACCGAATTCTGCTCCATGGCTTCTAAACCTTTCACCGGCCCTCTGCCGTCAACCGAATTCTGCTCCATGGCTTCTAAACCTTTCACCGGCCCTCTGCCGTCCACCGAATTCTGCTCCATGGCTTCTAAACCTTTCACCGGCCCCCTGCCGTCCACAGAATTCTGCTCCATGGCTTCTAAACCTTTCACCGGCCCTCTGCCGTCCACCGAATTCTGCTCCATGGCTTCTAAACCTTTCACCGGCCCTCTGCCGTCCACCGAATTCTGCTCCATGGCTTCTAAACCTTTCACCGGCCCTCTGCCGTCCACCGAATTCTGCTCCATGGCTTCTAAACCTTTCACCGGCCCTCTGCCGTCCACCGAATTCTGCTCCATGGCTTCTAAACCTTTCACCGGCCCTCTGCCGTCCACCGAATTCTGCTCCATGGCTTCTAAACCTTTCACCGGCCCTCTGCCGTCCACCGAATTCTGCTCCATGGTTTCTAAACCTTTCACCGGCCCTCTGCCGTCCACCGAATTCTGCTCCATGGCTTCTAAACCTTTCACCGGCCCTCTGCCGTCCACCGAATTCTGCTCCATGGCTTCTAAACCTTTCACCGGCCCTCTGCCGTCCACCGAATTCTGCTCCATGGCTTCTAAACCTTTCACCGGCCCTCTGCCGTCCACCGAATTCTGCTCCATGGCTTCTAAACCTTTCACCGGCCCTCTGCCGTCCACCGAATTCTGCTCCATGGCTTCTAAACCTTTCACCGGCCCTCTGCCGTCCACCGAATTCTGCTCCATGGCTTCTAAACCTTTCCAGTTTTTTCCAGTTTTTTCCACTTTTATCCAGTTTTATGGTGGAAAAAGGTGGGAAAAGGTGGAAAAACGTGGAAGAAATTGGAAAAAGTGGAAAAAGTGGAAAAATGTGGGAAAATGTGGGAAAAAGGTGGGAAAAAAAGTGGAAAAAGGAGTGGAAAAAACTGGAAAAAACTGGATAAAACTGGTAAAAACTCAACTCAACTCATCAACTCATCAACTCAACTCATCAACTCATCAACTCAACTCATCAACTCAACTCCTCAACTCACGGCCCTCTGCCGTCCACCGAATTCTGCTCCATGGCTTCTAAACCTTTCACCGGCCCTCTGCCGTCCACCGAATTCTGCTCCATGGCTTCTAAACCTTTCACCGGCCCTCTGCCGTCCACCGAATTCTGCTCCATGGCTTCTAAACCTTTCACCGGCCCTCTGCCGTCCACCGAATTCTGCTCCATGGCTTCTAAACCTTTCACCGGCCCTCTGCCGTCCACCGAATTCTGCTCCATGGCTTCTAAACCTTTCCACATTTTTCCACTTTTATCCAGTTTTATGGTGGAAAAAGGTGGGAAAAGGTGGAAAAACGTGGAAGAAATTGGAAAAAGTGGAAAAAGTGGAAAAAAGTGAGAAAATATGGGGAAAAGGTGGGAAAAAAAGTGGAAAAAGGAGTGGAAAAAAACTGGATAAAACTGGATATAACTCAACTCAACTCATCAACTCATCAACTCAACTCATCAACTCATCAACTCAACTCATCAACTCAACTCCTCAACTCACGGCCCTCTGCCGTCCACCGAATTCTGCTCCATGGCTTCTAAACCTTTCACCGGCCCTCTGCCGTCCACCGAATTCTGCTCCATGGCTTCTAAACCTTTCACCGGCCCTCTGCCGTCCACCGAATTCTGCTCCATGGCTTCTAAACCTTTCACCGGCCCTCTGCCGTCCACCGAATTCTGCTCCATGGCTTCTAAACCTTTCACCGGCCCTCTGCCGTCCACCGAATTCTGCTCCATGGCTTCTAAACCTTTCACCGGCCCTCTGCCGTCCACCGAATTCTGCTCCATGGCTTCTAAACCTTTCACCGGCCCTCTGCCGTCCACCGAATTCTGCTCCATGGCTTCTAAACCTTTCACCGGCCCTCTGCCGTCCACCGAATTCTGCTCCATGGTTTCTAAACCTTTCACCGGCCCTCTGCCGTCCACCGAATTCTGCTCCATGGCTTCTAAACCTTTCACCGGCCCTCTGCCGTCCACCGAATTCTGCTCCATGGCTTCTAAACCTTTCACCGGCCCTCTGCCGTCCACCGAATTCTGCTCCATGGCTTCTAAACCTTTCACCGGCCCTCTGCCGTCCACCGAATTCTGCTCCATGGCTTCTAAACCTTTCACCGGCCCTCTGCCGTCCACCGAATTCTGCTCCATGGCTTCTAAACCTTTCACCGGCCCTCTGCCGTCCACCGAATTCTGCTCCATGGCTTCTAAACCTTTCCAGTTTTTTCCAGTTTTTTCCACTTTTATCCAGTTTTATGGTGGAAAAAGGTGGAAAAACGTGGAAGAAATTGGAAAAAGTGGAAAAAGTGGAAAAATGTGGGAAAATGTGGGAAAAAGGTGGGAAAAAAAGTGGAAAAAGGAGTGGAAAAAACTGGAAAAAACTGGATAAAACTGGTAAAAACTCAACTCAACTCATCAACTCATCAACTCAACTCATCAACTCATCAACTCAACTCATCAACTCAACTCCTCAACTCACGGCCCTCTGCCGTCCACCGAATTCTGCTCCATGGCTTCTAAACCTTTCACCGGCCCTCTGCCGTCCACCGAATTCTGCTCCATGGCTTCTAAACCTTTCACCGGCCCTCTGCCGTCCACCGAATTCTGCTCCATGGCTTCTAAACCTTTCACCGGCCCTCTGCCGTCCACCGAATTCTGCTCCATGGCTTCTAAACCTTTCACCGGCCCTCTGCCGTCCACCGAATTCTGCTCCATGGCTTCTAAACCTTTCACCGGCCCTCTGCCGTCCACCGAATTCTGCTCCATGGCTTCTAAACCTTTCACCGGCCCTCTGCCGTCCACCGAATTCTGCTCCATGGCTTCTAAACCTTTCACCGGCCCTCTGCCGTCCACCGAATTCTGCTCCATGGCTTCTAAACCTTTCCACATTTTTCCACTTTTATCCAGTTTTATGGTGGAAAAAGGTGGGAAAAGGTGGAAAAACGTGGAAGAAATTGGAAAAAGTGGAAAAAGTGGAAAAAAGTGAGAAAATATGGGGAAAAGGTGGGGAAAAAAGTGGAAAAAGGAGTGGAAAAAAACTGGATAAAACTGGATATAACTCAACTCAACTCATCAACTCATCAACTCAACTCATCAACTCATCAACTCAACTCATCAACTCAACTCCTCAACTCACGGCCCTCTGCCGTCCACCGAATTCTGCTCCATGGCTTCTAAACCTTTCACCGGCCCTCTGCCGTCCACCGAATTCTGCTCCATGGCTTCTAAACCTTTCACCGGCCCTCTGCCGTCCACCGAATTCTGCTCCATGGCTTCTAAACCTTTCACCGGCCCTCTGCCGTCCACCGAATTCTGCTCCATGGCTTCTAAACCTTTCACCGGCCCTCTGCCGTCCACCGAATTCTGCTCCATGGCTTCTAAACCTTTAACCGGCCCTCTGCCGTCCACCGAATTCTGCTCCATGGCTTCTAAACCTTTCACCGGCCCTCTGCCGTCCACCGAATTCTGCTCCATGGCTTCTAAACCTTTCACCGGCCCTCTGCCGTCCACCGAATTCTGCTCCATGGCTTCTAAACCTTTCCAGTTTTTTCCACTTTTTTCCACTTTTATCCAGTTTTATGGTGGAAAAATGTGGGAAAAGGTGGAAAAACGTGGAAGAAATTGGAAAAAGTGGAAAAAGTGGAAAAATTGGGGAAAATGTGGGAAAAAGGTGGGAAAAAAAGTGGAAAAAGGAGTGGAAAAAAGTGGAAAAAAGTGGATAAAACTGGATAAAACTCAACTCAACTCATCAACTCATCAACTCAACTCATCAACTCATCAACTCAACTCATCAACTCAACTCCTCAACTCACGGCCCTCTGCCGTCCACCGAATTCTGCTCCATGGCTTCTAAACCTTTCACCGGCCCTCTGCCGTCCACCGAATTCTGCTCCATGGCTTCTAAACCTTTCACCGGCCCTCTGCGTCCACCGAATTCTGCTCCATGGCTTCTAAACCTTTCACCGGCCCTCTGCCGTCCACCGAATTCTGCTCCATGGCTTCTAAACCTTTCACCGGCCCTCTGCCGTCCACCGAATTCTGCTCCATGGCTTCTAAACCTTTCACCGGCCCTCTGCCGTCCACCGAATTCTGCTCCATGGCTTCTAAACCTTTCACCGGCCCTCTGCCGTCCACCGAATTCTGCTCCATGGCTTCTAAACCTTTCACCGGCCCTCTGCCGTCCACCGAATTCTGCTCCATGGCTTCTAAACCTTTCACCGGCCCTCTGCCGTCCACCGAATTCTGCTCCATGGCTTCTAAACCTTTCACCGGCCCTCTGCCGTCCACCGAATTCTGCTCCATGGCTTCTAAACCTTTCACCGGCCCTCTGCCGTCCACCGAATTCTGCTCCATGGCTTCTAAACCTTTCACCGGCCCTCTGCCGTCCACCGAATTCTGCTCCATGGCTTCTAAACTTTTCACCGGCCCTCTGCCGTCCACCGAATTCTGCTCCATGGCTTCTAAACCTTTCCAGTTTTTTCCAGTTTTTTCCACTTTTATCCAGTTTTATGGTGGAAAAAGGTGGGAAAAGGTGGAAAAACGTGGAAGAAATTGGAAAAAGTGGAAAAAGTGGAAAAATGTGGGAAAATGTGGGAAAAAGGTGGGAAAAAAAGTGGAAAAAGGAGTGGAAAAAAGTGGAAAAAAGTGGATAAAACTGGTAAAAACTCAACTCAACTCATCAACTCATCAACTCAACTCATCAACTCATCAACTCAACTCATCAACTCAACTCCTCAACTCACGGCCCTCTGCCGTCCACCGAATTCTGCTCCATGGCTTCTAAACCTTTCACCGGCCCTCTGCCGTCCACCGAATTCTGCTCCATGGCTTCTAAACCTTTCACCGGCCCTCTGCCGTCCACCGAATTCTGCTCCATGGCTTCTAAACCTTTCACCGGCCCTCTGCCGTCCACCGAATTCTGCTCCATGGCTTCTAAACCTTTCACCGGCCCTCTGCCGTCCACCGAATTCTGCTCCATGGCTTCTAAACCTTTCACCGGCCCTCTGCCGTCCACCGAATTCTGCTCCATGGCTTCTAAACCTTTCCAGTTTTTTCCAGTTTTTTCCACTTTTATCCAGTTTTATGGTGGAAAAAGTGGGTAAAAGGTGGAAAAACGTGGAAGAAATTGGAAAAAGTGGAAAAAGTGGAAAAATGTGGGAAAATGTGGGAAAAAGGTGGGAAAAAAAGTGGAAAAAGGAGTGGAAAAAACTGGAAAAAACTGGATAAAACTGGTAAAAACTCAACTCAACTCATCAACTCATCAACTCAACTCATCAACTCATCAACTCAACTCATCAACTCAACTCCTCAACTCACGGCCCTCTGCCGTCCACCGAATTCTGCTCCATGGCTTCTAAACCTTTCACCGGCCCTCTGCCGTCCACCGAATTCTGCTCCATGGCTTCTAAACCTTTCACCGGCCCTCTGCCGTCCACCGAATTCTGCTCCATGGCTTCTAAACCTTTCACCGGCCCTCTGCCGTCCACCGAATTCTGCTCCATGGCTTCTAAACCTTTCACCGGCCCTCTGCCGTCCACCGAATTCTGCTCCATGGCTTCTAAACCTTTCACCGGCCCTCTGCCGTCCACCGAATTCTGCTCCATGGCTTCTAAACCTTTCACCGGCCCTCTGCCGTCCACCGAATTCTGCTCCATGGCTTCTAAACCTTTCCACATTTTTCCACTTTTATCCAGTTTTATGGTGGAAAAAGGTGGGAAAAGGTGGAAAAACGTGGAAGAAATTGGAAAAAGTGGAAAAAGTGGAAAAAAGTGAGAAAATATGGGGAAAAGGTGGGAAAAAAAGTGGAAAAAGGAGTGGAAAAAAACTGGATAAAACTGGATATAACTCAACTCAACTCATCAACTCATCAACTCATCAACTCAACTCATCAACTCAACTCCTCAACTCACGGCCCTCTGCCGTCCACCGAATTCTGCTCCATGGCTTCTAAACCTTTCACCGGCCCTCTGCCGTCCACCGAATTCTGCTCCATGGCTTCTAAACCTTTCACCGGCCCCCTGCCGTCCACAGAATTCTGCTCCATGGCTTCTAAACCTTTCACCGGCCCTCTGCCGTCCACCGAATTCTGCTCCATGGCTTCTAAACCTTTCACCGGCCCTCTGCTGTCCACCGAATTCTGCTCCATGGCTTCTAAACCTTTCACCGGCCCTCTGCCGTCCACCGAATTCTGCTCCATGGCTTCTAAACCTTTCACCGGCCCTCTGCCGTCCACCGAATTCTGCTCCATGGCTTCTAAACCTTTCACCGGCCCTCTGCCGTCCACCGAATTCTGCTCCATGGCTTCTAAACCTTTCACCGGCCCTCTGCCGTCCACCGAATTCTGCTCCATGGCTTCTAAACCTTTCACCGGCCCTCTGCCGTCCACCGAATTCTGCTCCATGGCTTCTAAACCTTTCACCGGCCCTCTGCGTCCACCGAATTCTGCTCCATGGCTTCTAAACCTTTCACCGGCCCTCTGCCGTCCACCGAATTCTGCTCCATGGCTTCTAAACCTTTCACCGGCCCTCTGCCGTCCACCGAATTCTGCTCCATGGCTTCTAAACCTTTCACCGGCCCTCTGCCGTCCACCGAATTCTGCTCCATGGCTTCTAAACCTTTCACCGGCCCTCTGCCGTCCACCGAATTCTGCTCCATGGCTTCTAAACCTTTCACCGGCCCTCTGCCGTCCACCGAATTCTGCTCCATGGCTTCTAAACCTTTCACCGGCCCTCTGCCGTCCACCCAATTCTGCTCCATGGCTTCTAAACCTTTCACCGGCCCTCTGCCGTCCACCGAATTCTGCTCCATGGCTTCTAAACCTTTCACCGGCCCTCTGCCGTCCACCGAATTCTGCTCCATGGCTTCTAAACCTTTCACCGGCCCTCTGCCGTCCACCGAATTCTGCTCCATGGCTTCTAAACTTTTCACCGGCCCTCTGCCGTCCACCGAATTCTGCTCCATGGCTTCTAAACCTTTCCAGTTTTTTCCAGTTTTTTCCACTTTTATCCAGTTTTATGGTGGAAAAAGGTGGGAAAAGGTGGAAAAACGTGGAAGAAATTGGAAAAAGTGGAAAAAGTGGAAAAATGTGGGAAAATGTGGGAAAAAGGTGGGAAAAAAAGTGGAAAAAGGAGTGGAAAAAAGTGGAAAAAAGTGGATAAAACTGGTAAAAACTCAACTCAACTCATCAACTCATCAACTCAACTCATCAACTCATCAACTCAACTCATCAACTCAACTCCTCAACTCACGGCCCTCTGCCGTCCACCGAATTCTGCTCCATGGCTTCTAAACCTTTCACCGGCCCTCTGCCGTCCACCGAATTCTGCTCCATGGCTTCTAAACCTTTCACCGGCCCTCTGCCGTCCACCGAATTCTGCTCCATGGCTTCTAAACCTTTCACCGGCCCTCTGCCGTCCACCGAATTCTGCTCCATGGCTTCTAAACCTTTCACCGGCCCTCTGCCGTCCACCGAATTCTGCTCCATGGCTTCTAAACCTTTCACCGGCCCTCTGCCGTCCACCGAATTCTGCTCCATGGCTTCTAAACCTTTCCAGTTTTTTCCAGTTTTTTCCACTTTTATCCAGTTTATGGTGGAAAAAGTGGGTAAAAGGTGGAAAAACGTGGAAGAAATTGGAAAAAGTGGAAAAAGTGGAAAAATGTGGGAAAATGTGGGAAAAAGGTGGGAAAAAAAGTGGAAAAAGGAGTGGAAAAAACTGGAAAAAACTGGATAAAACTGGTAAAAACTCAACTCAACTCATCAACTCATCAACTCAACTCATCAACTCATCAACTCAACTCATCAACTCAACTCCTCAACTCACGGCCCTCTGCCGTCCACCGAATTCTGCTCCATGGCTTCTAAACCTTTCACCGGCCCTCTGCCGTCCACCGAATTCTGCTCCATGGCTTCTAAACCTTTCACCGGCCCTCTGCCGTCCACCGAATTCTGCTCCATGGCTTCTAAACCTTTCACCGGCCCTCTGCCGTCCACCGAATTCTGCTCCATGGCTTCTAAACCTTTCACCGGCCCTCTGCCGTCCACCGAATTCTGCTCCATGGCTTCTAAACCTTTCACCGGCCCTCTGCCGTCCACCGAATTCTGCTCCATGGCTTCTAAACCTTTCACCGGCCCTCTGCCGTCCACCGAATTCTGCTCCATGGCTTCTAAACCTTTCACCGGCCCTCTGCCGTCCACCGAATTCTGCTCCATGGCTTCTAAACCTTTCACCGGCCCTCTGCCGTCCACCGAATTCTGCTCCATGGCTTCTAAACCTTTCACCGGCCCTCTGCCGTCCACCGAATTCTGCTCCATGGCTTCTAAACCTTTCCACATTTTTCCACTTTTATCCAGTTTTATGGTGGAAAAAGGTGGGAAAAGGTGGAAAAACGTGGAAGAAATTGGAAAAAGTGGAAAAAGTGGAAAAAAGTGAGAAAATATGGGGAAAAGGTGGGAAAAAAAGTGGAAAAAGGAGTGGAAAAAAACTGGATAAAACTGGATATAACTCAACTCAACTCATCAACTCATCAACTCAACTCATCAACTCATCAACTCAACTCATCAACTCAACTCCTCAACTCACGGCCCTCTGCCGTCCACCGAATTCTGCTCCATGGCTTCTAAACCTTTCACCGGCCCTCTGCCGTCCACCGAATTCTGCTCCATGGCTTCTAAACCTTTCACCGGCCCCCTGCCGTCCACAGAATTCTGCTCCATGGCTTCTAAACCTTTCACCGGCCCTCTGCCGTCCACCGAATTCTGCTCCATGGCTTCTAAACCTTTCACCGGCCCTCTGCTGTCCACCGAATTCTGCTCCATGGCTTCTAAACCTTTCACCGGCCCTCTGCCGTCCACCGAATTCTGCTCCATGGCTTCTAAACCTTTCACCGGCCCTCTGCCGTCCACCGAATTCTGCTCCATGGCTTCTAAACCTTTCACCGGCCCTCTGCCGTCCACCGAATTCTGCTCCATGGCTTCTAAACCTTTCACCGGCCCTCTGCCGTCCACCGAATTCTGCTCCATGGCTTCTAAACCTTTCACCGGCCCTCTGCCGTCCACCGAATTCTGCTCCATGGCTTCTAAACCTTTCCACATTTTTCCACTTTTATCCAGTTTTATGGTGGAAAAAGGTGGGAAAAGGTGGAAAAACGTGGAAGAAATTGGAAAAAGTGGAAAAAGTGGAAAAAAGTGAGAAAATATGGGGAAAAGGTGGGAAAAAAAGTGGAAAAAGGAGTGGAAAAAAACTGGATAAAACTGGATATAACTCAACTCAACTCATCAACTCATCAACTCAACTCATCAACTCATCAACTCAACTCATCAACTCAACTCCTCAACTCACGGCCCTCTGCCGTCCACCGAATTCTGCTCCATGGCTTCTAAACCTTTCACCGGCCCTCTGCCGTCCACCGAATTCTGCTCCATGGCTTCTAAACCTTTCACCGGCCCTCTGCCGTCCACCGAATTCTGCTCCATGGCTTCTAAACCTTTCACCGGCCCTCTGCCGTCCACCGAATTCTGCTCCATGGCTTCTAAACCTTTCACCGGCCCTCTGCCGTCCACCGAATTCTGCTCCATGGCTTCTAAACCTTTAACCGGCCCTCTGCCGTCCACCGAATTCTGCTCCATGGCTTCTAAACCTTTCACCGGCCCTCTGCCGTCCACCGAATTCTGCTCCATGGCTTCTAAACCTTTCACCGGCCCTCTGCCGTCCACCGAATTCTGCTCCATGGCTTCTAAACCTTTCACCGGCCCTCTGCCGTCCACCGAATTCTGCTCCATGGCTTCTAAACCTTTCACCGGCCCTCTGCCGTCCACCGAATTCTGCTCCATGGCTTCTAAACCTTTCACCGGCCCTCTGCCGTCCACCGAATTCTGCTCCATGGCTTCTAAACCTTTCCAGTTTTTTCCAGTTTTTTCCACTTTTATCCAGTTTTATGGTGGAAAAAGGTGGGAAAAGGTGGAAAAACGTGGAAGAAATTGGAAAAAGTGGAAAAAGTGGAAAAATGTGGGAAAATGTGGGAAAAAGGTGGGAAAAAAAGTGGAAAAAGGAGTGGAAAAAAGTGGAAAAAAGTGGATAAAACTGGTAAAAACTCAACTCAACTCATCAACTCATCAACTCAACTCATCAACTCATCAACTCAACTCATCAACTCAACTCCTCAACTCACGGCCCTCTGCCGTCCACCGAATTCTGCTCCATGGCTTCTAAACCTTTCACCGGCCCTCTGCCGTCCACCGAATTCTGCTCCATGGCTTCTAAACCTTTCACCGGCCCTCTGCCGTCCACCGAATTCTGCTCCATGGCTTCTAAACCTTTCACCGGCCCTCTGCCGTCCACCGAATTCTGCTCCATGGCTTCTAAACCTTTCACCGGCCCTCTGCCGTCCACCGAATTCTGCTCCATGGCTTCTAAACCTTTCACCGGCCCTCTGCCGTCCACCGAATTCTGCTCCATGGCTTCTAAACCTTTCCAGTTTTTTCCAGTTTTTTCCACTTTTATCCAGTTTTATGGTGGAAAAAGTGGGTAAAAGGTGGAAAAACGTGGAAGAAATTGGAAAAAGTGGAAAAAGTGGAAAAATGTGGGAAAATGTGGGAAAAAGGTGGGAAAAAAAGTGGAAAAAGGAGTGGAAAAAACTGGAAAAAACTGGATAAAACTGGTAAAAACTCAACTCAACTCATCAACTCATCAACTCAACTCATCAACTCATCAACTCAACTCATCAACTCAACTCCTCAACTCACGGCCCTCTGCCGTCCACCGAATTCTGCTCCATGGCTTCTAAACCTTTCACCGGCCCTCTGCCGTCCACCGAATTCTGCTCCATGGCTTCTAAACCTTTCACCGGCCCTCTGCCGTCCACCGAATTCTGCTCCATGGCTTCTAAACCTTTCACCGGCCCTCTGCCGTCCACCGAATTCTGCTCCATGGCTTCTAAACCTTTCACCGGCCCTCTGCCGTCCACCGAATTCTGCTCCATGGCTTCTAAACCTTTCACCGGCCCTCTGCCGTCCACCGAATTCTGCTCCATGGCTTCTAAACCTTTCACCGGCCCTCTGCCGTCCACCGAATTCTGCTCCATGGCTTCTAAACCTTTCACCGGCCCTCTGCCGTCCACCGAATTCTGCTCCATGGCTTCTAAACCTTTCACCGGCCCTCTGCCGTCCACCGAATTCTGCTCCATGGCTTCTAAACCTTTCACCGGCCCTCTGCCGTCCACCGAATTCTGCTCCATGGCTTCTAAACCTTTCCACATTTTTCCACTTTTATCCAGTTTTATGGTGGAAAAAGGTGGGAAAAGGTGGAAAAACGTGGAAGAAATTGGAAAAAGTGGAAAAAGTGGAAAAAAGTGAGAAAATATGGGGAAAAGGTGGGAAAAAAAGTGGAAAAAGGAGTGGAAAAAAACTGGATAAAACTGGATATAACTCAACTCAACTCATCAACTCATCAACTCAACTCATCAACTCATCAACTCAACTCATCAACTCAACTCCTCAACTCACGGCCCTCTGCCGTCCACCGAATTCTGCTCCATGGCTTCTAAACCTTTCACCGGCCCTCTGCCGTCCACCGAATTCTGCTCCATGGCTTCTAAACCTTTCACCGGCCCCCTGCCGTCCACAGAATTCTGCTCCATGGCTTCTAAACCTTTCACCGGCCCTCTGCCGTCCACCGAATTCTGCTCCATGGCTTCTAAACCTTTCACCGGCCCTCTGCTGTCCACCGAATTCTGCTCCATGGCTTCTAAACCTTTCACCGGCCCTCTGCCGTCCACCGAATTCTGCTCCATGGCTTCTAAACCTTTCACCGGCCCTCTGCCGTCCACCGAATTCTGCTCCATGGCTTCTAAACCTTTCACCGGCCCTCTGCCGTCCACCGAATTCTGCTCCATGGCTTCTAAACCTTTCACCGGCCCTCTGCCGTCCACCGAATTCTGCTCCATGGCTTCTAAACCTTTCACCGGCCCTCTGCCGTCCACCGAATTCTGCTCCATGGCTTCTAAACCTTTCCACATTTTTCCACTTTTATCCAGTTTTATGGTGGAAAAAGGTGGGAAAAGGTGGAAAAACGTGGAAGAAATTGGAAAAAGTGGAAAAAGTGGAAAAAAGTGAGAAAATATGGGGAAAAGGTGGGAAAAAAAGTGGAAAAAGGAGTGGAAAAAAACTGGATAAAACTGGATATAACTCAACTCAACTCATCAACTCATCAACTCAACTCATCAACTCATCAACTCAACTCATCAACTCAACTCCTCAACTCACGGCCCTCTGCCGTCCACCGAATTCTGCTCCATGGCTTCTAAACCTTTCACCGGCCCTCTGCCGTCCACCGAATTCTGCTCCATGGCTTCTAAACCTTTCACCGGCCCTCTGCCGTCCACCGAATTCTGCTCCATGGCTTCTAAACCTTTCACCGGCCCTCTGCCGTCCACCGAATTCTGCTCCATGGCTTCTAAACCTTTCACCGGCCCTCTGCCGTCCACCGAATTCTGCTCCATGGCTTCTAAACCTTTAACCGGCCCTCTGCCGTCCACCGAATTCTGCTCCATGGCTTCTAAACCTTTCACCGGCCCTCTGCCGTCCACCGAATTCTGCTCCATGGCTTCTAAACCTTTCACCGGCCCTCTGCCGTCCACCGAATTCTGCTCCATGGCTTCTAAACCTTTCCAGTTTTTTCCAGTTTTTTCCACTTTTATCCAGTTTTATGGTGGAAAAATGTGGGAAAAGGTGGAAAAACGTGGAAGAAATTGGAAAAAGTGGAAAAAGTGGAAAAATTTGGGAAAATGTGGGAAAAAGGTGGGAAAAAAAGTGGAAAAAGGAGTGGAAAAAAGTGGATAAAACTGGATAAAACTCAACTCAACTCATCAACTCATCAACTCAACTCATCAACTCATCAACTCAACTCATCAACTCAACTCCTCAACTCACGGCCCTCTGCCGTCCACCGAATTCTGCTCCATGGCTTCTAAACCTTTCACCGGCCCTCTGCCGTCCACCGAATTCTGCTCCATGGCTTCTAAACCTTTCACCGGCCCTCTGCGTCCACCGAATTCTGCTCCATGGCTTCTAAACCTTTCACCGGCCCTCTGCCGTCCACCGAATTCTGCTCCATGGCTTCTAAACCTTTCACCGGCCCTCTGCCGTCCACCGAATTCTGCTCCATGGCTTCTAAACCTTTCACCGGCCCTCTGCCGTCCACCGAATTCTGCTCCATGGCTTCTAAACCTTTCACCGGCCCTCTGCCGTCCACCGAATTCTGCTCCATGGCTTCTAAACCTTTCACCGGCCCTCTGCCGTCCACCGAGTTCTGCTCCATGGCTTCTAAACCTTTCACCGGCCCTCTGCCGTCCACCGAATTCTGCTCCATGGCTTCTAAACCTTTCACCGGCCCTCTGCCGTCCACCGAATTCTGCTCCATGGCTTCTAAACCTTTCACCGGCCCTCTGCCGTCCACCGAATTCTGCTCCATGGCTTCTAAACCTTTCACCGGCACTCTGCCGTCCACCGAATTCTGCTCCATGGCTTCTAAACCTTTCACCGGCCCTCTGCCGTCCACCGAATTCTGCTCCATGGCTTCTAAACTTTTGACCGGCCCTCTGCCGTCCACCGAATTCTGCTCCATGGCTTCTAAACCTTTCCAGTTTTTTCCAGTTTTTTCCACTTTTATCCAGTTTTATGGTGGAAAAAGGTGGGAAAAGGTGGAAAAACGTGGAAGAAATTGGAAAAAGTGGAAAAAGTGGAAAAATGTGGGAAAATGTGGGAAAAAGGTGGGAAAAAAAGTGGAAAAAGGAGTGGAAAAAAGTGGAAAAAAGTGGATAAAACTGGTAAAAACTCAACTCAACTCATCAACTCATCAACTCAACTCATCAACTCATCAACTCAACTCATCAACTCAACTCCTCAACTCACGGCTCTCTGCCGTCCACCGAATTCTGCTCCATGGCTTCTAAACCTTTCACCGGCCCTCTGCCGTCCACCGAATTCTGCTCCATGGCTTCTAAACCTTTCACCGGCCCTCTGCCGTCCACCGAATTCTGCTCCATGGCTTCTAAACCTTTCACCGGCCCTCTGCCGTCCACCGAATTCTGCTCCATGGCTTCTAAACCTTTCACCGGCCCTCTGCCGTCCACCGAATTCTGCTCCATGGCTTCTAAACCTTTCACCGGCCCTCTGCCGTCCACCGAATTCTGCTCCATGGCTTCTAAACCTTTCACCGGCCCTCTGCCGTCCACCGAATTCTGCTCCATGGCTTCTAAACCTTTCACCGGCACTCTGCCGTCCACCGAATTCTGCTCCATGGCTTCTAAACCTTTCACCGGCCCTCTGCCGTCCACCGAATTCTGCTCCATGGCTTCTAAACTTTTCACCGGCCCTCTGCCGTCCACCGAATTCTGCTCCATGGCTTCTAAACCTTTCCAGTTTTTTCCAGTTTTTTCCACTTTTATCCAGTTTTATGGTGGAAAAAGGTGGGAAAAGGTGGAAAAACGTGGAAGAAATTGGAAAAAGTGGAAAAAGTGGAAAAATGTGGGAAAATGTGGGAAAAAGGTGGGAAAAAAAGTGGAAAAAGGAGTGGAAAAAAGTGGAAAAAAGTGGATAAAACTGGTAAAAACTCAACTCAACTCATCAACTCATCAACTCAACTCATCAACTCATCAACTCAACTCATCAACTCAACTCCTCAACTCACGGCTCTCTGCCGTCCACCGAATTCTGCTCCATGGCTTCTAAACCTTTCACCGGCCCTCTGCCGTCCACCGAATTCTGCTCCATGGCTTCTAAACCTTTCACCGGCCCTCTGCCGTCCACCGAATTCTGCTCCATGGCTTCTAAACCTTTCACCGGCCCTCTGCCGTCCACCGAATTCTGCTCCATGGCTTCTAAACCTTTCACCGGCCCTCTGCCGTCCACCGAATTCTGCTCCATGGCTTCTAAACCTTTCACCGGCCCTCTGCCGTCCACCGAATTCTGCTCCATGGCTTCTAAACCTTTCCAGTTTTTTCCAGTTTTTTCCACTTTTATCCAGTTTTATGGTGGAAAAAGTGGGTAAAAGGTGGAAAAACGTGGAAGAAATTGGAAAAAGTGGAAAAAGTGGAAAAATTTGGGAAAATGTGGGAAAAAGGTGGGAAAAAAAGTGGAAAAAGGAGTGGAAAAAACTGGAAAAAACTGGATAAAACTGGTAAAAACTCAACTCAACTCATCAACTCATCAACTCAACTCATCAACTCATCAACTCAACTCATCAACTCAACTCCTCAACTCACGGCCCTCTGCCGTCCACCGAATTCTGCTCCATGGCTTCTAAACCTTTCACCGGCCCTCTGCCGTCCACCGAATTCTGCTCCATGGCTTCTAAACCTTTCACCGGCCCTCTGCCGTCCACCGAATGCTGCTCCATGGCTTCTAAACCTTTCACCGGCCCTCTGCCGTCCACCGAATTCTGCTCCATGGCTTCTAAACCTTTCACCGGCCCTCTGCCGTCCACCGAATTCTGCTCCATGGCTTCTAAACCTTTCACCGGCCCTCTGCCGTCCAACGAATTCTGCTCCATGGCTTCTAAACCTTTCACCGGCCCTCTGCCGTCCACCGAATTCTGCTCCATGGCTTCTAAACCTTTCACCGGCCCTCTGCCGTCCACCGAATTCTGCTCCATGGCTTCTAAACCTTTCCACATTTTTCCACTTTTATCCAGTTTTATGGTGGAAAAAGGTGGGAAAAGGTGGAAAAACGTGGAAGAAATTGGAAAAAGTGGAAAAAGTGGAAAAAAGTGAGAAAATATGGGGAAAAGGTGGGAAAAAAAGTGGAAAAAGGAGTGGAAAAAAACTGGATAAAACTGGATATAACTCAACTCAACTCATCAACTCATCAACTCAACTCATCAACTCATCAACTCAACTCATCAACTCAACTCCTCAACTCACGGCCCTCTGCCGTCCACCGAATTCTGCTCCATGGCTTCTAAACCTTTCACCGGCCCTCTGCCGTCCACCGAATTCTGCTCCATGGCTTCTAAACCTTTCACCGGCCCCCTGCCGTCCACAGAATTCTGCTCCATGGCTTCTAAACCTTTCACCGGCCCTCTGCCATCCACCGAATTCTGCTCCATGGCTTCTAAACCTTTCACCGGCCCTCTGCCGTCCACCGAATTCTGCTCCATGGCTTCTAAACCTTTCACCGGCCCTCTGCCGTCCACCGAATTCTGCTCCATGGCTTCTAAACCTTTCACCGGCCCTCTGCCGTCCACCGAATTCTGCTCCATGGCTTCTAAACCTTTCACCGGCCCTCTGCCGTCCACCGAATTCTGCTCCATGGCTTCTAAACCTTTCACCGGCCCTCTGCCGTCCACCGAATTCTGCTCCATGGTTTCTAAACCTTTCACCGGCCCTCTGCCGTCCACCGAATTCTGCTCCATGGCTTCTAAACCTTTCACCGGCCCTCTGCCGTCCACCGAATTCTGCTCCATGGCTTCTAAACCTTTCACCGGCCCTCTGCCGTCCACCGAATTCTGCTCCATGGCTTCTAAACCTTTCACCGGCCCTCTGCCGTCCACCGAATTCTGCTCCATGGCTTCTAAACCTTTCACCGGCCCTCTGCCGTCCACCGAATTCTGCTCCATGGCTTCTAAACCTTTCACCGGCCCTCTGCCGTCCACCGAATTCTGCTCCATGGCTTCTAAACCTTTCCAGTTTTTTCCAGTTTTTTCCACTTTTATCCAGTTTTATGGTGGAAAAAGGTGGGAAAAGGTGGAAAAACGTGGAAGAAATTGGAAAAAGTGGAAAAAGTGGAAAAATGTGGGAAAAAGGTGGGAAAAAAAGTGGAAAAAGGAGTGGAAAAAACTGGAAAAAACTGGATAAAACTGGTAAAAACTCAACTCAACTCATCAACTCATCAACTCAACTCATCAACTCATCAACTCAACTCATCAACTCAACTCCTCAACTCACGGCCCTCTGCCGTCCACCGAATTCTGCTCCATGGCTTCTAAACCTTTCACCGGCCCTCTGCCGTCCACCGAATTCTGCTCCATGGCTTCTAAACCTTTCACCGGCCCTCTGCCGTCCACCGAATTCTGCTCCATGGCTTCTAAACCTTTCACCGGCCCTCTGCCGTCCACCGAATTCTGCTCCATGGCTTCTAAACCTTTCACCGGCCCTCTGCCGTCCACCGAATTCTGCTCCATGGCTTCTAAACCTTTCCACATTTTTCCACTTTTATCCAGTTTTATGGTGGAAAAAGGTGGGAAAAGGTGGAAAAACGTGGAAGAAATTGGAAAAAGTGGAAAAAGTGGAAAAAAGTGAGAAAATATGGGGAAAAGGTGGGAAAAAAGGTGGAAAAAGGAGTGGAAAAAAACTGGATAAAACTAGATATAACTCAACTCAACTCATCAACTCATCAACTCAACTCATCAACTCATCAACTCAACTCATCAACTCAACTCCTCAACTCACGGCCCTCTGCCGTCCACCGAATTCTGCTCCATGGCTTCTAAACCTTTCACCGGCCCTCTGCCGTCCACCGAATTCTGCTCCATGGCTTCTAAACCTTTCACCGGCCCTCTGCCGTCCACCGAATTCTGCTCCATGGCTTCTAAACCTTTCACCGGCCCTCTGCCGTCCACCGAATTCTGCTCCATGGCTTCTAAACCTTTCACCGGCCCTCTGCCGTCCACCGAATTCTGCTCCATGGCTTCTAAACCTTTCACCGGCCCTCTGCCGTCCACCGAATTCTGCTCCATGGCTTCTAAACCTTTCACCGGCCCTCTGCCGTCCACCGAATTCTGCTCCATGGCTTCTAAACCTTTCACCGGCCCTCTGCCGTCCACCGAATTCTGCTCCATGGTTTCTAAACCTTTCACCGGCCCTCTGCCGTCCACCGAATTCTGCTCCATGGCTTCTAAACCTTTCACCGGCCCTCTGCCGTCCACCGAATTCTGCTCCATGGCTTCTAAACCTTTCACCGGCCCTCTGCCGTCCACCGAATTCTGCTCCATGGCTTCTAAACCTTTCACCGGCCCTCTGCCGTCCACCGAATTCTGCTCTATGGCTTCTAAACCTTTCACCGGCCCTCGGCCGTCCACCGAATTCTGCTCCATGGCTTCTAAACCTTTCCAGTTTTTTCCAGTTTTTTCCACTTTTATCCAGTTTTATGGTGGAAAAAGGTGGGAAAAGGTGGAAAAACGTGGAAGAAATTGGAAAAAGTGGAAAAAGTGGAAAAATGTGGGAAAATGTCGGAAAAAGGTGGGAAAAAAAGTGGAAAAAGGAGTGGAAAAAACTGGAAAAAACTGGATAAAACTGGTAAAAACTCAACTCAACTCATCAACTCATCAACTCAACTCATCAACTCATCAACTCAACTCATCAACTCAACTCCTCAACTCACGGCCCTCTGCCGTCCACCGAATTCTGCTCCATGGCTTCTAAACCTTTCACCGGCCCTCTGCCGTCCACCGAATTCTGCTCCATGGCTTCTAAACCTTTCACCGGCCCTCTGCCGTCCACCGAATTCTGCTCCATGGCTTCTAAACCTTTCACCGGCCCTCTGCCATCCACCGAATTCTGCTCCATGGCTTCTAAACCTTTCACCGGCCCTCTGCCGTCCACCGAATTCTGCTCCATGGCTTCTAAACCTTTCACCGGCCCTCTGCCGTCCACCGAATTCTGCTCCATGGCTTCTAAACCTTTCACCGGCCCTCTGCCGTCCACCGAATTCTGCTCCATGGCTTCTAAACCTTTCACCGGCCCTCTGCCGTCCACCGAATTCTGCTCCATGGCTTCTAAACCTTTCCACATTTTTCCACTTTTATCCAGTTTTATGGTGGAAAAAGGTGGGAAAAGGTGGAAAAACGTGGAAGAAATTGGAAAAAGTGGAAAAAGTGGAAAAAAGTGAGAAAATATGGGGAAAAGGTGGGAAAAAAAGTGGAAAAAGGAGTGGAAAAAAACTGGATAAAACTGGATATAACTCAACTCAACTCATCAACTCATCAACTCAACTCATCAACTCATCAACTCAACTCATCAACTCAACTCCTCAACTCACGGCCCTCTGCCGTCCACCGAATTCTGCTCCATGGCTTCTAAACCTTTCACCGGCCCTCTGCCGTCCACCGAATTCTGCTCCATGGCTTCTAAACCTTTCACCGGCCCTCTGCCGTCCACCGAATTCTGCTCCATGGCTTCTAAACCTTTCACCGGCCCTCTGCCGTCCACCGAATTCTGCTCCATGGCTTCTAAACCTTTCACCGGCCCTCTGCCGTCCACCGAATTCTGCTCCATGGCTTCTAAACCTTTCACCGGCCCTCTGCCGTCCACCGAATTCTGCTCCATGGCTTCTAAACCTTTCACCGGCCCTCTGCCGTCCACCGAATTCTGCTCCATGGCTTCTAAACCTTTCCAGTTTTTTCCAGTTTTTTCCACTTTTATCCAGTTTTATGGTGGAAAAAGGTGGGAAAAGGTGGAAAAACGTGGAAGAAATTGGAAAAAGTGGAAAAAGTGGAAAAAAGTGAGAAAATATGGGGAAAAGGTGGGAAAAAAAGTGGAAAAAGGAGTGGAAAAAAACTGGATAAAACTGGATATAACTCAACTCAACTCATCAACTCATCAACTCAACTCATCAACTCATCAACTCAACTCATCAACTCAACTCCTCAACTCACGGCCCTCTGCCGTCCACCGAATTCTGCTCCATGGCTTCTAAACCTTTCACCGGCCCTCTGCCGTCCACCGAATTCTGCTCCATGGCTTCTAAACCTTTCACCGGCCCTCTGCCGTCCACCGAATTCTGCTCCATGGCTTCTAAACCTTTCACCGGCCCTCTGCCGTCCACCGAATTCTGCTCCATGGCTTCTAAACCTTTCACCGGCCCTCTGCTGTCCACCGAATTCTGCTCCATGGCTTCTAAACCTTTCACCGGCCCTCTGCCGTCCACCGAATTCTGCTCCATGGCTTCTAAACCTTTCACCGGCCCTCTGCCGTCCACCGAATTCTGCTCCATGGCTTCTAAACCTTTCACCGGCCCTCTGCCGTCCACCGAATTCTGCTCCATGGCTTCTAAACCTTTCACCGGCCCTCTGCCGTCCACCGAATTCTGCTCCATGGCTTCTAAACCTTTCCAGTTTTTTCCAGTTTTTTCCACTTTTATCCAGTTTTATGGTGGAAAAAGTGGGTAAAAGGTGGAAAAACGTGGAAGAAATTGGAAAAAGTGGAAAAAGTGGAAAAATTTGGGAAAATGTGGGAAAAAGGTGGGAAAAAAAGTGGAAAAAGGAGTGGAAAAAACTGGAAAAAACTGGATAAAACTGGTAAAAACTCAACTCAACTCATCAACTCATCAACCCAACTCATCAACTCATCAACTCAACTCATCAACTCAACTCCTCAACTCACGGCCCTCTGCCGTCCACCGAATTCTGCTCCATGGCTTCTAAACCTTTCACCGGCCCTCTGCCGTCCACCGAATTCTGCTCCATGGCTTCTAAACCTTTCACCGGCCCTCTGCCGTCCACCGAATTCTGCTCCATGGCTTCTAAACCTTTCACCGGCCCTCTGCCGTCCACCGAATTCTGCTCCATGGCTTCTAAACCTTTCACCGGCCCTCTGCCGTCCACCGAATTCTGCTCCATGGCTTCTAAACCTTTCACCGGCCCTCTGCCGTCCACCGAATTCTGCTCCATGGCTTCTAAACCTTTCACCGGCCCTCTGCCGTCCACCGAATTCTGCTCCATGGCTTCTAAACCTTTCACCGGCCCTCTGCCGTCCACCGAATTCTGCTCCATGGCTTCTAAACCTTTCCACATTTTTCCACTTTTATCCAGTTTTATGGTGGAAAAAGGTGGGAAAAGGTGGAAAAACGTGGAAGAAATTGGAAAAAGTGGAAAAAGTGGAAAAAAGTGAGAAAATATGGGGAAAAGGTGGGAAAAAAAGTGGAAAAAGGAGTGGAAAAAAACTGGATAAAACTGGATATAACTCAACTCAACTCATCAACTCATCAACTCAACTCATCAACTCATCAACTCAACTCATCAACTCAACTCCTCAACTCACGGCCCTCTGCCGTCCACCGAATTCTGCTCCATGGCTTCTAAACCTTTCACCGGCCCTCTGCCGTCCACCGAATTCTGCTCCATGGCTTCTAAACCTTTCACCGGCCCCCTGCCGTCCACAGAATTCTGCTCCATGGCTTCTAAACCTTTCACCGGCCCTCTGCCGTCCACCGAATTCTGCTCCATGGCTTCTAAACCTTTCACCGGCCCTCTGCCGTCCACCGAATTCTGCTCCATGGCTTCTAAACCTTTCACCGGCCCTCTGCCGTCCACCGAATTCTGCTCCATGGCTTCTAAACCTTTCACCGGCCCTCTGCCGTCCACCGAATTCTGCTCCATGGCTTCTAAACCTTTCACCGGCCCTCTGCCGTCCACCGAATTCTGCTCCATGGCTTCTAAACCTTTCACCGGCCCTCTGCCGTCCACCGAATTCTGCTCCATGGTTTCTAAACCTTTCACCGGCCCTCTGCCGTCCACCGAATTCTGCTCCATGGCTTCTAAACCTTTCACCGGCCCTCTGCCGTCCACCGAATTCTGCTCCATGGCTTCTAAACCTTTCACCGGCCCTCTGCCGTCCACCGAATTCTGCTCCATGGCTTCTAAACCTTTCACCGGCCCTCTGCCGTCCACCGAATTCTGCTCCATGGCTTCTAAACCTTTCACCGGCCCTCTGCCGTCCACCGAATTCTGCTCCATGGCTTCTAAACCTTTCACCGGCCCTCTGCCGTCCACCGAATTCTGCTCCATGGCTTCTAAACCTTTCCAGTTTTTTCCAGTTTTTTCCACTTTTATCCAGTTTTATGGTGGAAAAAGGTGGGAAAAGGTGGAAAAACGTGGAAGAAATTGGAAAAAGTGGAAAAAGTGGAAAAATGTGGGAAAAAGGTGGGAAAAAAAGTGGAAAAAGGAGTGGAAAAAACTGGAAAAAACTGGATAAAACTGGTAAAAACTCAACTCAACTCATCAACTCATCAACTCAACTCATCAACTCATCAACTCAACTCATCAACTCAACTCCTCAACTCACGGCCCTCTGCCGTCCACCGAATTCTGCTCCATGGCTTCTAAACCTTTCACCGGCCCTCTGCCGTCCACCGAATTCTGCTCCATGGCTTCTAAACCTTTCACCGGCCCTCTGCCGTCCACCGAATTCTGCTCCATGGCTTCTAAACCTTTCACCGGCCCTCTGCCGTCCACCGAATTCTGCTCCATGGCTTCTAAACCTTTCACCGGCCCTCTGCCGTCCACCGAATTCTGCTCCATGGCTTCTAAACCTTTCCACATTTTTCCACTTTTATCCAGTTTTATGGTGGAAAAAGGTGGGAAAAGGTGGAAAAACGTGGAAGAAATTGGAAAAAGTGGAAAAAGTGGAAAAAAGTGAGAAAATATGGGGAAAAGGTGGGAAAAAAGGTGGAAAAAGGAGTGGAAAAAAACTGGATAAAACTGGATATAACTCAACTCAACTCATCAACTCATCAACTCAACTCATCAACTCATCAACTCAACTCATCAACTCAACTCCTCAACTCACGGCCCTCTGCCGTCCACCGAATTCTGCTCCATGGCTTCTAAACCTTTCACCGGCCCTCTGCCGTCCACCGAATTCTGCTCCATGGCTTCTAAACCTTTCACCGGCCCTCTGCCGTCCACCGAATTCTGCTCCATGGCTTCTAAACCTTTCACCGGCCCTCTGCCGTCCACCGAATTCTGCTCCATGGCTTCTAAACCTTTCACCGGCCCTCTGCCGTCCACCGAATTCTGCTCCATGGCTTCTAAACCTTTCACCGGCCCTCTGCCGTCCACCGAATTCTGCTCCATGGCTTCTAAACCTTTCACCGGCCCTCTGCCGTCCACCGAATTCTGCTCCATGGCTTCTAAACCTTTCACCGGCCCTCTGCCGTCCACCGAATTCTGCTCCATGGTTTCTAAACCTTTCACCGGCCCTCTGCCGTCCACCGAATTCTGCTCCATGGCTTCTAAACCTTTCACCGGCCCTCTGCCGTCCACCGAATTCTGCTCCATGGCTTCTAAACCTTTCACCGGCCCTCTGCCGTCCACCGAATTCTGCTCCATGGCTTCTAAACCTTTCACCGGCCCTCTGCCGTCCACCGAATTCTGCTCCATGGCTTCTAAACCTTTCACCGGCCCTCTGCCGTCCACCGAATTCTGCTCTATGGCTTCTAAACCTTTCACCGGCCCTCTGCCGTCCACCGAATTCTGCTCCATGGCTTCTAAACCTTTCCAGTTTTTTCCAGTTTTTTCCACTTTTATCCAGTTTTATGGTGGAAAAATGTGGGAAAATGTCGGAAAAAGGTGGGAAAAAAAGTGGAAAAAGGAGTGGAAAAAACTGGAAAAAACTGGATAAAACTGGTAAAAACTCAACTCAACTCATCAACTCATCAACTCAACTCATCAACTCATCAACTCAACTCATCAACTCAACTCCTCAACTCACGGCCCTCTGCCGTCCACCGAATTCTGCTCCATGGCTTCTAAACCTTTCACCGGCCCTCTGCCGTCCACCGAATTCTGCTCCATGGCTTCTAAACCTTTCACCGGCCCTCTGCCGTCCACCGAATTCTGCTCCATGGCTTCTAAACCTTTCACCGGCCCTCTGCCATCCACCGAATTCTGCTCCATGGCTTCTAAACCTTTCACCGGCCCTCTGCCGTCCACCGAATTCTGCTCCATGGCTTCTAAACCTTTCACCGGCCCTCTGCCGTCCACCGAATTCTGCTCCATGGCTTCTAAACCTTTCACCGGCCCTCTGCCGTCCACCGAATTCTGCTCCATGGCTTCTAAACCTTTCCAGTTTTTTCCAGTTTTTTCCACTTTTATCCAGTTTTATGGTGGAAAAAGGTGGGAAAAGGTGGAAAAACGTGGAAGAAATTGGAAAAAGTGGAAAAAGTGGAAAAAAGTGAGAAAATATGGGGAAAAGGTGGGAAAAAAAGTGGAAAAAGGAGTGGAAAAAAACTGGATAAAACTGGATATAACTCAACTCAACTCATCAACTCATCAACTCAACTCATCAACTCATCAACTCAACTCATCAACTCAACTCCTCAACTCACGGCCCTCTGCCGTCCACCGAATTCTGCTCCATGGCTTCTAAACCTTTCACCGGCCCTCTGCCGTCCACCGAATTCTGCTCCATGGCTTCTAAACCTTTCACCGGCCCTCTGCCGTCCACCGAATTCTGCTCCATGGCTTCTAAACCTTTCACCGGCCCTCTGCCGTCCACCGAATTCTGCTCCATGGCTTCTAAACCTTTCACCGGCCCTCTGCTGTCCACCGAATTCTGCTCCATGGCTTCTAAACCTTTCACCGGCCCTCTGCCGTCCACCGAATTCTGCTCCATGGCTTCTAAACCTTTCACCGGCCCTCTGCCGTCCACCGAATTCTGCTCCATGGCTTCTAAACCTTTCACCGGCCCTCTGCCGTCCACCGAATTCTGCTCCATGGCTTCTAAACCTTTCACCGGCCCTCTGCCGTCCACCGAATTCTGCTCCATGGCTTCTAAACCTTTCCAGTTTTTTCCAGTTTTTTCCACTTTTATCCAGTTTTATGGTGGAAAAAGGTGGGAAAAGGTGGGAAAACGTGGAAGAAATTGGAAAAAGTGGAAAAAGTGGAAAAAAGTTAGAAAATATGGGGAAAAGGTGGGAAAAAAAGTGGAAAAAGGAGTGGAAAAAAACTGGATAAAACTGGATATAACTCAACTCAACTCATCAACTCATCAACTCAACTCATCAACTCATCAACTCAACTCATCAACTCAACTCCTCAACTCACGGCAATCTGCCGTCCACCGAATTCTGCTCCATGGCTTCTAAACCTTTCACCGGCCCTCTGCCGTCCACCGAATTCTGCTCCATGGCTTCTAAACCTTTCACCGGCCCTCTGCCGTCCACCGAATTCTGCTCCATGGCTTCTAAACCTTTAACCGGCCCTCTGCCGTCCACCGAATTCTGCTCCATGGCTTCTAAACCTTTCACCGGCCCTCTGCCGTCCACCGAATTCTGCTCCATGGCTTCTAAACCTTTCACCGGCCCTCTGCCGTCCACCGAATTCTGCTCCATGGCTTCTAAACCTTTCACCGGCCCTCTGCCGTCCACCGAATTCTGCTCCATGGCTTCTAAACCTTTCACCGGCCCTCTGCCGTCCACCGAATTCTGCTCCATGGCTTCTAAACCTTTCACCGGCCCTCTGCCGTCCACCGAATTCTGCTCCATGGCTTCTAAACCTTTAACCGGCCCTCTGCCGTCCACCGAATTCTGCTCCATGGCTTCTAAACCTTTCACCGGCCCTCTGCCGTCCACCGAATTCTGCTCCATGGCTTCTAAACCTTTCACCGGCCCTCTGCCGTCCACCGAATTCTGCTCCATGGCTTCTAAACCTTTCCAGTTTTTTCCACTTTTTTCCACTTTTATCCAGTTTTATGGTGGAAAAATGTGGGAAAAGGTGGAAAAACGTGGAAGAAATTGGAAAAAGTGGAAAAAGTGGAAAAATTTGGGAAAATGTGGGAAAAAGGTGGGAAAAAAAGTGGAAAAAGGAGTGGAAAAAAATGGAAAAAAGTGGATAAAACTGGATAAAACTCAACTCAACTCATCAACTCATCAACTCAACTCATCAACTCATCAACTCAACTCATCAACTCAACTCCTCAACTCACGGCCCTCTGCCGTCCACCGAATTCTGCTCCATGGCTTCTAAACCTTTCACCGGCCCTCTGCCGTCCACCGAATTCTGCTCCATGGCTTCTAAACCTTTCACCGGCCCTCTGCCGTCCACAGAATTCTGCTCCATGGCTTCTAAACCTTTCACCGGCCCTCTGCCGTCCACCGAATTCTGCTCCATGGTTTCTAAACCTTTCACCGGCCCTCTGCCGTCCACCGAATTCTGCTCCATGGCTTCTAAACCTTTCACCGGCCCTCTGCCGTCCACCGAATTCTGCTCCATGGCTTCTAAACCTTTCACCGGCCCTCTGCCGTCCACCGAATTCTGCTCCATGGCTTCTAAACCTTTCACCGGCCCTCTGCCGTCCACCGAATTCTGCTCCATGGCTTCTAAACCTTTCACCGGCCCTCTGCCGTCCACCGAATTCTGCTCCATGGCTTCTAAACCTTTCACCGGCCCTCTGCCGTCCACCGAATTCTGCTCCATGGCTTCTAAACCTTTCCAGTTTTTTCCAGTTTTTTCCACTTTTATCCAGTTTTATGGTGGAAAAAGGTGGGAAAAGGTGGAAAAACGTGGAAGAAATTGGAAAAAGTGGAAAAAGTGGAAAAATGTGGGAAAATGTGGGAAAAAGGTGGGAAAAAAAGTGGAAAAAGGAGTGGAAAAAACTGGAAAAAACTGGATAAAACTGGTAAAAACTCAACTCAACTAATCAACTCATCAACTCAACTCATCAACTCATCAACTCAACTCATCAACTCAACTCCTCAACTCACGGCCCTCTGCCGTCCACCGAATTCTGCTCCATGGCTTCTAAACCTTTCACCGGCCCTCTGCCGTCCACCGAATTCTGCTCCATGGCTTCTAAACCTTTCACCGGCCCTCTGCCGTCCACCGAATTCTGCTCCATGGCTTCTAAACCTTTCACCGGCCCTCTGCCGTCCACCGAATTCTGCTCCATGGCTTCTAAACCTTTCACCGGCCCTCTGCCGTCCACCGAATTCTGCTCCATGGCTTCTAAACCTTTCACCGGCCCTCTGCCGTCCACCGAATTCTGCTCCATGGCTTCTAAACCTTTCACCGGCCCTCTGCCGTCCACCGAATTCTGCTCCATGGCTTCTAAACCTTTCCACATTTTTCCACTTTTATCCAGTTTTATGGTGGAAAAAGGTGGGAAAAGGTGGAAAAACGTGGAAGAAATTGGAAAAAGTGGAAAAAGTGGAAAAAAGTGAGAAAATATGGGGAAAAGGTGGGAAAAAAAGTGGAAAAAGGAGTGGAAAAAAACTGGATAAAACTGGATATAACTCAACTCAACTCATCAACTCATCAACTCAACTCATCAACTCATCAACTCAACTCATCAACTCAACTCCTCAACTCACGGCCCTCTGCCGTCCACCGAATTCTGCTCCATGGCTTCTAAACCTTTCACCGGCCCTCTGCCGTCCACCGAATTCTGCTCCATGGCTTCTAAACCTTTCACCGGCCCTCTGCCGTCCACAGAATTCTGCTCCATGGCTTCTAAACCTTTCACCGGCCCTCTGCCGTCCACCGAATTCTGCTCCATGGCTTCTAAACCTTTCACCGGCCCTCTGCCGTCCACCGAATTCTGCTCCATGGCATCTAAACCTTTCACCGGCCCTCTGCCGTCCACCGAATTCTGCTCCATGGCTTCTAAACCTTTCACCTGCCCTCTGCCGTCCACCGAATTCTGCTCCATGGCTTCTAAACCTTTCACCGGCCCTCTGCCGTCCACCGAATTCTGCTCCATGGCTTCTAAACCTTTCACCGGCCCTCTGCCGTCCACCGAATTCTGCTCCATGGCTTCTAAACCTTTCACCGGCCCTCTGCCGTCCACCGAATTCTGCTCCATGGCTTCTAAACCTTTCACCGGCCCTCTGCCGTCCACCGAATTCTGCTCCATGGCTTCTAAACCTTTCACCGGCCCTCTGCCGTCCACCGAATTCTGCTCCATGGCTTCTAAACCTTTCACCGGCCCTCTGCCGTCCACCGAATTCTGCTCCATGGCTTCTAAACCTTTCCAGTTTTTTCCAGTTTTTTCCACTTTTATCCAGTTTTATGGTGGAAAAATGTGGGAAAAGGTGGAAAAACGTGGAAGAAATTGGAAAAAGTGGAAAAAGTGGAAAAATGTGGGAAAATGTGGGGAAAAGGTGGGAAAAAAAGTGGAAAAAGGAGTGGAAAAAAACTGGATAAAACTGGATATAACTCAACTCAACTCATCAACTCATCAACTCAACTCATCAACTCATCAACTCAACTCATCAACTCAACTTCTCAACTCACGGCCCTCTGCCGTCCACCGAATTCTGCTCCATGGCTTCTAAACCTTTCACCGGCCCTCTGCCGTCCACCGAATTCTGCTCCATGGCTTCTAAACCTTTCACCGGCCCTCTGCCGTCCACAGAATTCTGCTCCATGGCTTCTAAACCTTTCACCGGCCCTCTGCCGTCCACCGAATTCTGCTCCATGGCTTCTAAACCTTTCACCGGCCCTCTGCCGTCCACCGAATTCTGCTCCATGGCTTCTAAACCTTTCACCGGCCCTCTGCCGTCCACCGAATTCTGCTCCATGGCTTCTAAACCTTTCACCGGCCCTCTGCCGTCCACCGAATTCTGCTCCATGGCTTCTAAACCTTTCACCGGCCCTCTGCCGTCCACCGAATTCTGCTCCATGGCTTCTAAACCTTTCACCGGCCCTCTGCCGTCCACCGAATTCTGCTCCATGGCTTCTAAACCTTTCACCGGCCCTCTGCCGTCCACCGAATTCTGCTCCATGGCTTCTAAACCTTTCACCGGCCCTCTGCCGTCCACCGAATTCTGCTCCATGGCTTCTAAACCTTTCACCGGCCCTCTGCCGTCCACCGAATTCTGCTCCATGGCTTCTAAACCTTTCACCGGCCCTCTGCCGTCCACCGAATTCTGCTCCATGGCTTCTAAACCTTTCACCGGCCCTCTGCCGTCCACCGAATTTTGCTCCATGGCTTCTAAACCTTTCCAGTTTTTTCCAGTTTTTTCCACTTTTATCCAGTTTTATGGTGGAAAAATGTGGGAAAAGGTGGAAAAACGTGGAAGAAATTGGAAAAAGTGGAAAAAGTGGAAAAATGTGGGAAAATGTGGGAAAAAGGTGGGAAAAAAAGTGGAAAAAGGAGTGGAAAAAACTGGAAAAAACTGGATAAAACTGGTAAAAACTCAACTCAACTCATCAACTCATCAACTCAACTCATCAACTCATCAACTCAACTCATCAACTCAACTCCTCAACTCACGGCCCTCTGCCGTCCACCGAATTCTGCTCCATGGCTTCTAAACCTTTCACCGGCCCTCTGCCGTCCACCGAATTCTGCTCCATGGCTTCTAAACCTTTCACCGGCCCTCTGCCGTCCACCGAATTCTGCTCCATGGCTTCTAAACCTTTCACCGGCCCTCTGCCGTCCACCGAATTCTGCTCCATGGCTTCTAAACCTTTCACCGGCCCTCTGCCGTCCACCGAATTCTGCTCCATGGCTTCTAAACCTTTCACCGGCCCTCTGCCGTCCACCGAATTCTGCTCCATGGCTTCTAAACCTTTCACCGGCCCTCTGCCGTCCACCGAATTCTGCTCCATGGCTTCTAAACCTTTCACCGGCCCTCTGCCGTCCACCGAATTCTGCTCCATGGCTTCTAAACCTTTCCACATTTTTCCACTTTTATCCAGTTTTATGGTGGAAAAAGGTGGGAAAAGGTGGAAAAACGTGGAAGAAATTGGAAAAAGTGGAAAAAGTGGAAAAAAGTGAGAAAATATGGGGAAAAGGTGGGAAAAAAAGTGGAAAAAGGAGTGGAAAAAAACTGGATAAAACTGGATATAACTCAACTCAACTCATCAACTCATCAACTCAACTCATCAACTCATCAACTCAACTCATCAACTCAACTCCTCAACTCACGGCCCTCTGCCGTCCACCGAATTCTGCTCCATGGCTTCTAAACCTTTCACCGGCCCTCTGCCGTCCACCGAATTCTGCTCCATGGCTTCTAAACCTTTCACCGGCCCTCTGCCGTCCACAGAATTCTGCTCCATGGCTTCTAAACCTTTCACCGGCCCTCTGCCGTCCACCGAATTCTGCTCCATGGCTTCTAAACCTTTCACCGGCCCTCTGCCGTCCACCGAATTCTGCTCCATGGCTTCTAAACCTTTCACCGGCCCTCTGCCGTCCACCGAATTCTGCTCCATGGCTTCTAAACCTTTCACCGGCCCTCTGCCGTCCACCGAATTCTGCTCCATGGCTTCTAAACCTTTCACCGGCCCTCTGCCGTCCACCGAATTCTGCTCCATGGCTTCTAAACCTTTCACCGGCCCTCTGCCGTCCACCGAATTCTGCTCCATGGTTTCTAAACCTTTCACCGGCCCTCTGCCGTCCACCGAATTCTGCTCCATGGCTTCTAAACCTTTCACCGGCCCTCTGCCGTCCACCGAATTCTGCTCCATGGCTTCTAAACCTTTCACCGGCCCTCTGCCGTCCACCGAATTCTGCTCCATGGCTTCTAAACCTTTCACCGGCCCTCTGCCGTCCACCGAATTCTGCTCCATGGCTTCTAAACCTTTCACCGGCCCTCTGCCGTCCACCGAATTCTGCTCCATGGCTTCTAAACCTTTCACCGGCCCTCTGCCGTCCACCGAATTCTGCTCCATGGCTTCTAAACCTTTCCAGTTTTTTCCAGTTTTTTCCACTTTTATCCAGTTTTATGGTGGAAAAAGGTGGGAAAAGGTGGAAAAACGTGGAAGAAATTGGAAAAAGTGGAAAAAGTGGAAAAATGTGGGAAAATGTGGGAAAAAGGTGGGAAAAAAAGTGGAAAAAGGAGTGGAAAAAACTGGAAAAAACTGGATAAAACTGGTAAAAACTCAACTCAACTCATCAACTCATCAACTCAACTCATCAACTCATCAACTCAACTCATCAACTCAACTCCTCAACTCACGGCCCTCTGCCGTCCACCGAATTCTGCTCCATGGCTTCTAAACCTTTCACCGGCCCTCTGCCGTCCACCGAATTCTGCTCCATGGCTTCTAAACCTTTCACCGGCCCTCTGCCGTCCACCGAATTCTGCTCCATGGCTTCTAAACCTTTCACCGGCCCTCTGCCGTCCACCGAATTCTGCTCCATGGCTTCTAAACCTTTCACCGGCCCTCTGCCGTCCACCGAATTCTACTCCATGGCTTCTAAACCTTTCACCGGCCCTCTAACGTCCACCGAATTCTGCTCCATGGCTTCTAAACCTTTCACCGGCCCTCTGCCGTCCACCGAATTCTGCTCCATGGCTTCTAAACCTTTCACCGGCCCTCTGCCGTCCACCGAATTCTGCTCCATGGCTTCTAAACCTTTCACCGGCCCTCTGCCGTCCACCGAATTCTGCTCCATGGCTTCTAAACCTTTCCACATTTTTCCACTTTTATCCAGTTTTATGGTGGAAAAAGGTGGGAAAAGGTGGAAAAACGTGGAAGAAATTGGAAAAAGTGGAAAAAGTGGAAAAAAGTGAGAAAATATGGGGAAAAGGTGGGAAAAAAAGTGGAAAAAGGAGTGGAAAAAAACTGGATAAAACTGGATATAACTCAACTCAACTCATCAACTCATCAACTCAACTCATCAACTCATCAACTCAACTCATCAACTCAACTCCTCAACTCACGGCCCTCTGCCGTCCACCGAATTCTGCTCCATGGCTTCTAAACCTTTCACCGGCCCTCTGCCGTCCACCGAATTCTGCTCCATGGCTTCTAAACCTTTCACCGGCCCTCTGCCGTCCACAGAATTCTGCTCCATGGCTTCTAAACCTTTCACCGGCCCTCTGCCGTCCACCGAATTCTGCTCCATGGCTTCTAAACCTTTCACCGGCCCTCTGCCGTCCACCGAATTCTGCTCCATGGCTTCTAAACCTTTCACCGGCCCTCTGCCGTCCACCGAATTCTGCTCCATGGCTTCTAAACCTTTCACCGGCCCTCTGCCGTCCACCGAATTCTGCTCCATGGCTTCTAAACCTTTCACCGGCCCTCTGCCGTCCACCGAATTCTGCTCCATGGCTTCTAAACCTTTCCAGTTTTTTCCAGTTTTTTCCACTTTTATCCAGTTTTATGGTGGAAAAAGGTGGGAAAAGGTGGAAAAACGTGGAAGAAATTGGAAAAAGTGGAAAAAGTGGAAAAATGTGGGAAAATGTGGGAAAAATGTGGGAAAAAAAGTGGAAAAAGGAGTGGAAAAAACTGGAAAAAACTGGATAAAACTGGTAAAAACTCAACTCAACTCATCAACTCATCAACTCAACTCATCAACTCATCAACTCAACTCATCAACTCAACTCCTCAACTCACGGCCCTCTGCCGTCCACCGAATTCTGCTCCATGGCTTCTAAACCTTTCACCGGCCCTCTGCCGTCCACCGAATTCTGCTCCATGGCTTCTAAACCTTTCACCGGCCCTCTGCCGTCCACCGAATTCTGCTCCATGGCTTCTAAACCTTTCACCGGCCCTCTGCCGTCCACCGAATTCTGCTCCATGGCTTCTAAACCTTTCACCGGCCCTCTGCCGTCCACCGAATTCTGCTCCATGGCTTCTAAACCTTTCACCGGCCCTCTGCCGTCCACCGAATTCTGCTCCATGGCTTCTAAACCTTTCCACATTTTTCCACTTTTATCCAGTTTTATGGTGGAAAAAGGTGGGAAAAGGTGGAAAAACGTGGAAGAAATTGGAAAAAGTGGAAAAAGTGGAAAAAAGTGAGAAAATATGGGGAAAAGGTGGGAAAAAAAGTGGAAAAAGGAGTGGAAAAAAACTGGATAAAACTGGATATAACTCAACTCAACTCATCAACTCATCAACTCAACTCATCAACTCATCAACTCAACTCATCAACTCAACTCCTCAACTCACGGCCCTCTGCCGTCCACCGAATTCTGCTCCATGGCTTCTAAACCTTTCACCGGCCCTCTGCCGTCCACCGAATTCTGCTCCATGGCTTCTAAACCTTTCACCGGCCCTCTGCCGTCCACAGAATTCTGCTCCATGGCTTCTAAACCTTTCACCGGCCCTCTGCCGTCCACCGAATTCTGCTCCATGGCTTCTAAACCTTTCACCGGCCCTCTGCCGTCCACCGAATTCTGCTCCATGGCTTCTAAACCTTTCACCGGCCCTCTGCCGTCCACCGAATTCTGCTCCATTGCTTCTAAACCTTTCACCGGCCCTCTGCCGTCCACCGAATTCTGCTCCATGGCTTCTAAACCTTTCACCGGCCCTCTGCCGTCCACCGAATTCTGCTCCATGGCTTCTAAACCTTTCACCGGCCCTCTGCCGTCCACCGAATTCTGCTCCATGGTTTCTAAACCTTTCACCGGCCCTCTGCCGTCCACCGAATTCTGCTCCATGGCTTCTAAACCTTTCACCGGCCCTCTGCCGTCCACCGAATTCTGCTCCATGGCTTCTAAACCTTTCACCGGCCCTCTGCCGTCCACCGAATTCTGCTCCATGGCTTCTAAACCTTTCACCGGCCCTCTGCCGTCCACCGAATTCTGCTCCATGGCTTCTAAACCTTTCACCGGCCCTCTGCCGTCCACCGAATTCTGCTCCATGGCTTCTAAACCTTTCACCGGCCCTCTGCCGTCCACCGAATTCTGCTCCATGGCTTCTAAACCTTTCCAGTTTTTTCCAGTTTTTTCCACTTTTATCCAGTTTTATGGTGGAAAAAGGTGGGAAAAGGTGGAAAAACGTGGAAGAAATTGGAAAAAGTGGAAAAAGTGGAAAAATGTGGGAAAATGTGGGAAAAAGGTGGGAAAAAAAGTGGAAAAAGGAGTGGAAAAAACTGGAAAAAACTGGATAAAACTGGTAAAAACTCAACTCAACTCATCAACTCATCAACTCAACTCATCAACTCATCAACTCAACTCATCAACTCAACTCCTCAACTCACGGCCCTCTGCCGTCCACCGAATTCTGCTCCATGGCTTCTAAACCTTTCACCGGCCCTCTGCCGTCCACCGAATTCTGCTCCATGGCTTCTAAACCTTTCACCGGCCCTCTGCCGTCCACCGAATTCTGCTCCATGGCTTCTAAACCTTTCACCGGCCCTCTGCCGTCCACCGAATTCTGCTCCATGGCTTCTAAACCTTTCACCGGCCCTCTGCCGTCCACCGAATTCTGCTCCATGGCTTCTAAACCTTTCACCGGCCCTCTGCCGTCCACCGAATTCTGCTCCATGGCTTCTAAACCTTTCCAGTTTTTTCCAGTTTTTTCCACTTTTATCCAGTTTTATGGTGGAAAAAGGTGGGAAAAGGTGGAAAAACGTGGAAGAAATTGGAAAAAGTGGAAAAAGTGGAAAAATGTGGGAAAATGTGGGAAAAATGTGGGAAAAAAAGTGGAAAAAGGAGTGGAAAAAACTGGAAAAAACTGGATAAAACTGGTAAAAACTCAACTCAACTCATCAACTCATCAACTCAACTCATCAACTCATCAACTCAACTCATCAACTCAACTCCTCAACTCACGGCCCTCTGCCGTCCACCGAATTCTGCTCCATGGCTTCTAAACCTTTCACCGGCCCTCTGCCGTCCACCGAATTCTGCTCCATGGCTTCTAAACCTTTCACCGGCCCTCTGCCGTCCACCGAATTCTGCTCCATGGCTTCTAAACCTTTCACCGGCCCTCTGCCGTCCACCGAATTCTGCTCCATGGCTTCTAAACCTTTCACCGGCCCTCTGCCGTCCACCGAATTCTGCTCCATGGCTTCTAAACCTTTCACCGGCCCTCTGCCGTCCACCGAATTCTGCTCCATGGCTTCTAAACCTTTCACCGGCCCTCTGCCGTCCACCGAATTCTGCTCCATGGCTTCTAAACCTTTCCACATTTTTCCACTTTTATCCAGTTTTATGGTGGAAAAAGGTGGGAAAAGGTGGAAAAACGTGGAAGAAATTGGAAAAAGTGGAAAAAGTGGAAAAAAGTGAGAAAATATGGGGAAAAGGTGGGAAAAAAAGTGGAAAAAGGAGTGGAAAAAAACTGGATAAAACTGGATATAACTCAACTCAACTCATCAACTCATCAACTCAACTCATCAACTCATCAACTCAACTCATCAACTCAACTCCTCAACTCACGGCCCTCTGCCGTCCACCGAATTCTGCTCCATGGCTTCTAAACCTTTCACCGGCCCTCTGCCGTCCACCGAATTCTGCTCCATGGCTTCTAAACCTTTCACCGGCCCTCTGCCGTCCACAGAATTCTGCTCCATGGCTTCTAAACCTTTCACCGGCCCTCTGCCGTCCACCGAATTCTGCTCCATGGCTTCTAAACCTTTCACCGGCCCTCTGCCGTCCACCGAATTCTGCTCCATGGCTTCTAAACCTTTCACCGGCCCTCTGCCGTCCACCGAATTCTGCTCCATGGCTTCTAAACCTTTCACCGGCCCTCTGCCGTCCACCGAATTCTGCTCCATGGCTTCTAAACCTTTCACCGGCCCTCTGCCGTCCACCGAATTCTGCTCCATGGCTTCTAAACCTTTCACCGGCCCTCTGCCGTCCACCGAATTCTGCTCCATGGTTTCTAAACCTTTCACCGGCCCTCTGCCGTCCACCGAATTCTGCTCCATGGCTTCTAAACCTTTCACCGGCCCTCTGCCGTCCACCGAATTCTGCTCCATGGCTTCTAAACCTTTCACCGGCCCTCTGCCGTCCACCGAATTCTGCTCCATGGCTTCTAAACCTTTCACCGGCCCTCTGCCGTCCACCGAATTCTGCTCCATGGCTTCTAAACCTTTCACCGGCCCTCTGCCGTCCACCGAATTCTGCTCCATGGCTTCTAAACCTTTCACCGGCCCTCTGCCGTCCACCGAATTCTGCTCCATGGCTTCTAAACCTTTCCAGTTTTTTCCAGTTTTTTCCACTTTTATCCAGTTTTATGGTGGAAAAAGGTGGGAAAAGGTGGAAAAACGTGGAAGAAATTGGAAAAAGTGGAAAAAGTGGAAAAATGTGGGAAAATGTGGGAAAAAGGTGGGAAAAAAAGTGGAAAAAGGAGTGGAAAAAACTGGAAAAAACTGGATAAAACTGGTAAAAACTCAACTCAACTCATCAACTCATCAGCTCAACTCATCAACTCATCAACTCAACTCATCAACTCAACTCCTCAACTCACGGCCCTCTGCCGTCCACCGAATTCTGCTCCATGGCTTCTAAACCTTTCACCGGCCCTCTGCCGTCCACCGAATTCTGCTCCATGGCTTCTAAACCTTTCACCGGCCCTCTGCCGTCCACCGAATTCTGCTCCATGGCTTCTAAACCTTTCACCGGCCCTCTGCCGTCCACCGAATTCTGCTCCATGGCTTCTAAACCTTTCACCGGCCCTCTGCCGTCCACCGAATTCTGCTCCATGGCTTCTAAACCTTTCACCGGCCCTCTGCCGTCCACCGAATTCTGCTCCATGGCTTCTAAACCTTTCACCGGCCCTCTGCCGTCCACCGAATTCTGCTCCATGGCTTCTAAACCTTTCCACATTTTTCCACTTTTATCCAGTTTTATGGTGGAAAAAGGTGGGAAAAGGTGGAAAAACGTGGAAGAAATTGGAAAAAGTGGAAAAAGTGGAAAAAAGTGAGAAAATATGGGGAAAAGGTGGGAAAAAAAGTGGAAAAAGGAGTGGAAAAAAACTGGATAAAACTGGATATAACTCAACTCAACTCATCAACTCATCAACTCAACTCATCAACTCATCAACTCAACTCATCAACTCAACTCCTCAACTCACGGCCCTCTGCCGTCCACCGAATTCTGCTCCATGGCTTCTAAACCTTTCACCGGCCCTCTGCCGTCCACCGAATTCTGCTCCATGGCTTCTAAACCTTTCACCGGCCCTCTGCCGTCCACAGAATTCTGCTCCATGGCTTCTAAACCTTTCACCGGCCCTCTGCCGTCCACCGAATTCTGCTCCATGGCTTCTAAACCTTTCACCGGCCCTCTGCCGTCCACCGAATTCTGCTCCATGGCTTCTAAACCTTTCACCGGCCCTCTGCCGTCCACCGAATTCTGCTCCATGGCTTCTAAACCTTTCACCGGCCCTCTGCCGTCCACCGAATTCTGCTCCATGGCTTCTAAACCTTTCACCGGCCCTCTGCCGTCCACCGAATTCTGCTCCATGGCTTCTAAACCTTTCACCGGCCCTCTGCCGTCCACCGAATTCTGCTCCATGGTTTCTAAACCTTTCACCGGCCCTCTGCCGTCCACCGAATTCTGCTCCATGGCTTCTAAACCTTTCACCGGCCCTCTGCCGTCCACCGAATTCTGCTCCATGGCTTCTAAACCTTTCACCGGCCCTCTGCCGTCCACCGAATTCTGCTCCATGGCTTCTAAACCTTTCACCGGCCCTCTGCCGTCCACCGAATTCTGCTCCATGGCTTCTAAACCTTTCACCGGCCCTCTGCCGTCCACCGAATTCTGCTCCATGGCTTCTAAACCTTTCACCGGCCCTCTGCCGTCCACCGAATTCTGCTCCATGGCTTCTAAACCTTTCCAGTTTTTTCCAGTTTTTTCCACTTTTATCCAGTTTTATGGTGGAAAAAGGTGGGAAAAGGTGGAAAAACGTGGAAGAAATTGGAAAAAGTGGAAAAAGTGGAAAAATGTGGGAAAATGTGGGAAAAAGGTGGGAAAAAAAGTGGAAAAAGGAGTGGAAAAAACTGGAAAAAACTGGATAAAACTGGTAAAAACTCAACTCAACTCATCAACTCATCAACTCAACTCATCAACTCATCAACTCAACTCATCAACTCAACTCCTCAACTCACGGCCCTCTGCCGTCCACCGAATTCTGCTCCATGGCTTCTAAACCTTTCACCGGCCCTCTGCCGTCCACCGAATTCTGCTCCATGGCTTCTAAACCTTTCACCGGCCCTCTGCCGTCCACCGAATTCTGCTCCATGGCTTCTAAACCTTTCACCGGCCCTCTGCCGTCCACCGAATTCTGCTCCATGGCTTCTAAACCTTTCACCGGCCCTCTGCCGTCCACCGAATTCTACTCCATGGCTTCTAAACCTTTCACCGGCCCTCTAACGTCCACCGAATTCTGCTCCATGGCTTCTAAACCTTTCACCGGCCCTCTGCCGTCCACCGAATTCTGCTCCATGGCTTCTAAACCTTTCACCGGCCCTCTGCCGTCCACCGAATTCTGCTCCATGGCTTCTAAACCTTTCACCGGCCCTCTGCCGTCCACCGAATTCTGCTCCATGGCTTCTAAACCTTTCCACATTTTTCCACTTTTATCCAGTTTTATGGTGGAAAAAGGTGGGAAAAGGTGGAAAAACGTGGAAGAAATTGGAAAAAGTGGAAAAAGTGGAAAAAAGTGAGAAAATATGGGGAAAAGGTGGGAAAAAAAGTGGAAAAAGGAGTGGAAAAAAACTGGATAAAACTGGATATAACTCAACTCAACTCATCAACTCATCAACTCAACTCATCAACTCATCAACTCAACTCATCAACTCAACTCCTCAACTCACGGCCCTCTGCCGTCCACCGAATTCTGCTCCATGGCTTCTAAACCTTTCACCGGCCCTCTGCCGTCCACCGAATTCTGCTCCATGGCTTCTAAACCTTTCACCGGCCCTCTGCCGTCCACAGAATTCTGCTCCATGGCTTCTAAACCTTTCACCGGCCCTCTGCCGTCCACCGAATTCTGCTCCATGGCTTCTAAACCTTTCACCGGCCCTCTGCCGTCCACCGAATTCTGCTCCATGGCTTCTAAACCTTTCACCGGCCCTCTGCCGTCCACCGAATTCTGCTCCATGGCTTCTAAACCTTTCACCGGCCCTCTGCCGTCCACCGAATTCTGCTCCATGGCTTCTAAACCTTTCACCGGCCCTCTGCCGTCCACCGAATTCTGCTCCATGGCTTCTAAACCTTTCCAGTTTTTTCCAGTTTTTTCCACTTTTATCCAGTTTTATGGTGGAAAAAGGTGGGAAAAGGTGGAAAAACGTGGAAGAAATTGGAAAAAGTGGAAAAAGTGGAAAAATGTGGGAAAATGTGGGAAAAATGTGGGAAAAAAAGTGGAAAAAGGAGTGGAAAAAACTGGAAAAAACTGGATAAAACTGGTAAAAACTCAACTCAACTCATCAACTCATCAACTCAACTCATCAACTCATCAACTCAACTCATCAACTCAACTCCTCAACTCACGGCCCTCTGCCGTCCACCGAATTCTGCTCCATGGCTTCTAAACCTTTCACCGGCCCTCTGCCGTCCACCGAATTCTGCTCCATGGCTTCTAAACCTTTCACCGGCCCTCTGCCGTCCACCGAATTCTGCTCCATGGCTTCTAAACCTTTCACCGGCCCTCTGCCGTCCACCGAATTCTGCTCCATGGCTTCTAAACCTTTCACCGGCCCTCTGCCGTCCACCGAATTCTGCTCCATGGCTTCTAAACCTTTCACCGGCCCTCTGCCGTCCACCGAATTCTGCTCCATGGCTTCTAAACCTTTCACCGGCCCTCTGCCGTCCACCGAATTCTGCTCCATGGCTTCTAAACCTTTCCACATTTTTCCACTTTTATCCAGTTTTATGGTGGAAAAAGGTGGGAAAAGGTGGAAAAACGTGGAAGAAATTGGAAAAAGTGGAAAAAGTGGAAAAAAGTGAGAAAATATGGGGAAAAGGTGGGAAAAAAAGTGGAAAAAGGAGTGGAAAAAAACTGGATAAAACTGGATATAACTCAACTCAACTCATCAACTCATCAACTCAACTCATCAACTCATCAACTCAACTCATCAACTCAACTCCTCAACTCACGGCCCTCTGCCGTCCACCGAATTCTGCTCCATGGCTTCTAAACCTTTCACCGGCCCTCTGCCGTCCACCGAATTCTGCTCCATGGCTTCTAAACCTTTCACCGGCCCTCTGCCGTCCACAGAATTCTGCTCCATGGCTTCTAAACCTTTCACCGGCCCTCTGCCGTCCACCGAATTCTGCTCCATGGCTTCTAAACCTTTCACCGGCCCTCTGCCGTCCACCGAATTCTGCTCCATGGCTTCTAAACCTTTCACCGGCCCTCTGCCGTCCACCGAATTCTGCTCCATTGCTTCTAAACCTTTCACCGGCCCTCTGCCGTCCACCGAATTCTGCTCCATGGCTTCTAAACCTTTCACCGGCCCTCTGCCGTCCACCGAATTCTGCTCCATGGCTTCTAAACCTTTCACCGGCCCTCTGCCGTCCACCGAATTCTGCTCCATGGTTTCTAAACCTTTCACCGGCCCTCTGCCGTCCACCGAATTCTGCTCCATGGCTTCTAAACCTTTCACCGGCCCTCTGCCGTCCACCGAATTCTGCTCCATGGCTTCTAAACCTTTCACCGGCCCTCTGCCGTCCACCGAATTCTGCTCCATGGCTTCTAAACCTTTCACCGGCCCTCTGCCGTCCACCGAATTCTGCTCCATGGCTTCTAAACCTTTCACCGGCCCTCTGCCGTCCACCGAATTCTGCTCCATGGCTTCTAAACCTTTCACCGGCCCTCTGCCGTCCACCGAATTCTGCTCCATGGCTTCTAAACCTTTCCAGTTTTTTCCAGTTTTTTCCACTTTTATCCAGTTTTATGGTGGAAAAAGGTGGGAAAAGGTGGAAAAACGTGGAAGAAATTGGAAAAAGTGGAAAAAGTGGAAAAATGTGGGAAAATGTGGGAAAAAGGTGGGAAAAAAAGTGGAAAAAGGAGTGGAAAAAACTGGAAAAAACTGGATAAAACTGGTAAAAACTCAACTCAACTCATCAACTCATCAACTCAACTCATCAACTCATCAACTCAACTCATCAACTCAACTCCTCAACTCACGGCCCTCTGCCGTCCACCGAATTCTGCTCCATGGCTTCTAAACCTTTCACCGGCCCTCTGCCGTCCACCGAATTCTGCTCCATGGCTTCTAAACCTTTCACCGGCCCTCTGCCGTCCACCGAATTCTGCTCCATGGCTTCTAAACCTTTCACCGGCCCTCTGCCGTCCACCGAATTCTGCTCCATGGCTTCTAAACCTTTCACCGGCCCTCTGCCGTCCACCGAATTCTACTCCATGGCTTCTAAACCTTTCACCGGCCCTCTAACGTCCACCGAATTCTGCTCCATGGCTTCTAAACCTTTCACCGGCCCTCTGCCGTCCACCGAATTCTGCTCCATGGCTTCTAAACCTTTCACCGGCCCTCTGCCGTCCACCGAATTCTGCTCCATGGCTTCTAAACCTTTCACCGGCCCTCTGCCGTCCACCGAATTCTGCTCCATGGCTTCTAAACCTTTCCACATTTTTCCACTTTTATCCAGTTTTATGGTGGAAAAAGGTGGGAAAAGGTGGAAAAACGTGGAAGAAATTGGAAAAAGTGGAAAAAGTGGAAAAAAGTGAGAAAACAATGGGGAAAAGGTGGGAAAAAAAGTGGAAAAAGGAGTGGAAAAAAACTGGATAAAACTGGATATAACTCAACTCAACTCATCAACTCATCAACTCAACTCATCAACTCATCAACTCAACTCATCAACTCAACTCCTCAACTCACGGCCCTCTGCCGTCCACCGAATTCTGCTCCATGGCTTCTAAACCTTTCACCGGCCCTCTGCCGTCCACCGAATTCTGCTCCATGGCTTCTAAACCTTTCACCGGCCCTCTGCCGTCCACAGAATTCTGCTCCATGGCTTCTAAACCTTTCACCGGCCCTCTGCCGTCCACCGAATTCTGCTCCATGGCTTCTAAACCTTTCACCGGCCCTCTGCCGTCCACCGAATTCTGCTCCATGGCTTCTAAACCTTTCACCGGCCCTCTGCCGTCCACCGAATTCTGCTCCATGGCTTCTAAACCTTTCACCGGCCCTCTGCCGTCCACCGAATTCTGCTCCATGGCTTCTAAACCTTTCACCGGCCCTCTGCCGTCCACCGAATTCTGCTCCATGGCTTCTAAACCTTTCCACATTTTTCCACTTTTATCCAGTTTTATGGTGGAAAAAGGTGGGAAAAGGTAAAAAAACGTGGAAGAAATTGGAAAAAGTGGAAAAAGTGGAAAAAAGTGAGAAAATATGGGAAAAAAAGTGGAAAAAGGAGTGGAAAAAAACTGGATAAAACTGGATATAACTCAACTCAACTCATCAACTCATCAACTCAACTCATCAACTCATCAACTCAACTCATCAACTCAACTCCTCAACTCACGGCCCTCTGCCGTCCACCGAATTCTGCTCCATGGCTTCTAAACCTTTCACCGGCCCTCTGCCGTCCACCGAATTCTGCTCCATGGCTTCTAAACCTTTCACCGGCCCTCTGCCGTCCACCGAATTCTGCTCCATGGCTTCTAAACCTTTCACCGGCCCTCTGCCGTCCACCGAATTCTGCTCCATGGCTTCTAAACCTTTCCACATTTTTCCACTTTTATCCAGTGTGAAGTGCCACAGAACAAGTGACACTTTTTGACAATGACATCCTGTGTCGTTCCAATACAGCCCTATATATCTATTTTTCACATGTAATCATATGCTTCATTTTTCCATTATTCAATTGACGATGGACAAAGACCTCACAGGATGGCAGAGTGGGTGTAAAGTGTCACAAAACAAGCGACACTTTTGGACAATGACATCCTGAGTCGTTCCTATGTGACCAGTATAATCTTTAAACTGAACTTTGGAAGATAGCTTTATGCTGGCTCTACTTATAAAAAATGGAAATGAGCCTTTAATATCTGCAAGGCATGTGGGCCTCAGCAGAGGGGAGAGGGGAGAGAGAGAGAGACATAGTGTGAGAGAGAGACACACACACACGCACACACACACAAGGAGAGAGACATAGTGTGAGAGAGAGACACACACACACGCACACACACACAAAGAAAGAGACATAGTGTGAGAGAGAGACACACACACACGCACACACACACAAGGAGAGGAGAGAGACATAGTGTGAGAGAGAGACACACACACACGCACACACACACAAGGAGAGAGACATAGTGTGAGAGAGAGACACACACACACGCACACACACACAAGGAGAGAGACATAGTGTGAGAGAGAGACACACACACACGCACACACACACAAGGAGAGGAGAGAGACATAGTGTGAGAGAGAGACACACACACACGCACACACACACAAGGAGAGAGACATAGTGTGAGAGAGAGACACACACACACGCACACACACACAGAGATATAGACAGAGAGACAGACAGAGATGGAGAGAAGGAAAGAGACATAGACAAAGAGAGAGAGACCGAATAGTTGTATGGTATTAGGTAGAACAGGGAATTGAACCCTATACCAGTATCGTATGTGTGAAATGCCACAGTTTATATAAATCTTTAAAACTAAACTCTGGAAAGACTATGATGGAACTGAGCCTTTAAATGTCTCCATAAAGAGAGGTCTGTTCTCCACAGTGCTTCACAGGCAAAAGGGAGGAAACCTGCGGAATGTGGGCCCCAAGCGAAGGAGATAAGAGAGCTGTAAGATGTTAACCCTCTCAGACGGGAAGGGTTGCTGGTTGAAGTCTTGAATCAGAAGAGGAAGGAGAGGAGAGCAGACTATAATGACTATAATGTAATGTAAACTAATGTAATATAGTACACCGAGTACTGTATTGTACCTGTAACCTATTGTACCTGTATATATCTGTATATGTATGTGTTGGGCTATGTAAGATATATTACGGCAGTCTGCCTCGTCCTCGTCTCAGAACGAAAGAGGCCCCATGCAGTAGGGAAGTGACCGGCTGGAATGCAAGGCCAAGAAGAGGGAGCTCTAGTCAGAGGGGCATTGTATTCTTATGAATTACTTGATTTGATATGTAACTGCAAAGTAACAAATAACTGAAGGAGGGATATGACACGTACTGTACAGTGATTGGAGCTATGTACTGATGATGGCGTGACGTGACGGACCTTATAAAAAGGGCCAACTGGCGAGAGCACAGAGATTTTTACACTGAGCTGGAGAGATAGGAAGAGGCACAAGCCGTGCCAGATCAGACTTTTTAGAGAAATGGAGATCCTGCTGCCAGACACGGGGCACGAACCATGCAGAGATGAGATGTTCTGTTTTCTGCTTATTTTAAACTGAATGGAGATCCTGCTGCCAGACACGGGGCACAAGCCGTGCAGAGATGAGATGTTTTGTTCTGTGCATATTTTAACTGAAATGGACACTTTTCCACTTCAGTATCTTCTTGTAACTAGCTTTTTCTAATTAAAATTACCTCTTTATACATATGATTTGTATCCTTTCTTCGGACCAGACGACCGGGTAAGCATGAAATGTGTTTAGCCTTGTAACTTCACCCCATGCATTTTTGATTAATAATGTAAAATAGAATAAGTGGCTTCACCCCATGCATTTTTGATTAATAATGTAAAATAGAATAAGTGGCTTTACCCCTGCATTAAGGACTAAAGGAGGGTTCGGCAAGCCTGGTTTTAGCACGTAATGCCATACAGTGATAATACGTGTAGAGTAAAAGGAGACATATGATTATGCATTAAGGCAAACTAGAAGTATGGCTTTAATACGTGTAGAGTAAAAGGAGACCTATGATTATGCATTAAGGACTAAAAGTGGACTCTGTATAATGGGATTATCAAGTAAAGCCATACAGTGGTAATACGGCCAACCTAGTAGATTAAAGCAAAATAAATAAAAGTAAACTCTACGGCCAACCGAATAGATTAAAATAGAATAAAGTAAATACACCCCGCAACTCCAATCCATCAACTGTATGACTGGAGGGGACGGGGGGGTGTCTGTGTGTGAGCCGAGGTCTGCTGAGTTTAAGCCCTGAAGTTTATAGACACAATTGAGTCCTAGACGTCCCAAACTTCGCAGGACGCTGCTTGAAGCTGGGATTCGGACCAATGAGTTATGGGATAATCAATCTGACCTCGGTTTACGACCGGTACTCAACATGGCGTCCCTGGCGATGGGCATTTATACTAACCAAAATAGGTGCTAAACGGCCGAAGAAGACAGGACTACTGTCAAAAGCCTCTGGAGTAAAATTAAATTACAGATTTGGCAAAAATTTAAGTAGAAAGCTCTACCTTGGTGATTAAAGCAACGTTTACTCACAACTAAAGGGTAACATAATGTTTATAGAGCTCTGGGGGGAGTTACAAGTGCAGCATAATTTCGTGCTTTACCCACAGGAAGCGAACTGGCCCTACCCAAGACGAGTGGGCCGCACTAACCCCAGAACAGCAAGCAGAGAAAAGCGAGGGCTCCCTAGCCCAGAGACACCCTGTAAGGAGCGGAGTGTGGATGTGAAGCGAGCCAAAACGGCCGTTCACAGAAAGGCGAGGGCTCCCTAGCCCAGAGACACCCTGTAAGGAGCGGAGTGTGGATGTGAAGCGAGCCAAAACGGCCGTTCACAGAAAGGCGAGGGCTCCCTAGCCCAGAGACACCCTGTAAGGAGCGGAGTGTGGATGTGAAGCGAGCCAAAACGGCCGTTCACAGAAAGGCGAGGGCTCCCTAGCCCAGAGACACCCTGTAAGGAGCGGAGTGTGGATGTGAAGCGAGCCAAAACGGCCGTTCACAGAAAGGCGAGGGCTCCCTAGCCCAGAGACACCCTGTAAGGAGCGGAGTGTGGATGTGAAGCGAGCCAAAACGGCCGTTCACAGAAAGGCGAGGGCTCCCTAGCCCAGAGACACCTTGTAAGGAGCGGAGTGTGGATGTGAAGCGAGCCAAAATGGCCGTTCACAGAAAGGCGAGGGCTCCCTAGCCCAAAGACACTGTTTGTAAGGAGGGGAGACTGGATGTGAAGCGAAGTCAAAAAGAATTCACAGAACTGCAAGCTAACTAGCACTACATCGGCTAACAAGCCAGTGCTAACACCCATGAGCTGGCCGTAGCCAGACGGAAGCTAACTAGCACTACATCGGCTAACAAGCCAGTGCTAACACCCATGAGCTGGCTTTAGCCAGACGGAAGACCCATGAGCTAGCCAGACGGTGCGACCCATGAGCTGGCTAGACGGAAGACCCAGGAGCTGGCCGTAGCCAGACGGAAGCTAACTAGCACTACATCTGCTAACAAGCCAGTGCTAACACCCATGAGCTGGCCAGACGGAAGCTAACTAGCACGACATCGGCTAACAAACCAGTGCTAACACGATGTCTCACAATCATTCCCACATCATAGAGGAGGGATTGGGAGTGTCTATACCCGACCTGGGTCTGGACTACCCAGGAGAACGGGAGGAACGCCCTGAGTCCCCTGAAACGTTTGCGGGAAGTGAGGAATTCACAGAACCAAGCAAATCACAATACCCAGAGCTGCCGGCTGTACAGCAGGCAGTAATTGGCACAGAAAATAAACCTTACGGTTGTGACCAGTGTGGAAAGAGCTTCAAGACGAAGCGTCACCTTAAACTACACCACGTGGTACACACGGGAGAGAAACCTTACTGCTGTGACCAGTGTGGAAAGAGCTTCAAGGCGAAGCGTTACCTTAAACTACACCACTTGGTACACACAGGAGAGAAACCTTACTGTTGTGCCCAGTGTGACATGAGCTTCAAGACGAAGACGGATCTTAAACGTCACCACATGGTACACACAGGAGAGAGACCTTACTGTTGTGACCAGTGTGACATGAGCTTCAAGACGAAGACACATCTTAAAAGTCACCACGTGGTACACACAGAGGGGAAACCTTACTGCTGTGACCAGTGTGGGAAGACCTTCAAGACGAAGGCAGAACTTAAACAACACCACACGGTACACACAGAGGGGAAACCTTACTGCTGTGACCAGTGTGGAAGGAGCTTCAAGACGAAGGATCACCTTAGACGTCACCACGTGGTACACACAGAAAATAAACCTTACGGTTGCGTCCAGTGTGAGAAGGCCTTCAAGACGAAGGGAGAGCTTAAAATTCACCACACGGTACACACAGGAGAGAAACCTCACTGCTGTGACCAGTGTGGAAGGGCCTTCAAGACGAAGGCAGAACTTAAAAATCACTGTACGGTACACACACGAGAGAAACCTTACTGCTGTGACCAGTGTGGAAAGAGCTTCAAGGCGAAGCGTTACCTTAAACTACACCACGTGGTACACACAGAAGAGAGACCTTACTGCTGTGACCAGTGTGGGAAGACCTTCAAGACGAAGGCAGAACCTAAACAACACCACCCGGTACACACAGAAAAGAAACCTTACTGCTGTGACCAGTGTGGGAAGACCCTTAAGACTAAGGCAGAGCTCAAGCCCCACAGACGGCGGAGACAGCCATGCAAGGTGCCAACCTGCTTAACGGGGGCAGTAAGGGGTTATGTGTCTCGCTCAAGAACACTGCGACACACTATCAAAGACGAGTGTGGAAATGGAAAGAACCAAGAAGACGATGGAGTCATTCCTCCTCTTTATGAGGCGCCAGGCTCCACCTCAAAACGAGTATCTTCCTCCACTGACCTAGAGGCGTTCAACTCTCTCGACGAGTACCTAAAGGCCAAAAACATCAATTATGAGCACTGTTCCATTTTCTATGGCCCAGAAGAGGAGGATGGTGACATTCAAATGAAAGATCAGAACCCGAGGCCACAGATGACACCTTCAGGTGAAACTGAGTCTGAGCCTGAACAGGATGGGGAGCTAAATACCTCTGAAACTGAACACAGTTCTGATTACTCAACATATTGAGTAATAGCTCAAGAGGAGCCAGCACGAGAGAAGCTAGCTCAGGAGAAGCTAGCACGAGAGAAGCCAGCTCAGGAGGAGCTGGCACGCCAGAAGCTAGCTCAAGAGGAGCCAGCACGAGAGAAGCTAGCTCAGGAGGAGCTAGCACGAGAGAAGCCAGCTCAGGAGGAGCTGGCACGCCAGAAGCTAGCTCAGGAGGAGCCAGCACAAGAGAAGCTAGCTCAGGAGAAGCTAGCACGAGAGAAGCTAGCTCAAGAGGAGCCAGCACGAGAGAAGCCAGCTCAGGAGGAGCCAGCACAAGAGAAGCTAGCTCAAGAGGAGCTAGCACGAGAGAAGCTAGCTCAAGAGGAGCCAGCACGAGAGAAGCTAGCTCAGGAGGAGCTAGCACGAGAGAAGCTAGCTCAGGAGGAGCTAGCACGAGAGAAGCTAGCTCAAGAGGAGCCAGCACGAGAGAAGCTAGCTCAGGAGGAGCTAGCACGAGAGAAGCCAGCTCAGGAGGAGCTGGCACGCCAGAAGCTAGCTCAGGAGGAGCCAGCACAAGAGAAGCTAGCTCAAGAGGAGCTAGCACGAGAGAAGCTAGCTCAAGAGGAGCCAGCACGAGAGAAGCTAGCTCAGGAGAAGCTAGCACGAGAGAAGCTAGCTCAAGAGGAGCCAGCACGAGAGAAGCTAGCTCAGGAGGAGCTAGCACGAGAGAAGCCAGCTCAGGAGGAGCTGGCACGCCAGAAGCTAGCTCAGGAGGAGCCAGCACAAGAGAAGCTAGCTCAAGAGGAGCTAGCACGAGAGAAGCTAGCTCAAGAGGAGCCAGCACGAGAGAAGCTAGCTCAGGAGGAGCTAGCACGAGAGAAGCCAGCTCAGGAGGAGCTGGCACGCCAGAAGCTAGCTCAAGAGGAGCCAGCACGAGAGAAGCTAGCTCAGGAGGAGCTAGCACGAGAGAAGCCAGCTCAGGAGGAGCTGGCACGCCAGAAGCTAGCTCAGGAGGAGCCAGCACAAGAGAAGCTAGCTCAAGAGGAGCTAGCACGAGAGAAGCTAGCTCAAGAGGAGCCAGCACGAGAGAAGCTAGCTCAGGAGGAGCTAGCACGAGAGAAGCCAGCTCAGGAGGAGCTGGCACGCCAGAAGCTAGCTCAAGAGGAGCCAGCACGAGAGAAGCTAGCTCAGGAGGAGCTAGCACGAGAGAAGCCAGCTCAGGAGGAGCTGGCACGCCAGAAGCTAGCTCAGGAGGAGCCAGCACAAGAGAAGCTAGCTCAAGAGGAGCTAGCACGAGAGAAGCTAGCTCAGGAGGAGCTAGCACGAGAGATGCCAGCTCAGGAGGAGCTGGCACGCCAGAAGCTAGCTCAGGAGAAGCTAGCACAAGAGAAGCTAGCTCAGGAGGAGCTAGCACAAGAGAAGCCAGCCCAGGAGATGCTAGCCCAGGAGAAGCTGGCACGGGTAGCTCAGGAGAGGCTGGCGCGGCAGATGCTAGCTCAGGAGAAGTTGGCACGGGTAGCTCAGAAGAAACTGGCGCAGCAGATGCTAGCTCATGAGAAGCTGGCGCAGCAGATGCTCGCTCAGGAGATACAAGCACACGAGACGCTAGCTCGCATGTTGAGACATCTCAAAGGACTAGAGATCCCCGAAAGGGCCTCAATGGACCAACTGATGGAAAGAGAAGTAAGGACCCCCGGTCAAGATCCAGGGTATAAGATGGTGGAGAAACTAATCCCACAGGTGCGAGGCGGGAGCATGTCTCTCAATGATGCAGCAGGATCAGTCATGAATGGAACACCTATGCAAGGATCATGCTCACTGCTTGAAAAGCTACTCAGAGGAGTCCCAGGGGGTAACCCACTGGCAGCCCGATGCGCAGCATGGTCACAAGACCAGCTACGTATCGAATGTATGCTGTATGACCAAGTTAAAATGCTATCTGACAAAAGGGGGGCCTCCCAGGAGTTCCCCCCGAAAACAACCAAGGACAGAACAGGGAAAAAGAAGTACCAATACCTACCTGCAGACGAGTGGGCCGCACTAACCCCAGAACAGCAAGCAGAGGTGAGGACAACAAGGGAGGAATTCAAAGCCCGGAAGGAGAATCAATAGTATCCTTACCCTCTGGGGCCCTGACACGTGACACTCAAGCAAGTGCAAACTGCACTTGACATACCGCTCACCTGTCAAGAGGAAGAATATGCAGTGTTATTGTCATTTAGGAAGGAACATGACATAGAATACTAAATGCATTTTGTATATATTTTAAGTATAATATGTAAAGATGTCCGTCCTTGCTCTAAATCCAGAGTAAAGTAAAGTGAATTTGTAATCTATTTCATTCGGAAGGGAGTTCCTGACAGCAACCATTTGGTGGGTTAGCACCCCACCAGCCATATCAGCTGCATGAGATGTACACTCACCAGCACCTATGGGTAAAAAATTGAGACTCTGCAAACTCTCATCAAGCTTAGCACCTTGACGCGGGGGGACAGAGCGAGCATCAGGGTCTCTGTATCCGACGGGCCTATCAGATTTGTGGGGACTTGGAAGCCTCAGCATACAGGACGCTGTGGTGCTTGGGCGGCCAAGTCACTGGTTTATAGGTCTGTCAAAACGGATTGGAGGTTCCGGGGCTAAGAACATAAGTTCAAGTGAGTTGGGCTTTATACTATTTAAATAGGTATCAAAAACCGAAATGACTGCTGTCGGGTGCCTCTGGAGTAGAATTAATTACAGATTTGAAAAAAAAAAACAAACATAGAAGATTCTACTCAAAGAAAGAATCACACTTAAAGTATATTTCTGTGATTGCGGTAAAAGTTTACTCACGACTAAAAAGTTACGTAATGTTTTCTTACAGTCAAAAAACGTAGAAGATTCTACTCAAAGAATGAATCACACTTAAAGTATATTTCTGTGATTGCGGTAAAAGTTTACTCACGACTAAAAAGTTACGTAATGTTTTCTTACAGTCAAAAAAAAAAACGTAGAAGATTCTACTCAAAGAATGAATCACACTTAAAGTATATTTCTGTGATTGCGGTAAAAGTTTACTCACGACTAAAAAGTTACGTAATGTTTTCTTACAGTCAAAAAAACGTAGAAGATTCTACTCAAAGAATGAATCACACTTAAAGTATATTTCTGTGATTGCGGTAAAAGTTTACTCACGACTAAAAAGTTACGTAATGTTTTCTTACAGTCAAAAAAAACGTAGAAGATTCTACTCAAAGAATGAATCACACTTAAAGTATATTTCTGTGATTGCGGTAAAAGTTTACTCACGACTAAAAAGTTACGTAATGTTTTCTTATAGTCAAAAAACATAGAAGATTCTACTCAAAGAATGAATCACACTTAAAGTATATTTCTGTGATTGCGGTAAAAGTTTACTCACGACTAAAAAGTTACGTAATGTTTTCTTACAGTCGAAACCTAAGTAGAAAAAATAGGTACCAGGTCACCTGAACCAAAAGTAACCTAATGTTTACTTAAAATCAGAATAAGTCCTGCATAAGTCCTGCTACTGTGACGGAAGTGGAACCAGCGTAATAATACAGGCTGGTGTTATCAGCAGGAGCTGGGTCTATAAGAGGCTACATAGCCTGGATCTACAAGCTGGCTAACTAGCCAGAGCTAACACCAGACATAACAGTAACTAACTACCCAGTCTGGACCGAGACAAGCACAACACAGGGTCGATCCCCTGTGCAAGAAGGAAGTGGACGGAAGCAACAGTCCGAGAGGCCTGGGAACAATGTGCGCTGGTAAAGGGAAAAAACCTGAATCAGTGCCACACTCTTAGTGCCACACTCTCTGGGTGGGAGTCAGCGGACGACGCAGCGGATGGCAAGAAGGAATATACTGACTCAGGTCAGAAATCGGAACTGGAGGAAGACCGGGATAGGTCAAGCTCCAGAGCATCCTCAGGGTCCTCATCTAGACCTCCCAGACCTCCCAGACCTCCCAGACCTCCCAGACCTCCCAGACCTCCTAGACCTCCCAGACCGGACAGAGAGACATCGGCCTGGACCCAGGTTACAGGGCGACGAGAGCCCTGAATGGACCTGAAAGAGAGAAAAGAAATGAGTCCTCTGTGGACTGTATCTGTGATGTCCTGCGAGGCCTACGGACAGGGTCACAAGACCAGGCCAACCACACTTCAATAGAGGACTGCTGCTACAATTCTCGGGGACCCGTGGGGGTCGCCCGAGAAGTGACAAATCAACCTACCTCAGACTATGGGAGAGATCCAAGAGGTCAGAGGGGGCGACCCCAAGACGACCAAGATGACCAAGATGACCAAGATGACCAAGATGACCAAGATGACCAAGATGACCAAGATGACCAAGATGACCGAGACGACAACAGCCTGGGTGCATCGGCCGGGAACAACAGATGCAAGTCTTCCCGCCGGATACCAGGGTAACAAGGTACCAAGATGGCAGAGGGGGTGTGGAGAGTCACAGCCACGTGACCCCACAATCGCCATCTCGTCCCCCAGTACAGACGCTATTAAGACAATGGAAAATGACCACCCAGGATGACAGAGTGGGTGTGAAGTGCCACAGAACAAGTGACACTTTTTGACAATGACATCCTGTGTCGTTCCAATACAGCCCTATATATCTATTTTTCACATGTAATCATATGCTTCATTTTTCCATTATTCAATTGACGATGGACAAAGACCTCACAGGATGGCAGAGTGGGTGTAAAGTGTCACAAAACAAGCGACACTTTTGGACAATGACATCCTGAGTCGTTCCTATGTGACCAGTATAATCTTTAAACTGAACTTTGGAAGATAGCTTTATGCTGGCTCTACTTATAAAAAATGGAAATGAGCCTTTAATATCTGCAAGGCATGTGGGCCTCAGCAGAGGGGAGAGGGGAGAGAGAGAGAGACATAGTGTGAGAGAGAGACACACACACACGCACACACACACAAGGAGAGAGACATAGTGTGAGAGAGAGACACACACACACGCACACACACACAAAGAAAGAGACATAGTGTGAGAGAGAGACACACACACACGCACACACACACAAGGAGAGGAGAGAGACATAGTGTGAGAGAGAGACACACACACACGCACACACACACAAGGAGAGAGACATAGCGTGAGAGAGAGACACACACACACGCACACACACACAAGGAGAGAGACATAGTGTGAGAGAGAGACACACACACACGCACACACACACAAGGAGAGGAGAGAGACATAGTGTGAGAGAGAGACACACACACACGCACACACACACAAGGAGAGAGACATAGTGTGAGAGAGAGACACACACACACGCACACACACACAGAGATATAGACAGAGAGACAGACAGAGATGGAGAGAAGGAAAGAGACATAGACAAAGAGAGAGAGACCGAATAGTTGTATGGTATTAGGTAGAACAGGGAATTGAACCCTATACCAGTATCGTATGTGTGAAATGCCACAGTTTATATAAATCTTTAAAACTAAACTCTGGAAAGACTATGATGGAACTGAGCCTTTAAATGTCTCCATAAAGAGAGGTCTGTTCTCCACAGTGCTTCACAGGCAAAAGGGAGGAAACCTGCGGAATGTGGGCCCCAAGCGAAGGAGATAAGAGAGCTGTAAGATGTTAACCCTCTCAGACGGGAAGGGTTGCTGGTTGAAGTCTTGAATCAGAAGAGGAAGGAGAGGAGAGCAGACTATAATGACTATAATGTAATGTAAACTAATGTAATATAGTACACCGAGTACTGTATTGTACCTGTAACCTATTGTACCTGTATATATCTGTATATGTATGTGTTGGGCTATGTAAGATATATTACGGCAGTCTGCCTCGTCCTCGTCTCAGAACGAAAGAGGCCCCATGCAGTAGGGAAGTGACCGGCTGGAATGCAAGGCCAAGAAGAGGGAGCTCTAGTCAGAGGGGCATTGTATTCTTATGAATTACTTGATTTGATATGTAACTGCAAAGTAACAAATAACTGAAGGAGGGATATGACACGTACTGTACAGTGATTGGAGCTATGTACTGATGATGGCGTGACGTGACGGACCTTATAAAAAGAGCCAACTGGCGAGAGCACAGAGATTTTTACACTGAGCTGGAGAGATAGGAAGAGGCACAAGCCGTGCCAGATCAGACTTTTTAGAGAAATGGAGATCCTGCTGCCAGACACGGGGCACGAACCATGCAGAGATGAGATGTTCTGTTTTCTGCTTATTTTAAACTGAATGGAGATCCTGCTGCCAGACACGGGGCACAAGCCGTGCAGAGATGAGATGTTTTGTTCTGTGCATATTTTAACTGAAATGGACACTTTTCCACTTCAGTATCTTCTTGTAACTAGCTTTTTCTAATTAAAATTACCTCTTTATACATATGATTTGTATCCTTTCTTCGGACCAGACGACCGGGTAAGCATGAAATGTGTTTAGCCTTGTAACTTCACCCCATGCATTTTTGATTAATAATGTAAAATAGAATAAGTGGCTTCACCCCATGCATTTTTGATTAATAATGTAAAATAGAATAAGTGGCTTTACCCCTGCATTAAGGACTAAAGGAGGGTTCGGCAAGCCTGGTTTTAGCACGTAATGCCATACAGTGATAATACGTGTAGAGTAAAAGGAGACATATGATTATGCATTAAGGCAAACTAGAAGTATGGCTTTAATACGTGTAGAGTAAAAGGAGACCTATGATTATGCATTAAGGACTAAAAGTGGACTCTGTATAATGGGATTATCAAGTAAAGCCATACAGTGGTAATACGGCCAACCTAGTATATTAAAGCAAAATAAATAAAAGTAAACTCTACGGCCAACCGAATAGATTAAAATAGAATAAAGTAAATACACCCCGCAACTCCAATCCATCAACTGTATGTCTGGAGGGGACGGGGGGGTGTCTGTGTGTGAGCCGAGGTCTGCTGAGTTTAAGCCCTGAAGTTTATAGACACAATTGAGTCCTAGACGTCCCAAACTTCGCAGGACGCTGCTTGAAGCTGGGATTCGGACCAATGAGTTATGGGATAATCAATCTGACCTCGGTTTACGACCGGTACTCAACATCCAGTTTTATGGTGGAAAAAGGTGGGAAAAGGTGGAAAAACGTGGAAGAAATTGGAAAAAGTGGAAAAAGTGGAAAAAAGTGAGAAAATATGGGGAAAAGGTGGGAAAAAAAGTGGAAAAAGGAGTGGAAAAAAACTGGATAAAACTGGATATAACTCAACTCAACTCATCAACTCATCAACTCAACTCATCAACTCATCAACTCAACTCATCAACTCAACTCCTCAACTCACGGCCCTCTGCCGTCCACCGAATTCTGCTCCATGGCTTCTAAACCTTTCACCGGCCCTCTGCCGTCCACCGAATTCTGCTCCATGGCTTCTAAACCTTTCACCGGCCCTCTGCCGTCCACAGAATTCTGCTCCATGGCTTCTAAACCTTTCACCGGCCCTCTGCCGTCCACCGAATTCTGCTCCATGGCTTCTAAACCTTTCACCGGCCCTCTGCCGTCCACCGAATTCTGCTCCATGGCTTCTAAACCTTTCACCGGCCCTCTGCCGTCCACCGAATTCTGCTCCATGGCTTCTAAACCTTTCACCGGCCCTCTGCCGTCCACCGAATTCTGCTCCATGGCTTCTAAACCTTTCACCGGCCCTCTGCCGTCCACCGAATTCTGCTCCATGGCTTCTAAACCTTTCACCGGCCCTCTGCCGTCCACCGAATTCTGCTCCATGGTTTCTAAACCTTTCACCGGCCCTCTGCCGTCCACCGAATTCTGCTCCATGGCTTCTAAACCTTTCACCGGCCCTCTGCCGTCCACCGAATTCTGCTCCATGGCTTCTAAACCTTTCACCGGCCCTCTGCCGTCCACCGAATTCTGCTCCATGGCTTCTAAACCTTTCACCGGCCCTCTGCCGTCCACCGAATTCTGCTCCATGGCTTCTAAACCTTTCACCGGCCCTCTGCCGTCCACCGAATTCTGCTCCATGGCTTCTAAACCTTTCACCGGCCCTCTGCCGTCCACCGAATTCTGCTCCATGGCTTCTAAACCTTTCCAGTTTTTTCCAGTTTTTTCCACTTTTATCCAGTTTTATGGTGGAAAAAGGTGGGAAAAGGTGGAAAAACGTGGAAGAAATTGGAAAAAGTGGAAAAAGTGGAAACATGTGGGAAAATGTGGGAAAAAGGTGGGAAAAAAAGTGGAAAAAGGAGTGGAAAAAACTGGAAAAAACTGGATAAAACTGGTAAAAACTCAACTCAACTCATCAACTCATCAACTCAACTCATCAACTCATCAACTCAACTCATCAACTCAACTCCTCAACTCACGGCCCTCTGCCGTCCACCGAATTCTGCTCCATGGCTTCTAAACCTTTCACCGGCCCTCTGCCGTCCACCGAATTCTGCTCCATGGCTTCTAAACCTTTCACCGGCCCTCTGCCGTCCACCGAATTCTGCTCCATGGCTTCTAAACCTTTCACCGGCCCTCTGCTGTCCACCGAATTCTGCTCCATGGCTTCTAAACCTTTCACCGGCCCTCTGCCGTCCACCGAATTCTGCTCCATGGCTTCTAAACCTTTCACCGGCCCTCTGCCGTCCACCGAATTCTGCTCCATGGCTTCTAAACCTTTCACCGGCCCTCTGCCGTCCACCGAATTCTGCTCCATGGCTTCTAAACCTTTCACCGGCCCTCTGCCGTCCACCGAATTCTGCTCCATGGCTTCTAAACCTTTCACCGGCCCTCTGCCGTCCACCGAATTCTGCTCCATGGCTTCTAAACCTTTCACCGGCCCTCTGCCGTCCACCGAATTCTGCTCCATGGCTTCTAAACCTTTCACCGGCCCTCTGCCGTCCACCGAATTCTGCTCCATGGCTTCTAAACCTTTCCAGTTTTTTCCAGTTTTTTCCACTTTTATCCAGTTTTATGGTGGAAAAAGGTGGGAAAAGGTGGAAAAACGTGGAAGAAATTGGAAAAAGTGGAAAAAGTGGAAAAATGTGGGAAAATTTGGGAAAAAGGTGGGAAAAAAAGTGGAAAAAGGAGTGGAAAAAACTGGAAAAAACTGGATAAAACTGGTAAAAACTCAACTCAACTCATCAACTCATCAACTCAACTCATCAACTCATCAACTCAACTCATCAACTCAACTCCTCAACTCACGGCCCTAATTCTGCTCCATGGCTTCTAAACCTTTCACCGGCCCTCTGCCGTCCACCGAATTCTGCTCCATGGCTTCTAAACCTTTCACCGGCCCTCTGCCGTCCACCGAATTCTGCTCCATGGCTTCTAAACCTTTCACCGGCCCTCTGCCGTCCACCGAATTCTGCTCCATGGCTTCTAAACCTTTCACCGGCCCTCTGCCGTCCACCGAATTCTGCTCCATGGCTTCTAAACCTTTCACCGGCCCTCTGCCGTCCACCGAATTCTGCTCCATGGCTTCTAAACCTTTCACCGGCCCTCTGCCGTCCACCGAATTCTGCTCCATGGCTTCTAAACCTTTCACCGGCCCTCTGCCGTCCACCGAATTCTGCTCCATGGCTTCTAAACCTTTCACCGGCCCTCTGCCGTCCACCGAATTCTGCTCCATGGCTTCTAAACCTTTCCACATTTTTCCACTTTTATCCAGTTTTATGGTGGAAAAAGGTGGGAAAAGGTGGAAAAACGTGGAAGAAATTGGAAAAAGTGGAAAAAGTGGAAAAAAGTGAGAAAATATGGGGAAAAGGTGGGAAAAAAGTGGAAAAAGGAGTGGAAAAAAACTGGATAAAACTGGATATAACTCAACTCAACTCATCAACTCATCAACTCAACTCATCAACTCATCAACTCAACTCATCAACTCAACTCCTCAACTCACGGCCCTCTGCCGTCCACCGAATTCTGCTCCATGGCTTCTAAACCTTTCACCGGCCCTCTGCCGTCCACCGAATTCTGCTCCATGGCTTCTAAACCTTTCACCGGCCCTCTGCCGTCCACAGAATTCTGCTCCATGGCTTCTAAACCTTTCACCGGCCCTCTGCCGTCCACCGAATTCTGCTCCATGGCTTCTAAACCTTTCACCGGCCCTCTGCCGTCCACCGAATTCTGCTCCATGGCTTCTAAACCTTTCACCGGCCCTCTGCCGTCCACCGAATTCTGCTCCATGGCTTCTAAACCTTTCACCGGCCCTCTGCCGTCCACCGAATTCTGCTCCATGGCTTCTAAACCTTTCACCGGCCCTCTGCCGTCCACCGAATTCTGCTCCATGGCTTCTAAACCTTTCACCGGCCCTCTGCCGTCCACCGAATTCTGCTCCATGGTTTCTAAACCTTTCACCGGCCCTCTGCCGTCCACCGAATTCTGCTCCATGGCTTCTAAACCTTTCACCGGCCCTCTGCCGTCCACCGAATTCTGCTCCATGGCTTCTAAACCTTTCACCGGCCCTCTGCCGTCCACCGAATTCTGCTCCATGGCTTCTAAACCTTTCACCGGCCCTCTGCCGTCCACCGAATTCTGCTCCATGGCTTCTAAACCTTTCACCGGCCCTCTGCCGTCCACCGAATTCTGCTCCATGGCTTCTAAACCTTTCACCGGCCCTCTGCCGTCCACCGAATTCTGCTCCATGGCTTCTAAACCTTTCCAGTTTTTTCCAGTTTTTTCCACTTTTATCCAGTTTTATGGTGGAAAAAGGTGGGAAAAGGTGGAAAAACGTGGAAGAAATTGGAAAAAGTGGAAAAAGTGGAAAAATGTGGGAAAATGTGGGAAAAAGGTGGGAAAAAAAGTGGAAAAAGGAGTGGAAAAAACTGGAAAAAACTGGATAAAACTGGTAAAAACTCAACTCAACTCATCAACTCATCAACTCAACTCATCAACTCATCAACTCAACTCATCAACTCAACTCCTCAACTCACGGCCCTCTGCCGTCCACCGAATTCTGCTCCATGGCTTCTAAACCTTTCACCGGCCCTCTGCCTTCCACCGAATTCTGCTCCATGGCTTCTAAACCTTTCACCGGCCCTCTGCCGTCCACCGAATTCTGCTCCATGGCTTCTAAACCTTTCACCGGCCCTCTGCCGTCCACCGAATTCTGCTCCATGGCTTCTAAACCTTTCACCGGCCCTCTGCCGTCCACCGAATTCTGCTCCATGGCTTCTAAACCTTTCACCGGCCCTCTGCCGTCCACCGAATTCTGCTCCATGGCTTCTAAACCTTTCACCGGCCCTCTGCCGTCCACCGAATTCTGCTCCATGGCTTCTAAACCTTTCACCGGCCCTCTGCCGTCCACCGAATTCTGCTCCATGGCTTCTAAACCTTTCACCGGCCCTCTGCCGTCCACCGAATTCTGCTCCATGGCTTCTAAACCTTTCACCGGCCCTCTGCCGTCCACCGAATTCTGCTCCATGGCTTCTAAACCTTTCACCGGCCCTCTGCCGTCCACCGAATTCTGCTCCATGGCTTCTAAACCTTTCACCGGCCCTCTGCCGTCCACCGAATTCTGCTCCATGGCTTCTAAACCTTTCCAGTTTTTTCCAGTTTTTTCCACTTTTATCCAGTTTTATGGTGGAAAAAGGTGGGAAAAGGTGGAAAAACGTGGAAGAAATTGGAAAAAGTGGAAAAAGTGGAAAAATGTGGGAAAATTTGGGAAAAAGGTGGGAAAAAAAGTGGAAAAAGGAGTGGAAAAAACTGGAAAAAACTGGATAAAACTGGTAAAAACTCAACTCAACTCATCAACTCATCAACTCAACTCATCAACTCATCAACTCAACTCATCAACTCAACTCCTCAACTCACGGCCCTCTGCCGTCCACCGAATTCTGCTCCATGGCTTCTAAACCTTTCACCGGCCCTCTGCCGTCCACCGAATTCTGCTCCATGGCTTCTAAACCTTTCACCGGCCCTCTGCCGTCCACCGAATTCTGCTCCATGGCTTCTAAACCTTTCACCGGCCCTCTGCCGTCCACCGAATTCTGCTCCATGGCTTCTAAACCTTTCACCGGCCCTCTGCCGTCCACCGAATTCTGCTCCATGGCTTCTAAACCTTTCCACATTTTTCCACTTTTATCCAGTTTTATGGTGGAAAAAGGTGGGAAAAGGTGGAAAAACGTGGAAGAAATTGGAAAAAGTGGAAAAAGTGGAAAAAAGTGAGAAAATATGGGGAAAAGGTGGGGAAAAAAGTGGAAAAAGGAGTGGAAAAAAACTGGATAAAACTGGATATAACTCAACTCAACTCATCAACTCATCAACTCAACTCATCAACTCATCAACTCAACTCATCAACTCAACTCCTCAACTCACGGCCCTCTGCCGTCCACCGAATTCTGCTCCATGGCTTCTAAACCTTTCACCGGCCCTCTGCCGTCCACCGAATTCTGCTCCATGGCTTCTAAACCTTTCACCGGCCCTCTGCCGTCCACAGAATTCTGCTCCATGGCTTCTAAACCTTTCACCGGCCCTCTGCCGTCCACCGAATTCTGCTCCATGGCTTCTAAACCTTTCACCGGCCCTCTGCCGTCCACCGAATTCTGCTCCATGGCTTCTAAACCTTTCACCGGCCCTCTGCCGTCCACCGAATTCTGCTCCATGGCTTCTAAACCTTTCACCGGCCCTCTGCCGTCCACCGAATTCTGCTCCATGGCTTCTAAACCTTTCACCGGCCCTCTGCCGTCCACCGAATTCTGCTCCATGGCTTCTAAACCTTTCACCGGCCCTCTGCCGTCCACCGAATTCTGCTCCATGGCTTCTAAACCTTTCACCGGCCCTCTGCCGTCCACCGAATTCTGCTCCATGGCTTCTAAACCTTTCCAGTTTTTTCCAGTTTTTTCCACTTTTATCCAGTTTTATGGTGGAAAAAGGTGGGAAAAGGTGGAAAAACGTGGAAGAAATTGGAAAAAGTGGAAAAAGTGGAAAAATGTGGGAAAATGTGGGAAAAAGGTGGGAAAAAAAGTGGAAAAAGGAGTGGAAAAAAGTGGAAAAAAGTGGATAAAACTGGTAAAAACTCAACTCAACTCATCAACTCATCAACTCAACTCATCAACTCATCAACTCAACTCATCAACTCAACTCCTCAACTCACGGCCCTCTGCCGTCCACCGAATTCTGCTCCATGGCTTCTAAACCTTTCACCGGCCCTCTGCCGTCCACCGAATTCTGCTCCATGGCTTCTAAACCTTTCACCGGCCCTCTGCCGTCCACCGAATTCTGCTCCATGGCTTCTAAACCTTTCACCGGCCCTCTGCCGTCCACCGAATTCTGCTCCATGGCTTCTAAACCTTTCACCGGCCCTCTGCCGTCCACCGAATTCTGCTCCATGGCTTCTAAACCTTTCACCGGCCCTCTGCCGTCCACCGAATTCTGCTCCATGGCTTCTAAACCTTTCACCGGCCCTCTGCCGTCCACCGAATTCTGCTCCATGGCTTCTAAACCTTTCACCGGCCCTCTGCCGTCCACCGAATTCTGCTCCATGGCTTCTAAACCTTTCCACATTTTTCCACTTTTATCCAGTTTTATGGTGGAAAAAGGTGGGAAAAGGTGGAAAAACGTGGAAGAAATTGGAAAAAGTGGAAAAAGTGGAAAAAAGTGAGAAAATATGGGGAAAAGGTGGGAAAAAAAGTGGAAAAAGGAGTGGAAAAAAACTGGATAAAACTGGATATAACTCAACTCAACTCATCAACTCATCAACTCAACTCATCAACTCATCAACTCAACTCATCAACTCAACTCCTCAACTCACGGCCCTCTGCCGTCCACCGAATTCTGCTCCATGGCTTCTAAACCTTTCACCGGCCCTCTGCCGTCCACCGAATTCTGCTCCATGGCTTCTAAACCTTTCACCGGCCCTCTGCCGTCCACAGAATTCTGCTCCATGGCTTCTAAACCTTTCACCGGCCCTCTGCCGTCCACCGAATTCTGCTCCATGGCTTCTAAACCTTTCACCGGCCCTCTGCCGTCCACCGAATTCTGCTCCATGGCTTCTAAACCTTTCACCGGCCCTCTGCCGTCCACCGAATTCTGCTCCATGGCTTCTAAACCTTTCACCGGCCCTCTGCCGTCCACCGAATTCTGCTCCATGGCTTCTAAACCTTTCACCGGCCCTCTGCCGTCCACCGAATTCTGCTCCATGGCTTCTAAACCTTTCACCGGCCCTCTGCCGTCCACCGAATTCTGCTCCATGGCTTCTAAACCTTTCACCGGCCCTCTGCCGTCCACCGAATTCTGCTCCATGGCTTCTAAACCTTTCCAGTTTTTTCCAGTTTTTTCCACTTTTATCCAGTTTTATGGTGGAAAAAGGTGGGAAAAGGTGGAAAAACGTGGAAGAAATTGGAAAAAGTGGAAAAAGTGGAAAAATGTGGGTAAATGTGGGAAAAAGGTGGGAAAAAAAGTGGAAAAAGGAGTGGAAAAAAGTGGAAAAAACTGGATAAAACTGGTAAAAACTCAACTCAACTCATCAACTCATCAACTCAACTCATCAACTCATCAACTCAACTCATCAACTCAACTCCTCAACTCACGGCCCTCTGCCGTCCACCGAATTCTGCTCCATGGCTTCTAAACCTTTCACCGGCCCTCTGCCGTCCACCGAATTCTGCTCCATGGCTTCTAAACCTTTCACCGGCCCTCTGCCGTCCACCGAATTCTGCTCCATGGCTTCTAAACCTTTCACCGGCCCTCTGCCGTCCACCGAATTCTGCTCCATGGCTTCTAAACCTTTCACCGGCCCTCTGCCGTCCACCGAATTCTGCTCCATGGCTTCTAAACCTTTCACCGGCCCTCTGCCGTCCACCGAATTCTGCTCCATGGCTTCTAAACCTTTCACCGGCCCTCTGCTGTCCACCGAATTCTGCTCCATGGCTTCTAAACCTTTCACCGGCCCTCTGCCGTCCACCGAATTCTGCTCCATGGCTTCTAAACCTTTCACCGGCCCTCTGCCGTCCACCGAATTCTGCTCCATGGCTTCTAAACCTTTCACCGGCCCTCTGCCGTCCACCGAATTCTGCTCCATGGCTTCTAAACCTTTCACCGGCCCTCTGCCGTCCACCGAATTCTGCTCCATGGCTTCTAAACCTTTCCACTTTTTTCCAGTTTTTTCCACTTTTATCCAGTTTTATGGTGGAAAAAGGTGGGAAAAGGTGGAAAAACGTGGAAGAAATTGGAAAAAGTGGAAAAAGTGGAAAAATGTGGGAAAATGTGGGAAAAAGGTGGGAAAAAAAGTGGAAAAAGGAGTGGAAAAAAGTGGATAAAACTGGTAAAAACTCAACTCAACTCATCAACTCATCAACTCAACTCATCAACTCATCAACTCAACTCATCAACTCAACTCCTCAACTCACGGCCCTCTGCCGTCCACCGAATTCTGCTCCATGGCTTCTAAACCTTTCACCGTCCCTCTGCCGTCCACCGAATTCTGCTCCATGGCTTCTAAACCTTTCACCGGCCCTCTGCCGTCCACCGAATTCTGCTCCATGGCTTCTAAACCTTTCACCGGCCCTCTGCCGTCCACCGAATTCTGCTCCATGGCTTCTAAACCTTTCACCGGCCCTCTGCCGTCCACCGAATTCTGCTCCATGGCTTCTAAACCTTTCACCGGCCCTCTGCCGTCCACCGAATTCTGCTCCATGGCTTCTAAACCTTTCACCGGCCCTCTGCCGTCCACCGAATTCTGCTCCATGGCTTCTAAACCTTTCCACATTTTTCCACTTTTATCCAGTTTTATGGTGGAAAAAGGTGGGAAAAGGTGGAAAAACGTGGAAGAAATTGGAAAAAGTGGAAAAAGTGGAAAAAAGTTAGAAAATATGGGGAAAAGGTGGGAAAAAAAGTGGAAAAAGGAGTGGAAAAAAACTGGATAAAACTGGATATAACTCAACTCAACTCATCAACTCATCAACTCAACTCATCAACTCATCAACTCAACTCATCAACTCAACTCCTCAACTCACGGCCCTCTGCCGTCCACCGAATTCTGCTCCATGGCTTCTAAACCTTTCACCGGCCCTCTGCCGTCCACCGAATTCTGCTCCATGGCTTCTAAACCTTTCACCGGCCCTCTGCCGTCCACCGAATTCTGCTCCATGGCTTCTAAACCTTTCACCGGCCCTCTGCCGTCCACCGAATTCTGCTCCATGGCTTCTAAACCTTTCACCGGCCCTCTGCCGTCCACCGAATTCTGCTCCATGGCTTCTAAACCTTTCACCGGCCCTCTGCCGTCCACCGAATTCTGCTCCATGGCTTCTAAACCTTTCACCGGCCCTCTGCTGTCCACCGAATTCTGCTCCATGGCTTCTAAACCTTTCACCGGCCCTCTGCCGTCCACCGAATTCTGCTCCATGGCTTCTAAACCTTTCACCGGCCCTCTGCCGTCCACCGAATTCTGCTCCATGGCTTCTAAACCTTTCACCGGCCCTCTGCCGTCCACCGAATTCTGCTCCATGGCTTCTAAACCTTTCACCGGCCCTCTGCCGTCCACCGAATTCTGCTCCATGGCTTCTAAACCTTTCCAGTTTTTTCCAGTTTTTTCCACTTTTATCCAGTTTTATGGTGGAAAAGGGTGGGAAAAGGTGGAAAAACGTGGAAGAAATTGGAAAAAGTGGAAAAAGTGGAAAAATGTGGGAAAATGTGGGAAAAAGGAGTGGAAAAAAGTGGAAAAAACTGGATAAAACTGGTAAAAACTCAACTCAACTCATCAACTCATCAACTCAACTCATCAACTCAACTCCTCAACTCACGGCCCTCTGCCGTCCACCGAATTCTGCTCCATGGCTTCTAAACCTTTCACCGGCCCTCTGCCGTCCACCGAATTCTGCTCCATGGCTTCTAAACCTTTCACCGGCCCTCTGCCGTCCACCGAATTCTGCTCCATGGCTTCTAAACCTTTCACCGGCCCTCTGCCGTCCACCGAATTCTGCTCCATGGCTTCTAAACCTTTCACCGGCCCTCTGCCGTCCACCGAATTCTGCTCCATGGCTTCTAAACCTTTCACCGGCCCTCTGCCGTCCACCGAATTCTGCTCCATGGCTTCTAAACCTTTAACCGGCCCTCTGCCGTCCACCGAATTCTGCTCCATGGCTTCTAAACCTTTCACCGGCCCTCTGCCGTCCACCGAATTCTGCTCCATGGCTTCTAAACCTTTCACCGGCCCTCTGCCGTCCACCGAATTCTGCTCCATGGCTTCTAAACCTTTCACCGGCCCTCTGCCGTCCACCGAATTCTGCTCCATGGCTTCTAAACCTTTCACCGGCCCTCTGCCGTCCACCGAATTCTGCTCCATGGCTTCTAAACCTTTAACCGGCCCTCTGCCGTCCACCGAATTCTGCTCCATGGCTTCTAAACCTTTCACCGGCCCTCTGCCGTCCACCGAATTCTGCTCCATGGCTTCTAAACCTTTCACCGGCCCTCTGCCGTCCACCGAATTCTGCTCCATGGCTTCTAAACCTTTCCAGTTTTTTCCACTTTTTTCCACTTTTATCCAGTTTTATGGTGGAAAAATGTGGGAAAAGGTGGAAAAACGTGGAAGAAATTGGAAAAAGTGGAAAAAGTGGAAAAATTTGGGAAAATGTGGGAAAAAGGTGGGAAAAAAAGTGGAAAAAGGAGTGGAAAAAAGTGGAAAAAAGTGGATAAAACTGGATAAAACTCAACTCAACTCATCAACTCATCAACTCAACTCATCAACTCATCAACTCAACTCATCAACTCAACTCCTCAACTCACGGCCCTCTGCCGTCCACCGAATTCTGCTCCATGGCTTCTAAACCTTTCACCGGCCCTCTGCCGTCCACCGAATTCTGCTCCATGGCTTCTAAACCTTTCACCGGCCCTCTGCCGTCCACCGAATTCTGCTCCATGGCTTCTAAACCTTTAACCGGCCCTTTGCCGTCCACCGAATTCTGCTCCATGGCTTCTAAACCTTTCACCGGCCCTCTGCCGTCCACCGAATTCTGCTCCATGGCTTCTAAACCTTTCACCGGCCCTCTGCCGTCCACCGAATTCTGCTCCATGGCTTCTAAACCTTTCACCGGCCCTCTGCTGTCCACCGAATTCTGCTCCATGGCTTCTAAACCTTTCACCGGCCCTCTGCCGTCCACCGAATTCTGCTCCATGGCTTCTAAACCTTTCACCGGCCCTCTGCCGTCCACCGAATTCTGCTCCATGGCTTCTAAACCTTTCACCGGCCCTCTGCCGTCCACCGAATTCTGCTCCATGGCTTCTAAACCTTTCACCGGCCCTCTGCCGTCCACCGAATTCTGCTCCATGGCTTCTAAACCTTTCCAGTTTTTTCCAGTTTTTTCCACTTTTATCCAGTTTTATGGTGGAAAAGGGTGGGAAAAGGTGGAAAAACGTGGAAGAAATTGGAAAAAGTGGAAAAAGTGGAAAAATGTGGGAAAATGTGGGAAAAAGGAGTGGAAAAAAGTGGAAAAAACTGGATAAAACTGGTAAAAACTCAACTCAACTCATCAACTCATCAACTCAACTCATCAACTCAACTCCTCAACTCACGGCCCTCTGCCGTCCACCGAATTCTGCTCCATGGCTTCTAAACCTTTCACCGGCCCTCTGCCGTCCACCGAATTCTGCTCCATGGCTTCTAAACCTTTCACCGGCCCTCTGCCGTCCACCGAATTCTGCTCCATGGCTTCTAAACCTTTCACCGGCCCTCTGCCGTCCACCGAATTCTGCTCCATGGCTTCTAAACCTTTCACCGGCCCTCTGCCGTCCACCGAATTCTGCTCCATGGCTTCTAAACCTTTCACCGGCCCTCTGCCGTCCACCGAATTCTGCTCCATGGCTTCTAAACCTTTAACCGGCCCTCTGCCGTCCACCGAATTCTGCTCCATGGCTTCTAAACCTTTCACCGGCCCTCTGCCGTCCACCGAATTCTGCTCCATGGCTTCTAAACCTTTCACCGGCCCTCTGCCGTCCACCGAATTCTGCTCCATGGCTTCTAAACCTTTCACCGGCCCTCTGCCGTCCACCGAATTCTGCTCCATGGCTTCTAAACCTTTCACCGGCCCTCTGCCGTCCACCGAATTCTGCTCCATGGCTTCTAAACCTTTAACCGGCCCTCTGCCGTCCACCGAATTCTGCTCCATGGCTTCTAAACCTTTCACCGGCCCTCTGCCGTCCACCGAATTCTGCTCCATGGCTTCTAAACCTTTCACCGGCCCTCTGCCGTCCACCGAATTCTGCTCCATGGCTTCTAAACCTTTCCAGTTTTTTCCACTTTTTTCCACTTTTATCCAGTTTTATGGTGGAAAAATGTGGGAAAAGGTGGAAAAACGTGGAAGAAATTGGAAAAAGTGGAAAAAGTGGAAAAATTTGGGAAAATGTGGGAAAAAGGTGGGAAAAAAAGTGGAAAAAGGAGTGGAAAAAAGTGGAAAAAAGTGGATAAAACTGGATAAAACTCAACTCAACTCATCAACTCATCAACTCAACTCATCAACTCATCAACTCAACTCATCAACTCAACTCCTCAACTCACGGCCCTCTGCCGTCCACCGAATTCTGCTCCATGGCTTCTAAACCTTTCACCGGCCCTCTGCCGTCCACCGAATTCTGCTCCATGGCTTCTAAACCTTTCACCGGCCCTCTGCCGTCCACCGAATTCTGCTCCATGGCTTCTAAACCTTTAACCGGCCCTTTGCCGTCCACCGAATTCTGCTCCATGGCTTCTAAACCTTTCACCGGCCCTCTGCCGTCCACCGAATTCTGCTCCATGGCTTCTAAACCTTTCACCGGCCCTCTGCCGTCCACCGAATTCTGCTCCATGGCTTCTAAACCTTTCCAGTTTTTTTCCACTTTTTTCCACTTTTATCCAGTTTTATGGTGGAAAAATGTGGGAAAAGGTGGAAAAACGTGGAAGAAATTGGAAAAAGTGGAAAAAGTGGAAAAATTTGGGAAAATGTGGGAAAAAGGTGGGGAAAAAAGTGGAAAAAGGAGTGGAAAAAAGTGGAAAAAAGTGGATAAAACTGGATAAAACTCAACTCAACTCATCAACTCATCAACTCAACTCATCAACTCATCAACTCAACTCATCAACTCAACTCCTCAACTCACGGCCCTCTGCCGTCCACCGAATTCTGCTCCATGGCTTCTAAACCTTTCACCGGCCCTCTGCCGTCCACCGAATTCTGCTCCATGGCTTCTAAACCTTTCACCGGCCCTCTGCGTCCACCGAATTCTGCTCCATGGCTTCTAAACCTTTCACCGGCCCTCTGCCGTCCACCGAATTCTGCTCCATGGCTTCTAAACCTTTCACCGGCCCTCTGCCGTCCACCGAATTCTGCTCCATGGCTTCTAAACCTTTCACCGGCCCTCTGCCGTCCACCGAATTCTGCTCCATGGCTTCTAAACCTTTCACCGGCCCTCTGCCGTCCACCGAATTCTGCTCCATGGCTTCTAAACCTTTCACCGGCCCTCTGCCGTCCACCGAATTCTGCTCCATGGCTTCTAAACCTTTCACCGGCCCTCTGCCGTCCACCGAATTCTGCTCCATGGCTTCTAAACCTTTCACCGGCCCTCTGCCGTCCACCGAATTCTGCTCCATGGCTTCTAAACCTTTCACCGGCCCTCTGCCGTCCACCGAATTCTGCTCCATGGCTTCTAAACCTTTCACCGGCCCTCTGCCGTCCACCGAATTCTGCTCCATGGCTTCTAAACCTTTCACCGGCCCTCTGCCGTCCACCGAATTCTGCTCCATGGCTTCTAAACCTTTCCAGTTTTTTCCAGTTTTTTCCACTTTTATCCAGTTTTATGGTGGAAAAAGGTGGGAAAAGGTGGAAAAACGTGGAAGAAATTGGAAAAAGTGGAAAAAGTGGAAAAATGTGGGAAAATGTGGGAAAAAGGTGGGAAAAAAAGTGGAAAAAGGAGTGGAAAAAACTGGAAAAAACTGGATAAAACTGGTAAAAACTCAACTCAACTCATCAACTCATCAACTCAACTCATCAACTCATCAACTCAACTCATCAACTCAACTCCTCAACTCACGGCCCTCTGCCGTCCACCGAATTCTGCTCCATGGCTTCTAAACCTTTCACCGGCCCTCTGCCGTCCACCGAATTCTGCTCCATGGCTTCTAAACCTTTCACCGGCCCTCTGCCGTCCACCGAATTCTGCTCCATGGCTTCTAAACCTTTCACCGGCCCTCTGCCGTCCACCGAATTCTGCTCCATGGCTTCTAAACCTTTCACCGGCCCTCTGCCGTCCACCGAATTCTGCTCCATGGCTTCTAAACCTTTCACCGGCCCTCTGCCGTCCACCGAATTCTGCTCCATGGCTTCTAAACCTTTCACCGGCCCTCTGCCGTCCACCGAATTCTGCTCCATGGCTTCTAAACCTTTCACCGGCCCTCTGCCGTCCACCGAATTCTGCTCCATGGCTTCTAAACCTTTCCACATTTTTCCACTTTTATCCAGTTTTATGGTGGAAAAAGGTGGAAAAACGTGGAAGAAATTGGAAAAAGTGGAAAAAGTGGAAAAAAGTGAGAAAATATGGGGAAAAGGTGGGAAAAAAAGTGGAAAAAGGAGTGGAAAAAAACTGGATAAAACTGGATATAACTCAACTCAACTCATCAAGTTCAAGTTCAAGTTCTTTAATAGTTGTCATACAGAAGTACAGAATACTTTCATACAAAATGCTTCTTACTGTTACGCTCCAGAGACTGTGCTAGACAAGATAGTATCAAATAACATAATAACATAATATAGCATGAATTTAGAAGAAGAAAATGAGGTCACAGTGTTCGGTATAGACATATGTACAATGTTCTGAGTTACCATATAATATACAATACACAATACTATGCAGTGTACTAATGTACAGTACTATCTAGTGCAAAGCAGAAATGGGATGAGGTACAATTTTAGGTACAATTTACAGTAAGGTGTACGAGTTGTAGTGCAATCCTTCATCCATAAATATAAAGTGTGGGGAGTGGGTGCTACAGTGTGTTTGTTTAAAGTGGGTGTGTGCTATAAAGTGTGTGTAGTGGGTGCTACAGTGTGTTTGTTTAAAGTGAGTGTGTGCGTGCGGATGTGTGTGCTATGTGTGTTTGGTGGTTGTTGTTGTGTAGTGTTCATTCATTGTTCGTTTAGCAGCCTGATGGCCTGGGGATAGAAGCTACTTCTGAGTCTTTCTGTGCTCGCCTTGAGACTCCTGTATCGCTTGCCTGACGGCAGCAGTTCAAAGAGGCAGTTGTTCGGGTGGCTCGAGTCCTTAATAATTCTCTTAGCCTTCCCCTTGCAACGCTTGTAGTAAATGTTCTGGAGGGTGGGGAGCCCCCCTCCAATTGTGCGTTCGGCTGAACGTGTCACTCTTTGTAGTCTGCTTTGGTCTTTTGCAGTGCTATTCCCAAACCAGGAGGTGATGTTGCCGGTCAAGATGCTCTCTATTGTACATGAGTAGAAGTTCTTAAGGATCTTCTGGCTGACTTGGAACTTCCTTAGGCGCCTGAGGAAGTAGAGGCGTTGTCGTGCCTTCTTCACCACACTGTTAATGTGTGTGGTCCATGTCAAGTCCTCGGATATGTAGGCTCCGAGGTACTTGAAGCTGTTGACTCTCTCAACCGGTGCCCCGTCGATGCTGAGGGGGCTGTAGTCCTTGACCCCCGACCTCCTGAAGTCCACAATCATCTCCTTTGTTTTGCTGACATTCAGGGAGAGGCTGTTTTCCTGGCACCATCCCGCCAGGACCTTGACCTCTTCCAGGTAGGCCCTCTCGTCGTTGGCAGAGATCAGGCCCACCACCACTGTGTCGTCAGCAAATTTGACGATTGTATTGCTACTCTGCTGAGCCACACAGTCTTGTGTGTACAGGGAGTAGAGGAGGGGACTCAGAACACAGCCCTGGGGGGCCCCTATGTTGAGGGTGATGGATGAGGAGGTGCAGTTGCCTGCTCTCACCACCTGGGGTCTGCCAGTCAGGAAGTCCAAGACCCACTGGCAGAGGTCATAGCCCAAGCCCAGGTCCCTGAGCTTGGCTATGAGTATGGAGGGGACTATGGTATTGAATCATCAACTCAACTCATCAACTCATCAACTCAACTCATCAACTCAACTCCTCAACTCACGGCCCTCTGCCGTCCACCGAATTCTGCTCCATGGCTTCTAAACCTTTCACCGGCCCTCTGCCGTCCACCGAATTCTGCTCCATGGCTTCTAAACCTTTCACCGGCCCTCTGCCGTCCACCGAATTCTGCTCCATGGCTTCTAAACCTTTAACCGGCCCTCTGCCGTCCACCGAATTCTGCTCCATGGCTTCTAAACCTTTCACCGGCCCTCTGCCGTCCACCGAATTCTGCTCCATGGCTTCTAAACCTTTCACCGGCCCTCTGCCGTCCACCGAATTCTGCTCCATGGCTTCTAAACCTTTCACCGGCCCTCTGCCGTCCACCGAATTCTGCTCCATGGCTTCTAAACCTTTCACCGGCCCTCTGCCGTCCACCGAATTCTGCTCCATGGCTTCTAAACCTTTAACCGGCCCTCTGCCGTCCACCGAATTCTGCTCCATGGCTTCTAAACCTTTCACCGGCCCTCTGCCGTCCACCGAATTCTGCTCCATGGCTTCTAAACCTTTCACCGGCCCTCTGCCGTCCACCGAATTCTGCTCCATGGCTTCTAAACCTTTCACCGGCCCTCTGCCGTCCACCGAATTCTGCTCCATGGCTTCTAAACCTTTCACCGGCCCTCTGCCGTCCACCGAATTCTGCTCCATGGCTTCTAAACCTTTCACCGGCCCTCTGCCGTCCACCGAATTCTGCTCCATGGCTTCTAAACCTTTAACCGGCCCTCTGCCGTCCACCGAATTCTGCTCCATGGCTTCTAAACCTTTCACCGGCCCTCTGCCGTCCACCGAATTCTGCTCCATGGCTTCTAAACCTTTCACCGGCCCTCTGCCGTCCACCGAATTCTGCTCCATGGCTTCTAAACCTTTCCAGTTTTTTCCACTTTTTTCCACTTTTATCCAGTTTTATGGTGGAAAAATTTGGGAAAAGGTGGAAAAACGTGGAAGAAATTGGAAAAAGTGGAAAAAGTGGAAAAATTTGGGAAAATGTGGGAAAAAGGTGGGAAAAAAAGTGGAAAAAGGAGTGGAAAAAAACTGGATAAAACTGGATATAACTCAACTCAACTCATCAACTCATCAACTCAACTCATCAACTCATCAACTCAACTCATCAACTCAACTCCTCAACTCACGGCCCTCTGCCGTCCACCGAATTCTGCTCCATGGCTTCTAAACCTTTCACCGGCCCTCTGCCGTCCACCGAATACTGCTCCATGGCTTCTAAACCTTTCACCGGCCCTCTGCCGTCCACCGAATTCTGCTCCATGGCTTCTAAACCTTTAACCGGCCCTCTGCCGTCCACCGAATTCTGCTCCATGGCTTCTAAACCTTTCACCGGCCCTCTGCCGTCCACCGAATTCTGCTCCATGGCTTCTAAACCTTTCACCGGCCCTCTGCCGTCCACCGAATTCTGCTCCATGGCTTCTAAACCTTTCACCGGCCCTCTGCCGTCCACCGAATTCTGCTCCATGGCTTCTAAACCTTTCACCGGCCCTCTGCCGTCCACCGAATTCTGCTCCATGGCTTCTAAACCTTTCACCGGCCCTCTGCCGTCCACCGAATTCTGCTCCATGGCTTCTAAACCTTTCCAGTTTTTTCCACTTTTTTCCACTTTTATCCAGTTTTATGGTGGAAAAATGTGGGAAAAGGTGGAAAAACGTGGAAGAAATTGGAAAAAGTGGAAAAAGTGGAAGAATTTGGGAAAATGTGGGAAAAAGGTGGGAAAAAAAGTGGAAAAAGGAGTGGAAAAAAGTGGAAAAAAGTGGATAAAACTGGATAAAACTCAACTCAACTCATCAACTCATCAACTCAACTCATCAACTCATCAACTCAACTCATCAACTCAACTCCTCAACTCACGGCCCTCTGCCGTCCACCGAATTCTGCTCCATGGCTTCTAAACCTTTCACCGGCCCTCTGCCGTCCACCGAATTCTGCTCCATGGCTTCTAAACCTTTCACCGGCCCTCTGCCGTCCACAGAATTCTGCTCCATGGCTTCTAAACCTTTCACCGGCCCTCTGCCGTCCACCGAATTCTGCTCCATGGTTTCTAAACCTTTCACCGGCCCTCTGCCGTCCACCGAATTCTGCTCCATGGCTTCTAAACCTTTCACCGGCCCTCTGCCGTCCACCGAATTCTGCTCCATGGCTTCTAAACCTTTCACCGGCCCTCTGCCGTCCACCGAATTCTGCTCCATGGCTTCTAAACCTTTCACCGGCCCTCTGCCGTCCACCGAATTCTGCTCCATTGCTTCTAAACCTTTCACCGGCCCTCTGCCGTCCACCGAATTCTGCTCCATGGCTTCTAAACCTTTCACCGGCCCTCTGCCGTCCACCGAATTCTGCTCCATGGCTTCTAAACCTTTCCAGTTTTTTCCAGTTTTTTCCACTTTTATCCAGTTTTATGGTGGAAAAAGGTGGGAAAAGGTGGAAAAACGTGGAAGAAATTGGAAAAAGTGGAAAAAGTGGAAAAATGTGGGAAAATGTGGGAAAAAGGTGGGAAAAAAAGTGGAAAAAGGAGTGGAAAAAACTGGAAAAAACTGGATAAAACTGGTAAAAACTCAACTCAACTCATCAACTCAACTCCTCAACTCACGGCCCTCTGCCGTCCACCGAATTCTGCTCCATGGCTTCTAAACCTTTCACCGGCCCTCTGCCGTCCACCGAATTCTGCTCCATGGCTTCTAAACCTTTCACCGGCCCTCTGCCGTCCACCGAATTCTGCTCCATGGCTTCTAAACCTTTCACCGGCCCTCTGCCGTCCACCGAATTCTGCTCCATGGCTTCTAAACCTTTCACCGGCCCTCTGCCGTCCACCGAATTCTGCTCCATGGCTTCTAAACCTTTCACCGGCCCTCTGCCGTCCACCGAATTCTGCTCCATGGCTTCTAAACCTTTCACCGGCCCTCTGCCGTCCACCGAATTCTGCTCCATGGCTTCTAAACCTTTCCACATTTTTCCACTTTTATCCAGTTTTATGGTGGAAAAAGGTGGGAAAAGGTGGAAAAACGTGGAAGAAATTGGAAAAGTGGAAAAAGTGGAAAAAAGTGAGAAAATATGGGGAAAAGGTGGGAAAAAAAGTGGAAAAAGGAGTGGAAAAAAACTGGATAAAACTGGATATAACTCAACTCAACTCATCAAGTTCAAGTTCAAGTTCTTTAATAGTTGTCATACAGAAGTACAGAATACTTTCATACAAAATGCTTCTTACTGTTACGCTCCAGAGACTGTGCTAGACAAGATAGTATCAAATAACATAATAACATAATATAGCATGAATTTAGAAGAAGAAAATGAGGTCACAGTGTTCGGTATAGACATATGTACAATGTTCTGAGTTACCATATAATATACAATACACAATACTATGCAGTGTACTAATGTACAGTACTATCTAGTGCAAAGCAGAAATGGGATGAGGTACAATTTTAGGTACAATTTACAGTAAGGTGTACGAGTTGTAGTGCAATCCTTCATCCATAAATATAAAGTGTGGGGAGTGGGTGCTACAGTGTGTTTGTTTAAAGTGGGTGTGTGCTATAAAGTGTGTGTAGTGGGTGCTACAGTGTGTTTGTTTAAAGTGAGTGTGTGCGTGCGGATGTGTGTGCTATGTGTGTTTGGTGGTTGTTGTTGTGTAGTGTTCATTCATTGTTCGTTTAGCAGCCTGATGGCCTGGGGATAGAAGCTACTTCTGAGTCTTTCTGTGCTCGCCTTGAGACTCCTGTATCGCTTGCCTGACGGCAGCAGTTCAAAGAGGCAGTTGTTCGGGTGGCTCGAGTCCTTAATAATTCTCTTAGCCTTCCCCTTGCAACGCTTGTAGTAAATGTTCTGGAGGGTGGGGAGCCCCCCTCCAATTGTGCGTTCGGCTGAACGTGTCACTCTTTGTAGTCTGCTTTGGTCTTTTGCAGTGCTATTCCCAAACCAGGAGGTGATGTTGCCGGTCAAGATGCTCTCTATTGTACATGAGTAGAAGTTCTTAAGGATCTTCTGGCTGACTTGGAACTTCCTTAGGCGCCTGAGGAAGTAGAGGCGTTGTCGTGCCTTCTTCACCACACTGTTAATGTGTGTGGTCCATGTCAAGTCCTCGGATATGTAGGCTCCGAGGTACTTGAAGCTGTTGACTCTCTCAACCGGTGCCCCGTCGATGCTGAGGGGGCTGTAGTCCTTGACCCCCGACCTCCTGAAGTCCACAATCATCTCCTTTGTTTTGCTGACATTCAGGGAGAGGCTGTTTTCCTGGCACCATCCCGCCAGGACCTTGACCTCTTCCAGGTAGGCCCTCTCGTCGTTGGCAGAGATCAGGCCCACCACCACTGTGTCGTCAGCAAATTTGACGATTGTATTGCTACTCTGCTGAGCCACACAGTCTTGTGTGTACAGGGAGTAGAGGAGGGGACTCAGAACACAGCCCTGGGGGGCCCCTATGTTGAGGGTGATGGATGAGGAGGTGCAGTTGCCTGCTCTCACCACCTGGGGTCTGCCAGTCAGGAAGTCCAAGACCCACTGGCAGAGGTCATAGCCCAAGCCCAGGTCCCTGAGCTTGGCTATGAGTATGGAGGGGACTATGGTATTGAATCATCAACTCAACTCATCAACTCATCAACTCAACTCATCAACTCAACTCCTCAACTCACGGCCCTCTGCCGTCCACCGAATTCTGCTCCATGGCTTCTAAACCTTTCACCGGCCCTCTGCCGTCCACCGAATTCTGCTCCATGGCTTCTAAACCTTTCACCGGCCCTCTGCCGTCCACCGAATTCTGCTCCATGGCTTCTAAACCTTTAACCGGCCCTCTGCCGTCCACCGAATTCTGCTCCATGGCTTCTAAACCTTTCACCGGCCCTCTGCCGTCCACCGAATTCTGCTCCATGGCTTCTAAACCTTTCACCGGCCCTCTGCCGTCCACCGAATTCTGCTCCATGGCTTCTAAACCTTTCACCGGCCCTCTGCCGTCCACCGAATTCTGCTCCATGGCTTCTAAACCTTTCACCGGCCCTCTGCCGTCCACCGAATTCTGCTCCATGGCTTCTAAACCTTTCACCGGCCCTCTGCCGTCCACCGAATTCTGCTCCATGGCTTCTAAACCTTTAACCGGCCCTCTGTCGTCCACCGAATTCTGCTCCATGGCTTCTAAACCTTTCACCGGCCCTCTGCCGTCCACCGAATTCTGCTCCATGGCTTCTAAACCTTTCACCGGCCCTCTGCCGTCCACCGAATTCTGCTCCATGGCTTCTAAACCTTTCACCGGCCCTCTGCCGTCCACCGAATTCTGCTCCATGGCTTCTAAACCTTTCACCGGCCCTCTGCCGTCCACCGAATTCTGCTCCATGGCTTCTAAACCTTTCACCGGCCCTCTGCCGTCCACCGAATTCTGCTCCATGGCTTCTAAACCTTTAACCGGCCCTCTGCCGTCCACCGAATTCTGCTCCATGGCTTCTAAACCTTTCACCGGCCCTCTGCCGTCCACCGAATTCTGCTCCATGGCTTCTAAACCTTTCACCGGCCCTCTGCCGTCCACCGAATTCTGCTCCATGGCTTCTAAACCTTTCCAGTTTTTTCCACTTTTTTCCACTTTTATCCAGTTTTATGGTGGAAAAATTTGGGAAAAGGTGGAAAAACGTGGAAGAAATTGGAAAAAGTGGAAAAAGTGGAAAAATTTGGGAAAATGTGGGAAAAAGGTGGGAAAAAAAGTGGAAAAAGGAGTGGAAAAAAACTGGATAAAACTGGATATAACTCAACTCAACTCATCAACTCATCAACTCAACTCATCAACTCATCAACTCAACTCATCAACTCAACTCCTCAACTCACGGCCCTCTGCCGTCCACCGAATTCTGCTCCATGGCTTCTAAACCTTTCACCGGCCCTCTGCCGTCCACCGAATACTGCTCCATGGCTTCTAAACCTTTCACCGGCCCTCTGCCGTCCACCGAATTCTGCTCCATGGCTTCTAAACCTTTAACCGGCCCTCTGCCGTCCACCGAATTCTGCTCCATGGCTTCTAAACCTTTCACCGGCCCTCTGCCGTCCACCGAATTCTGCTCCATGGCTTCTAAACCTTTCACCGGCCCTCTGCCGTCCACCGAATTCTGCTCCATGGCTTCTAAACCTTTCACCGGCCCTCTGCCGTCCACCGAATTCTGCTCCATGGCTTCTAAACCTTTCACCGGCCCTCTGCCGTCCACCGAATTCTGCTCCATGGCTTCTAAACCTTTCACCGGCCCTCTGCCGTCCACCGAATTCTGCTCCATGGCTTCTAAACCTTTCCAGTTTTTTCCACTTTTTTCCACTTTTATCCAGTTTTATGGTGGAAAAATGTGGGAAAAGGTGGAAAAACGTGGAAGAAATTGGAAAAAGTGGAAAAAGTGGAAGAATTTGGGAAAATGTGGGAAAAAGGTGGGAAAAAAAGTGGAAAAAGGAGTGGAAAAAAGTGGAAAAAAGTGGATAAAACTGGATAAAACTCAACTCAACTCATCAACTCATCAACTCAACTCATCAACTCATCAACTCAACTCATCAACTCAACTCCTCAACTCACGGCCCTCTGCCGTCAACCGAATTCTGCTCCATGGCTTCTAAACCTTTCACCGGCCCTCTGCCGTCCACCGAATTCTGCTCCATGGCTTCTAAACCTTTCACCGGCCCTCTGCTGTCCACAGAATTCTGCTCCATGGCTTCTAAACCTTTCACCGGCCCTCTGCCGTCCACCGAATTCTGCTCCATGGTTTCTAAACCTTTCACCGGCCCTCTGCCGTCCACCGAATTCTGCTCCATGGCTTCTAAACCTTTCACCGGCCCTCTGCCGTCCACCGAATTCTGCTCCATGGCTTCTAAACCTTTCACCGGCCCTCTGCCGTCCACCGAATTCTGCTCCATGGCTTCTAAACCTTTCACCGGCCCTCTGCCGTCCACCGAATTCTGCTCCATTGCTTCTAAACCTTTCACCGGCCCTCTGCCGTCCACCGAATTCTGCTCCATGGCTTCTAAACCTTTCACCGGCCCTCTGCCGTCCACCGAATTCTGCTCCATGGCTTCTAAACCTTTCCAGTTTTTTCCAGTTTTTTCCACTTTTATCCAGTTTTATGGTGGAAAAAGGTGGGAAAAGGTGGAAAAACGTGGAAGAAATTGGAAAAAGTGGAAAAAGTGGAAAAATGTGGGAAAATGTGGGAAAAAGGTGGGAAAAAAAGTGGAAAAAGGAGTGGAAAAAACTGGAAAAAACTGGATAAAACTGGTAAAAACTCAACTCAACTCATCAACTCAACTCCTCAACTCACGGCCCTCTGCCGTCCACCGAATTCTGCTCCATGGCTTCTAAACCTTTCACCGGCCCTCTGCCGTCCACCGAATTCTGCTCCATGGCTTCTAAACCTTTCACCGGCCCTCTGCCGTCCACCGAATTCTGCTCCATGGCTTCTAAACCTTTCACCGGCCCTCTGCCGTCCACCGAATTCTGCTCCATGGCTTCTAAACCTTTCACCGGCCCTCTGCCGTCCACCGAATTCTGCTCCATGGCTTCTAAACCTTTCACCGGCCCTCTGCCGTCCACCGAATTCTGCTCCATGGCTTCTAAACCTTTCACCGGCCCTCTGCCGTCCACCGAATTCTGCTCCATGGCTTCTAAACCTTTCCACATTTTTCCACTTTTATCCAGTTTTATGGTGGAAAAAGGTGGGAAAAGGTGGAAAAACGTGGAAGAAATTGGAAAAGTGGAAAAAGTGGAAAAAAGTGAGAAAATATGGGGAAAAGGTGGGAAAAAAAGTGGAAAAAGGAGTGGAAAAAAACTGGATAAAACTGGATATAACTCAACTCAACTCATCAACTCATCAACTCAACTCATCAACTCATCAACTCAACTCATCAACTCAACTCCTCAACTCACGGCCCTCTGCCGTCCACCGAATTCTGCTCCATTGCTTCTAAACCTTTCACCGGCCCTCTGCCGTCCACCGAATTCTGCTCCATGGCTTCTAAACCTTTCACCGGCCCTCTGCCGTCCACAGAATTCTGCTCCATGGCTTCTAAACCTTTCACCGGCCCTCTGCCGTCCACCGAATTCTGCTCCATGGCTTCTAAACCTTTCACCGGCCCTCTGCCGTCCACCGAATTCTGCTCCATGGCTTCTAAACCTTTCACCGGCCCTCTGCCGTCCACCGAATTCTGCTCCATGGCTTCTAAACCTTTCACCGGCCCTCTGCCGTCCACCGAATTATGCTCCATGGCTTCTAAACCTTTCACCGGCCCTCTGCCGTCCACCGAATTCTGCTCCATGGCTTCTAAACCTTTCACCGGCCCTCTGCCGTCCACCGAATTCTGCTCCATGGCTTCTAAACCTTTCACCGGCCCTCTGCCGTCCACCAAATTCTGCTCCATGGCTTCTAAACCTTTCCAGTTTTTTCCATTTTTTTCCACTTTTATCCAGTTTTATGGTGGAAAAAGGTGGGAAAAGGTGGAAAAACGTGGAAGAAATTGGAAAAAGTGGAAAAAGTGGAAAAATTTGGGAAAATGTGGGAAAAAGGTGGGAAAAAAAGTGGAAAAAGGAGTGGAAAAAACTGGAAAAAACTGGATAAAACTGGTAAAAACTCAACTCAACTCATCAACTCATCAACTCAACTCATCAACTCATCAACTCAACTCATCAACTCAACTCAACTCACGGCCCTCTGCCGTCCACCGAATTCTGCTCCATGGCTTCTAAACCTTTCACCGGCCCTCTGCCGTCCACCGAATTCTGCTCCATGGCTTCTAAACCTTTCACCGGCCCTCTGCCGTCCACCGAATTCTGCTCCATGGCTTCTAAACCTTTCACCGGCCCTCTGCCGTCCACCGAATTCTGCTCCATGGCTTCTAAACCTTTCACCGGCCCTCTGCCGTCCACCGAATTCTGCTCCATGGCTTCTAAACCTTTCACCGGCCCTCTGCCGTCCACCGAATTCTGCTCCATGGCTTCTAAACCTTTCACCGGCCCTCTGCCGTCCACCGAATTCTGCTCCATGGCTTCTAAACCTTTCCACATTTTTCCACTTTTATCCAGTTTTATGGTGGAAAAAGGTGGGAAAAGGTGGAAAAACGTGGAAGAAATTGGAAAAAGTGGAAAAAGTGGAAAAAAGTGAGAAAATATGGGGAAAAGGTGGGAAAAAAAGTGGAAAAAGGAGTGGAAAAAAACTGGATAAAACTGGATATAACTCAACTCAACTCATCAACTCATCAACTCAACTCATCAACTCATCAACTCAACTCATCAACTCAACTCCTCAACTCACGGCCCTCTGCCGTCCACCGAATTCTGCTCCATGGCTTCTAAACCTTTCACCGGCCCTCTGCCGTCCACCGAATTCTGCTCCATGGCTTCTAAACCTTTAACCGGCCCTCTGCCGTCCACCGAATTCTGCTCCATGGCTTCTAAACCTTTCACCGGCCCTCTGCCGTCCACCGAATTCTGCTCCATGGCTTCTAAACCTTTCACCGGCCCTCTGCCGTCCACCGAATTCTGCTCCATGGCTTCTAAACCTTTCACCGGCCCTCTGCCGTCCACCGAATTCTGCTCCATGGCTTCTAAACCTTTCACCGGCCCTCTGCCGTCCACCGAATTCTGCTCCATGGCTTCTAAACCTTTCACCGGCCCTCTGCCGTCCACCGAATTCTGCTCCATGGATTCTAAACCTTTAACCGGCCCTCTGCCGTCCACCGAATTCTGCTCCATGGCTTCTAAACCTTTCACCGGCCCTCTGCCGTCCACCGAATTCTGCTCCATGGCTTCTAAACCTTTCACCGGCCCTCTGCCGTCCACCGAATTCTGCTCCATGGCTTCTAAACCTTTCCAGTTTTTTCCACTTTTTTCCACTTTTATCCAGTTTTATGGTGGAAAAATGTGGGAAAAGGTGGAAAAACGTGGAAGAAATTGGAAAAAGTGAAAAAAGTGGAAAAATTTGGGAAAATGTGGGAAAAAGGTGGGAAAAAAGTGGAAAAAGGAGTGGAAAAAAGTGGAAAAAAGTGGATAAAACTGGATAAAACTCAACTCAACTCATCAACTCATCAACTCAACTCATCAACTCATCAACTCAACTCATCAACTCAACTCATCAACTCATCAACTCAACTCATCAACTCAACTCCTCAACTCACGGCCCTCTGCCGTCCACCGAATTCTGCTCCATGGCTTCTAAACCTTTCACCGGCCCTCTGCCGTCCACCGAATTCTGCTCCATGGCTTCTAAACCTTTCACCGGCCCTCTGCCGTCCACCGAATTCTGCTCCATGGCTTCTAAACCTTTCACCGGCCCTCTGCCGTCCACCGAATTCTGCTCCATGGCTTCTAAACCTTTCACCGGCCCTCTGCCGTCCACCGAATTCTGCTCCATGGCTTCTAAACCTTTCACCGGCCCTCTGCCGTCCACCGAATTCTGCTCCATGGCTTCTAAACCTTTCACCGGCCCTCTGCCGTCCACCGAATTCTGCTCCATGGCTTCTAAACCTTTCACCGGCCCTCTGCCGTCCACCGAATTCTGCTCCATGGCTTCTAAACCTTTCACCGGCCCTCTGCCGTCCACCGAATTCTGCTCCATGGCTTCTAAACCTTTCCACTTTTTTCCACTTTTTTCCACTTTTATCCAGTTTTATGGTGGAAAAAGGTGGGAAAAGGTGGAAAAACGTGGAAGAAATTGGAAAAAGTGGAAAAAGTGGAAAAATGTGGGAAAATGTGGGAAAAAGGTGGGAAAAAAAGTGGAAAAAGGAGTGGAAAAAACTGGAAAAAACTGGATAAAACTGGTAAAAACTCAACTCAACTCATCAACTCATCAACTCAACTCATCAACTCATCAACTCAACTCATCAACTCAACTCCTCAACTCACGGCCCTCTGCCGTCCACCGAGTTCTGCTCCATGGCTTCTAAACCTTTCACCGGCCCTCTGCCGTCCACCGAATTCTGCTCCATGGCTTCTAAACCTTTCACCGGCCCTCTGCCGTCCACCGAATTCTGCTCCATGGCTTCTAAACCTTTCCACATTTTTCCACTTTTATCCAGTTTTATGGTGGAAAAAGGTGGGAAAAGGTGGAAAAACGTGGAAGAAATTGGAAAAAGTGGAAAAAGTGGAAAAAAGTGAGAAAATATGGGGAAAAGGTGGGAAAAAAAGTGGAAAAAGGAGTGGAAAAAAACTGGATAAAACTGGATATAACTCAACTCAACTCATCAACTCATCAACTCAACTCATCAACTCATCAACTCAACTCATCAACTCAACTCCTCAACTCACGGCCCTCTGCCGTCCACCGAATTCTGCTCCATGGCTTCTAAACCTTTCACCGGCCCTCTGCCGTCCACCGAATTCTGCTCCATGGCTTCTAAACCTTTAACCGGCCCTCTGCCGTCCACCGAATTCTGCTCCATGGCTTCTAAACCTTTCACCGGCCCTCTGCCGTCCACCGAATTCTGCTCCATGGCTTCTAAACCTTTCACCGGCCCTCTGCCGTCCACCGAATTCTGCTCCATGGCTTCTAAACCTTTCACCGGCCCTCTGCCGTCCACCGAATTCTGCTCCATGGCTTCTAAACCTTTCACCGGCCCTCTGCCGTCCACCGAATTCTGCTCCATGGCTTCTAAACCTTTCACCGGCCCTCTGCCGTCCACCGAATTCTGCTCCATGGATTCTAAACCTTTAACCGGCCCTCTGCCGTCCACCGAATTCTGCTCCATGGCTTCTAAACCTTTCACCGGCCCTCTGCCGTCCACCGAATTCTGCTCCATGGCTTCTAAACCTTTCACCGGCCCTCTGCCGTCCACCGAATTCTGCTCCATGGCTTCTAAACCTTTCCAGTTTTTTCCACTTTTTTCCACTTTTATCCAGTTTTATGGTGGAAAAATGTGGGAAAAGGTGGAAAAACGTGGAAGAAATTGGAAAAAGTGAAAAAAGTGGAAAAATTTGGGAAAATGTGGGAAAAAGGTGGGAAAAAAGTGGAAAAAGGAGTGGAAAAAAGTGGAAAAAAGTGGATAAAACTGGATAAAACTCAACTCAACTCATCAACTCATCAACTCAACTCATCAACTCATCAACTCAACTCATCAACTCAACTCATCAACTCATCAACTCAACTCATCAACTCAACTCCTCAACTCACGGCCCTCTGCCGTCCACCGAATTCTGCTCCATGGCTTCTAAACCTTTCACCGGCCCTCTGCCGTCCACCGAATTCTGCTCCATGGCTTCTAAACCTTTCACCGGCCCTCTGCCGTCCACCGAATTCTGCTCCATGGCTTCTAAACCTTTCACCGGCCCTCTGCCGTCCACCGAATTCTGCTCCATGGCTTCTAAACCTTTCACCGGCCCTCTGCCGTCCACCGAATTCTGCTCCATGGCTTCTAAACCTTTCACCGGCCCTCTGCCGTCCACCGAATTCTGCTCCATGGCTTCTAAACCTTTCACCGGCCCTCTGCCGTCCACCGAATTCTGCTCCATGGCTTCTAAACCTTTCACCGGCCCTCTGCCGTCCACCGAATTCTGCTCCATGGCTTCTAAACCTTTCACCGGCCCTCTGCCGTCCACCGAATTCTGCTCCATGGCTTCTAAACCTTTCCACTTTTTTCCACTTTTTTCCACTTTTATCCAGTTTTATGGTGGAAAAAGGTGGGAAAAGGTGGAAAAACGTGGAAGAAATTGGAAAAAGTGGAAAAAGTGGAAAAATGTGGGAAAATATGGGAAAAAGGTGGGAAAAAAAGTGGAAAAAGGAGTGGAAAAAAGTGGAAAAAACTGGATAAAACTGGATATAACTCAACTCAACTCATCAACTCATCAACTCATCAACTCAACTCATCAACTCATCAACTCAACTCATCAACTCAACTCATCAACTCATCAACTCAACTCATCAACTCAACTCCTCAACTCACGGCCCTCTGCCGTCCACCGAATTCTGCTCCATGGCTTCTAAACCTTTCACCGGCCCTCTGCCGTCCACCGAATTCTGCTCCATGGCTTCTAAACCTTTCACCGGCCCTCTGCCGTCCACCGAATTCTGCTCCATGGCTTCTAAACCTTTCACCGGCCCTCTGCCGTCCACCGAATTCTGCTCCATGGCTTCTAAACCTTTCACCGGCCCTCTGCCGTCCACCGAATTCTGCTCCATGGCTTCTAAACCTTTCACCGGCCCTCTGCCGTCCACCGAATTCTGCTCCATGGCTTCTAAACCTTTAACCGGCCCTCTGCCGTCCACCGAATTCTGCTCCATGGCTTCTAAACCTTTCACCGGCCCTCTGCCGTCCACCGAATTCTGCTCCATGGCTTCTAAACCTTTCACCGGCCCTCTGCCGTCCACCGAATTCTGCTCCATGGCTTCTAAACCTTTCCACATTTTTCCACTTTTATCCAGTTTTATGGTGGAAAAAGGTGGGAAAAGGTGGAAAAACGTGGAAGAAATTGGAAAAAGTGGAAAAAGTGGAAAAAAGTGAGAAAATATGGGGAAAAGGTGGGGAAAAAAGTGGAAAAAGGAGTGGAAAAAAACTGGATAAAACTGGATATAACTCAACTCAACTCATCAACTCATCAACTCAACTCATCAACTCATCAACTCAACTCATCAACTCAACTCCTCAACTCACGGCCCTCTGCCGTCCACCGAATTCTGCTCCATGGCTTCTAAACCTTTCACCGGCCCTCTGCCGTCCACCGAATTCTGCTCCATGGCTTCTAAACCTTTCACCGGCCCTCTGCCGTCCACCGAATTCTGCTCCATGGCTTCTAAACCTTTCACCGGCCCTCTGCCGTCCACCGAATTCTGCTCCATGGCTTCTAAACCTTTAACCGGCCCTCTGCCGTCCACCGAATTCTGCTCCATGGCTTCTAAACCTTTCACCGGCCCTCTGCCGTCCACCGAATTCTGCTCCATGGCTTCTAAACCTTTCACCGGCCCTCTGCCGTCCACCGAATTCTGCTCCATGGCTTCTAAACCTTTCACCGGCCCTCTGCCGTCCACCGAATTCTGCTCCATGGCTTCTAAACCTTTCACCGGCCCTCTGCCGTCCACCGAATTCTGCTCCATGGCTTCTAAACCTTTCACCGGCCCTCTGCCGTCCACCGAATTCTGCTCCATGGCTTCTAAACCTTTAACCGGCCCTCTGCCGTCCACCGAATTCTGCTCCATGGCTTCTAAACCTTTCACCGGCCCTCTGCCGTCCACCGAATTCTGCTCCATGGCTTCTAAACCTTTCACCGGCCCTCTGCCGTCCACCGAATTCTGCTCCATGGCTTCTAAACCTTTCCAGTTTTTTCCACTTTTTTCCACTTTTATCCAGTTTTATGGTGGAAAAATGTGGGAAAAGGTGGAAAAACGTGGAAGAAATTGGAAAAAGTGGAAAAAGTGGAAAAATTTGGGAAAATGTGGGAAAAAGGTGAGAAAAAAAGTGGAAAAAGGAGTGGAAAAAAGTGGAAAAAACTGGATAAAACTGGATAAAACTGGATAAAACTCAACTCAACTCATCAACTCAACTCATCAACTCATCAACTCAACTCATCAACTCAAATCCTCAACTCACGGCCCTCTGCCGTCCACCGAATTCTGCTCCATGGCTTCTAAACCTTTCACCGGCCCTCTGCCGTCCACCGAATTCTGCTCCATGGCTTCTAAACCTTTCACCGGCCCTCTGCCGTCCACCGAATTCTGCTCCATGGCTTCTAAACCTTTCACCGGCCCTCTGCCGTCCACCGAATTCTGCTCCATGGCTTCTAAACCTTTCACCGGCCCTCTGCCGTCCACCGAATTCTGCTCCATGGCTTCTAAACCTTTCACCGGCCCTCTGCCGTCCACCGAATTCTGCTCCATGGCTTCTAAACCTTTCCACTTTTTTCCACTTTTTTCCACTTTTATCCAGTTTTATGGTGGAAAAAGGTGGGAAAAGGTGGAAAAACGTGGAAGAAATTGGAAAAAGTGGAAAAAGTGGAAAAATGTGGGAAAATGTGGGAAAAAGGTGGGAAAAAAAGTGGAAAAAGGAGTGGAAAAAACTGGAAAAAACTGGATAAAACTGGTAAAAACTCAACTCAACTCATCAACTCATCAACTCAACTCATCAACTCATCAACTCAACTCATCAACTCAACTCCTCAACTCACGGCCCTCTGCCGTCCACCGAGTTCTGCTCCATGGCTTCTAAACCTTTCACCGGCCCTCTGCCGTCCACCGAATTCTGCTCCATGGCTTCTAAACCTTTCACCGGCCCTCTGCCGTCCACCGAATTCTGCTCCATGGCTTCTAAACCTTTCCACATTTTTCCACTTTTATCCAGTTTTATGGTGGAAAAAGGTGGGAAAAGGTGGAAAAACGTGGAAGAAATTGGAAAAAGTGGAAAAAGTGGAAAAAAGTGAGAAAATATGGGGAAAAGGTGGGAAAAAAAGTGGAAAAAGGAGTGGAAAAAAACTGGATAAAACTGGATATAACTCAACTCAACTCATCAACTCATCAACTCAACTCATCAACTCATCAACTCAACTCATCAACTCAACTCCTCAACTCACGGCCCTCTGCCGTCCACCGAATTCTGCTCCATGGCTTCTAAACCTTTCACCGGCCCTCTGCCGTCCACCGAATTCTGCTCCATGGCTTCTAAACCTTTAACCGGCCCTCTGCCGTCCACCGAATTCTGCTCCATGGCTTCTAAACCTTTCACCGGCCCTCTGCCGTCCACCGAATTCTGCTCCATGGCTTCTAAACCTTTCACCGGCCCTCTGCCGTCCACCGAATTCTGCTCCATGGCTTCTAAACCTTTCACCGGCCCTCTGCCGTCCACCGAATTCTGCTCCATGGCTTCTAAACCTTTCACCGGCCCTCTGCCGTCCACCGAATTCTGCTCCATGGCTTCTAAACCTTTCACCGGCCCTCTGCCGTCCACCGAATTCTGCTCCATGGATTCTAAACCTTTAACCGGCCCTCTGCCGTCCACCGAATTCTGCTCCATGGCTTCTAAACCTTTCACCGGCCCTCTGCCGTCCACCGAATTCTGCTCCATGGCTTCTAAACCTTTCACCGGCCCTCTGCCGTCCACCGAATTCTGCTCCATGGCTTCTAAACCTTTCCAGTTTTTTCCACTTTTTTCCACTTTTATCCAGTTTTATGGTGGAAAAATGTGGGAAAAGGTGGAAAAACGTGGAAGAAATTGGAAAAAGTGAAAAAAGTGGAAAAATTTGGGAAAATGTGGGAAAAAGGTGGGAAAAAAGTGGAAAAAGGAGTGGAAAAAAGTGGAAAAAAGTGGATAAAACTGGATAAAACTCAACTCAACTCATCAACTCATCAACTCAACTCATCAACTCATCAACTCAACTCATCAACTCAACTCATCAACTCATCAACTCAACTCATCAACTCAACTCCTCAACTCACGGCCCTCTGCCGTCCACCGAATTCTGCTCCATGGCTTCTAAACCTTTCACCGGCCCTCTGCCGTCCACCGAATTCTGCTCCATGGCTTCTAAACCTTTCACCGGCCCTCTGCCGTCCACCGAATTCTGCTCCATGGCTTCTAAACCTTTCACCGGCCCTCTGCCGTCCACCGAATTCTGCTCCATGGCTTCTAAACCTTTCACCGGCCCTCTGCCGTCCACCGAATTCTGCTCCATGGCTTCTAAACCTTTCACCGGCCCTCTGCCGTCCACCGAATTCTGCTCCATGGCTTCTAAACCTTTCACCGGCCCTCTGCCGTCCACCGAATTCTGCTCCATGGCTTCTAAACCTTTCACCGGCCCTCTGCCGTCCACCGAATTCTGCTCCATGGCTTCTAAACCTTTCACCGGCCCTCTGCCGTCCACCGAATTCTGCTCCATGGCTTCTAAACCTTTCCACTTTTTTCCACTTTTTTCCACTTTTATCCAGTTTTATGGTGGAAAAAGGTGGGAAAAGGTGGAAAAACGTGGAAGAAATTGGAAAAAGTGGAAAAAGTGGAAAAATGTGGGAAAATATGGGAAAAAGGTGGGAAAAAAAGTGGAAAAAGGAGTGGAAAAAAGTGGAAAAAACTGGATAAAACTGGATATAACTCAACTCAACTCATCAACTCATCAACTCATCAACTCAACTCATCAACTCATCAACTCAACTCATCAACTCAACTCATCAACTCATCAACTCAACTCATCAACTCAACTCCTCAACTCACGGCCCTCTGCCGTCCACCGAATTCTGCTCCATGGCTTCTAAACCTTTCACCGGCCCTCTGCCGTCCACCGAATTCTGCTCCATGGCTTCTAAACCTTTCACCGGCCCTCTGCCGTCCACCGAATTCTGCTCCATGGCTTCTAAACCTTTCACCGGCCCTCTGCCGTCCACCGAATTCTGCTCCATGGCTTCTAAACCTTTCACCGGCCCTCTGCCGTCCACCGAATTCTGCTCCATGGCTTCTAAACCTTTCACCGGCCCTCTGCCGTCCACCGAATTCTGCTCCATGGCTTCTAAACCTTTAACCGGCCCTCTGCCGTCCACCGAATTCTGCTCCATGGCTTCTAAACCTTTCACCGGCCCTCTGCCGTCCACCGAATTCTGCTCCATGGCTTCTAAACCTTTCACCGGCCCTCTGCCGTCCACCGAATTCTGCTCCATGGCTTCTAAACCTTTCCACATTTTTCCACTTTTATCCAGTTTTATGGTGGAAAAAGGTGGGAAAAGGTGGAAAAACGTGGAAGAAATTGGAAAAAGTGGAAAAAGTGGAAAAAAGTGAGAAAATATGGGGAAAAGGTGGGGAAAAAAGTGGAAAAAGGAGTGGAAAAAAACTGGATAAAACTGGATATAACTCAACTCAACTCATCAACTCATCAACTCAACTCATCAACTCATCAACTCAACTCATCAACTCAACTCCTCAACTCACGGCCCTCTGCCGTCCACCGAATTCTGCTCCATGGCTTCTAAACCTTTCACCGGCCCTCTGCCGTCCACCGAATTCTGCTCCATGGCTTCTAAACCTTTCACCGGCCCTCTGCCGTCCACCGAATTCTGCTCCATGGCTTCTAAACCTTTCACCGGCCCTCTGCCGTCCACCGAATTCTGCTCCATGGCTTCTAAACCTTTAACCGGCCCTCTGCCGTCCACCGAATTCTGCTCCATGGCTTCTAAACCTTTCACCGGCCCTCTGCCGTCCACCGAATTCTGCTCCATGGCTTCTAAACCTTTCACCGGCCCTCTGCCGTCCACCGAATTCTGCTCCATGGCTTCTAAACCTTTCACCGGCCCTCTGCCGTCCACCGAATTCTGCTCCATGGCTTCTAAACCTTTCACCGGCCCTCTGCCGTCCACCGAATTCTGCTCCATGGCTTCTAAACCTTTCACCGGCCCTCTGCCGTCCACCGAATTCTGCTCCATGGCTTCTAAACCTTTAACCGGCCCTCTGCCGTCCACCGAATTCTGCTCCATGGCTTCTAAACCTTTCACCGGCCCTCTGCCGTCCACCGAATTCTGCTCCATGGCTTCTAAACCTTTCACCGGCCCTCTGCCGTCCACCGAATTCTGCTCCATGGCTTCTAAACCTTTCCAGTTTTTTCCACTTTTTTCCACTTTTATCCAGTTTTATGGTGGAAAAATGTGGGAAAAGGTGGAAAAACGTGGAAGAAATTGGAAAAAGTGGAAAAAGTGGAAAAATTTGGGAAAATGTGGGAAAAAGGTGAGAAAAAAAGTGGAAAAAGGAGTGGAAAAAAGTGGAAAAAACTGGATAAAACTGGATAAAACTGGATAAAACTCAACTCAACTCATCAACTCATCAACTCAACTCATCAACTCATCAACTCAACTCATCAACTCAAATCCTCAACTCACGGCCCTCTGCCGTCCACCGAATTCTGCTCCATGGCTTCTAAACCTTTCACCGGCCCTCTGCCGTCCACCGAATTCTGCTCCATGGCTTCTAAACCTTTCACCGGCCCTCTGCCGTCCACCGAATTCTGCTCCATGGCTTCTAAACCTTTCACCGGCCCTCTGCCGTCCACCGAATTCTGCTCCATGGCTTCTAAACCTTTCCACTTTTTTCCACTTTTTTCCACTTTTATCCAGTTTTATGGTGGAAAAAGGTGGGAAAAGGTGGAAAAACGTGGAAGAAATTGGAAAAAGTGGAAAAAGTGGAAAAATGTGGGAAAATATGGGAAAAAGGTGGGGAAAAAAAGTGGAAAAAGGAGTGGAAAAAAGTGGAAAAAACTGGATAAAACTGGATATAACTCAACTCAACTCATCAACTCATCAACTCAACTCATCAACTCAACTCATCAACTCAACTCCTCAACTCACGGCCCTCTGCCGTCCACCGAATTCTGCTCGATGGCTTCTAAACCTTTCACCGGCCCTCTGCCGTCCACCGAATTCTGCTCCATGGCTTCTAAACCTTTCACCGGCCCTCTGCCGTCCACCGAATTCTGCTCCATGGCTTCTAAACCTTTCACCGGCCCTCTGCCGTCCACCGAATTCTGCTCCATGGCTTCTAAACCTTTAACCGGCCCTCTGCCGTCCACCGAATTCTGCTCCATGGCTTCTATACCTTTCACCGGCCCTCTGCCGTCCACCGAATTCTGCTCCATGGCTTCTAAACCTTTCACCGGCCCTCTGCCATCCACCGAATTCTGCTCCATGGCTTCTAAACCTTTCACCGGCCCTCTGCCGTCCACCGAATTCTGCTCCATGGCTTCTAAACCTTTCCAGTTTTTTCCACTTTTTTCCACTTTTATCCAGTTTTATGGTGGAAAAAGGTGGGAAAGGGTGGAAAAACGTGGAAGAAATTGAAAAAAGTGGGGAAATGTGGGAAAATGTGGGAAAAAGGTGGGAAAAAAAGTGGAAAAAGGAGTGGAAAAAAGTGGAAAAAACTGGATAAAACTGGATAAAACTCAACTCAACTCATCAACTCATCAACTCAACTCATCAACTCATCAACTCAACTCATCAACTCAACTCCTCAACTCACGGCCCTCTGCCGTCCACCGAATTCTGCTCCATGGCTTCTAAACCTTTCACCGGCCCTCTGCCGTCCACCGAATTCTGCTCCATGGCTTCTAAACCTTTCACCGGCCCTCTGCCGTCCACCGAATTCTGCTCCATGGCTTCTAAACCTTTAACCGGCCCTCTGCCGTCCACCGAATTCTGCTCCATGGCTTCTAAACCTTTCACCGGCCCTCTGCCGTCCACCGAATTCTGCTCCATGGCTTCTAAACCTTTCACCGGCCCTCTGCCGTCCACCGAATTCTGCTCCATGGCTTCTAAACCTTTCCAGTTTTTTCCACTTTTTTCCACTTTTATCCAGTTTTATGGTGGAAAAATGTGGGAAAAGGTGGAAAAACGTGGAAGAAATTGGAAAAAGTGGAAAAAGTGGAAAAATTTGGGAAAATGTGGGAAAAAGGTGGGAAAAAAAGTGGAAAAAGGAGTGGAAAAAAGTGGAAAAAAGTGGATAAAACTGGATAAAACTCAACTCAACTCATCAACTCATCAACTCAACTCATTAACTCATCAACTCAACTCATCAACTCAACTCCTCAACTCACGGCCCTCTGCCGTCCACCGAATTCTGCTCCATGGCTTCTAAACCTTTCACCGGCCCTCTGCCGTCCACCGAATTCTGCTCCATGGCTTCTAAACCTTTCACCGGCCCTCTGCCGTCCACAGAATTCTGCTCCATGGCTTCTAAACCTTTCACCGGCCCTCTGCCGTCCACCGAATTCTGCTCCATGGCTTCTAAACCTTTCACCGGCCCTCTGCCGTCCACCGAATTCTGCTCCATGGCTTCTAAACCTTTCACCGGCCCTCTGCCGTCCACCGAATTCTGCTCCATGGCTTCTAAACCTTTCACCGGCCCTCTGCCGTCCACCGAATTCTGCTCCATGGCTTCTAAACCTTTCACCGGCCCTCTGCCGTCCACCGAATTCTGCTCCATGGCTTCTAAACCTTTCACCGGCCCTCTGCCGTCCACCGAATTCTGCTCCATGGCTTCTAAACCTTTCACCGGCCCTCTGCCATCCACCGAATTCTGCTCCATGGCTTCTAAACCTTTCACCGGCCCTCTGCCGTCCACCGAATTCTGCTCCATGGCTTCTAAACCTTTCCACTTTTTTCCACTTTTTTCCACTTTTATCCAGTTTTATGGTGGAAAAAGGTGGGAAAGGGTGGAAAAACGTGGAAGAAATTGAAAAAAGTGGGGAAATGTGGGGAAATGTGGGAAAAAGGTGGGAAAAAAAGTGGAAAAAGGAGTGGAAAAAAGTGGAAAAAACTGGATAAAACTGGATAAAACTCAACTCAACTCATCAACTCATCAACTCAACTCATCAACTCATCAACTCAACTCATCAACTCAACTCCTCAACTCACGGCCCTCTGCCGTCCACCGAATTCTGCTCCATGGCTTCTAAACCTTTCACCGGCCCTCTGCCGTCCACCGAATTCTGCTCCATGGCTTCTAAACCTTTCACCGGCCCTCTGCCGTCCACCGAATTCTGCTCCATGGCTTCTAAACCTTTCACCGGCCCTCTGCCGTCCACCGAATTCTGCTCCATGGCTTCTAAACCTTTCACCGGCCCTCTGCCGTCCACCGAATTCTGCTCCATGGCTTCTAAACCTTTCACCGGCCCTCTGCCGTCCACCGAATTCTGCTCCATGGCTTCTAAACCTTTCACCGGCCCTCTGCCGTCCACCGAATTCTGCTCCATGGCTTCTAAACCTTTCCACTTTTTTCCACTTTTTTCCACTTTTATCCAGTTTTATGGTGGAAAAAGGTGGGAAAGGGTGGAAAAACGTGGAAGAAATTGGAAAAAGTGGAAAAAGTGGGAAAATGTGGGAAAATATGGGAAAAAGGTGGGAAAAAAAGTGGAAAAAGGAGTGGAAAAAAGTGGAAAAAAGTGGATAAAACTGGATATAACTCAACTCAACTCATCAACTCATCAACTCAACTCATCAACTCATCAACTCAACTCATCAACTCAACTCCTCAACTCACGGCCCTCTGCCGTCCACCGAATTCTGCTCCATGGCTTCTAAACCTTTCACCGGCCCTCTGCCGTCCACCGAATTCTGCTCCATGGCTTCTAAACCTTTCACCGGCCCTCTGCCGTCCACCGAATTCTGCTCCATGGCTTCTAAACCTTTCACCGGCCCTCTGCCGTCCACCGAATTCTGCTCCATGGCTTCTAAACCTTTCACCGGCCCTCTGCCGTCCACCGAATTCTGCTCCATGGCTTCTAAACCTTTCACCGGCCCTCTGCCGTCCACCGAATTCTGCTCCATGGCTTCTAAACCTTTCACCGGCCCTCTGCCGTCCACCGAATTCTGCTCCATGGCTTCTAAACCTTTCACCGGCCCTCTGCCATCCACCGAATTCTGCTCCATGGCTTCTAAACCTTTCACCGGCCCTCTGCCGTCCACCGAATTCTGCTCCATGGCTTCTAAACCTTTCCACATTTTTCCACTTTTATCCAGTTTTATGGTGGAAAAAGGTGGGAAAAGGTGGAAAAACGTGGAAGAAATTGGAAAAAGTGGAAAAAGTGGAAAAAAGTGAGAAAATATGGGGAAATGGTGGGAAAAAAAGTGGAAAAAGGAGTGGAAAAAAACTGGATAAAACTGGATATAACTCAACTCAACTCATCAACTCATCAACTCAACTCATCAACTCATCAACTCAACTCATCAACTCAACTCCTCAACTCACGGCCCTCTGCCGTCCACCGAATTCTGCTCCATGGCTTCTAAACCTTTCACCGGCCCTCTGCCGTCCACCGAATTCTGCTCCATGGCTTCTAAACCTTTCACCGGCCCTCTGCCGTCCACCGAATTCTGCTCCATGGCTTCTAAACCTTTCACCGGCCCTCTGCCGTCCACCGAATTCTGCTCCATGGCTTCTAAACCTTTAACCGGCCCTCTGCCGTCCACCGAATTCTGCTCCATGGCTTCTAAACCTTTCACCGGCCCTCTGCCGTCCACCGAATTCTGCTCCATGGCTTCTAAACCTTTCACCGGCCCTCTGCCGTCCACCGAATTCTGCTCCATGGCTTCTAAACCTTTCACCGGCCCTCTGCCGTCCACCGAATTCTGCTCCATGGCTTCTAAACCTTTCACCGGCCCTCTGCCGTCCACCGAATTCTGCTCCATGGCTTCTAAACCTTTCACCGGCCCTCTGCCGTCCACCGAATTCTGCTCCATGGCTTCTAAACCTTTAACCGGCCCTCTGCCGTCCACCGAATTCTGCTCCATGGCTTCTAAACCTTTCACCGGCCCTCTGCCGTCCACCGAATTCTGCTCCATGGCTTCTAAACCTTTCACCGGCCCTCTGCCGTCCACCGAATTCTGCTCCATGGCTTCTAAACCTTTCCAGTTTTTTCCACTTTTTTCCACTTTTATCCAGTTTTATGGTGGAAAAATGTGGGAAAAGGTGGAAAAACGTGGAAGAAATTGGAAAAAGTGGAAAAAGTGGAAAAATTTGGGAAAATGTGGGAAAAAGGTGGGAAAAAGGTGGAAAAAGGAGTGGAAAAAAGTGGAAAAAAGTGGATAAAACTGGATAAAACTCAACTCAACTCATCAACTCATCAACTCAACTCATCAACTCATCAACTCAACTCATCAACTCAACTCCTCAACTCACGGCCCTCTGCCGTCCACCGAATTCTGCTCCATGGCTTCTAAACCTTTCACCGGCCCTCTGCCGTCCACCGAATTCTGCTCCATGGCTTCTAAACCTTTCACCGGCCCTCTGCCGTCCACCGAATTCTGCTCCATGGCTTCTAAACCTTTCACCGGCCCTCTGCCATCCACCGAATTCTGCTCCATGGCTTCTAAACCTTTCACCGGCCCTCTGCCGTCCACCGAATTCTGCTCCATGGCTTCTAAACCTTTCACCGGCCCTCTGCCGTCCACCGAATTCTGCTCCATGGCTTCTAAACCTTTCACCGGCCCTCTGCCGTCCACCGAATTCTGCTCCATGGCTTCTAAACCTTTCACCGGCCCTCTGCCGTCCACCGAATTCTGCTCCATGGCTTCTAAACCTTTCCACTTTTTTCCACTTTTTTCCACTTTTATCCAGTTTTATGGTGGAAAAAGGTGGGAAAAGGTGGAAAAACGTGGAAGAAATTGGAAAAAGTGGAAAAAGTGGAAAAATGTGGGAAAATATGGGAAAAAGGTGGGAAAAAAAGTGGAAAAAGGAGTGGAAAAAAGTGGAAAAAACTGGATAAAACTGGATATAACTCAACTCAACTCATCAACTCATCAACTCAACTCATCAACTCAACTCATCAACTCAACTCCTCAACTCACGGCCCTCTGCCGTCCACCGAATTCTGCTCCATGGCTTCTAAACCTTTCACCGGCCCTCTGCCGTCCACCGAATTCTGCTCCATGGCTTCTAAACCTTTCACCGGCCCTCTGCCGTCCACCGAATTCTGCTCCATGGCTTCTAAACCTTTCACCGGCCCTCTGCCGTCCACCGAATTCTGCTCCATGGCTTCTAAACCTTTAACCGGCCCTCTGCCGTCCACCGAATTCTGCTCCATGGCTTCTATACCTTTCACCGGCCCTCTGCCGTCCACCGAATTCTGCTCCATGGCTTCTAAACCTTTCCAGTTTTTTCCACTTTTTTCCACTTTTATTCAGTTTTATGGTGGAAAAAGGTGGGAAAGGGTGGAAAAACGTGGAAGAAATTGAAAAAAGTGGGGAAATGTGGGAAAATGTGGGAAAAAGGTGGGAAAAAAAGTGGAAAAAGGAGTGGAAAAAAGTGGAAAAAACTGGATAAAACTGGATAAAACTCAACTCAACTCATCAACTCATCAACTCAACTCATCAACTCATCAACTCAACTCATCAACTCAACTCCTCAACTCACGGCCCTCTGCCGTCCACCGAATTCTGCTCCATGGCTTCTAAACCTTTCACCGGCCCTCTGCCGTCCACCGAATTCTGCTCCATGGCTTCTAAACCTTTCACCGGCCCTCTGCCGTCCACCGAATTCTGCTCCATGGCTTCTAAACCTTTCACCGGCCCTCTGCCGTCCACCGAATTCTGCTCCATGGCTTCTAAACCTTTAACCGGCCCTCTGCCGTCCACCGAATTCTGCTCCATGGCTTCTAAACCTTTCACCGGCCCTCTGCCGTCCACCGAATTCTGCTCCATGGCTTCTAAACCTTTCACCGGCCCTCTGCCGTCCACCGAATTCTGCTCCATGGCTTCTAAACCTTTCCAGTTTTTTCCACTTTTTTCCACTTTTATCCAGTTTTATGGTGGAAAAATGTGGGAAAAGGTGGAAAAACGTGGAAGAAATTGGAAAAAGTGGAAAAAGTGGAAAAATTTGGGAAAATGTGGGAAAAAGGTGAGAAAAAAAGTGGAAAAAGGAGTGGAAAAAAGTGGAAAAAAGTGGATAAAACTGGATAAAACTGGATAAAACTCAACTCAACTCATCAACTCATCAACTCAACTCATCAACTCATCAACTCAACTCATCAACTCAAATCCTCAACTCACGGCCCTCTGCCGTCCACCGAATTCTGCTCCATGGCTTCTAAACCTTTCACCGGCCCTCTGCCGTCCACCGAATTCTGCTCCATGGCTTCTAAACCTTTCACCGGCCCTCTGCCGTCCACCGAATTCTGCTCCATGGCTTCTAAACCTTTCACCGGCCCTCTGCCGTCCACCGAATTCTGCTCCATGGCTTCTAAACCTTTCACCGGCCCTCTGCCGTCCACCGAATTCTGCTCCATGGCTTCTAAACCTTTCACCGGCCCTCTGCCGTCCACCGAATTCTGCTCCATGGCTTCTAAACCTTTCACCGGCCCTCTGCCGTCCACCGAATTCTGCTCCATGGCTTCTAAACCTTTCCACTTTTTTCCACTTTTTTCCACTTTTATCCAGTTTTATGGTGGAAAAAGGTGGGAAAAGGTGGAAAAACGTGGAAGAAATTGGAAAAAGTGGAAAAAGTGGAAAAATGTGGGAAAATATGGGAAAAAGGTGGAAAAAGGAGTGGAAAAAAGTGGAAAAAACTGGATAAAACTGGATACAACTCAACTCAACTCATCAACTCATCAACTCAACTCATCAACCTCAACTCATCAACTCAACTCCTCAACTCACGGCCCTCTGCCGTCCACCGAATTCTGCTCCATGGCTTCTAAACCTTTCACCGGCCCTCTGCCGTCCACCGAATTCTGCTCCATGGCTTGTAAACCTTTCACCGGCCCTCTGCCGTCCACCGAATTCTGCTCCATGGCTTCTAAACCTTTCACCGGCCCTCTGCCGTCCACCGAATTCTGCTCCATGGCTTCTAAACCTTTAACCGGCCCTCTGCCGTCCACCGAATTCTGCTCCATGGCTTATATACCTTTCACCGGCCCTCTGCCGTCCACCGAATTCTGCTCCATGGCTTCTAAACCTTTCACCGGCCCTCTGCCGTCCACCGAATTCTGCTCCATGGCTTCTAAACCTTTCACCGGCCCTCTGCCGTCCACCGAATTCTGCTCCATGGCTTCTAAACCTTTCCAGTTTTTTCCACTTTTTTCCACTTTTATCCAGTTTTATGGTGGAAAAAGGTGGGAAAGGGTGGAAAAACGTGGAAGAAATTGAAAAAAGTGGGAAAATGTGGGAAAATGTGGGAAAAAGGTGGGAAAAAAAGTGGAAAAAGGAGTGGAAAAAAGTGGAAAAAAGTGGATAAACCTGGATAAAACTCAACTCAACTCATCAACTCATCAACTCAACTCATCAACTCATCAACTCAACTCATCAACTCAACTCCTCAACTCACGGCCCTCTGCCGTCCACCGAATTCTGCTCCATGGCTTCTAAACCTTTCACCGGCCCTCTGCCGTCCACCGAATTCTGCTCCATGGCTTCTAAACCTTTCACCGGCCCTCTGCCGTCCACCGAATTCTGCTCCATGGCTTCTAAACCTTTCACCGGCCCTCTGCCGTCCACCGAATTCTGCTCCATGGCTTCTAAACCTTTCACCGGCCCTCTGCCGTCCACCGAATTCTGCTCCATGGCTTCTAAACCTTTCACCGGCCCTCTGCCGTCCACCGAATTCTGCTCCATGGCTTCTAAACCTTTCACCGGCCCTCTGCCGTCCACCGAATTCTGCTCCATGGCTTCTAAACCTTTAACCGGCCCTCTGCCGTCCACCGAATTCTGCTCCATGGCTTCTAAACCTTTCACCGGCCCTCTGCCGTCCACCGAATTCTGCTCCATGGCTTCTAAACCTTTCACCGGCCCTCTGCCGTCCACCGAATTCTGCTCCATGGCTTCTAAACCTTTCCACATTTTTCCACTTTTATCCAGTTTTATGGTGGAAAAAGGTGGGAAAAGGTGGAAAAACGTGGAAGAAATTGGAAAAAGTGGAAAAAGTGGAAAAAAGTGAGAAAATATGGGGAAAAGGTGGGGAAAAAAGTGGAAAAAGGAGTGGAAAAAAACTGGATAAAACTGGATATAACTCAACTCAACTCATCAACTCATCAACTCAACTCATCAACTCATCAACTCAACTCATCAACTCAACTCCTCAACTCACGGCCCTCTGCCGTCCACCGAATTCTGCTCCATGGCTTCTAAACCTTTCACCGGCCCTCTGCCGTCCACCGAATTCTGCTCCATGGCTTCTAAACCTTTCACCGGCCCTCTGCCGTCCACCGAATTCTGCTCCATGGCTTCTAAACCTTTCACCGGCCCTCTGCCGTCCACCGAATTCTGCTCCATGGCTTCTAAACCTTTAACCGGCCCTCTGCCGTCCACCGAATTCTGCTCCATGGCTTCTAAACCTTTCACCGGCCCTCTGCCGTCCACCGAATTCTGCTCCATGGCTTCTAAACCTTTCACCGGCCCTCTGCCGTCCACCGAATTCTGCTCCATGGCTTCTAAACCTTTCACCGGCCCTCTGCCGTCCACCGAATTCTGCTCCATGGCTTCTAAACCTTTCCACTTTTTTCCACTTTTTTCCACTTTTATCCAGTTTTATGGTGGAAAAAGGTGTGAAATGGTGGAAAAACGTGGAAGAAATTGGAAAAAGCGGAAAAAGTGGAAAAATGTGGGAAAATATGGGAAAAAGGTGGGAAAAAAAGTGGAAAAAGGAGTGGAAAAAAGTGGAAAAAACTGGATAAAACTGGATAAAACTCAACTCAACTCATCAACTCATCAACTCAACTCATCAACTCATCAACTCAACTCATCAACTCAACTCCTCAACTCACGGCCCTCTGCCGTCCACCGAATTCTGCTCCATGGCTTCTAAGCCTTTCACCGGCCCTCTGCCGTCCACCGAATTCTGCTCCATGGCTTCTAAACCTTTCACCGGCCCTCTGCCGTCCACCGAATTCTGCTCCATGGCTTCTAAACCTTTCACCGGCCCTCTGCCGTCCACCGAATTCTGCTCCATGGCTTCTAAACCTTTCAACGGCCCTCTGCCGTCCACCGAATTCTGCTCCATGGCTTCTAAACCTTTCACCGGCCCTCTGCCGTCCACCGAATTCTGCTCCATGGCTTCTAAACCTTTCACCGGCCCTCTGCCGTCCACCGAATTCTGCTCCATGGCTTCTAAACCTTTCCACTTTTTTCCACTTTTTTCCACTTTTATCCAGTTTTATGGTGGAAAAAGGTGGGAAAAGGTGGAAAAACGTGGAAGAAATTGGAAAAAGTGGAAAAAGTGGGAAAATGTGGGAAAATATGGGAAAAAGGTGGGAAAAAAAGTGGAAAAAGGAGTGGAAAAAAGTGGAAAAAAGTGGATAAAACTGGATATAACTCAACTCAACTCATCAACTCATCAACTCAACTCATCAACTCATCAACTCAACTCATCAACTCAACTCCTCAACTCACGGCCCTCTGCCGTCCACCGAATTCTGCTCCATGGCTTCTAAACCTTTCACCGGCCCTCTGCCGTCCACCGAATTCTGCTCCATGGCTTCTAAACCTTTCACCGGCCCTCTGCCGTCCACCGAATTCTGCTCCATGGCTTCTAAACCTTTCACCGGCCCTCTGCCGTCCACCGAATTCTGCTCCATGGCTTCTAAACCTTTCACCGGCCCTCTGCCATCCACCGAATTCTGCTCCATGGCTTCTAAACCTTTCACCGGCCCTCTGCCGTCCACCGAATTCTGCTCCATGGCTTCTAAACCTTTCACCGGCCCTCTGCCGTCCACCGAATTCTGCTCCATGGCTTCTAAACCTTTCACCGGCCCTCTGCCGTCCACCGAATTCTGCTCCATGGCTTCTAAACCTTTCACCGGCCCTCTGCCGTCCACCGAATTCTGCTCCATGGCTTCTAAACCTTTCCACATTTTTCCACTTTTATCCAGTTTTATGGTGGAAAAAGGTGGGAAAAGGTGGAAAAACGTGGAAGAGATTGGAAAAAGTGGAAAAAGTGGAAAAAAGTGAGAAAATATGGGGAAAAGGTGGGGAAAAAAGTGGAAAAAGGAGTGGAAAAAAACTGGATAAAACTGGATATAACTCAACTCAACTCATCAACTCATCAACTCAACTCATCAACTCATCAACTCAACTCATCAACTCAACTCCTCAACTCACGGCCCTCTGCCGTCCACCGAATTCTGCTCCATGGCTTCTAAACCTTTCACCGGCCCTCTGCCGTCCACCGAATTCTGCTCCATGGCTTCTAAACCTTTCCACTTTTTTCCACTTTTTTCCACTTTTATCCAGTTTTATGGTGGAAAAAGGTGGGAAAAGGTGGAAAAACGTGGAAGAAATTGGAAAAAGTGGAAAAAGTGGAAAAATGTGGGAAAATATGGGAAAAAGGTGGGAAAAAAAGTGGAAAAAGGAGTGGAAAAAACTGGAAAAAACTGGATAAAACTGGATATAACTCAACTCAACTCATCAACTCATCAACTCAACTCATCAACTCAACTCATCAACTCAACTCCTCAACTCACGGCCCTCTGCCGTCCACCGAATTCTGCTCCATGGCTTCTAAACCTTTCACCGGCCCTCTGCCGTCCACCGAATTCTGCTCCATGGCTTCTAAACCTTTCACCGGCCCTCTGCCGTCCACCGAATTCTGCTCCATGGCTTCTAAACCTTTAACCGGCCCTCTGCCGTCCACCGAATTCTGCTCCATGGCTTCTATACCTTTCACCGGCCCTCTGCCGTCCACCGAATTCTGCTCCATGGCTTCTAAACCTTTCACCGGCCCTCTGCCGTCCACCGAATTCTGCTCCATGGCTTCTAAACCTTTCACCGGCCCTCTGCCGTCCACCGAATTCTGCTCCATGGCTTCTAAACCTTTCCACTTTTTTCCACTTTTATCCAGTTTTATGGTGGAAAAAGGTGGGAAAGGGTGGAAAAACGTGGAAGAAATTGAAAAAAGTGGGAAAATGTGGGAAAATGTGGGAAAAAGGTGGGAAAAAAGTGGAAAAAGGAGTGGAAAAAAGTGGAAAAAAACTGGATAAAACTGGATAAAACTCAACTCAACTCATCAACTCATCAACTCAACTCATCAACTCATCAACTCAACTCATCAACTCAACTCCTCAACTCACGGCCTTCTGCCGTCCACCGAATTCTGCTCCATGGCTTCTAAACCTTTCACCGGCCCTCTGCCGTCCACCGAATTCTGCTCCATGGCTTCTAAACCTTTCACCGGCCCTCTGCCGTCCACCGAATTCTGCTCCATGGCTTCTAAACCTTTCACCGGCCCTCTGCCGTCCACCGAATTCTGCTCCATGGCTTCTAAACCTTTCACCGGCCCTCTGCCATCCACCGAATTCTGATCCATGGCTTCTAAACCTTTCACCGGCCCTCTGCCGTCCACCGAATTCTGCTCCATGGCTTCTAAACCTTTCACCGGCCCTCTGCCGTCCACCGAATTCTGCTCCATGGCTTCTAAACCTTTCACCGGCCCTCTGCCGTCCACCGAATTCTGCTCCATGGCTTCTAAACCTTTCACCGGCCCTCTGCTGTCCACCGAATTCTGCTCCATGGCTTCTAAACCTTTCACCGGCCCTCTGCCGTCCACCGAATTCTGCTCCATGGCTTCTAAACCTTTCCAGTTTTTTCCACTTTTTTCCACTTTTATCCAGTTTTATGGTGGAAAAAGGTGGGAAATGGTGGAAAAACGTGGAAGAAATTGGAAAAAGTGGAAAAAGTGGAAAAATGTGGGAAAATATGGGAAAAAGGTGGGAAAAAAGTGGAAAAAGGAGTGGAAAAAAGTGGAAAAAAGTGGATAAAACTGGATAAAACTCAACTCAACTCATCAACTCATCAACTCAACTCATCAACTCATCAACTCAACTCATCAACTCAACTCCTCAACTCACGGCCCTCTGCCGTCCACCGAATTCTGCTCCATGGCTTCTAAGCCTTTCACCGGCCCTCTGCCGTCCACCGAATTCTGCTCCATGGCTTCTAAACCTTTCACCGGCCCTCTGCCGTCCACCGAATTCTGCTCCATGGCTTCTAAACCTTTCACCGGCCCTCTGCCGTCCACCGAATTCTGCTCCATGGCTTCTAAACCTTTCACCGGCCCTCTGCCGTCCACCGAATTCTGCTCCATGGCTTCTAAACCTTTCACCGGCCCTCTGCCGTCCACCGAATTCTGCTCCATGGCTTCTAAACCTTTCACCGGCCCTCTGCCGTCCACCGAATTCTGCTCCATGGCTTCTAAACCTTTCACCGGCCCTCTGCCGTCCACCGAATTCTGCTCCATGGCTTCTAAACCTTTCCACTTTTTTCCACTTTTTTCCACTTTTATCCAGTTTTATGGTGGAAAAAGGTGGGAAAAGGTGGAAAAACGTGGAAGAAATTGGAAAAAGTGGAAAAAGTGGGAAAATGTGGGAAAATATGGGAAAAAGGTGGGAAAAAAAGTGGAAAAAGGAGTGGAAAAAACTGGAAAAAACTGGATAAAACTGGATATAACTCAACTCAACTCATCAACTCATCAACTCAACTCATCAACTCATCAACTCAACTCATCAACTCAACTCCTCAACTCACGGCCCTCTGCCGTCCACCGAATTCTGCTCCATGGCTTCTAAACCTTTCACCGGCCCTCTGCCGTCCACCGAATTCTGCTCCATGGCTTCTAAACCTTTCACCGGCCCTCTGCCGTCCACCGAATTCTGCTCCATGGCTTCTAAACCTTTCCAGTTTTTTCCACTTTTTTCCACTTCTATCCAGTTTTATGGTGGAAAAAGGTGGGAAAAGGTGGAAAAACGTGGAAGAAATTGGAAAAAGTGGAAAAAGTGGAAAAATTTGGGAAAATGTGGGAAAAAGGTGGGAAAAAAAGTGGAAAAAGGAGTGGAAAAAACTGGATAAAACTGGATAAAACTGGATAAAACTCAACTCAACTCATCAACTCATCAACTCAACTCATCAACTCAACTCATCAACTCAACTCCTCAACTCACGGCCCTCTGCCGTCCACCGAATTCTGCTCCGTGGCTTCTAAACCTTTCACCGGCCCTCTGCCATCCACCGAATTCTGCTCCATGGCTTCTAAACCTTTCACCGGCCCTCTGCCGTCCACCGAATTCTGCTCCATGGCTTCTAAACCTTTCCAGTTTTTTCCAGTTTTTTCCACTTTTATCCAGTTTTATGGTGGAAAAAGGTGGGAAATGGTGGAAAAACGTGGAAGAAATTGGAAAAAGCGGAAAAAGTGGAAAAATGTGGGAAAATATGGGAAAAAGGTGGGAAAAAAAGTGGAAAAAGGAGTGGAAAAAAGTGGAAAAAACTGGATAAAACTGGATAAAACTCAACTCAACTCATCAACTCATCAACTCAACTCATCAACTCATCAACTCAACTCATCAACTCAACTCCTCAACTCACGGCCCTCTGCCGTCCACCGAATTCTGCTCCATGGCTTCTAAGCCTTTCACCGGCCCTCTGCCGTCCACCGAATTCTGCTCCATGGCTTCTAAACCTTTCACCGGCCCTCTGCCGTCCACCGAATTCTGCTCCATGGCTTCTAAACCTTTCACCGGCCCTCTGCCGTCCACCGAATTCTGCTCCATGGCTTCTAAACCTTTCAACGGCCCTCTGCCGTCCACCGAATTCTGCTCCATGGCTTCTAAACCTTTCACCGGCCCTCTGCCGTCCACCGAATTCTGCTCCATGGCTTCTAAACCTTTCACCGGCCCTCTGCCGTCCACCGAATTCTGCTCCATGGCTTCTAAACCTTTCCACTTTTTTCCACTTTTTTCCACTTTTATCCAGTTTTATGGTGGAAAAAGGTGGGAAAAGGTGGAAAAACGTGGAAGAAATTGGAAAAAGTGGAAAAAGTGGGAAAATGTGGGAAAATATGGGAAAAAGGTGGGAAAAAAAGTGGAAAAAGGAGTGGAAAAAAGTGGAAAAAAGTGGATAAAACTGGATATAACTCAACTCAACTCATCAACTCATCAACTCAACTCATCAACTCATCAACTCAACTCATCAACTCAACTCCTCAACTCACGGCCCTCTGCCGTCCACCGAATTCTGCTCCATGGCTTCTAAACCTTTCACCGGCCCTCTGCCGTCCACCGAATTCTGCTCCATGGCTTCTAAACCTTTCACCGGCCCTCTGCCGTCCACCGAATTCTGCTCCATGGCTTCTAAACCTTTCACCGGCCCTCTGCCGTCCACCGAATTCTGCTCCATGGCTTCTAAACCTTTCACCGGCCCTCTGCCGTCCACCGAATTCTGCTCCATGGCTTCTAAACCTTTCACCGGCCCTCTGCCGTCCACCGAATTCTGCTCCATGGCTTCTAAACCTTTCACCGGCCCTCTGCCGTCCACCGAATTCTGCTCCATGGCTTCTAAACCTTTCACCGGCCCTCTGCCGTCCACCGAATTCTGCTCCATGGCTTCTAAACCTTTCCACATTTTTCCACTTTTATCCAGTTTTATGGTGGAAAAAGGTGGGAAAAGGTGGAAAAACGTGGAAGAAATTGGAAAAAGTGGAAAAAGTGGAAAAAAGTGAGAAAATATGGGGAAAAGGTGGGGAAAAAAGTGGAAAAAGGAGTGGAAAAAAACTGGATAAAACTGGATATAACTCAACTCAACTCATCAACTCATCAACTCAACTCATCAACTCATCAACTCAACTCATCAACTCAACTCCTCAACTCACGGCCCTCTGCCGTCCACCGAATTTTGCTCCATGGCTTCTAAACCTTTCACCGGCCCTCTGCCGTCCACCGAATTCTGCTCCATGGCTTCTAAACCTTTCACCGGCCCTCTGCCGTCCACCGAATTCTGCTCCATGGCTTCTAAACCTTTCACCGGCCCTCTGCCGTCCACCGAATTCTGCTCCATGGCTTCTAAACCTTTCACCGGCCCTCTGCCGTCCACCGAATTCTGCTCCATGGCTTCTAAACCTTTCACCGGCCCTCTGCCGTCCACCAAATTCTGCTCCATGGCTTCTAAACCTTTCACCGGCCCTCTGCCGTCCACCGAATTCTGCTCCATGGCTTCTAAACCTTTCACCGGCCCTCTGCCGTCCACCGAATTCTGCTCCATGGCTTCTAAACCTTTCACCGGCCCTCTGCCGTCCACCGAATTCTGCTCCATGGCTTCTAAACCTTTCCACATTTTTCCACTTTTATCCAGTTTTATGGTGGAAAAAGGTGGGAAAAGGTGGAAAAACGTGGAAGAAATTGGAAAAAGTGGAAAAAGTGGAAAAAAGTGAGAAAATATGGGGAAAAGGTGGGGAAAAAAGTGGAAAAAGGAGTGGAAAAAAACTGGATAAAACTGGATATAACTCAACTCAACTCATCAACTCATCAACTCAACTCATCAACTCATCAACTCAACTCATCAACTCAACTCCTCAACTCACGGCCCTCTGCCGTCCACCGAATTCTGCTCCATGGCTTCTAAACCTTTCACCGGCCCTCTGCCGTCCACCGAATTCTGCTCCATGGCTTCTAAACCTTTCACCGGCCCTCTGCCGTCCACCGAATTCTGCTCCATGGCTTCTAAACCTTTCACCGGCCCTCTGCCGTCCACCGAATTCTGCTCCATGGCTTCTAAACCTTTCCAGTTTTTTCCACTTTTTTCCACTTTTATCCAGTTTTATGGTGGAAAAAGGTGGGAAATGGTGGAAAAACGTGGAAGAAATTGGAAAAAGTGGAAAAAGTGGAAAAATGTGGGAAAATATGGGAAAAAGGTGGGATAAAAGTGGAAAAAGGAGTGGAAAAAAGTGGAAAAAACTGGATAAAACTGGATAAAACTCAACTCAACTCATCAACTCATCAACTCAACTCATCAACTCATCAACTCAACTCATCAACTCAACTCCTCAACTCACGGCCCTCTGCCGTCCACCGAATTCTGCTCCATGGCTTCTAAGCCTTTCACCGGCCCTCTGCCGTCCACCGAATTCTGCTCCATGGCTTCTAAACCTTTCACCGGCCCTCTGCCGTCCACCGAATTCTGCTCCATGGCTTCTAAACCTTTCACCGGCCCTCTGCCGTCCACCGAATTCTGCTCCATGGCTTCTAAACCTTTCACCGGCCCTCTGCCGTCCACCGAATTCTGCTCCATGGCTTCTAAACCTTTCACCGGCCCTCTGCCGTCCACCGAATTCTGCTCCATGGCTTCTAAACCTTTCACCGGCCCTCTGCCGTCCACCGAATTCTGCTCCATGGCTTCTAAACCTTTCACCGGCCCTCTGCCGTCCACCGAATTCTGCTCCATGGCTTCTAAACCTTTCACCGGCCCTCTGCCGTCCACCGAATTCTGCTCCATGGCTTCTAAACCTTTCACCGGCCCTCTGCTGTCCACCGAATTCTGCTCCATGGCTTCTAAACCTTTCACCGGCCCTCTGCCGTCCACCGAATTCTGCTCCATGGCTTCTAAACCTTTCCAGTTTTTTCCACTTTTTTCCACTTTTATCCAGTTTTATGGTGGAAAAAGGTGGGAAATGGTGGAAAAACGTGGAAGAAATTGGAAAAAGTGGAAAAAGTGGAAAAATGTGGGAAAATATGGGAAAAAGGTGGGAAAAAAGTGGAAAAAGGAGTGGAAAAAAGTGGAAAAAAGTGGATAAAACTGGATATAACTCAACTCAACTCATCAACTCATCAACTCAACTCATCAACTCATCAACTCAACTCATCAACTCAACTCCTCAACTCACGGCCCTCTGCCGTCCACCGAATTCTGCTCCATGGCTTCTAAACCTTTCACCGGCCCTCTGCCGTCCACCGAATTCTGCTCCATGGCTTCTAAACCTTTCACCGGCCCTCTGCCGTCCACCGAATTCTGCTCCATGGCTTCTAAACCTTTCACCGGCCCTCTGCCGTCCACCGAATTCTGCTCCATGGCTTCTAAACCTTTCACCGGCCCTCTGCCGTCCACCGAATTCTGCTCCATGGCTTCTAAACCTTTCACCGGCCCTCTGCCGTCCACCGAATTCTGCTCCATGGCTTCTAAACCTTTCACCGGCCCTCTGCCGTCCACCGAATTCTGCTCCATGGCTTCTAAACCTTTCACCGGCCCTCTGCCGTCCACCGAATTCTGCTCCATGGCTTCTAAACCTTTCACCGGCCCTCTGCCGTCCACCGAATTCTGCTCCATGGCTTCTAAACCTTTCCACATTTTTCCACTTTTATCCAGTTTTATGGTGGAAAAAGGTGGGAAAAGGTGGAAAAACGTGGAAGAAATTGGAAAAAGTGGAAAAAGTGGAAAAAAGTGAGAAAATATGGGGAAAAGGTGGGGAAAAAAGTGGAAAAAGGAGTGGAAAAAAACTGGATAAAACTGGATATAACTCAACTCAACTCATCAACTCATCAACTCAACTCATCAACTCATCAACTCAACTCATCAACTCAACTCCTCAACTCACGGCCCTCTGCCGTCCACCGAATTTTGCTCCATGGCTTCTAAACCTTTCACCGGCCCTCTGCCGTCCACCGAATTCTGCTCCATGGCTTCTAAACCTTTCACCGGCCCTCTGCCATCCACCGAATTCTGCTCCATGGCTTCTAAACCTTTCACCGGCCCTCTGCCGTCCACCGAATTCTGCTCCATGGCTTCTAAACCTTTCACCGGCCCTCTGCCGTCCACCGAATTCTGCTCCATGGCTTCTAAACCTTTCACCGGCCCTCTGCCGTCCACCGAATTCTGCTCCATGGCTTCTAAACCTTTCACCGGCCCTCTGCCGTCCACCGAATTCTGCTCCATGGCTTCTAAACCTTTCACCGGCCCTCTGCCGTCCACCGAATTCTGCTCCATGGCTTCTAAACCTTTCCACATTTTTCCACTTTTATCCAGTTTTATGGTGGAAAAAGGTGGGAAAAGGTGGAAAAACGTGGAAGAAATTGGAAAAAGTGGAAAAAGTGGAAAAAAGTGAGAAAATATGGGGAAAAGGTGGGGAAAAAAGTGGAAAAAGGAGTGGAAAAAAACTGGATAAAACTGGATATAACTCAACTCAACTCATCAACTCATCAACTCAACTCATCAACTCATCAACTCAACTCATCAACTCAACTCCTCAACTCACGGCCCTCTGCCGTCCACCGAATTCTGCTCCATGGCTTCTAAGCCTTTCACCGGCCCTCTGCCGTCCACCGAATTCTGCTCCATGGCTTCTAAACCTTTCACCGGCCCTCTGCCGTCCACCGAATTCTGCTCCATGGCTTCTAAACCTTTCACCGGCCCTCTGCCGTCCACCGAATTCTGCTCCATGGCTTCTAAACCTTTCACCGGCCCTCTGCCGTCCACCGAATTCTGCTCCATGGCTTCTAAACCTTTCACCGGCCCTCTGCCGTCCACCGAATTCTGCTCCATGGCTTCTAAACCTTTCACCGGCCCTCTGCCGTCCACCGAATTCTGCTCCATGGCTTCTAAACCTTTCACCGGCCCTCTGCCGTCCACCGAATTCTGCTCCATGGCTTCTAAACCTTTCACCGGCCCTCTGCCGTCCACCGAATTCTGCTCCATGGCTTCTAAACCTTTCACCGGCCCTCTGCTGTCCACCGAATTCTGCTCCATGGCTTCTAAACCTTTCACCGGCCCTCTGCCGTCCACCGAATTCTGCTCCATGGCTTCTAAACCTTTCCAGTTTTTTCCACTTTTTTCCACTTTTATCCAGTTTTATGGTGGAAAAAGGTGGGAAATGGTGGAAAAACGTGGAAGAAATTGGAAAAAGTGGAAAAAGTGGAAAAATGTGGGAAAATATGGGAAAAAGGTGGGAAAAAAGTGGAAAAAGGAGTGGAAAAAAGTGGAAAAAAGTGGATAAAACTGGATATAACTCAACTCAACTCATCAACTCATCAACTCAACTCATCAACTCATCAACTCAACTCATCAACTCAACTCCTCAACTCACGGCCCTCTGCCGTCCACCGAATTCTGCTCCATGGCTTCTAAACCTTTCACCGGCCCTCTGCCGTCCACCGAATTCTGCTCCATGGCTTCTAAACCTTTCACCGGCCCTCTGCCGTCCACCGAATTCTGCTCCATGGCTTCTAAACCTTTCACCGGCCCTCTGCCGTCCACCGAATTCTGCTCCATGGCTTCTAAACCTTTCACCGGCCCTCTGCCGTCCACCGAATTCTGCTCCATGGCTTCTAAACCTTTCACCGGCCCTCTGCCGTCCACCGAATTCTGCTCCATGGCTTCTAAACCTTTCACCGGCCCTCTGCCGTCCACCGAATTCTGCTCCATGGCTTCTAAACCTTTCACCGGCCCTCTGCCGTCCACCGAATTCTGCTCCATGGCTTCTAAACCTTTCACCGGCCCTCTGCCGTCCACCGAATTCTGCTCCATGGCTTCTAAACCTTTCCACATTTTTCCACTTTTATCCAGTTTTATGGTGGAAAAAGGTGGGAAAAGGTGGAAAAACGTGGAAGAAATTGGAAAAAGTGGAAAAAGTGGAAAAAAGTGAGAAAATATGGGGAAAAGGTGGGGAAAAAAGTGGAAAAAGGAGTGGAAAAAAACTGGATAAAACTGGATATAACTCAACTCAACTCATCAACTCATCAACTCAACTCATCAACTCATCAACTCAACTCATCAACTCAACTCCTCAACTCACGGCCCTCTGCCGTCCACCGAATTTTGCTCCATGGCTTCTAAACCTTTCACCGGCCCTCTGCCGTCCACCGAATTCTGCTCCATGGCTTCTAAACCTTTCACCGGCCCTCTGCCATCCACCGAATTCTGCTCCATGGCTTCTAAACCTTTCACCGGCCCTCTGCCGTCCACCGAATTCTGCTCCATGGCTTCTAAACCTTTCACCGGCCCTCTGCCGTCCACCGAATTCTGCTCCATGGCTTCTAAACCTTTCACCGGCCCTCTGCCGTCCACCGAATTCTGCTCCATGGCTTCTAAACCTTTCACCGGCCCTCTGCCGTCCACCGAATTCTGCTCCATGGCTTCTAAACCTTTCACCGGCCCTCTGCCGTCCACCGAATTCTGCTCCATGGCTTCTAAACCTTTCACCGGCCCTCTGCCGTCCACCGAATTCTGCTCCATGGCTTCTAAACCTTTCCACATTTTTCCACTTTTATCCAGTTTTATGGTGGAAAAAGGTGGGAAAAGGTGGAAAAACGTGGAAGAAATTGGAAAAAGTGGAAAAAGTGGAAAAAAGTGAGAAAATATGGGGAAAAGGTGGGGAAAAAAGTGGAAAAAGGAGTGGAAAAAAACTGGATAAAACTGGATATAACTCAACTCAACTCATCAACTCATCAACTCAACTCATCAACTCATCAACTCAACTCATCAACTCAACTCCTCAACTCACGGCCCTCTGCCGTCCACCGAATTCTGCTCCATGGCTTCTAAACCTTTCACCGGCCCTCTGCCGTCCACCGAATTCTGCTCCATGGCTTCTAAACCTTTCACCGGCCCTCTGCCGTCCACCGAATTCTGCTCCATGGCTTCTAAACCTTTCACCGGCCCTCTGCCGTCCACCGAATTCTGCTCCATGGCTTCTAAACCTTTCCAGTTTTTTCCACTTTTTTCCACTTTTATCCAGTTTTATGGTGGAAAAAGGTGGGAAATGGTGGAAAAACGTGGAAGAAATTGGAAAAAGTGGAAAAAGTGGAAAAATGTGGGAAAATATGGGAAAAAGGTGGGATAAAAGTGGAAAAAGGAGTGGAAAAAAGTGGAAAAAACTGGATAAAACTGGATAAAACTCAACTCAACTCATCAACTCATCAACTCAACTCATCAACTCATCAACTCAACTCATCAACTCAACTCCTCAACTCACGGCCCTCTGCCGTCCACCGAATTCTGCTCCATGGCTTCTAAGCCTTTCACCGGCCCTCTGCCGTCCACCGAATTCTGCTCCATGGCTTCTAAACCTTTCACCGGCCCTCTGCCGTCCACCGAATTCTGCTCCATGGCTTCTAAACCTTTCACCGGCCCTCTGCCGTCCACCGAATTCTGCTCCATGGCTTCTAAACCTTTCACCGGCCCTCTGCCGTCCACCGAATTCTGCTCCATGGCTTCTAAACCTTTCACCGGCCCTCTGCCGTCCACCGAATTCTGCTCCATGGCTTCTAAACCTTTCACCGGCCCTCTGCCGTCCACCGAATTCTGCTCCATGGCTTCTAAACCTTTCACCGGCCCTCTGCCGTCCACCGAATTCTGCTCCATGGCTTCTAAACCTTTCACCGGCCCTCTGCCGTCCACCGAATTCTGCTCCATGGCTTCTAAACCTTTCACCGGCCCTCTGCTGTCCACCGAATTCTGCTCCATGGCTTCTAAACCTTTCACCGGCCCTCTGCCGTCCACCGAATTCTGCTCCATGGCTTCTAAACCTTTCCAGTTTTTTCCACTTTTTTCCACTTTTATCCAGTTTTATGGTGGAAAAAGGTGGGAAATGGTGGAAAAACGTGGAAGAAATTGGAAAAGGGGAAAAAGTGGAAAAATGTGGGAAAATATGGGAAAAAGGTGGGAAAAAAGTGGAAAAAGGAGTGGAAAAAAGTGGAAAAAACTGGATAAAACTGGATAAAACTCAACTCAACTCATCAACTCATCAACTCAACTCATCAACTCATCAACTCAACTCATCAACTCAACTCCTCAACTCACGGCCCTCTGCCGTCCACCGAATTCTGCTCCATGGCTTCTAAGCCTTTCACCGGCCCTCTGCCGTCCACCGAATTCTGCTCCATGGCTTCTAAACCTTTCACCGGCCCTCTGCCGTCCACCGAATTCTGCTCCATGGCTTCTAAACCTTTCACCGGCCCTCTGCCGTCCACCGAATTCTGCTCCATGGCTTCTAAACCTTTCACCGGCCCTCTGCCGTCCACCGAATTCTGCTCCATGGCTTCTAAACCTTTCACCGGCCCTCTGCCGTCCACCGAATTCTGCTCCATGGCTTCTAAACCTTTCACCGGCCCTCTGCCGTCCACCGAATTCTGCTCCATGGCTTCTAAACCTTTCACCGGCCCTCTGCCGTCCACCGAATTCTGCTCCATGGCTTCTAAACCTTTCCACTTTTTTCCACTTTTTTCCACTTTTATCCAGTTTTATGGTGGAAAAAGGTGGGAAAAGGTGGAAAAACGTGGAAGAAATTGGAAAAAGTGGAAAAAGTGGGAAAATGTGGGAAAATATGGGAAAAAGGTGGGAAAAAAAGTGGAAAAAGGAGTGGAAAAAACTGGAAAAAACTGGATAAAACTGGATATAACTCAACTCAACTCATCAACTCATCAACTCAACTCATCAACTCATCAACTCAACTCATCAACTCAACTCCTCAACTCACGGCCCTCTGCCGTCCACCGAATTCTGCTCCATGGCTTCTAAACCTTTCACCGGCCCTCTGCCGTCCACCGAATTCTGCTCCATGGCTTCTAAACCTTTCACCGGCCCTCTGCCGTCCACCGAATTCTGCTCCATGGCTTCTAAACCTTTCCAGTTTTTTCCACTTTTTTCCACTTCTATCCAGTTTTATGGTGGAAAAAGGTGGGAAAAGGTGGAAAAACGTGGAAGAAATTGGAAAAAGTGGAAAAAGTGGAAAAATTTGGGAAAATGTGGGAAAAGGTGGGAAAAAAAGTGGAAAAAGGAGTGGAAAAAAGTGGAAAAAACTGGATAAAACTGGATAAAACTCAACTCAACTCATCAACTCATCAACTCAACTCATCAACTCAACTCATCAACTCAACTCCTCAACTCACGGCCCTCTGCCGTCCACCGAATTCTGCTCCGTGGCTTCTAAACCTTTCACCGGCCCTCTGCCGTCCACCGAATTCTGCTCCATGGCTTCTAAACCTTTCACCGGCCCTCTGCCGTCCACCGAATTCTGCTCCATGGCTTCTAAACCTTTCCAGTTTTTTCCAGTTTTTTCCACTTTTATCCAGTTTTATGGTGGAAAAAGGTGGGAAATGGTGGAAAAACGTGGAAGAAATTGGAAAAAGCGGAAAAAGTGGAAAAATGTGGGAAAATATGGGAAAAAGGTGGGAAAAAAAGTGGAAAAAGGAGTGGAAAAAAGTGGAAAAAACTGGATAAAACTGGATAAAACTCAACTCAACTCATCAACTCATCAACTCAACTCATCAACTCATCAACTCAACTCATCAACTCAACTCCTCAACTCACGGCCCTCTGCCGTCCACCGAATTCTGCTCCATGGCTTCTAAACCTTTCACCGGCCCTCTGCCGTCCACCGAATTCTGCTCCATGGCTTCTAAACCTTTCACCGGCCCTCTGCCGTCCACCGAATTCTGCTCCATGGCTTCTAAACCTTTCAACGGCCCTCTGCCGTCCACCGAATTCTGCTCCATGGCTTCTAAACCTTTCACCGGCCCTCTGCCGTCCACCGAATTCTGCTCCATGGCTTCTAAACCTTTCACCGGCCCTCTGCCGTCCACCGAATTCTGCTCCATGGCTTCTAAACCTTTCCACTTTTTTCCACTTTTTTCCACTTTTATCCAGTTTTATGGTGGAAAAAGGTGGGAAAAGGTGGAAAAACGTGGAAGAAATTGGAAAAAGTGGAAAAAGTGGGAAAATGTGGGAAAATATGGGAAAAAGGTGGGAAAAAAAGTGGAAAAAGGAGTGGAAAAAAGTGGAAAAAAGTGGATAAAACTGGATATAACTCAACTCAACTCATCAACTCATCAACTCAACTCATCAACTCATCAACTCAACTCATCAACTCAACTCCTCAACTCACGGCCCTCTGCCGTCCACCGAATTCTGCTCCATGGCTTCTAAACCTTTCACCGGCCCTCTGCCGTCCACCGAATTCTGCTCCATGGCTTCTAAACCTTTCACCGGCCCTCTGCCGTCCACCGAATTCTGCTCCATGGCTTCTAAACCTTTCACCGGCCCTCTGCCGTCCACCGAATTCTGCTCCATGGCTTCTAAACCTTTCACCGGCCCTCTGCCGTCCACCGAATTCTGCTCCATGGCTTCTAAACCTTTCACCGGCCCTCTGCCGTCCACCGAATTCTGCTCCATGGCTTCTAAACCTTTCACCGGCCCTCTGCCGTCCACCGAATTCTGCTCCATGGCTTCTAAACCTTTCACCGGCCCTCTGCCGTCCACCGAATTCTGCTCCATGGCTTCTAAACCTTTCACCGGCCCTCTGCCGTCCACCGAATTCTGCTCCATGGCTTCTAAACCTTTCCACATTTTTCCACTTTTATCCAGTTTTATGGTGGAAAAAGGTGGGAAAAGGTGGAAAAACGTGGAAGAAATTGGAAAAAGTGGAAAAAGTGGAAAAAAGTGAGAAAATATGGGGAAAAGGTGGGGAAAAAAGTGGAAAAAGGAGTGGAAAAAAACTGGATAAAACTGGATATAACTCAACTCAACTCATCAACTCATCAACTCAACTCATCAACTCATCAACTCAACTCATCAACTCAACTCCTCAACTCACGGCCCTCTGCCGTCCACCGAATTCTGCTCCATGGCTTCTAAACCTTTCACCGGCCCTCTGCCGTCCACCGAATTCTGCTCCATGGCTTCTAAACCTTTCACCGGCCCTCTGCCGTCCACCGAATTCTGCTCCATGGCTTCTAAACCTTTCACCGGCCCTCTGCCGTCCACCGAATTCTGCTCCATGGCTTCTAAACCTTTCCAGTTTTTTCCACTTTTTTCCACTTTTATCCAGTTTTATGGTGGAAAAAGGTGGGAAATGGTGGAAAAACGTGGAAGAAATTGGAAAAAGTGGAAAAAGTGGAAAAATGTGGGAAAATATGGGAAAAAGGTGGGATAAAAGTGGAAAAAGGAGTGGAAAAAAGTGGAAAAAACTGGATAAAACTGGATAAAACTCAACTCAACTCATCAACTCATCAACTCAACTCATCAACTCATCAACTCAACTCATCAACTCAACTCCTCAACTCACGGCCCTCTGCCGTCCACCGAATTCTGCTCCATGGCTTCTAAGCCTTTCACCGGCCCTCTGCCGTCCACCGAATTCTGCTCCATGGCTTCTAAACCTTTCACCGGCCCTCTGCCGTCCACCGAATTCTGCTCCATGGCTTCTAAACCTTTCACCGGCCCTCTGCCGTCCACCGAATTCTGCTCCATGGCTTCTAAACCTTTCACCGGCCCTCTGCCGTCCACCGAATTCTGCTCCATGGCTTCTAAACCTTTCACCGGCCCTCTGCCGTCCACCGAATTCTGCTCCATGGCTTCTAAACCTTTCCACTTTTTTCCACTTTTTTCCACTTTTATCCAGTTTTATGGTGGAAAAAGGTGGGAAAAGGTGGAAAAACGTGGAAGAAATTGGAAAAAGTGGAAAAAGTGGGAAAATGTGGGAAAATATGGGAAAAAGGTGGGAAAAAAAGTGGAAAAAGGAGTGGAAAAAACTGGAAAAAACTGGATAAAACTGGATATAACTCAACTCAACTCATCAACTCATCAACTCAACTCATCAACTCATCAACTCAACTCATCAACTCAACTCCTCAACTCACGGCCCTCTGCCGTCCACCGAATTCTGCTCCATGGCTTCTAAACCTTTCACCGGCCCTCTGCCGTCCACCGAATTCTGCTCCATGGCTTCTAAACCTTTCACCGGCCCTCTGCCGTCCACCGAATTCTGCTCCATGGCTTCTAAACCTTTCCAGTTTTTTCCACTTTTTTCCACTTCTATCCAGTTTTATGGTGGAAAAAGGTGGGAAAAGGTGGAAAAACGTGGAAGAAATTGGAAAAAGTGGAAAAAGTGGGAAAATTTGGGAAAATGTGGGAAAAAGGTGGGAAAAAAAGTGGAAAAAGGAGTGGAAAAAACTGGAAAAAACTGGATAAAACTGGATATAACTCAACTCAACTCATCAACTCATCAACTCAACTCATCAACTCATCAACTCAACTCATCAACTCAACTCCTCAACTCACGGCCCTCTGCCGTCCACCGAATTCTGCTCCATGGCTTCTAAACCTTTCACCGGCCCTCTGCCGTCCACCGAATTCTGCTCCATGGCTTCTAAACCTTTCACCGGCCCTCTGCCGTCCACCGAATTCTGCTCCATGGCTTCTAAACCTTTCCAGTTTTTTCCACTTTTTTCCACTTCTATCCAGTTTTATGGTGGAAAAAGGTGGGAAAAGGTGGAAAAACGTGGAAGAAATTGGAAAAAGTGGAAAAAGTGGAAAAATTTGGGAAAATGTGGGAAAAAGGTGGGAAAAAAAGTGGAAAAAGGAGTGGAAAAAACTGGATAAAACTGGATAAAACTGGATAAAACTCAACTCAACTCATCAACTCATCAACTCAACTCATCAACTCAACTCATCAACTCAACTCCTCAACTCACGGCCCTCTGCCGTCCACCGAATTCTGCTCCGTGGCTTCTAAACCTTTCACCGGCCCTCTGCCGTCCACCGAATTCTGCTCCATGGCTTCTAAACCTTTCACCGGCCCTCTGCCGTCCACCGAATTCTGCTCCATGGCTTCTAAACCTTTCCAGTTTTTTCCAGTTTTTTCCACTTTTATCCAGTTTTATGGTGGAAAAAGGTGGGAAATGGTGGAAAAACGTGGAAGAAATTGGAAAAAGCGGAAAAAGTGGAAAAATGTGGGAAAATATGGGAAAAAGGTGGGAAAAAAAGTGGAAAAAGGAGTGGAAAAAAGTGGAAAAAACTGGATAAAACTGGATAAAACTCAACTCAACTCATCAACTCAACTCATCAACTCATCAACTCAACTCATCAACTCAACTCCTCAACTCACGGCCCTCTGCCGTCCACCGAATTCTGCTCCATGGCTTCTAAGCCTTTCACCGGCCCTCTGCCGTCCACCGAATTCTGCTCCATGGCTTCTAAACCTTTCACCGGCCCTCTGCCGTCCACCGAATTCTGCTCCATGGCTTCTAAACCTTTCACCGGCCCTCTGCCGTCCACCGAATTCTGCTCCATGGCTTCTAAACCTTTCAACGGCCCTCTGCCGTCCACCGAATTCTGCTCCATGGCTTCTAAACCTTTCACCGGCCCTCTGCCGTCCACCGAATTCTGCTCCATGGCTTCTAAACCTTTCACCGGCCCTCTGCCGTCCACCGAATTCTGCTCCATGGCTTCTAAACCTTTCCACTTTTTTCCACTTTTTTCCACTTTTATCCAGTTTTATGGTGGAAAAAGGTGGGAAAAGGTGGAAAAACGTGGAAGAAATTGGAAAAAGTGGAAAAAGTGGGAAAATGTGGGAAAATATGGGAAAAAGGTGGGAAAAAAAGTGGAAAAAGGAGTGGAAAAAAGTGGAAAAAAGTGGATAAAACTGGATATAACTCAACTCAACTCATCAACTCATCAACTCAACTCATCAACTCATCAACTCAACTCATCAACTCAACTCCTCAACTCACGGCCCTCTGCCGTCCACCGAATTCTGCTCCATGGCTTCTAAACCTTTCACCGGCCCTCTGCCGTCCACCGAATTCTGCTCCATGGCTTCTAAACCTTTCACCGGCCCTCTGCCGTCCACCGAATTCTGCTCCATGGCTTCTAAACCTTTCACCGGCCCTCTGCCGTCCACCGAATTCTGCTCCATGGCTTCTAAACCTTTCACCGGCCCTCTGCCGTCCACCGAATTCTGCTCCATGGCTTCTAAACCTTTCACCGGCCCTCTGCCGTCCACCGAATTCTGCTCCATGGCTTCTAAACCTTTCACCGGCCCTCTGCCGTCCACCGAATTCTGCTCCATGGCTTCTAAACCTTTCACCGGCCCTCTGCCGTCCACCGAATTCTGCTCCATGGCTTCTAAACCTTTCCACATTTTTCCACTTTTATCCAGTTTTATGGTGGAAAAAGGTGGGAAAAGGTGGAAAAACGTGGAAGAAATTGGAAAAAGTGAAAAAAGTGGAAAAAAGTGAGAAAATATGGGGAAAAGGTGGGGAAAAAAGTGGAAAAAGGAGTGGAAAAAAACTGGATAAAACTGGATATAACTCAACTCAACTCATCAACTCATCAACTCAACTCATCAACTCATCAACTCAACTCATCAACTCAACTCCTCAACTCACGGCCCTCTGCCGTCCACCGAATTCTGCTCCATGGCTTCTAAACCTTTCACCGGCCCTCTGCCGTCCACCGAATTCTGCTCCATGGCTTCTAAACCTTTCACCGGCCCTCTGCTGTCCACCGAATTCTGCTCCATGGCTTCTAAACCTTTCACCGGCCCTCTGCCGTCCACCGAATTCTGCTCCATGGCTTCTAAACCTTTCACCGGCCCTCTGCCGTCCACCGAATTCTGCTCCATGGCTTCTAAACCTTTCACCGGCCCTCTGCCGTCCACCGAATTCTGCTCCATGGCTTCTAAACCTTTCACCGGCCCTCTGCCGTCCACCGAATTCTGCTCCATGGCTTCTAAACCTTTCACCGGCCCTCTGCCGTCCACCGAATTCTGCTCCATGGCTTCTAAACCTTTCACCGGCCCTCTGCCGTCCACCGAATTCTGCTCCATGGCTTCTAAACCTTTCCACATTTTTCCACTTTTATCCAGTTTTATGGTGGAAAAAGGTGGGAAAAGGTGGAAAAACGTGGAAGAAATTGGAAAAAGTGGAAAAAGTGGAAAAAAGTGAGAAAATATGGGGAAAAGGTGGGGAAAAAAGTGGAAAAAGGAGTGGAAAAAAACTGGATAAAACTGGATATAACTCAACTCAACTCATCAACTCATCAACTCAACTCATCAACTCATCAACTCAACTCATCAACTCAACTCCTCAACTCACGGCCCTCTGCCGTCCACCGAATTCTGCTCCATGGCTTCTAAACCTTTCACCGGCCCTCTGCCGTCCACCGAATTCTGCTCCATGGCTTCTAAACCTTTCACCGGCCCTCTGCCGTCCACCGAATTCTGCTCCATGGCTTCTAAACCTTTCACCGGCCCTCTGCCGTCCACCGAATTCTGCTCCATGGCTTCTAAACCTTTCACCGGCCCTCTGCCGTCCACCGAATTCTGCTCCATGGCTTCTAAACCTTTCACCGGCCCTCTGCCGTCCACCGAATTCTGCTCCATGGCTTCTAAACCTTTAACCGGCCCTCTGCCGTCCACCGAATTCTGCTCGATGGCTTCTAAACCTTTCACCGGCCCTCTGCCGTCCACCGAATTCTGCTCCATGGCTTCTAAACCTTTCACCGGCCCTCTGCCGTCCACCGAATTCTGCTCCATGGCTTCTAAACCTTTCCAGTTTTTTCCACTTTTTTCCACTTTTATCCAGTTTTATGGTGGAAAAATGTGGGAAAAGGTGGAAAAACGTGGAAGAAATTGGAAAAAGTGGAAAAAGTGGAAAAATTTGGGAAAATGTGGGAAAAAGGTGGGAAAAAAAGTGGAAAAAGGAGTGGAAAAAAGTGGAAAAAAGTGGATAAAACTGGATAAAACTGGATAAAACTCAACTCAACTCATCAACTCATCAACTCAACTCATCAACTCATCAACTCAACTCATCAACTCAACTCCTCAACTCACGGCCCTCTGCCGTCCACCGAATTCTGCTCCATGGCTTCTAAACCTTTCACCGGCCCTCTGCCGTCCACCGAATTCTGCTCCATGGCTTCTAAACCTTTCACCGGCCCTCTGCCGTCCACCGAATTCTGCTCCATGGCTTCTAAACCTTTCACCGGCCCTCTGCCGTCCACCGAATTCTGCTCCATGGCTTCTAAACCTTTCACCGGCCCTCTGCCGTCCACCGAATTCTGCTCCATGGCTTCTAAACCTTTCACCGGCCCTCTGCCGTCCACCGAATTCTGCTCCATGGCTTCTAAACCTTTCACCGGCCCTCTGCCGTCCACCGAATTCTGCTCCATGGCTTCTAAACCTTTCACCGGCCCTCTGCCGTCCACCGAATTCTGCTCCATGGCTTCTAAACCTTTCACCGGCCCTCTGCCGTCCACCGAATTCTGCTCCATGGCTTCTAAACCTTTCCACTTTTTTCCACTTTTTTCCACTTTTATCCAGTTTTATGGTGGAAAAAGGTGGGAAAAGGTGGAAAAACGTGGAAGAAATTGAAAAAAGTGGAAAAAGTGGAAAAATTTGGGAAAATATGGGAAAAAGGTGGGAAAAAAAGTGGAAAAAGGAGTGAAAAAAAGTGGAAAAAACTGGATAAAACTGGATATAACTCAACTCAACTCATCAACTCATCAACTCAACTCATCAACTCAACTCATCAACTCAACTCCTCAACTCACGGCCCTCTGCCGTCCACCGAATTCTGCTCCATGGCTTCTAAACCTTTCACCGGCCCTCTGCCGTCCACCGAATTCTGCTCCATGGCTTCTAAACCTTTCACCGGCCCTCTGCCGTCCACCGAATTCTGCTCCATGGCTTCTAAACCTTTCACCGGCCCTCTGCCGTCCACCGAATTCTGCTCCATGGCTTCTAAACCTTTAACTGGCCCTCTGCCGTCCACCGAATTCTGCTCCATGGCTTCTATACCTTTCACCGGCCCTCTGCCGTCCACCGAATTCTGCTCCATGGCTTCTAAACCTTTCACCGGCCCTCTGCCGTCCACCGAATTCTGCTCCATGGCTTCTAAACCTTTCACCGGCCCTCTGCCGTCCACCGAATTCTGCTCCATGGCTTCTAAACCTTTCCACTTTTTTCCACTTTTTTCCACTTTTATCCAGTTTTATGGTGGAAAAAGGTGGGAAAGGGTGGAAAAACGTGGAAGAAATTGAAAAAAGTGGGAAAATGTGGGAAAATGTGGGAAAAAGGTGGGAAAAAAAGTGGAAAAAGGAGTGGAAAAAAGTGGAAAAAACTGGATAAAACTGGATAAAACTCAACTCAACTGATCAACTCATCAACTCAACTCATCAACTCATCAACTCAACTCATCAACTCAACTCCTCAACTCACGGCCTTCTGCCGTCCACCGAATTCTGCTCCATGGCTTCTAAACCTTTCACCGGCCCTCTGCCGTCCACCGAATTCTGCTCCATGGCTTCTAAACCTTTCACCGGCCCTCTGCCGTCCACCGAATTCTGCTCCATGGCTTCTAAACCTTTCACCGGCCCTCTGCCGTCCACCGAATTCTGCTCCATGGCTTCTAAACCTTTCACCGGCCCTCTGCCATCCACCGAATTCTGCTCCATGGCTTCTAAACCTTTCACCGGCCCTCTGCCGTCCACCGAATTCTGCTCCATGGCTTCTAAACCTTTCACCGGCCCTCTGCCGTCCACCGAATTCTGCTCCATGGCTTCTAAACCTTTCACCGGCCCTCTGCCGTCCACCGAATTCTGCTCCATGGCTTCTAAACCTTTCACCGGCCCTCTGCCGTCCACCGAATTCTGCTCCATGGCTTCTAAACCTTTCCAGTTTTTTCCAGTTTTTTCCACTTTTATCCAGTTTTATGGTGGAAAAAGGTGGGAAATGGTGGAAAAACGTGGAAGAAATTGGAAAAAGTGGAAAAAGTGGAAAAATGTGGGAAAATATGGGAAAAAGGTGGGAAAAAAGTGGAAAAAAAAGTGGAATAAAGTGGAAAAAACTGGATAAAACTGGATAAAACTCAACTCAACTCATCAACTCATCAACTCAACTCATCAACTCATCAACTCAACTCATCAACTCAACTCCTCAACTCACGGCCCTCTGCCGTCCACCGAATTCTGCTCCATGGCTTCTAAGCCTTTCACCGGCCCTCTGCCGTCCACCGAATTCTGCTCCATGGCTTCTAAACCTTTCACCGGCCCTCTGCCGTCCACCGAATTCTGCTCCATGGCTTCTAAACCTTTCACCGGCCCTCTGCCGTCCACCGAATTCTGCTCCATGGCTTCTAAACCTTTCACCGGCCCTCTGCCGTCCACCGAATTCTGCTCCATGGCTTCTAAACCTTTCACCGGCCCTCTGCCGTCCACCGAATTCTGCTCCATGGCTTCTAAACCTTTCCACTTTTTTCCACTTTTTTCCACTTTTATCCAGTTTTATGGTGGAAAAAGGTGGGAAAAGGTGGAAAAACGTGGAAGAAATTGGAAAAAGTGGAAAAAGTGGGAAAATGTGGGAAAATATGGGAAAAAGGTGGGAAAAAAAGTGGAAAAAGGAGTGGAAAAAACTGGAAAAAACTGGATAAAACTGGATATAACTCAACTCAACTCATCAACTCTTCAACTCAACTCATCAACTCATCAACTCAACTCATCAACTCAACTCCTCAACTCACGGCCCTCTGCCGTCAACCGAATTCTGCTCCATGGCTTCTAAACCTTTCACCGGCCCTCTGCCGTCCACCGAATTCTGCTCCATGGCTTCTAAACCTTTCCAGTTTTTTCCACTTTTTTCCACTTCTATCCAGTTTTATGGTGGAAAAAGGTGGGAAAAGGTGGAAAAACGTGGAAGAAATTGGAAAAAGTGGAAAAAGTGGAAAAATTTGGGAAAATGTGGGAAAAAGGTGGGAAAAAAAGTGGAAAAAGGAGTGGAAAAAACTGGATAAAACTGGATAAAACTGGATAAAACTCAACTCAACTCATCAACTCATCAACTCAACTCATCAACTCAACTCATCAACTCAACTCCTCAACTCACGGCCCTCTGCCGTCCACCGAATTCTGCTCCGTGGCTTCTAAACCTTTCACCGGCCCTCTGCCGTCCACCGAATTCTGCTCCATGGCTTCTAAACCTTTCACCGGCCCTCTGCCGTCCACCGAATTCTGCTCCATGGCTTCTAAACCTTTCCAGTTTTTTCCAGTTTTTTCCACTTTTATCCAGTTTTATGGTGGAAAAAGGTGGGAAATGGTGGAAAAACGTGGAAGAAATTGGAAAAAGCGGAAAAAGTGGAAAAATGTGGGAAAATATGGGAAAAAGGTGGGAAAAAAAGTGGAAAAAGGAGTGGAAAAAACTGGATAAAACTGGATAAAACTCAACTCAACTCATCAACTCATCAACTCAACTCATCAACTCATCAACTCAACTCATCAACTCAACTCCTCAACTCACGGCCCTCTGCCGTCCACCGAATTCTGCTCCATGGCTTCTAAGCCTTTCACCGGCCCTCTGCCGTCCACCGAATTCTGCTCCATGTCTTCTAAACCTTTCACCGGCCCTCTGCCGTCCACCGAATTCTGCTCCATGGCTTCTAAACCTTTCACCGGCCCTCTGCCGTCCACCGAATTCTGCTCCATGGCTTCTAAACCTTTCACCGGCCCTCTGCCGTCCACCGAATTCTGCTCCATGGCTTCTAAACCTTTCACCGGCCCTCTGCCGTCCACCGAATTCTGCTCCATGGCTTCTAAACCTTTCACCGGCCCTCTGCCGTCCACCGAATTCTGCTCCATGGCTTCTAAACCTTTCCACTTTTTTCCACTTTTTTCCACTTTTATCCAGTTTTATGGTGGAAAAAGGTGGGAAAAGGTGGAAAAACGTGGAAGAAATTGGAAAAAGTGGAAAAAGTGGGAAAATGTGGGAAAATATGGGAAAAAGGTGGGAAAAAAAGTGGAAAAAGGAGTGGAAAAAAGTGGAAAAAAGTGGATAAAACTGGATATAACTCAACTCAACTCATCAACTCATCAACTCAACTCATCAACTCATCAACTCAACTCATCAACTCAACTCCTCAACTCACGGCCCTCTGCCGTCCACCGAATTCTGCTCCATGGCTTCTAAACCTTTCACCGGCCCTCTGCCGTCCACCGAATTCTGCTCCATGGCTTCTAAACCTTTCACCGGCCCTCTGCCGTCCACCGAATTCTGCTCCATGGCTTCTAAACCTTTCACCGGCCCTCTGCCGTCCACCGAATTCTGCTCCATGGCTTCTAAACCTTTCACCGGCCCTCTGCCGTCCACCGAATTCTGCTCCATGGCTTCTAAACCTTTCACCGGCCCTCTGCCGTCCACCGAATTCTGCTCCATGGCTTCTAAACCTTTCCACATTTTTCCACTTTTATCCAGTTTTATGGTGGAAAAAGGTGGGAAAAGGTGGAAAAACGTGGAAGAAATTGGAAAAAGTGGAAAAAGTGGAAAAAAGTGAGAAAATATGGGGAAAAGGTGGGAAAAAAAGTGGAAAAAGGAGTGGAAAAAAACTGGATAAAACTGGATATAACTCAACTCAACTCATCAACTCATCAACTCAACTCATCAACTCATCAACTCAACTCATCAACTCAACTCCTCAACTCACGGCCCTCTGCCGTCCACCGAATTCTGCTCCATGGCTTCTAAACCTTTCACCGGCCCTCTGCCGTCCACCGAATTCTGCTCCATGGCTTCTAAACCTTTCACCGGCCCTCTGCCGTCCACCGAATTCTGCTCCATGGCTTCTAAACCTTTCACCGGCCCTCTGCCGTCCACCGAATTCTGCTCCATGGCTTCTAAACCTTTAACCGGCCCTCTGCCGTCCACCGAATTCTGCTCGATGGCTTCTAAACCTTTCACCGGCCCTCTGCCGTCCACCGAATTCTGCTCCATGGCTTCTAAACCTTTCACCGGCCCTCTGCCGTCCACCGAATTCTGCTCCATGGCTTCTAAACCTTTCCAGTTTTTTCCACTTTTTTCCACTTTTATCCAGTTTTATGGTGGAAAAATGTGGGAAAAGGTGGAAAAACGTGGAAGAAATTGGAAAAAGTGGAAAAAGTGGAAAAATTTGGGAAAATGTGGGAAAAAGGTGGGAAAAAAAGTGGAAAAAGGAGTGGAAAAAAGTGGAAAAAAGTGGATAAAACTGGATAAAACTGGATAAAACTCAACTCAACTCATCAACTCATCAACTCAACTCATCAACTCATCAACTCAACTCATCAACTCAACTCCTCAACTCACGGCCCTCTGCCGTCCACCGAATTCTGCTCCATGGCTTCTAAACCTTTCACCGGCCCTCTGCCGTCCACCGAATTCTGCTCCATGGCTTCTAAACCTTTCACCGGCCCTCTGCCGTCCACCGAATTCTGCTCCATGGCTTCTAAACCTTTCACCGGCCCTCTGCCGTCCACCGAATTCTGCTCCATGGCTTCTAAACCTTTCACCGGCCCTCTGCCGTCCACCGAATTCTGCTCCATGGCTTCTAAACCTTTCACCGGCCCTCTGCCGTCCACCGAATTCTGCTCCATGGCTTCTAAACCTTTCACCGGCCCTCTGCCGTCCACCGAATTCTGCTCCATGGCTTCTAAACCTTTCCACTTTTTTCCACTTTTTTCCACTTTTATCCAGTTTTATGGTGGAAAAAGGTGGGAAAAGGTGGAAAAACGTGGAAGAAATTGGAAAAAGTGGAAAAAGTGGAAAAATGTGGGAAAATATGGGAAAAAGGTGGGAAAAAAAGTGGAAAAAGGAGTGGAAAAAAGTGGAAAAAACTGGATAAAACTGGATATAACTCAACTCAACTCATCAACTCATCAACTCAACTCATCAACTCAACTCATCAACTCAACTCCTCAACTCACGGCCCTCTGCCGTCCACCGAATTCTGCTCCATGGCTTCTAAACCTTTCACCGGCCCTCTGCCGTCCACCGAATTCTGCTCCATGGCTTCTAAACCTTTCACCGGCCCTCTGCCGTCCACCGAATTCTGCTCCATGGCTTCTAAACCTTTCACCGGCCCTCTGCCGTCCACCGAATTCTGCTCCATGGCTTCTAAACCTTTCACCGGCCCTCTGCCGTCCACCGAATTCTGCTCCATGGCTTCTAAACCTTTCACCGGCCCTCTGCCGTCCACCGAATTCTGCTCCATGGCTTCTAAACCTTTCACCGGCCCTCTGCCGTCCACCGAATTCTGCTCCATGGCTTATAAACCTTTCACCGGCCCTCTGCCGTCCACCGAATTCTGCTCCATGGCTTCTAAACCTTTCCACTTTTTTCCACTTTTTTCCACTTTTATCCAGTTTTATGGTGGAAAAAGGTGGGAAAAGGTGGAAAAACGTGGAAGAAATTGGAAAAAGTGGAAAAAGTGGAAAAATGTGGGAAAATATGGGGAAAAGGTGGGAAAAAAAGTGGAAAAAGGAGTGGAAAAAAGTGGAAAAAACTGGATAAAACTGGATATAACTCAACTCAACTCATCAACTCATCAACTCAACTCATCAACTCAACTCATCAACTCAACTCCTCAACTCACGGCCCTCTGCCGTCCACCGAATTCTGCTCCATGGCTTCTAAACCTTTCACCGGCCCTCTGCCGTCCACCGAATTCTGCTCCATGGCTTCTAAACCTTTCACCGGCCCTCTGCCGTCCACCGAATTCTGCTCCATGGCTTCTAAACCTTTCACCGGCCCTCTGCCGTCCACCGAATTCTGCTCCATGGCTTCTAAACCTTTAACCGGCCCTCTGCCGTCCACCGAATTCTGCTCCATGGCTTCTATACCTTTCACCGGCCCTCTGCCGTCCACCGAATTCTGCTCCATGGCTTCTAAACCTTTCACCGGCCCTCTGCCGTCCACCGAATTCTGCTCCATGGCTTCTAAACCTTTCACCGGCCCTCTGCCGTCCACCGAATTCTGCTCCATGGCTTCTAAACCTTTCCACTTTTTTCCACTTTTTTCCACTTTTATCCAGTTTTATGGTGGAAAAAGGTGGGAAAGGGTGGAAAAACGTGGAAGAAATTGAAAAAAGTGGGAAAATGTGGGAAAATGTGGGAAAAAGGTGGGAAAAAAAGTGGAAAAAGGAGTGGAAAAAAGTGGAAAAAACTGGATAAAACTGGATAAAACTCAACTCAACTGATCAACTCATCAACTCAACTCATCAACTCATCAACTCAACTCATCAACTCAACTCCTCAACTCACGGCCTTCTGCCGTCCACCGAATTCTGCTCCATGGCTTCTAAACCTTTCACCGGCCCTCTGCCGTCCACCGAATTCTGCTCCATGGCTTCTAAACCTTTCACCGGCCCTCTGCCGTCCACCGAATTCTGCTCCATGGCTTCTAAACCTTTCACCGGCCCTCTGCCGTCCACCGAATTCTGCTCCATGGCTTCTAAACCTTTCACCGGCCCTCTGCCATCCACCGAATTCTGCTCCATGGCTTCTAAACCTTTCACCGGCCCTCTGCCGTCCACCGAATTCTGCTCCATGGCTTCTAAACCTTTCACCGGCCCTCTGCCGTCCACCGAATTCTGCTCCATGGCTTCTAAACCTTTCACCGGCCCTCTGCCGTCCACCGAATTCTGCTCCATGGCTTCTAAACCTTTCACCGGCCCTCTGCCGTCCACCGAATTCTGCTCCATGGCTTCTAAACCTTTCCAGTTTTTTCCACTTTTTTCCACTTTTATCCAGTTTTATGGTGGAAAAAGGTGGGAAATGGTGGAAAAACGTGGAAGAAATTGGAAAAAGTGGAAAAAGTGGAAAAATGTGGGAAAATATGGGAAAAAGGTGGGAAAAAAGTGGAAAAAAAAGTGGAATAAAGTGGAAAAAACTGGATAAAACTGGATAAAACTCAACTCAACTCATCAACTCATCAACTCAACTCATCAACTCATCAACTCAACTCATCAACTCAACTCCTCAACTCACGGCCCTCTGCCGTCCACCGAATTCTGCTCCATGGCTTCTAAGCCTTTCACCGGCCCTCTGCCGTCCACCGAATTCTGCTCCATGGCTTCTAAACCTTTCACCGGCCCTCTGCCGTCCACCGAATTCTGCTCCATGGCTTCTAAACCTTTCACCGGCCCTCTGCCGTCCACCGAATTCTGCTCCATGGCTTCTAAACCTTTCACCGGCCCTCTGCCGTCCACCGAATTCTGCTCCATGGCTTCTAAACCTTTCACCGGCCCTCTGCCGTCCACCGAATTCTGCTCCATGGCTTCTAAACCTTTCACCGGCCCTCTGCCGTCCACCGAATTCTGCTCCATGGCTTCTAAACCTTTCCACTTTTTTCCACTTTTTTCCACTTTTATCCAGTTTTATGGTGGAAAAAGGTGGGAAAAGGTGGAAAAACGTGGAAGAAATTGGAAAAAGTGGAAAAAGTGGGAAAATGTGGGAAAATATGGGAAAAAGGTGGGGAAAAAAGTGGAAAAAGGAGTGGAAAAAACTGGAAAAAACTGGATAAAACTGGATATAACTCAACTCAACTCATCAACTCTTCAACTCAACTCATCAACTCATCAACTCAACTCATCAACTCAACTCCTCAACTCACGGCCCTCTGCCGTCAACCGAATTCTGCTCCATGGCTTCTAAACCTTTCACCGGCCCTCTGCCGTCCACCGAATTCTGCTCCATGGCTTCTAAACCTTTCCAGTTTTTTCCACTTTTTTCCACTTCTATCCAGTTTTATGGTGGAAAAAGGTGGGAAAAGGTGGAAAAACGTGGAAGAAATTGGAAAAAGTGGAAAAAGTGGAAAAATTTGGGAAAATGTGGGAAAAAGGTGGGAAAAAAAGTGGAAAAAGGAGTGGAAAAAACTGGATAAAACTGGATAAAACTGGATAAAACTCAACTCAACTCATCAACTCATCAACTCAACTCATCAACTCAACTCATCAACTCAACTCCTCAACTCACGGCCCTCTGCCGTCCACCGAATTCTGCTCCGTGGCTTCTAAACCTTTCACCGGCCCTCTGCCGTCCACCGAATTCTGCTCCATGGCTTCTAAACCTTTCACCGGCCCTCTGCCGTCCACCGAATTCTGCTCCATGGCTTCTAAACCTTTCCAGTTTTTTCCAGTTTTTTCCACTTTTATCCAGTTTTATGGTGGAAAAAGGTGGGAAATGGTGGAAAAACGTGGAAGAAATTGGAAAAAGCGGAAAAAGTGGAAAAATGTGGGAAAATATGGGAAAAGGGTGGGAAAAAAAGTGGAAAAAGGAGTGGAAAAAAGTGGAAAAAACTGGATAAAACTGGATAAAACTCAACTCAACTCATCAACTCATCAACTCAACTCATCAACTCATCAACTCAACTCATCAACTCAACTCCTCAACTCACGGCCCTCTGCCGTCCACCGAATTCTGCTCCATGGCTTCTAAGCCTTTCACCGGCCCTCTGCCGTCCACCGAATTCTGCTCCATGGCTTCTAAACCTTTCACCGGCCCTCTGCCGTCCACCGAATTCTGCTCCATGGCTTCTAAACCTTTCACCGGCCCTCTGCCGTCCACCGAATTCTGCTCCATGGCTTCTAAACCTTTCACCGGCCCTCTGCCGTCCACCGAATTCTGCTCCATGGCTTCTAAACCTTTCACCGGCCCTCTGCCGTCCACCGAATTCTGCTCCATGGCTTCTAAACCTTTCACCGGCCCTCTGCCGTCCACCGAATTCTGCTCCATGGCTTCTAAACCTTTCCACTTTTTTCCACTTTTTTCCACTTTTATCCAGTTTTATGGTGGAAAAAGGTGGGAAAAGGTGGAAAAACGTGGAAGAAATTGGAAAAAGTGGAAAAAGTGGGAAAATGTGGGAAAATATGGGAAAAAGGTGGGAAAAAAAGTGGAAAAAGGAGTGGAAAAAAGTGGAAAAAAGTGGATAAAACTGGATATAACTCAACTCAACTCATCAACTCATCAACTCAACTCATCAACTCATCAACTCAACTCATCAACTCAACTCCTCAACTCACGGCCCTCTGCCGTCCACCGAATTCTGCTCCATGGCTTCTAAACCTTTCACCGGCCCTCTGCCGTCCACCGAATTCTGCTCCATGGCTTCTAAACCTTTCACCGGCCCTCTGCCGTCCACCGAATTCTGCTCCATGGCTTCTAAACCTTTCACCGGCCCTCTGCCGTCCACCGAATTCTGCTCCATGGCTTCTAAACCTTTCACCGGCCCTCTGCCGTCCACCGAATTCTGCTCCATGGCTTCTAAACCTTTCACCGGCCCTCTGCCGTCCACCGAATTCTGCTCCATGGCTTCTAAACCTTTCACCGGCCCTCTGCCGTCCACCGAATTCTGCTCCATGGCTTCTAAACCTTTCCACATTTTTCCACTTTTATCCAGTTTTATGGTGGAAAAAGGTGGGAAAAGGTGGAAAAACGTGGAAGAAATTGGAAAAAGTGGAAAAAGTGGAAAAAAGTGAGAAAATATGGGGAAAAGGTGGGGAAAAAAGTGGAAAAAGGAGTGGAAAAAAACTGGATAAAACTGGATATAACTCAACTCAACTCATCAACTCATCAACTCAACTCATCAACTCATCAACTCAACTCATCAACTCAACTCCTCAACTCACGGCCCTCTGCCGTCCACCGAATTCTGCTCCATGGCTTCTAAACCTTTCACCGGCCCTCTGCCGTCCACCGAATTCTGCTCCATGGCTTCTAAACCTTTCACCGGCCCTCTGCCGTCCACCGAATTCTGCTCCATGGCTTCTAAACCTTTCACCGGCCCTCTGCCGTCCACCGAATTCTGCTCCATGGCTTCTAAACCTTTCACCGGCCCTCTGCCGTCCACCGAATTCTGCTCCATGGCTTCTAAACCTTTCACCGGCCCTCTGCCGTCCACCGAATTCTGCTCCATGGCTTCTAAACCTTTCACCGGCCCTCTGCCGTCCACCGAATTCTGCTCCATGGCTTCTAAACCTTTCACCGGCCCTCTGCCGTCCACCGAATTCTGCTCCATGGCTTCTAAACCTTTCCACTTTTTTCCACTTTTTTCCACTTTTATCCAGTTTTATGGTGGAAAAAGGTGGGAAAAGGTGGAAAAACGTGGAAGAAATTGGAAAAAGTGGAAAAAGTGGAAAAATGTGGGAAAATATGGGAAAAAGGTGGGAAAAAAAGTGGAAAAAGGAGTGGAAAAAAGTGGAAAAAACTGGATAAAACTGGATATAACTCAACTCAACTCATCAACTCATCAACTCAACTCATCAACTCAACTCATCAACTCAACTCCTCAACTCACGGCCCTCTGCCGTCCACCGAATTCTGCTCCATGGCTTCTAAACCTTTCACCGGCCCTCTGCCGTCCACCGAATTCTGCTCCATGGCTTCTAAACCTTTCACCGGCCCTCTGCCGTCCACCGAATTCTGCTCCATGGCTTCTAAACCTTTCACCGGCCCTCTGCCGTCCACCGAATTCTGCTCCATGGCTTCTAAACCTTTAACCGGCCCTCTGCCGTCCACCGAATTCTGCTCCATGGCTTCTAAACCTTTCACCGGCCCTCTGCCGTCCACCGAATTCTGCTCCATGGCTTCTAAACCTTTCACCGGCCCTCTGCCGTCCACCGAATTCTGCTCCATGGCTTCTAAACCTTTCCACTTTTTTCCACTTTTTTCCACTTTTATCCAGTTTTATGGTGGAAAAAGGTGGGAAAAGGTGGAAAAAAGTGGAAGAAATTGGAAAAAGTGGAAAAAGTGGAAAAATGTGGGAAAATATGGGAAAAAGGTGGGAAAAAAAGTGGAAAAAGGAGTGGAAAAAAGTGGAAAAAACTGGATAAAACTGGATATAACTCAACTCAACTCATCAACTCATCAACTCAACTCATCAACTCAACTCATCAACTCAACTCCTCAACTCACGGCCCTCTGCCGTCCACCGAATTCTGCTCCATGGCTTCTAAACCTTTCACCGGCCCTCTGCCGTCCACCGAATTCTGCTCCATGGCTTCTAAACCTTTCACCGGCCCTCTGCCGTCCACCGAATTCTGCTCCATGGCTTCTAAACCTTTCACCGGCCCTCTGCCGTCCACCGAATTCTGCTCCATGGCTTCTAAACCTTTAACCGGCCCTCTGCCGTCCACCGAATTCTGCTCCATGGCTTCTATACCTTTCACCGGCCCTCTGCCGTCCACCGAATTCTGCTCCATGGCTTCTAAACCTTTCACCGGCCCTCTGCCGTCCACCGAATTCTGCTCCATGGCTTCTAAACCTTTCACCGGCCCTCTGCCGTCCACCGAATTCTGCTCCATGGCTTCTAAACCTTTCCACTTTTTTCCACTTTTTTCCACTTTTATCCAGTTTTATGGTGGAAAAAGGTGGGAAAGGGTGGAAAAACGTGGAAGAAATTGAAAAAAGTGGGAAAATGTGGGAAAATGTGGGAAAAAGGTGGGAAAAAAAGTGGAAAAAGGAGTGGAAAAAAGTGGAAAAAACTGGATAAAACTGGATAAAACTCAACTCAACTGATCAACTCATCAACTCAACTCATCAACTCATCAACTCAACTCATCAACTCAACTCCTCAACTCACGGCCTTCTGCCGTCCACCGAATTCTGCTCCATGGCTTCTAAACCTTTCACCGGCCCTCTGCCGTCCACCGAATTCTGCTCCATGGCTTCTAAACCTTTCACCGGCCCTCTGCCGTCCACCGAATTCTGCTCCATGGCTTCTAAACCTTTCACCGGCCCTCTGCCGTCCACCGAATTCTGCTCCATGGCTTCTAAACCTTTCACCGGCCCTCTGCCATCCACCGAATTCTGCTCCATGGCTTCTAAACCTTTCACCGGCCCTCTGCCGTCCACCGAATTCTGCTCCATGGCTTCTAAACCTTTCACCGGCCCTCTGCCGTCCACCGAATTCTGCTCCATGGCTTCTAAACCTTTCACCGGCCCTCTGCCGTCCACCGAATTCTGCTCCATGGCTTCTAAACCTTTCACCGGCCCTCTGCCGTCCACCGAATTCTGCTCCATGGCTTCTAAACCTTTCCAGTTTTTTCCACTTTTTTCCACTTTTATCCAGTTTTATGGTGGAAAAAGGTGGGAAATGGTGGAAAAACGTGGAAGAAATTGGAAAAAGTGGAAAAAGTGGAAAAATGTGGGAAAATATGGGAAAAAGGTGGGAAAAAAGTGGAAAAAAAAGTGGAATAAAGTGGAAAAAACTGGATAAAACTGGATAAAACTCAACTCAACTCATCAACTCATCAACTCAACTCATCAACTCATCAACTCAACTCATCAACTCAACTCCTCAACTCACGGCCCTCTGCCGTCCACCGAATTCTGCTCCATGGCTTCTAAGCCTTTCACCGGCCCTCTGCCGTCCACCGAATTCTGCTCCATGGCTTCTAAACCTTTCACCGGCCCTCTGCCGTCCACCGAATTCTGCTCCATGGCTTCTAAACCTTTCACCGGCCCTCTGCCGTCCACCGAATTCTGCTCCATGGCTTCTAAACCTTTCACCGGCCCTCTGCCGTCCACCGAATTCTGCTCCATGGCTTCTAAACCTTTCACCGGCCCTCTGCCGTCCACCGAATTCTGCTCCATGGCTTCTAAACCTTTCACCGGCCCTCTGCCGTCCACCGAATTCTGCTCCATGGCTTCTAAACCTTTCCACTTTTTTCCACTTTTTTCCACTTTTATCCAGTTTTATGGTGGAAAAAGGTGGGAAAAGGTGGAAAAACGTGGAAGAAATTGGAAAAAGTGGAAAAAGTGGGAAAATGTGGGAAAATATGGGAAAAAGGTGGGAAAAAAAGTGGAAAAAGGAGTGGAAAAAACTGGAAAAAACTGGATAAAACTGGATATAACTCAACTCAACTCATCAACTCTTCAACTCAACTCATCAACTCATCAACTCAACTCATCAACTCAACTCCTCAACTCACGGCCCTCTGCCGTCAACCGAATTCTGCTCCATGGCTTCTAAACCTTTCACCGGCCCTCTGCCGTCCACCGAATTCTGCTCCATGGCTTCTAAACCTTTCCAGTTTTTTCCACTTTTTTCCACTTCTATCCAGTTTTATGGTGGAAAAAGGTGGGAAAAGGTGGAAAAACGTGGAAGAAATTGGAAAAAGTGGAAAAAGTGGAAAAATTTGGGAAAATGTGGGAAAAAGGTGGGAAAAAAAGTGGAAAAAGGAGTGGAAAAAACTGGATAAAACTGGATAAAACTGGATAAAACTCAACTCAACTCATCAACTCATCAACTCAACTCATCAACTCAACTCATCAACTCAACTCCTCAACTCACGGCCCTCTGCCGTCCACCGAATTCTGCTCCGTGGCTTCTAAACCTTTCACCGGCCCTCTGCCGTCCACCGAATTCTGCTCCATGGCTTCTAAACCTTTCACCGGCCCTCTGCCGTCCACCGAATTCTGCTCCATGGCTTCTAAACCTTTCCAGTTTTTTCCAGTTTTTTCCACTTTTATCCAGTTTTATGGTGGAAAAAGGTGGGAAATGGTGGAAAAACGTGGAAGAAATTGGAAAAAGCGGAAAAAGTGGAAAAATGTGGGAAAATATGGGAAAAAGGTGGGAAAAAAAGTGGAAAAAGGAGTGGAAAAAACTGGAAAAAACTGGATAAAACTGGATAAAACTCAACTCAACTCATCAACTCATCAACTCAACTCATCAACTCATCAACTCAACTCATCAACTCAACTCCTCAACTCACGGCCCTCTGCCGTCCACCGAATTCTGCTCCATGGCTTCTAAGCCTTTCACCGGCCCTCTGCCGTCCACCGAATTCTGCTCCATGGCTTCTAAACCTTTCACCGGCCCTCTGCCGTCCACCGAATTCTGCTCCATGGCTTCTAAACCTTTCACCGGCCCTCTGCCGTCCACCGAATTCTGCTCCATGGCTTCTAAACCTTTCACCGGCCCTCTGCCGTCCACCGAATTCTGCTCCATGGCTTCTAAACCTTTCACCGGCCCTCTGCCGTCCACCGAATTCTGCTCCATGGCTTCTAAACCTTTCACCGGCCCTCTGCCGTCCACCGAATTCTGCTCCATGGCTTCTAAACCTTTCCACTTTTTTCCACTTTTTTCCACTTTTATCCAGTTTTATGGTGGAAAAAGGTGGGAAAAGGTGGAAAAACGTGGAAGAAATTGGAAAAAGTGGAAAAAGTGGGAAAATGTGGGAAAATATGGGAAAAAGGTGGGAAAAAAAGTGGAAAAAGGAGTGGAAAAAAGTGGAAAAAAGTGGATAAAACTGGATATAACTCAACTCAACTCATCAACTCATCAACTCAACTCATCAACTCATCAACTCAACTCATCAACTCAACTCCTCAACTCACGGCCCTCTGCCGTCCACCGAATTCTGCTCCATGGCTTCTAAACCTTTCACCGGCCCTCTGCCGTCCACCGAATTCTGCTCCATGGCTTCTAAACCTTTCACCGGCCCTCTGCCGTCCACCGAATTCTGCTCCATGGCTTCTAAACCTTTCACCGGCCCTCTGCCGTCCACCGAATTCTGCTCCATGGCTTCTAAACCTTTCACCGGCCCTCTGCCGTCCACCGAATTCTGCTCCATGGCTTCTAAACCTTTCACCGGCCCTCTGCCGTCCACCGAATTCTGCTCCATGGCTTCTAAACCTTTCCACATTTTTCCACTTTTATCCAGTTTTATGGTGGAAAAAGGTGGGAAAAGGTGGAAAAACGTGGAAGAAATTGGAAAAAGTGGAAAAAGTGGAAAAAAGTGAGAAAATATGGGGAAAAGGTGGGGAAAAAAGTGGAAAAAGGAGTGGAAAAAAACTGGATAAAACTGGATATAACTCAACTCAACTCATCAACTCATCAACTCAACTCATCAACTCATCAACTCAACTCATCAACTCAACTCCTCAACTCACGGCCCTCTGCCGTCCACCGAATTCTGCTCCATGGCTTCTAAACCTTTCACCGGCCCTCTGCCGTCCACCGAATTCTGCTCCATGGCTTCTAAACCTTTCACCGGCCCTCTGCCGTCCACCGAATTCTGCTCCATGGCTTCTAAACCTTTCACCGGCCCTCTGCCGTCCACCGAATTCTGCTCCATGGCTTCTAAACCTTTCACCGGCCCTCTGCCGTCCACCGAATTCTGCTCCATGGCTTCTAAACCTTTCACCGGCCCTCTGCCGTCCACCGAATTCTGCTCCATGGCTTCTAAACCTTTCACCGGCCCTCTGCCGTCCACCGAATTCTGCTCCATGGCTTCTAAACCTTTCACCGGCCCTCTGCCGTCCACTGAATTCTGCTCCATGGCTTCTAAACCTTTCACCGGCCCTCTGCCGTCCACCGAATTCTGCTCCATGGCTTCTAAACCTTTCACCGGCCCTCTGCCGTCCACCGAATTCTGCTCCATGGCTTCTAAACCTTTCACCGGCCCTCTGCCGTCCACCGAATTCTGCTCCATGGCTTCTAAACCTTTCCACATTTTTCCACTTTTATCCAGTTTTATGGTGGAAAAAGGTGGGAAAAGGTGGAAAAACGTGGAAGAAATTGGAAAAAGTGGAAAAAGTGGAAAAAAGTGAGGAAAATATGGGGAAAAGGTGGGGAAAAAAGTGGAAAAAGGAGTGGAAAAAAACTGGATAAAACTGGATATAACTCAACTCAACTCATCAACTCATCAACTCAACTCATCAACTCATCAACTCAACTCATCAACTCAACTCCTCAACTCACGGCCCTCTGCCGTCCACCGAATTCTGCTCCATGGCTTCTAAACCTTTCACCGGCCCTCTGCCGTCCACCGAATTCTGCTCCATGGCTTCTAAACCTTTCACCGGCCCTCTGCCGTCCACCGAATTCTGCTCCATGGCTTCTAAACCTTTCACCGGCCCTCTGCCGTCCACCGAATTCTGCTCCATGGCTTCTAAACCTTTCACCGGCCCTCTGCCGTCCACCGAATTCTGCTCCATGGCTTCTAAACCTTTCACCGGCCCTCTGCCGTCCACCGAATTCTGCTCCATGGCTTCTAAACCTTTAACCGGCCCTCTGCCGTCCACCGAATTCTGCTCCATGGCTTCTAAACCTTTCACCGGCGCTCTGCCGTCCACCGAATTCTGCTCCATGGCTTCTAAACCTTTCACTGGCCCTCTGCCGTCCACCGAATTCTGCTCCATGGCTTCTAAACCTTTCCAGTTGTTTTTTCCACTTTTTTCCACTTTTATCCAGTTTTATGGTGGAAAAATGTGGGAAAAGGTGGAAAAACGTGGAAGAAATTGGAAAAAGTGGAAAAAGTGGAAAAATTTGGGAAAATGTGGGAAAAAGGTGGGAAAAAAAGTGGAAAAAGGAGTGGAAAAAAGTGGAAAAAAGTGGATAAAACTGGATAAAACTGGATAAAACTCAACTCAACTCATCAACTCATCAACTCAACTCATCAACTCATCAACTCAACTCATCAACTCAACTCCTCAACTCACGGCCCTCTGCCGTCCACCGAATTCTGCTCCATGGCTTCTAAACCTTTCACCGGCCCTCTGCCGTCCACCGAATTCTGCTCCATGGCTTCTAAACCTTTCACCGGCCCTCTGCCGTCCACCGAATTCTGCTCCATGGCTTCTAAACCTTTCACCGGCCCTCTGCCGTCCACCGAATTCTGCTCCATGGCTTCTAAACCTTTCACCGGCCCTCTGCCGTCCACCGAATTCTGCTCCATGGCTTCTAAACCTTTCACCGGCCCTCTGCCGTCCACCGAATTCTGCTCCATGGCTTCTAAACCTTTCACCGGCCCTCTGCCGTCCACCGAATTCTGCTCCATGGCTTCTAAACCTTTCCACATTTTTCCACTTTTATCCAGTTTTATGGTGGAAAAAGGTGGGAAAAGGTGGAAAAACGTGGAAGAAATTGGAAAAAGTGGAAAAAGTGGAAAAAAGTGAGAAAATATGGGGAAAAGGTGGGGAAAAAAGTGGAAAAAGGAGTGGAAAAAAACTGGATAAAACTGGATATAACTCAACTCAACTCATCAACTCATCAACTCAACTCATCAACTCATCAACTCAACTCATCAACTCAACTCCTCAACTCACGGCCCTCTGCCGTCCACCGAATTCTGCTCCATGGCTTCTAAACCTTTCACCGGCCCTCTGCCGTCCACCGAATTCTGCTCCATGGCTTCTAAACCTTTCACCGGCCCTCTGCCGTCCACCGAATTCTGCTCCATGGCTTCTAAACCTTTCACCGGCCCTCTGCCGTCCACCGAATTCTGCTCCATGGCTTCTAAACCTTTCACCGGCCCTCTGCCGTCCACCGAATTCTGCTCCATGGCTTCTAAACCTTTCACCGGCCCTCTGCCGTCCACCGAATTCTGCTCCATGGCTTCTAAACCTTTCACCGGCCCTCTGCCGTCCACCGAATTCTGCTCCATGGCTTCTAAACCTTTCACCGGCCCTCTGCCGTCCACTGAATTCTGCTCCATGGCTTCTAAACCTTTCACCGGCCCTCTGCCGTCCACCGAATTCTGCTCCATGGCTTCTAAACCTTTCACCGGCCCTCTGCCGTCCACCGAATTCTGCTCCATGGCTTCTAAACCTTTCACCGGCCCTCTGCCGTCCACCGAATTCTGCTCCATGGCTTCTAAACCTTTCCACATTTTTCCACTTTTATCCAGTTTTATGGTGGAAAAAGGTGGGAAAAGGTGGAAAAACGTGGAAGAAATTGGAAAAAGTGGAAAAAGTGGAAAAAAGTGAGGAAAATATGGGGAAAAGGTGGGGAAAAAAGTGGAAAAAGGAGTGGAAAAAAACTGGATAAAACTGGATATAACTCAACTCAACTCATCAACTCATCAACTCAACTCATCAACTCATCAACTCAACTCATCAACTCAACTCCTCAACTCACGGCCCTCTGCCGTCCACCGAATTCTGCTCCATGGCTTCTAAACCTTTCACCGGCCCTCTGCCGTCCACCGAATTCTGCTCCATGGCTTCTAAACCTTTCACCGGCCCTCTGCCGTCCACCGAATTCTGCTCCATGGCTTCTAAACCTTTCACCGGCCCTCTGCCGTCCACCGAATTCTGCTCCATGGCTTCTAAACCTTTCACCGGCCCTCTGCCGTCCACCGAATTCTGCTCCATGGCTTCTAAACCTTTCACCGGCCCTCTGCCGTCCACCGAATTCTGCTCCATGGCTTCTAAACCTTTAACCGGCCCTCTGCCGTCCACCGAATTCTGCTCCATGGCTTCTAAACCTTTCACCGGCCCTCTGCCGTCCACCGAATTCTGCTCCATGGCTTCTAAACCTTTCACTGGCCCTCTGCCGTCCACCGAATTCTGCTCCATGGCTTCTAAACCTTTCCAGTTTTTTCCACTTTTTTCCACTTTTATCCAGTTTTATGGTGGAAAAATGTGGGAAAAGGTGGAAAAACGTGGAAGAAATTGGAAAAAGTGGAAAAAGTGGAAAAATTTGGGAAAATGTGGGAAAAAGGTGGGAAAAAAAGTGGAAAAAGGAGTGGAAAAAAGTGGAAAAAAGTGGATAAAACTGGATAAAACTGGATAAAACTCAACTCAACTCATCAACTCATCAACTCAACTCATCAACTCATCAACTCAACTCATCAACTCAACTCCTCAACTCACGGCCCTCTGCCGTCCACCGAATTCTGCTCCATGGCTTCTAAACCTTTCACCGGCCCTCTGCCGTCCACCGAATTCTGCTCCATGGCTTCTAAACCTTTCACCGGCCCTCTGCCGTCCACCGAATTCTGCTCCATGGCTTCTAAACCTTTCACCGGCCCTCTGCCGTCCACCGAATTCTGCTCCATGGCTTCTAAACCTTTCACCGGCCCACTGCCGTCCACCGAATTCTGCTCCATGGCTTCTAAACCTTTCACCGGCCCTCTGCCGTCCACCGAATTCTGCTCCATGGCTTCTAAACCTTTCACCGGCCCTCTGCCGTCCACCGAATTCTGCTCCATGGCTTCTAAACCTTTCACCGGCCCTCTGCCGTCCACCGAATTCTGCTCCATGGCTTCTAAACCTTTCACCGGCCCTCTGCCGTCCACCGAATTCTGCTCCATGGCTTCTAAACCTTTCCACTTTTTTCCACTTTTTTCCACTTTTATCCAGTTTTATGGTGGAAAAAGGTGGGAAAAGGTGGAAAAACGTGGAAGAAATTGGAAAAAGTGGAAAAAGTGGAAAAATGTGGGAAAATATGGGAAAAAGGTGGGAAAAAAGTGGAAAAAGGAGTGGAAAAAAGTGGAAAAAAGTGGATAAAACTGGATATAACTCAACTCAACTCATCAACTCATCAACTCAACTCATCAACTCAACTCATCAACTCAACACCTCAACTCACGGCCCTCTGCCGTCCACCGAATTCTGCTCCATGGCTTCTAAACCTTTCACCGGCCCTCTGCCGTCCACCGAATTCTGCTCCATGGCTTCTAAACCTTTCACCGGCCCTCTGCCGTCCACCGAATTCTGCTCCATGGCTTCTAAACCTTTCACCGGCCCTCTGCCGTCCACCGAATTCTGCTCCATGGCTTCTAAACCTTTAACCGGCCCTCTGCCGTCCACCGAATTCTGCTCCATGGCTTCTATACCTTTCACCGGCCCTCTGCCGTCCACCGAATTCTGCTCCATGGCTTCTAAACCTTTCACCGGCCCTCTGCCGTCCACCGAATTCTGCTCCATGGCTTCTAAACCTTTCACCTGCCCTCTGCCGTCCACCGAATTCTGCTCCATGGCTTCTAAACCTTTCCACTTTTTTCCACTTTTTTCCACTTTTATCCAGTTTTATGGTGGAAAAAGGTGGGAAAGGGTGGAAAAACGTGGAAGAAATTGAAAAAAGTGGGAAAATGTGGGAAAATGTGGGGAAAAGGTGGGAAAAAAAGTGGAAAAAGGAGTGGAAAAAAGTGGAAAAAACTGGATAAAACTGGATAAAACTCAACTCAACTCATCAACTCATCAACTCAACTCATCAACTCATCAACTCAACTCATCAACTCAACTCCTCAACTCACGGCCTTCTGCCGTCCACCGAATTCTGCTCCATGGCTTCTAAACCTTTCACCGGCCCTCTGCCGTCCACCGAATTCTGCTCCATGGCTTCTAAACCTTTCACCGGCCCTCTGCCGTCCACCGAATTCTGCTCCATGGCTTCTAAACCTTTCACCGGCCCTCTGCCATCCACCGAATTCTGCTCCATGGCTTCTAAACCTTTCACCGGCCCTCTGCCGTCCACCGAATTCTGCTCCATGGCTTCTAAACCTTTCACCGGCCCTCTGCCGTCCACCGAATTCTGCTCCATGGCTTCTAAACCTTTCACCGGCCCTCTGCCGTCCACCGAATTCTGCTCCATGGCTTCTAAACCTTTCACCGGCCCTCTGCCGTCCACCGAATTCTGCTCCATGGCTTCTAAACCTTTCACCGGCCCTCTGCCGTCCACCGAATTCTGCTCCATGGCTTCTAAACCTTTCCACTTTTTTCCACTTTTTTCCACTTTTATCCAGTTTTATGGTGGAAAAAGGTGGGAAATGGTGGAAAAACGTGGAAGAAATTGGAAAAAGTGGAAAAAGTGGAAAAAGTGGAAAAATGTGGGAAAATATGGGAAAAAGGTGGGAAAAAAGTGGAAAAAGGAGTGGAAAAAAGTGGAAAAAACTGGATAAAACTGGATAAAACTCAACTCAACTCATCAACTCATCAACTCAACTCATCAACTCATCAACTCAACTCATCAACTCAACTCCTCAACTCACGGCCCTCTGCCGTCCACCGAATTCTGCTCCATGGCTTCTAAGCCTTTCACCGGCCCTCTGCCGTCCACCGAATTCTGCTCCATGGCTTCTAAACCTTTCACCGGCCCTCTGCCGTCCACCGAATTCTGCTCCATGGCTTCTAAACCTTTCACCGGCCCTCTGCCGTCCACCGAATTCTGCTCCATGGCTTCTAAACCTTTCACCGGCACTCTGCCGTCCACCGAATTCTGCTCCATGGCTTCTAAACCTTTCACCGGCCCTCTGCCGTCCACCGAATTCTGCTCCATGGCTTCTAAACCTTTCCACTTTTTTCCACTTTTTTCCACTTTTATCCAGTTTTATGGTGGAAAAAGGTGGGAAAAGGTGGAAAAACGTGGAAGAAATTGGAAAAAGTGGAAAAAGTGGGAAAATGTGGGAAAATATGGGAAAAAGGTGGGAAAAAAAGTGGAAAAAGGAGTGGAAAAAACTGGAAAAAACTGGATAAAACTGGATATAACTCAACTCAACTCATCAACTCATCAACTCAACTCATCAACTCATCAACTCAACTCATCAACTCAACTCCTCAACTCACGGCCCTCTGCCGTCCACCGAATTCTGCTCCATGGCTTCTAAACCTTTCACCGGCCCTCTGCCGTCCACCGAATTCTGCTCCATGGCTTCTAAACCTTTCACCGACCCTCTGCCGTCCACCGAATTCTGCTCCATGGCTTCTAAACCTTTCACCGGCCCTCTGCCGTCCACCGAATTCTGCTCCATGGCTTCTAAACCTTTCCAGTTTTTTCCACTTTTTTCCACTTCTATCCAGTTTTATGGTGGAAAAAGGTGGGAAAAGGTGGAAAAACGTGGAAGAAATTGGAAAAAGTGGAAAAAGTGGAAAAATGTGGGAAAATGTGGGAAAAAGGTGGGAAAAAAAGTGGAAAAAGGAGTGGAAAAAACTGGATAAAACTGGATAAAACTGGATAAAACTCAACTCAACTCATCAACTCATCAACTCAACTCATCAACTCAACTCATCAACTCAACTCCTCAACTCACGGCCCTCTGCCGTCCACCGAATTCTGCTCCGTGGCTTCTAAACCTTTCACCGGCCCTCTCCCGTCCACCGAATTCTGCTCCATGGCTTCTAAACCTTTCACCGGCCCTCTGCCGTCCACCGAATTCTGCTCCATGGCTTCTAAACCTTTCCAGTTTTTTCCAGTTTTTTCCACTTTTATCCAGTTTTATGGTGGAAAAAGGTGGGAAATGGTGGAAAAACGTGGAAGAAATTGGAAAAAGTGGAAAAAGTGGAAAAATGTGGGAAAATATGGGAAAAAGGTGGGAAAAAAAGTGGAAAAAGGAGTGGAAAAAAGTGGAAAAAACTGGATAAAACTGGATAAAACTCAACTCAACTCATCAACTCATCAACTCAACTCATCAACTCATCAACTCAACTCATCAACTCAACTCCTCAACTCACGGCCCTCTGCCGTCCACCGAATTCTGCTCCATGGCTTCTAAGCCTTTCACCGGCCCTCTGCCGTCCACCGAATTCTGCTCCATGGCTTCTAAACCTTTCACCGGCCCTCTGCCGTCCACCGAATTCTGCTCCATGGCTTCTAAACCTTTCACCGGCCCTCTGCCGTCCACCGAATTCTGCTCCATGGCTTCTAAACCTTTCACCGGCCCTCTGCCGTCCACCGAATTCTGCTCCATGGCTTCTAAACCTTTCACCGGCCCTCTGCCGTCCACCGAATTCTGCTCCATGGCTTCTAAACCTTTCACCGGCCCTCTGCCGTCCACCGAATTCTGCTCCATGGCTTCTAAACCTTTCACCGGCCCTCTGCCATCCACCGAATTCTGCTCCATGGCTTCTAAACCTTTCACCGGCCCTCTGCCGTCCACCGAATTCTGCTCCATGGCTTCTAAACCTTTCACCGGCCCTCTGCCGTCCACCGAATTCTGCTCCATGGCTTCTAAACCTTTCACCGGCCCTCTGCCGTCCACCGAATTCTGCTCCATGGCTTCTAAACCTTTCACCGGCCCTCTGCCGTCCACCGAATTCTGCTCCATGGCTTCTAAACCTTTCACCTGCCCTCTGCCGTCCACCGAATTCTGCTCCATGGCTTCTAAACCTTTCCACTTTTTTCCACTTTTTTCCACTTTTATCCAGTTTTATGGTGGAAAAAGGTGGGAAAGGGTGGAAAAACGTGGAAGAAATTGAAAAAAGTGGGAAAATGTGGGAAAATGTGGGGAAAAGGTGGGAAAAAAAGTGGAAAAAGGAGTGGAAAAAAGTGGAAAAAACTGGATAAAACTGGATAAAACTCAACTCAACTCATCAACTCATCAACTCAACTCATCAACTCATCAACTCAACTCATCAACTCAACTCCTCAACTCACGGCCTTCTGCCGTCCACCGAATTCTGCTCCATGGCTTCTAAACCTTTCACCGGCCCTCTGCCGTCCACCGAATTCTGCTCCATGGCTTCTAAACCTTTCACCGGCCCTCTGCCGTCCACCGAATTCTGCTCCATGGCTTCTAAACCTTTCACCGGCCCTCTGCCGTCCACCGAATTCTGCTCCATGGCTTCTAAACCTTTCACCGGCCCTCTGCCGTCCACCGAATTCTGCTCCATGGCTTCTAAACCTTTCACCGGCCCTCTGCCGTCCACCGAATTCTGCTCCATGGCTTCTAAACCTTTCACCGGCCCTCTGCCGTCCACCGAATTCTGCTCCATGGCTTCTAAACCTTTCACCGGCCCTCTGCCGTCCACCGAATTCTGCTCCATGGCTTCTAAACCTTTCACCGGCCCTCTGCCGTCCACCGAATTCTGCTCCATGGCTTCTAAACCTTTCACCGGCCCTCTGCCATCCACCGAATTCTGCTCCATGGCTTCTAAACCTTTCACCGGCCCTCTGCCGTCCACCGAATTCTGCTCCATGGCTTCTAAACCTTTCACCGGCCCTCTGCCGTCCACCGAATTCTGCTCCATGGCTTCTAAACCTTTCACCGGCCCTCTGCCGTCCACCGAATTCTGCTCCATGGCTTCTAAACCTTTCACCGGCCCTCTGCCGTCCACCGAATTCTGCTCCATGGCTTCTAAACCTTTCACCTGCCCTCTGCCGTCCACCGAATTCTGCTCCATGGCTTCTAAACCTTTCCACTTTTTTCCACTTTTTTCCACTTTTATCCAGTTTTATGGTGGAAAAAGGTGGGAAAGGGTGGAAAAACGTGGAAGAAATTGAAAAAAGTGGGAAAATGTGGGAAAATGTGGGGAAAAGGTGGGAAAAAAAGTGGAAAAAGGAGTGGAAAAAACTGGAAAAAACTGGATAAAACTGGATAAAACTCAACTCAACTCATCAACTCATCAACTCAACTCATCAACTCATCAACTCAACTCATCAACTCAACTCCTCAACTCACGGCCTTCTGCCGTCCACCGAATTCTGCTCCATGGCTTCTAAACCTTTCACCGGCCCTCTGCCGTCCACCGAATTCTGCTCCATGGCTTCTAAACCTTTCACCGGCCCTCTGCCGTCCACCGAATTCTGCTCCATGGCTTCTAAACCTTTCACCGGCCCTCTGCCGTCCACCGAATTCTGCTCCATGGCTTCTAAACCTTTCACCGGCCCTCTGCCATCCACCGAATTCTGCTCCATGGCTTCTAAACCTTTCACCGGCCCTCTGCCGTCCACCGAATTCTGCTCCATGGCTTCTAAACCTTTCACCGGCCCTCTGCCGTCCACCGAATTCTGCTCCATGGCTTCTAAACCTTTCACCGGCCCTCTGCCGTCCACCGAATTCTGCTCCATGGCTTCTAAACCTTTCACCGGCCCTCTGCCGTCCACCGAATTCTGCTCCATGGCTTCTAAACCTTTCACCGGCCCTCTGCCGTCCACCGAATTCTGCTCCATGGCTTCTAAACCTTTCCAGTTTTTTCCACTTTTTTCCACTTTTATCCAGTTTTATGGTGGAAAAAGGTGGGAAATGGTGGAAAAACGTGGAAGAAATTGGAAAAAGTGGAAAAAGTGGAAAAAGTGGAAAAATGTGGGAAAATATGGGAAAAAGGTGGGAAAAAAGTGGAAAAAGGAGTGGAAAAAAGTGGAAAAAACTGGATAAAACTGGATAAAACTCAACTCAACTCATCAACTCATCAACTCAACTCATCAACTCATCAACTCAACTCATCAACTCAACTCCTCAACTCACGGCCCTCTGCCGTCCACCGAATTCTGCTCCATGGCTTCTAAGCCTTTCACCGGCCCTCTGCCGTCCACCGAATTCTGCTCCATGGCTTCTAAACCTTTCACCGGCCCTCTGCCGTCCACCGAATTCTGCTCCATGGCTTCTAAACCTTTCACCGGCCCTCTGCCGTCCACCGAATTCTGCTCCATGGCTTCTAAACCTTTCACCGGCACTCTGCCGTCCACCGAATTCTGCTCCATGGCTTCTAAACCTTTCACCGGCCCTCTGCCGTCCACCGAATTCTGCTCCATGGCTTCTAAACCTTTCCACTTTTTTCCACTTTTTTCCACTTTTATCCAGTTTTATGGTGGAAAAAGGTGGGAAAAGGTGGAAAAACGTGGAAGAAATTGGAAAAAGTGGAAAAAGTGGGAAAATGTGGGAAAATATGGGAAAAAGGTGGGAAAAAAAGTGGAAAAAGGAGTGGAAAAAACTGGAAAAAACTGGATAAAACTGGATATAACTCAACTCAACTCATCAACTCATCAACTCAACTCATCAACTCATCAACTCAACTCATCAACTCAACTCCTCAACTCACGGCCCTCTGCCGTCCACCGAATTCTGCTCCATGGCTTCTAAACCTTTCACCGGCCCTCTGCCGTCCACCGAATTCTGCTCCATGGCTTCTAAACCTTTCACCGGCCCTCTGCCGTCCACCGAATTCTGCTCCATGGCTTCTAAACCTTTCACCGGCCCTCTGCCGTCCACCGAATTCTGCTCCATGGCTTCTAAACCTTTCCACTTTTTTCCACTTTTTTCCACTTTTATCCAGTTTTATGGTGGAAAAAGGTGGGAAAAGGTGGAAAAACGTGGAAGAAATTGGAAAAAGTGGAAAAAGTGGGAAAATGTGGGAAAATATGGGAAAAAGGTGGGAAAAAAAGTGGAAAAAGGAGTGGAAAAAACTGGAAAAAACTGGATAAAACTGGATATAACTCAACTCAACTCATCAACTCATCAACTCAACTCATCAACTCATCAACTCAACTCATCAACTCAACTCCTCAACTCACGGCCCTCTGCCGTCCACCGAATTCTGCTCCATGGCTTCTAAACCTTTCACCGGCCCTCTGCCGTCCACCGAATTCTGCTCCATGGCTTCTAAACCTTTCACCGGCCCTCTGCCGTCCACCGAATTCTGCTCCATGGCTTCTAAACCTTTCACCGGCCCTCTGCCGTCCACCGAATTCTGCTCCATGGCTTCTAAACCTTTCCAGTTTTTTCCACTTTTTTCCACTTCTATCCAGTTTTATGGTGGAAAAAGGTGGGAAAAGGTGGAAAAACGTGGAAGAAATTGGAAAAAGTGGAAAAAGTGGAAAAATGTGGGAAAATGTGGGAAAAAGGTGGGAAAAAAAGTGGAAAAAGGAGTGGAAAAAACTGGATAAAACTGGATAAAACTGGATAAAACTCAACTCAACTCATCAACTCATCAACTCAACTCATCAACTCAACTCATCAACTCAACTCCTCAACTCACGGCCCTCTGCCGTCCACCGAATTCTGCTCCGTGGCTTCTAAACCTTTCACCGGCCCTCTGCCGTCCACCGAATTCTGCTCCATGGCTTCTAAACCTTTCACCGGCCCTCTGCCGTCCACCGAATTCTGCTCCATGGCTTCTAAACCTTTCCAGTTTTTTCCAGTTTTTTCCACTTTTATCCAGTTTTATGGTGGAAAAAGGTGGGAAATGGTGGAAAAACGTGGAAGAAATTGGAAAAAGTGGAAAAAGTGGAAAAATGTGGGAAAATATGGGAAAAAGGTGGGAAAAAAAGTGGAAAAAGGAGTGGAAAAAAGTGGAAAAAACTGGATAAAACTGGATAAAACTCAACTCAACTCATCAACTCATCAACTCAACTCATCAACTCATCAACTCAACTCATCAACTCAACTCCTCAACTCACGGCCCTCTGCCGTCCACCGAATTCTGCTCCATGGCTTCTAAGCCTTTCACCGGCCCTCTGCCGTCCACCGAATTCTGCTCCATGGCTTCTAAACCTTTCACCGGCCCTCTGCCGTCCACCGAATTCTGCTCCATGGCTTCTAAACCTTTCACCGGCCCTCTGCCGTCCACCGAATTCTGCTCCATGGCTTCTAAACCTTTCACCGGCCCTCTGCCGTCCACCGAATTCTGCTCCATGGCTTCTAAACCTTTCACCGGCCCTCTGCCGTCCACCGAATTCTGCTCCATGGCTTCTAAACCTTTCACCGGCCCTCTGCCGTCCACCGAATTCTGCTCCATGGCTTCTAAACCTTTCACCGGCCCTCTGCCATCCACCGAATTCTGCTCCATGGCTTCTAAACCTTTCACCGGCCCTCTGCCGTCCACCGAATTCTGCTCCATGGCTTCTAAACCTTTCACCGGCCCTCTGCCGTCCACCGAATTCTGCTCCATGGCTTCTAAACCTTTCACCGGCCCTCTGCCGTCCACCGAATTCTGCTCCATGGCTTCTAAACCTTTCACCGGCCCTCTGCCGTCCACCGAATTCTGCTCCATGGCTTCTAAACCTTTCACCTGCCCTCTGCCGTCCACCGAATTCTGCTCCATGGCTTCTAAACCTTTCCACTTTTTTCCACTTTTTTCCACTTTTATCCAGTTTTATGGTGGAAAAAGGTGGGAAAGGGTGGAAAAACGTGGAAGAAATTGAAAAAAGTGGGAAAATGTGGGAAAATGTGGGGAAAAGGTGGAAAAAAAAGTGGAAAAAGGAGTGGAAAAAAGTGGAAAAAACTGGATAAAACTGGATAAAACTCAACTCAACTCATCAACTCATCAACTCAACTCATCAACTCATCAACTCAACTCATCAACTCAACTCCTCAACTCACGGCCTTCTGCCGTCCACCGAATTCTGCTCCATGGCTTCTAAACCTTTCACCGGCCCTCTGCCGTCCACCGAATTCTGCTCCATGGCTTCTAAACCTTTCACCGGCCCTCTGCCGTCCACCGAATTCTGCTCCATGGCTTCTAAACCTTTCACCGGCCCTCTGCCGTCCACCGAATTCTGCTCCATGGCTTCTAAACCTTTCACCGGCCCTCTGCCATCCACCGAATTCTGCTCCATGGCTTCTAAACCTTTCACCGGCCCTCTGCCGTCCACCGAATTCTGCTCCATGGCTTCTAAACCTTTCACCGGCCCTCTGCCGTCCACCGAATTCTGCTCCATGGCTTCTAAACCTTTCACCGGCCCTCTGCCGTCCACCGAATTCTGCTCCATGGCTTCTAAACCTTTCACCGGCCCTCTGCCGTCCACCGAATTCTGCTCCATGGCTTCTAAACCTTTCCAGTTTTTTCCACTTTTTTCCACTTTTATCCAGTTTTATGGTGGAAAAAGGTGGGAAATGGTGGAAAAACGTGGAAGAAATTGGAAAAAGTGGAAAAAGTGGAAAAAGTGGAAAAATGTGGGAAAATATGGGAAAAAGGTGGGAAAAAAGTGGAAAAAGGAGTGGAAAAAAGTGGAAAAAAGTGGATAAAACTGGATAAAACTCAACTCAACTCATCAACTCATCAACTCAACTCATCAACTCATCAACTCAACTCATCAACTCAACTCCTCAACTCACGGCCCTCTGCCGTCCACCGAATTCTGCTCCATGGCTTCTAAGCCTTTCACCGGCCCTCTGCCGTCCACCGAATTCTGCTCCATGGCTTCTAAACCTTTCACCGGCCCTCTGCCGTCCACCGAATTCTGCTCCATGGCTTCTAAACCTTTCACCGGCCCTCTGCCGTCCACCGAATTCTGCTCCATGGCTTCTAAACCTTTCACCGGCACTCTGCCGTCCACCGAATTCTGCTCCATGGCTTCTAAACCTTTCACCGGCCCTCTGCCGTCCACCGAATTCTGCTCCATGGCTTCTAAACCTTTCCACTTTTTTCCACTTTTTTCCACTTTTATCCAGTTTTATGGTGGAAAAAGGTGGGAAAAGGTGGAAAAACGTGGAAGAAATTGGAAAAAGTGGAAAAAGTGGGAAAATGTGGGAAAATATGGGAAAAAGGTGGGAAAAAAAGTGGAAAAAGGAGTGGAAAAAACTGGAAAAAAATGGATAAAACTGGATATAACTCAACTCAACTCATCAACTCATCAACTCAACTCATCAACTCATCAACTCAACTCATCAACTCAACTCCTCAACTCACGGCCCTCTGCCGTCCACCGAATTCTGCTCCATGGCTTCTAAACCTTTCACCGGCCCTCTGCCGTCCACCGAATTCTGCTCCATGGCTTCTAAACCTTTCACCGGCCCTCTGCCGTCCACCGAATTCTGCTCCATGGCTTCTAAACCTTTCACCGGCCCTCTGCCGTCCACCGAATTCTGCTCCATGGCTTCTAAACCTTTCCGGTTTTTTCCACTTTTTTCCACTTCTATCCAGTTTTATGGTGGAAAAAGGTGGGAAAAGGTGGAAAAACGTGGAAGAAATTGGAAAAAGTGGAAAAAGTGGAAAAATGTGGGAAAATGTGGGAAAAAGGTGGGAAAAAAAGTGGAAAAAGGAGTGGAAAAAACTGGATAAAACTGGATAAAACTGGATAAAACTCAACTCAACTCATCAACTCATCAACTCAACTCATCAACTCAACTCATCAACTCAACTCCTCAACTCACGGCCCTCTGCCGTCCACCGAATTCTGCTCCGTGGCTTCTAAACCTTTCACCGGCCCTCTGCCGTCCACCGAATTCTGCTCCATGGCTTCTAAACCTTTCACCGGCCCTCTGCCGTCCACCGAATTCTGCTCCATGGCTTCTAAACCTTTCCAGTTTTTTCCAGTTTTTTCCACTTTTATCCAGTTTTATGGTGGAAAAAGGTGGGAAATGGTGGAAAAACGTGGAAGAAATTGGAAAAAGTGGAAAAAGTGGAAAAATGTGGGAAAATATGGGAAAAAGGTGGGAAAAAAAGTGGAAAAAGGAGTGGAAAAAAGTGGAAAAAACTGGATAAAACTGGATAAAACTCAACTCAACTCATCAACTCATCAACTCAACTCATCAACTCATCAACTCAACTCATCAACTCAACTCCTCAACTCACGGCCCTCTGCCGTCCACCGAATTCTGCTCCATGGCTTCTAAGCCTTTCACCGGCCCTCTGCCGTCCACCGAATTCTGCTCCATGGCTTCTAAACCTTTCACCGGCCCTCTGCCGTCCACCGAATTCTGCTCCATGGCTTCTAAACCTTTCACCGGCCCTCTGCCGTCCACCGAATTCTGCTCCATGGCTTCTAAACCTTTCACCGGCCCTCTGCCGTCCACCGAATTCTGCTCCATGGCTTCTAAACCTTTCACCGGCCCTCTGCCGTCCACCGAATTCTGCTCCATGGCTTCTAAACCTTTCACCGGCCCTCTGCCGTCCACCGAATTCTGCTCCATGGCTTCTAAACCTTTCACCGGCCCTCTGCCATCCACCGAATTCTGCTCCATGGCTTCTAAACCTTTCACCGGCCCTCTGCCGTCCACCGAATTCTGCTCCATGGCTTCTAAACCTTTCACCGGTTCTCTGCCGTCCACCGAATTCTGCTCCATGGCTTCTAAACCTTTCACCGGCCCTCTGCCGTCCACCGAATTCTGCTCCATGGCTTCTAAACCTTTCACCGGCCCTCTGCCGTCCACCGAATTCTGCTCCATGGCTTCTAAACCTTTCACCGGCCCTCTGCCGTCCACCGAATTCTGCTCCATGGCTTCTAAACCTTTCCAGTTTTTTCCACTTTTTTCCACTTTTATCCAGTTTTATGGTGGAAAAAGGTGGGAAATGGTGGAAAAACGTGGAAGAAATTGGAAAAAGTGGAAAAAGTGGAAAAATGTGGGAAAATATGGGAAAAAGGTGGGAAAAAAGTGGAAAAAGGAGTGGAAAAAAGTGGAAAAAAGTGGATAAAACTGGATAAAACTCAACTCAACTCATCAACTCATCAACTCAACTCATCAACTCATCAACTCAACTCATCAACTCAACTCCTCAACTCACGGCCCTCTGCCGTCCACCGAATTCTGCTCCATGGCTTCTAAGCCTTTCACCGGCCCTCTGCCGTCCACCGAATTCTGCTCCATGGCTTCTAAACCTTTCACCGGCCCTCTGCCGTCCACCGAATTCTGCTCCATGGCTTCTAAACCTTTCACCGGCCCTCTGCCGTCCACCGAATTCTGCTCCATGGCTTCTAAACCTTTCACCGGCCCTCTGCCGTCCACCGAATTCTGCTCCATGGCTTCTAAACCTTTCCACTTTTTTCCACTTTTTTCCACTTTTATCCAGTTTTATGGTGGAAAAAGGTGGGAAAAGGTGGAAAAACGTGGAAGAAATTGGAAAAAGTGGAAAAAGTGGGAAAATGTGGGAAAATATGGGAAAAAGGTGGGAAAAAAAGTGGAAAAAGGAGTGGAAAAAACTGGAAAAAACTGGATAAAACTGGATATAACTCAACTCAACTCATCAACTCATCAACTCAACTCATCAACTCATCAACTCAACTCATCAACTCAACTCCTCAACTCACGGCCCTCTGCCGTCCACCGAATTCTGCTCCATGGCTTCTAAACCTTTCACCGGCCCTCTGCCGTCCACCGAATTCTGCTCCATGGCTTCTAAACCTTTCACCGGCCCTCTGCCGTCCACCGAATTCTGCTCCATGGCTTCTAAACCTTTCACCGGCCCTCTGCCGTCCACCGAATTCTGCTCCATGGCTTCTAAACCTTTCCAGTTTTTTCCACTTTTTTCCACTTCTATCCAGTTTTATGGTGGAAAAAGGTGGGAAAAGGTGGAAAAACGTGGAAGAAATTGGAAAAAGTGGAAAAAGTGGAAAAAGGTGGGAAAATGTGGGAAAAAGGTGGGAAAAAAAGTGGAAAAAGGAGTGGAAAAAAGTGGAAAAAAGTGGATAAAACTGGATAAAACTCAACTCAACTCATCAACTCATCAACTCAACTCATCAACTCATCAACTCAACTCATCAACTCAACTCCTCAACTCACGGCCCTCTGCCGTCCACCGAATTCTGCTCCATGGCTTCTAAGCCTTTCACCGGCCCTCTGCCGTCCACCGAATTCTGCTCCATGGCTTCTAAACCTTTCACCGGCCCTCTGCCGTCCACCGAATTCTGCTCCATGGCTTCTAAACCTTTCACCGGCCCTCTGCCGTCCACCGAATTCTGCTCCATGGCTTCTAAACCTTTCACCGGCCCTCTGCCGTCCACCGAATTCTGCTCCATGGCTTCTAAACCTTTCACCGGCCCTCTGCCGTCCACCGAATTCTGCTCCATGGCTTCTAAACCTTTCACCGGCCCTCTGCCGTCCACCGAATTCTGCTCCATGGCTTCTAAACCTTTCCACTTTTTTCCACTTTTTTCCACTTTTATCCAGTTTTATGGTGGAAAAAGGTGGGAAAAGGTGGAAAAACGTGGAAGAAATTGGAAAAAGTGGAAAAAGTGGGAAAATGTGGGAAAATATGGGAAAAAGGTGGGAAAAAAAGTGGAAAAAGGAGTGGAAAAAAGTGGAAAAAAACTGGATAAAACTGGATATAACTCAACTCAACTCATCAACTCATCAACTCAACTCATCAACTCATCAACTCAACTCATCAACTCAACTCCTCAACTCACGGCCCTCTGCCGTCCACCGAATTCTGCTCCATGGCTTCTAAACCTTTCACCGGCCCTCTGCCGTCCACCGAATTCTGCTCCATGGCTTCTAAACCTTTCACCGGCCCTCTGCCGTCCACCGAATTCTGCTCCATGGCTTCTAAACCTTTCACCGGCCCTCTGCCGTCCACCGAATTCTGCTCCATGGCTTCTAAACCTTTCCAGTTTTTTCCACTTTTTTCCACTTCTATCCAGTTTTATGGTGGAAAAAGGTGGGAAAAGGTGGAAAAACGTGGAAGAAATTGGAAAAAGTGGAAAAAGTGGAAAAATGTGGGAAAATGTGGGAAAAAGGTGGGAAAAAAAGTGGAAAAAGGAGTGGAAAAAAGTGGAAAAAACTGGATAAAACTGGATAAAACTCAACTCAACTCATCAACTCATCAACTCAACTCATCAACTCATCAACTCAACTCATCAACTCAACTCCTCAACTCACGGCCCTCTGCCGTCCACCGAATTCTGCTCCATGGCTTCTAAGCCTTTCACCGGCCCTCTGCCGTCCACCGAATTCTGCTCCATGGCTTCTAAACCTTTCACCGGCCCTCTGCCGTCCACCGAATTCTGCTCCATGGCTTCTAAACCTTTCACCGGCCCTCTGCCGTCCACCGAATTCTGCTCCATGGCTTCTAAACCTTTCACCGGCCCTCTGCCGTCCACCGAATTCTGCTCCATGGCTTCTAAACCTTTCACCGGCCCTCTGCCGTCCACCGAATTCTGCTCCATGGCTTCTAAACCTTTCCACTTTTTTCCACTTTTTTCCACTTTTATCCAGTTTTATGGTGGAAAAAGGTGGGAAAAGGTGGAAAAACGTGGAAGAAATTGGAAAAAGTGGAAAAAGTGGGAAAATGTGGGAAAATATGGGAAAAAGGTGGGGAAAAAAGTGGAAAAAGGAGTGGAAAAAACTGGAAAAAACTGGATAAAACTGGATATAACTCAACTCAACTCATCAACTCATCAACTCAACTCATCAACTCATCAACTCAACTCATCAACTCAACTCCTCAACTCACGGCCCTCTGCCGTCCACCGAATTCTGCTCCATGGCTTCTAAACCTTTCACCGGCCCTCTGCCGTCCACCGAATTCTGCTCCATGGCTTCTAAACCTTTCACCGGCCCTCTGCCGTCCACCGAATTCTGCTCCATGGCTTCTAAACCTTTCACCGGCCCTCTGCCGTCCACCGAATTCTGCTCCATGGCTTCTAAACCTTTCCAGTTTTTTCCACTTTTTTCCACTTCTATCCAGTTTTATGGTGGAAAAAGGTGGGAAAAGGTGGAAAAACGTGGAAGAAATTGGAAAAAGTGGAAAAAGTGGAAAAATGTGGGAAAATGTGGGAAAAAGGTGGGAAAAAAAGTGGAAAAAGGAGTGGAAAAAAGTGGAAAAAAGTGGATAAAACTGGATAAAACTCAACTCAACTCATCAACTCATCAACTCAACTCATCAACTCATCAACTCAACTCATCAACTCAACTCCTCAACTCACGGCCCTCTGCCGTCCACCGAATTCTGCTCCATGGCTTCTAAGCCTTTCACCGGCCCTCTGCCGTCCACCGAATTCTGCTCCATGGCTTCTAAACCTTTCACCGGCCCTCTGCCGTCCACCGAATTCTGCTCCATGGCTTCTAAACCTTTCACCGGCCCTCTGCCGTCCACCGAATTCTGCTCCATGGCTTCTAAACCTTTCACCGGCCCTCTGCCGTCCACCGAATTCTGCTCCATGGCTTCTAAACCTTTCACCGGCCCTCTGCCGTCCACCGAATTCTGCTCCATGGCTTCTAAACCTTTCACCGGCCCTCTGCCGTCCACCGAATTCTGCTCCATGGCTTCTAAACCTTTCCACTTTTTTCCACTTTTTTCCACTTTTATCCAGTTTTATGGTGGAAAAAGGTGGGAAAAGGTGGAAAAACGTGGAAGAAATTGGAAAAAGTGGAAAAAGTGGGAAAATGTGGGAAAATATGGGAAAAAGGTGGGAAAAAAAGTGGAAAAAGGAGTGGAAAAAAGTGGAAAAAAACTGGATAAAACTGGATATAACTCAACTCAACTCATCAACTCATCAACTCAACTCATCAACTCATCAACTCAACTCCTCAACTCACGGCCCTCTGCCGTCCACCGAATTCTGCTCCATGGCTTCTAAACCTTTCACCGGCCCTCTGCCGTCCACCGAATTCTGCTCCATGGCTTCTAAACCTTTCACCGGCCCTCTGCCGTCCACCGAATTCTGCTCCATGGCTTCTAAACCTTTCACCGGCCCTCTGCCGTCCACCGAATTCTGCTCCATGGCTTCTAAACCTTTCCAGTTTTTTCCACTTTTTTCCACTTCTATCCAGTTTTATGGTGGAAAAAGGTGGGAAAAGGTGGAAAAACGTGGAAGAAATTGGAAAAAGTGGAAAAAGTGGAAAAATGTGGGAAAATGTGGGAAAAAGGTGGGAAAAAAAGTGGAAAAAGGAGTGGAAAAAAGTGGAAAAAACTGGATAAAACTGGATAAAACTCAACTCAACTCATCAACTCATCAACTCAACTCATCAACTCATCAACTCAACTCATCAACTCAACTCCTCAACTCACGGCCCTCTGCCGTCCACCGAATTCTGCTCCATGGCTTCTAAGCCTTTCACCGGCCCTCTGCCGTCCACCGAATTCTGCTCCATGGCTTCTAAACCTTTCACCGGCCCTCTGCCGTCCACCGAATTCTGCTCCATGGCTTCTAAACCTTTCACCGGCCCTCTGCCGTCCACCGAATTCTGCTCCATGGCTTCTAAACCTTTCACCGGCCCTCTGCCGTCCACCGAATTCTGCTCCATGGCTTCTAAACCTTTCACCGGCCCTCTGCCGTCCACCGAATTCTGCTCCATGGCTTCTAAACCTTTCACCGGCCCTCTGCCGTCCACCGAATTCTGCTCCATGGCTTCTAAACCTTTCCACTTTTTTCCACTTTTTTCCACTTTTTTCCACTTTTATCCAGTTTTATGGTGGAAAAAGGTGGGAAAAGGTGGAAAAACGTGGAAGAAATTGGAAAAAGTGGAAAAAGTGGGAAAATGTGGGAAAATATGGGAAAATGTGGGAAAAAGGTGGGAAAAAAAGTGGAAAAAGGAGTGGAAAAAAGTGGAAAAAACTGGATAAAACTGGATAAAACTCAACTCAACTCATCAACTCATCAACTCAACTCATCAACTCATCAACTCAACTCATCAACTCAACTCCTCAACTCACGGCCCTCTGCCGTCCACCGAATTCTGCTCCATGGCTTCTAAGCCTTTCACCGGCCCTCTGCCGTCCACCGAATTCTGCTCCATGGCTTCTAAACCTTTCCACTTTTTTCCACTTTTTTCCACTTTTATCCAGTTTTATGGTGGAAAAAGGTGGGAAAAGGTGGAAAAACGTGGAAGAAATTGGAAAAAGTGGAAAAAGTGGGAAAATGTGGGAAAATATGGGAAAAAGGTGGGGAAAAAAGTGGAAAAAGGAGTGGAAAAAACTGGAAAAAACTGGATAAAACTGGATATAACTCAACTCAACTCATCAACTCATCAACTCAACTCATCAACTCATCAACTCAACTCATCAACTCAACTCCTCAACTCACGGCCCTCTGCCGTCCACCGAATTCTGCTCCATGGCTTCTAAACCTTTCACCGGCCCTCTGCCGTCCACCGAATTCTGCTCCATGGCTTCTAAACCTTTCACCGGCCCTCTGCCGTCCACCGAATTCTGCTCCATGGCTTCTAAACCTTTCACCGGCCCTCTGCCGTCCACCGAATTCTGCTCCATGGCTTCTAAACCTTTCCAGTTTTTTCCACTTTTTTCCACTTCTATCCAGTTTTATGGTGGAAAAAGGTGGGAAAAGGTGGAAAAACGTGGAAGAAATTGGAAAAAGTGGAAAAAGTGGAAAAATGTGGGAAAATGTGGGAAAAAGGTGGGAAAAAAAGTGGAAAAAGGAGTGGAAAAAAGTGGAAAAAAGTGGATAAAACTGGATAAAACTCAACTCAACTCATCAACTCATCAACTCAACTCATCAACTCATCAACTCAACTCATCAACTCAACTCCTCAACTCACGGCCCTCTGCCGTCCACCGAATTCTGCTCCATGGCTTCTAAGCCTTTCACCGGCCCTCTGCCGTCCACCGAATTCTGCTCCATGGCTTCTAAACCTTTCACCGGCCCTCTGCCGTCCACCGAATTCTGCTCCATGGCTTCTAAACCTTTCACCGGCCCTCTGCCGTCCACCGAATTCTGCTCCATGGCTTCTAAACCTTTCACCGGCCCTCTGCCGTCCACCGAATTCTGCTCCATGGCTTCTAAACCTTTCACCGGCCCTCTGCCGTCCACCGAATTCTGCTCCATGGCTTCTAAACCTTTCACCGGCCCTCTGCCGTCCACCGAATTCTGCTCCATGGCTTCTAAACCTTTCCACTTTTTTCCACTTTTTTCCACTTTTATCCAGTTTTATGGTGGAAAAAGGTGGGAAAAGGTGGAAAAACGTGGAAGAAATTGGAAAAAGTGGAAAAAGTGGGAAAATGTGGGAAAATATGGGAAAAAGGTGGGAAAAAAAGTGGAAAAAGGAGTGGAAAAAAGTGGAAAAAAACTGGATAAAACTGGATATAACTCAACTCAACTCATCAACTCATCAACTCAACTCATCAACTCATCAACTCAACTCATCAACTCAACTCCTCAACTCACGGCCCTCTGCCGTCCACCGAATTCTGCTCCATGGCTTCTAAACCTTTCACCGGCCCTCTGCCGTCCACCGAATTCTGCTCCATGGCTTCTAAACCTTTCACCGGCCCTCTGCCGTCCACCGAATTCTGCTCCATGGCTTCTAAACCTTTCACCGGCCCTCTGCCGTCCACCGAATTCTGCTCCATGGCTTCTAAACCTTTCCAGTTTTTTCCACTTTTTTCCACTTCTATCCAGTTTTATGGTGGAAAAAGGTGGGAAAAGGTGGAAAAACGTGGAAGAAATTGGAAAAAGTGGAAAAAGTGGAAAAATGTGGGAAAATGTGGGAAAAAGGTGGGAAAAAAAGTGGAAAAAGGAGTGGAAAAAAGTGGAAAAAACTGGATAAAACTGGATAAAACTCAACTCAACTCATCAACTCATCAACTCAACTCATCAACTCATCAACTCAACTCATCAACTCAACTCCTCAACTCACGGCCCTCTGCCGTCCACCGAATTCTGCTCCATGGCTTCTAAGCCTTTCACCGGCCCTCTGCCGTCCACCGAATTCTGCTCCATGGCTTCTAAACCTTTCACCGGCCCTCTGCCGTCCACCGAATTCTGCTCCATGGCTTCTAAACCTTTCACCGGCCCTCTGCCGTCCACCGAATTCTGCTCCATGGCTTCTAAACCTTTCACCGGCCCTCTGCCGTCCACCGAATTCTGCTCCATGGCTTCTAAACCTTTCACCGGCCCTCTGCCGTCCACCGAATTCTGCTCCATGGCTTCTAAACCTTTCACCGGCCCTCTGCCGTCCACCGAATTCTGCTCCATGGCTTCTAAACCTTTCCACTTTTTTCCACTTTTTTCCACTTTTTTCCACTTTTATCCAGTTTTATGGTGGAAAAAGGTGGGAAAAGGTGGAAAAACGTGGAAGAAATTGGAAAAAGTGGAAAAAGTGGGAAAATGTGGGAAAATATGGGAAAAAGGTGGGAAAAAAAGTGGAAAAAGGAGTGGAAAAAACTGGAAAAAACTGGATAAAACTGGATATAACTCAACTCAACTCATCAACTCATCAACTCAACTCATCAACTCATCAACTCAACTCATCAACTCAACTCCTCAACTCACGGCCCTCTGCCGTCCACCGAATTCTGCTCCATGGCTTCTAAACCTTTCACCGGCCCTCTGCCGTCCACCGAATTCTGCTCCATGGCTTCTAAACCTTTCACCGGCCCTCTGCCGTCCACCGAATTCTGCTCCATGGCTTCTAAACCTTTCACCGGCCCTCTGCCGTCCACCGAATTCTGCTCCATGGCTTCTAAACCTTTTCAGTTTTTTCCACTTTTTTCCACTTCTATCCAGTTTTATGGTGGAAAAAGGTGGGAAAAGGTGGAAAAACGTGGAAGAAATTGGAAAAAGTGGAAAAAGTGGAAAAATGTGGGAAAATGTGGGAAAAAGGTGGGAAAAAAAGTGGAAAAAGGAGTGGAAAAAACTGGATAAAACTGGATAAAACTGGATAAAACTCAACTCAACTCATCAACTCATCAACTCAACTCATCAACTCAACTCATCAACTCAACTCCTCAACTCACGGCCCTCTGCCGTCCACCGAATTCTGCTCCATGGCTTCTAAACCTTTCACCGGCCCTCTGCCGTCCACCGAATTCTGCTCCATGGCTTCTAAACCTTTCACCGGCCCTCTGCCGTCCACCGAATTCTGCTCCATGGCTTCTAAACCTTTTCAGTTTTTTCCACTTTTTTCCACTTCTATCCAGTTTTATGGTGGAAAAAGGTGGGAAAAGGTGGAAAAACGTGGAAGAAATTGGAAAAAGTGGAAAAAGTGGAAAAATGTGGGAAAATGTGGGAAAAAGGTGGGAAAAAAAGTGGAAAAAGGAGTGGAAAAAACTGGATAAAACTGGATAAAACTGGATAAAACTCAACTCAACTCATCAACTCATCAACTCAACTCATCAACTCAACTCATCAACTCAACTCCTCAACTCACGGCCCTCTGCCGTCCACCGAATTCTGCTCCGTGGCTTCTAAACCTTTCACCGGCCCTCTGCCGTCCACCGAATTCTGCTCCATGGCTTCTAAACCTTTCACCGGCCCTCTGCCGTCCACCGAATTCTGCTCCATGGCTTCTAAACCTTTCACCGGCCCTCTGCCGTCCACCGAATTCTGCTCCATGGCTTCTAAACCTTTAACCGGCCCTCTGCCGTCCACCGAATTCTGCTCCATGGCTTCTAAACCTTTCACCGGCCCTCTGCCGTCCACCGAATTCTGCTCCATGGCTTCTAAACCTTTCACCGGCCCTCTGCCGTCCACCGAATTCTGCTCCATGGCTTCTAAACCTTTCACCGGCCCTCTGCCGTCCACCGAATTCTGCTCCATGGCTTCTAAACCTTTCCAGTTTTTTCCACTTTTTTCCACTTTTATCCAGTTTTATGGTGGAAAAAGGTGGGAAAAGGTGGAAAAACGTGGAAGAAATTGGAAAAAGTGGAAAAAGTGGAAAAATTTGGGAAAATGTGGGAAAAATGTGGGAAAAAAAGTGGAAAAAGGAGTGGAAAAAAGTGGAAAAAAGTGGATAAAACTGGATAAAACTCAACTCAACTCATCAACTCATCAACTCAACTCATCAACTCATCAACTCAACTCATCAACTCAACTCCTCAACTCACGGCCTTCTGCCGTCCACCGAATTCTGCTCCATGGCTTCTAAACCTTTCACCGGCCCTCTGCCGTCCACCGAATTCTGCTCCATGGCTTCTAAACCTTTCAGCGGCCCTCTGCCGTCCACCGAATTCTGCTCCATGGCTTCTAAACCTTTCACCGGCCCTCTGCCGTCCACCGAATTCTGCTCCATGGCTTCTAAACCTTTCACCGGCCCTCTGCCGTCCACCGAATTCTGCTCCATGGCTTCTAAACCTTTCACCGGCCCTCTGCCGTCCACCGAATTCTGCTCCATGGCTTCTAAACCTTTCACCGGCCCTCTGCCGTCCACCGAATTCTGCTCCATGGCTTCTAAACCTTTCACCGGCCCTCTGCCGTCCACCGAATTCTGCTCCATGGCTTCTAAACCTTTCACCGGCCCTCTGCCGTCCACCGAATTCTGCTCCATGGCTTCTAAACCTTTCACCGGCCCTCTGCCGTCCACCGAATTCTGCTCCATGGCTTCTAAACCTTTCACCGGCCCTCTGCCGTCCACCGAATTCTGCTCCATGGCTTCTAAACCTTTCACTGGCCCTCTGCCGTCCACCGAATGTTGCTCCATGGCTTCTAAACCTTTCACCGGCCCTCTGCCGTCCACCGAATTCTGCTCCATGGCTTCTAAACCTTTCACCGGCCCTCTGCCGTCCACCGAATTCTGCTCCATGGCTTCTAAACCTTTCACCGGCCCTCTGCCGTCCACCGAATTCTGCTCCATGGCTTCTAAACCTTTCCACTTTTTTCCACTTTTTTCCACTTTTATCCAGTTTTATGGTGGAAAAAGGTGGGAAAAGGTGGGAAAACGTGGAAGAAATTGGAAAAAGTGGAAAAAGTGGAAAAATGTGGGAAAATATGGGAAAAAGGTGGGAAAAAAAGTGGAAAAAGGAGTGGAAAAAAGTGGAAAAAAGTGGATAAAACTGGATATAACTCAACTCAACTCATCAACTCATCAACTCAACTCATCAACTCATCAACTCAACTCATCAACTCAACTCCTCAACTCACGGCCCTCTGCCGTCCACCGAATTCTGCTCCATGGCTTCTAAACCTTTCACCGGCCCTCTCCCGTCCACCGAATTCTGCTCCATGGCTTCTAAACCTTTCACCGGCCCTCTGCCGTCCACCGAATTCTGCTCCATGGCTTCTAAACCTTTCACCGGCCCTCTGCCGTCCACCGAATTCTGCTCCATGGCTTCTAAACCTTTCCAGTTTTTTCCACTTTTTTCCACTTTTATCCAGTTTTATGGTGGAAAAAGGTGGGAAAAGGTGGAAAAACGTGGAAGAAATTGGAAAAAGTGGAAAAAGTGGAAAAATTTGGGAAAATATGGGAAAAAGGTGGGGAAAAAAGTGGAAAAAGGAGTGGAAAAAAGTGGAAAAAAGTGGATAAAACTGGATATAACTCAACTCAACTCATCAACTCATCAACTCAACTCATCAACTCATCAACTCAACTCATCAACTCAACTCCTCAACTCACGGCCCTCTGCCGTCCACCGAATTCTGCTCCATGGCTTCTAAACCTTTCACCGGCCCTCTGCCGTCCACCGAATTCTGCTCCATGGCTTCTAAACCTTTCACCGGCCCTCTGCCGTCCACCGAATTCTGCTCCATGGCTTCTAAACCTTTCACCGGCCCTCTGCCGTCCACCGAATTCTGCTCCATGGCTTCTAAACCTTTCCAGTTTTTTCCACTTTTTTCCACTTTTATCCAGTTTTATGGTGGAAAAAGGTGGGAAAAGGTGGAAAAACGTGGAAGAAATTGGAAAAAGTGGAAAAAGTGGAAAAATGTGGGAAAATATGGGAAAAAGGTGGGAAAAAAAGTCGAAAAAGGAGTGGAAAAAAGTGGAAAAAAGTGGATAAAACTGGATATAACTCAACTCAACTCATCAACTCATCAACTCAACTCATCAACTCATCAACTCAACTCATCAACTCAACTCCTCAACTCATGGCCCTCTGCCGTCCACCGAATTCTGCTCCATGGCTTCTAAACCTTTCACCGGCCCTCTGCCGTCCACCGAATTCTGCTCCATGGCTTCTAAACCTTTCACCGGCCCTCTGCCGTCCACCGAATTCTGCTCCATGGCTTCTAAACCTTTCACCGGCCCTCTGCCGTCCACCGAATTCTGCTCCATGGCTTCTAAACCTTTCCAGTTTTTTCCAGTTTTTTCCACTTTTATCCAGTTTTATGGTGGAAAAAGGTGGGAAAAGGTGGAAAAACGTGGAAGAAATTGGAAAAAGTGGAAAAAGTGGGAAAATGTGGGAAAATGTGGGAAAAAGGTGGGAAAAAAAGTGGAAAAAGGAGTGGAAAAAAGTGGAAAAAACTGGATAAAACTGGTAAAAACTCAACTCAACTCATCAACTCATCAACTCAACTCATCAACTCATCAACTCAACTCATCAACTCAACTCCTCAACTCACGGCCCTCTGCCGTCCACCGAATTCTGCTCCATGGCTTCTAAACCTTTCACCGGCCCTCTGCCGTCCACCGAATTCTGCTCCATGGCTTCTAAACCTTTCACCTGGCCCTCTGCCGTCCACCGAATTCTGCTCCATGGCTTCTAAACCTTTCACCGGCCCTCTGCCGTCCACCGAATTCTGCTCCATGGCTTCTAAACCTTTCACCGGCCCTCTGCCGTCCACCGAATTCTGCTCCATGGCTTCTAAACCTTTCACCGGCCCTCTGCCGTCCACCGAATTCTGCTCCATGGCTTCTAAACCTTTCACTGGCCCTCTGCCGTCCACCGAATGTTGCTCCATGGCTTCTAAACCTTTCACCGGCCCTCTGCCGTCCACCGAATTCTGCTCCATGGCTTCTAAACCTTTCACCGGCCCTCTGCCGTCCACCGAATTCTGCTCCATGGCTTCTAAACCTTTCACCGGCCCTCTGCCGTCCACCGAATTCTGCTCCATGGCTTCTAAACCTTTCCACTTTTTTCCACTTTTTTCCACTTTTATCCAGTTTTATGGTGGAAAAAGGTGGGAAAAGGTGGGAAAACGTGGAAGAAATTGGAAAAAGTGGAAAAAGTGGAAAAATGTGGGAAAATATGGGAAAAAGGTGGGAAAAAAAGTGGAAAAAGGAGTGGAAAAAAGTGGAAAAAAGTGGATAAAACTGGATATAACTCAACTCAACTCATCAACTCATCAACTCAACTCATCAACTCATCAACTCAACTCATCAACTCAACTCCTCAACTCACGGCCCTCTGCCGTCCACCGAATTCTGCTCCATGGCTTCTAAACCTTTCACCGGCCCTCTCCCGTCCACCGAATTCTGCTCCATGGCTTCTAAACCTTTCACCGGCCCTCTGCCGTCCACCGAATTCTGCTCCATGGCTTCTAAACCTTTCACCGGCCCTCTGCCGTCCACCGAATTCTGCTCCATGGCTTCTAAACCTTTCCAGTTTTTTCCACTTTTTTCCACTTTTATCCAGTTTTATGGTGGAAAAAGGTGGGAAAAGGTGGAAAAACGTGGAAGAAATTGGAAAAAGTGGAAAAAGTGGAAAAATGTGGGAAAATATGGGAAAAAGGAGTGGAAAAAAGTGGAAAAAAGTGGATAAAACTGGATATAACTCAACTCAACTCATCAACTCATCAACTCAACTCATCAACTCATCAACTCAACTCATCAACTCAACTCCTCAACTCACGGCCCTCTGCCGTCCACCGAATTCTGCTCCATGGCTTCTAAACCTTTCACCGGCCCTCTGCCGTCCACCGAATTCTGCTCCATGGCTTCTAAACCTTTCACCGGCCCTCTGCCGTCCACCGAATTCTGCTCCATGGCTTCTAAACCTTTCACCGGCCCTCTGCCGTCCACCGAATTCTGCTCCATGGCTTCTAAACCTTTCCAGTTTTTTCCACTTTTTTCCACTTTTATCCAGTTTTATGGTGGAAAAAGGTGGGAAAAGGTGGAAAAACGTGGAAGAAATTGGAAAAAGTGGAAAAAGTGGAAAAATGTGGGAAAATATGGGAAAAAGGTGGGAAAAAAAGTGGAAAAAGGAGTGGAAAAAAGTGGAAAAAAGTGGATAAAACTGGATATAACTCAACTCAACTCATCAACTCATCAACTCAACTCATCAACTCATCAACTCAACTCATCAACTCAACTCCTCAACTCACGGCCCTCTGCCGTCCACCGAATTCTGCTCCATGGCTTCTAAACCTTTCACCGGCCCTCTGCCGTCCACCGAATTCTGCTCCATGGCTTCTAAACCTTTCACCGGCCCTCTGCCGTCCACCGAATTCTGCTCCATGGCTTCTAAACCTTTCACCGGCCCTCTGCCGTCCACCGAATTCTGTTCCATGGCTTCTAAACCTTTCCAGTTTTTTCCAGTTTTTTCCACTTTTATCCAGTTTTATGGTGGAAAAAGGTGGGAAAAGGTGGAAAAACGTGGAAGAAATTGGAAAAAGTGGAAAAAGTGGAAAAATTTGGGAAAATATGGGAAAAAGGTGGGAAAAAAAGTGGAAAAAGGAGTGGAAAAAAGTGGAAAAAAGTGGATAAAACTGGATATAACTCAACTCAACTCATCAACTCATCAACTCAACTCATCAACTCATCAACTCAACTCATCAACTCAACTCCTCAACTCACGGCCCTCTGCCGTCCACCGAATTCTGCTCCACGGCTTCTAAACCTTTCACCGGCCCTCTGCCGTCCACCGAATTCTGCTCCATGGCTTCTAAACCTTTCACCGGCCCTCTGCCGTCCACCGAATTCTGCTCCATGGCTTCTAAACCTTTCACCGGCCCTCTGCCGTCCACCGAATTCTGCTCCATGGCTTCTAAACCTTTCCAGTTTTTTCCAGTTTTTTCCACTTTTATCCAGTTTTATGGTGGAAAAAGGTGGGAAAAGGTGGAAAAACGTGGAAGAAATTGGAAAAAGTGGAAAAAGTGGAAAAATTTGGGAAAATGTGGGAAAAAGGTGGGAAAAAAAGTGGAAAAAGGAGTGGAAAAAAGTGGAAAAAACTGGATAAAACTGGTAAAAACTCAACTCAACTCATCAACTCATCAACTCAACTCATCAACTCATCAACTCAACTCATCAACTCAACTCCTCAACTCACGGCCCTCTGCCGTCCACCGAATTCTGCTCCATGGCTTCTAAACCTTTCACCGGCCCTCTGCCGTCCACCGAATTCTGCTCCATGGCTTCTAAACCTTTCACCGGCCCTCTGCCGTCCACCGAATTCTGCTCCATGGCTTCTAAACCTTTCACCGGCCCTCTGCCGTCCACCGAATTCTGCTCCATGGCTTCTAAACCTTTCCAGTTTTTTCCAGTTTTTTCCACTTTTATCCAGTTTTATGGTGGAAAAAGGTGGGAAAAGGTGGAAAAACGTGGAAGAAATTGGAAAAAGTGGAAAAAGTGGGAAAATGTGGGAAAATGTGGGAAAAAGGTGGGAAAAAAAGTGGAAAAAGGAGTGGAAAAAAGTGGAAAAAAGTGGATAAAACTGGTAAAAACTCAACTCAACTCATCAACTCATCAACTCAACTCATCAACTCATCAACTCAACTCATCAACTCAACTCCTCAACTCACGGCCCTCTGCCGTCCACCGAATTCTGCTCCATGGCTTCTAAACCTTTCACCGGCCCTCTGCCGTCCACCGAATTCTGCTCCATGGCTTCTAAACCTTTCACCTGGCCCTCTGCCGTCCACCGAATTCTGCTCCATGGCTTCTAAACCTTTCACCGGCCCTCTGCCGTCCACCGAATTCTGCTCCATGGCTTCTAAACCTTTCACCGGCCCTCTGCCGTCCACCGAATTCTGCTCCATGGCTTCTAAACCTTTCACCGGCCCTCTGCCGTCCACCGAATTCTGCTCCATGGCTTCTAAACCTTTCACTGGCCCTCTGCCGTCCACCGAATGTTGCTCCATGGCTTCTAAACCTTTCACCGGCCCTCTGCCGTCCACCGAATTCTGCTCCATGGCTTCTAAACCTTTCACCGGCCCTCTGCCGTCCACCGAATTCTGCTCCATGGCTTCTAAACCTTTCACCGGCCCTCTGCCGTCCACCGAATTCTGCTCCATGGCTTCTAAACCTTTCCACTTTTTTCCACTTTTTTCCACTTTTATCCAGTTTTATGGTGGAAAAAGGTGGGAAAAGGTGGGAAAACGTGGAAGAAATTGGAAAAAGTGGAAAAAGTGGAAAAATGTGGGAAAATATGGGAAAAAGGTGGGAAAAAAAGTGGAAAAAGGAGTGGAAAAAAGTGGAAAAAAGTGGATAAAACTGGATATAACTCAACTCAACTCATCAACTCATCAACTCAACTCATCAACTCATCAACTCAACTCATCAACTCAACTCCTCAACTCACGGCCCTCTGCCGTCCACCGAATTCTGCTCCATGGCTTCTAAACCTTTCACCGGCCCTCTCCCGTCCACCGAATTCTGCTCCATGGCTTCTAAACCTTTCACCGGCCCTCTGCCGTCCACCGAATTCTGCTCCATGGCTTCTAAACCTTTCACCGGCCCTCTGCCGTCCACCGAATTCTGCTCCATGGCTTCTAAACCTTTCCAGTTTTTTCCACTTTTTTCCACTTTTATCCAGTTTTATGGTGGAAAAAGGTGGGAAAAGGTGGAAAAACGTGGAAGAAATTGGAAAAAGTGGAAAAAGTGGAAAAATGTGGGAAAATATGGGAAAAAGGAGTGGAAAAAAGTGGAAAAAAGTGGATAAAACTGGATATAACTCAACTCAACTCATCAACTCATCAACTCAACTCATCAACTCATCAACTCAACTCATCAACTCAACTCCTCAACTCACGGCCCTCTGCCGTCCACCGAATTCTGCTCCATGGCTTCTAAACCTTTCACCGGCCCTCTGCCGTCCACCGAATTCTGCTCCATGGCTTCTAAACCTTTCACCGGCCCTCTGCCGTCCACCGAATTCTGCTCCATGGCTTCTAAACCTTTCACCGGCCCTCTGCCGTCCACCGAATTCTGCTCCATGGCTTCTAAACCTTTCCAGTTTTTTCCACTTTTTTCCACTTTTATCCAGTTTTATGGTGGAAAAAGGTGGGAAAAGGTGGAAAAACGTGGAAGAAATTGGAAAAAGTGGAAAAAGTGGAAAAATGTGGGAAAATATGGGAAAAAGGTGGGAAAAAAAGTGGAAAAAGGAGTGGAAAAAAGTGGAAAAAAGTGGATAAAACTGGATATAACTCAACTCAACTCATCAACTCATCAACTCAACTCATCAACTCATCAACTCAACTCATCAACTCAACTCCTCAACTCACGGCCCTCTGCCGTCCACCGAATTCTGCTCCATGGCTTCTAAACCTTTCACCGGCCCTCTGCCGTCCACCGAATTCTGCTCCATGGCTTCTAAACCTTTCACCGGCCCTCTGCCGTCCACCGAATTCTGCTCCATGGCTTCTAAACCTTTCACCGGCCCTCTGCCGTCCACCGAATTCTGTTCCATGGCTTCTAAACCTTTCCAGTTTTTTCCAGTTTTTTCCACTTTTATCCAGTTTTATGGTGGAAAAAGGTGGGAAAAGGTGGAAAAACGTGGAAGAAATTGGAAAAAGTGGAAAAAGTGGAAAAATTTGGGAAAATATGGGAAAAAGGTGGGAAAAAAAGTGGAAAAAGGAGTGGAAAAAAGTGGAAAAAAGTGGATAAAACTGGATATAACTCAACTCAACTCATCAACTCATCAACTCAACTCATCAACTCATCAACTCAACTCATCAACTCAACTCCTCAACTCACGGCCCTCTGCCGTCCACCGAATTCTGCTCCACGGCTTCTAAACCTTTCACCGGCCCTCTGCCGTCCACCGAATTCTGCTCCATGGCTTCTAAACCTTTCACCGGCCCTCTGCCGTCCACCGAATTCTGCTCCATGGCTTCTAAACCTTTCACCGGCCCTCTGCCGTCCACCGAATTCTGCTCCATGGCTTCTAAACCTTTCCAGTTTTTTCCAGTTTTTTCCACTTTTATCCAGTTTTATGGTGGAAAAAGGTGGGAAAAGGTGGAAAAACGTGGAAGAAATTGGAAAAAGTGGAAAAAGTGGAAAAATTTGGGAAAATGTGGGAAAAAGGTGGGAAAAAAAGTGGAAAAAGGAGTGGAAAAAAGTGGAAAAAACTGGATAAAACTGGTAAAAACTCAACTCAACTCATCAACTCATCAACTCAACTCATCAACTCATCAACTCAACTCATCAACTCAACTCCTCAACTCACGGCCCTCTGCCGTCCACCGAATTCTGCTCCATGGCTTCTAAACCTTTCACCGGCCCTCTGCCGTCCACCGAATTCTGCTCCATGGCTTCTAAACCTTTCACCGGCCCTCTGCCGTCCACCGAATTCTGCTCCATGGCTTCTAAACCTTTCACCGGCCCTCTGCCGTCCACCGAATTCTGCTCCATGGCTTCTAAACCTTTCACCGGCCCTCTGCCGTCCACCGAATTCTGCTCCATGGCTTCTAAACCTTTCACCGGCCCTCTGCCGTCCACCGAATTCTGCTCCATGGCTTCTAAACCTTTCACCGGCCCTCTGCCGTCCACCGAATTCTGCTCCATGGCTTCCAAACCTTTCACCGGCCCTCTGCCGTCCACCGAATTCTGCTCCATGGCTTCTAAACCTTTCACCGGCCCTCTGCCGTCCACCGAATTCTGCTCCATGGCTTCTAAACCTTTCACCGGCCCTCTGCCGTCCACCGAATTCTGCTCCATGGCTTCTAAACCTTTCACCGGCCCTCTGCCGTCCACCGAATTCTGCTCCATGGCTTCTAAACCTTTCACCGGCCCTCTGCCGTCCACCGAATTCTCTTCCATGGCTTCTAAACCTTTCCACATTTTTCCACTTTTATCCAGTTTTATGGTGGAAAAAGGTGGGAAAAGGTGGAAAAACGTGGAAGAAATTGGAAAAAGTGGAAAAAGTGGAAAAAAGTGAGAAAATATGGGGAAAAGGTGGGAAAAAAAGTGGAAAAAGGAGTGGAAAAAAACTGGATAAAACTGGATATAACTCAACTCATCAACTCATCAACTCATCAACTCAACTCATCAACTCATCAACTCAACTCATCAACTCAACTCCTCAACTCACGGCCCTCTGCCGTCCACCGAATTCTGCTCCATGGCTTCTAAACCTTTCACCGGCCCTCTGCCGTCCACCGAATTCTGCTCCATGGCTTCTAAACCTTTCACCGGCCCTCTGCCGTCCACCGAATTCTGCTCCATGGCTTCTAAACCTTTAACCGGCCCTCTGCCGTCCACCGAATTCTGCTCCATGGCTTCTAAACCTTTCACCGGCCCTCTGCCGTCCACCGAATTCTGCTCCATGGCTTCTAAACCTTTCACCAGCCCTCTGCCGTCCACCGAATTCTGCTCCATGGCTTCTAAACCTTTCACCGGCCCTCTGCCGTCCACCGAATTCTGCTCCATGGCTTCTAAACCTTTCACCGGCCCTCTGCCGTCCACCGAATTCTGCTCCATGGCTTCTAAACCTTTCACCGGCCCTCTGCCGTCCACCGAATTCTGCTCCATGGCTTCTAAACCTTTAACCGGCCCTCTGCCGTCCACCGAATTCTGCTCCATGGCTTCTAAACCTTTCACCGGCCCTCTGCCGTCCACCGAATTCTGCTCCATGGCTTCTAAACCTTTCACCGGCCCTCTGCCGTCCACCGAATTCTGCTCCATGGCTTCTAAACCTTTCCAGTTTTTTCCAGTTTTTTCCACTTTTATCCAGTTTTATGGTGGAAAAAGGTGGGAAAAGGTGGAAAAACGTGGAAGAAATTGGAAAAAGTGGAAAAAGTGGAAAAATTTGGGAAAATATGGGAAAAAGGTGGGAAAAAAAGTGGAAAAAGGAGTGGAAAAAAGTGGAAAAAAGTGGATAAAACTGGATATAACTCAACTCAACTCATCAACTCATCAACTCAACTCATCAACTCATCAACTCAACTCATCAACTCAACTCCTCAACTCACGGCCCTCTGCCGTCCACCGAATTCTGCTCCACGGCTTCTAAACCTTTCACCGGCCCTCTGCCGTCCACCGAATTCTGCTCCATGGCTTCTAAACCTTTCACCGGCCCTCTGCCGTCCACCGAATTCTGCTCCATGGCTTCTAAACCTTTCACCGGCCCTCTGCCGTCCACCGAATTCTGCTCCATGGCTTCTAAACCTTTCACCGGCCCTCTGCCGTCCACCGAATTCTGCTCCATGGCTTCCAAACCTTTCACCGGCCCTCTGCCGTCCACCGAATTCTGCTCCATGGCTTCTAAACCTTTCACCGGCCCTCTGCCGTCCACCGAATTCTGCTCCATGGCTTCTAAACCTTTCACCGGCCCTCTGCCGTCCACCGAATTCTGCTCCATGGCTTCTAAACCTTTCACCGGCCCTCTGCCGTCCACCGAATTCTGCTCCATGGCTTCTAAACCTTTCACCGGCCCTCTGCCGTCCACCGAATTCTCTTCCATGGCTTCTAAACCTTTCCACATTTTTCCACTTTTATCCAGTTTTATGGTGGAAAAAGGTGGGAAAAGGTGGAAAAACGTGGAAGAAATTGGAAAAAGTGGAAAAAGTGGAAAAAAAGTGAGAAAATATGGGGAAAAGGTGGGAAAAAAAGTGGAAAAAGGAGTGGAAAAAAACTGGATAAAACTGGATATAACTCAACTCAACTCATCAACTCATCAACTCAACTCATCAACTCATCAACTCAACTCATCAACTCAACTCCTCAACTCACGGCCCTCTGCCGTCCACCGAATTCTGCTCCATGGCTTCTAAACCTTTCACCGGCCCTCTGCCGTCCACCGAATTCTGCTCCATGGCTTCTAAACCTTTCACCGGCCCTCTGCCGTCCACCGAATTCTGCTCCATGGCTTCTGAACCTTTAACCGGCCCTCTGCCGTCCACCGAATTCTGCTCCATGGCTTCTAAACCTTTCACCGGCCCTCTGCCGTCCACCGAATTCTGCTCCATGGCTTCTAAACCTTTCACCAGCCCTCTGCCGTCCACCGAATTCTGCTCCATGGCTTCTAAACCTTTCACCGGCCCTCTGCCGTCCACCGAATTCTGCTCCATGGCTTCTAAACCTTTCACCGGCCCTCTGCCGTCCACCGAATTCTGCTCCATGGCTTCTAAACCTTTCACCGGCCCTCTGCCGTCCACCGAATTCTGCTCCATGGCTTCTAAACCTTTAACCGGCCCTCTGCCGTCCACCGAATTCTGCTCCATGGCTTCTAAACCTTTCACCGGCCCTCTGCCGTCCACCGAATTCTGCTCCATGGCTTCTAAACCTTTCACCGGCCCTCTGCCGTCCACCGAATTCTGCTCCATGGCTTCTAAACCTTTCCAGTTTTTTCCACTTTTTTCCACTTTTATCCAGTTTTATGGTGGAAAAATGTGGGAAAAGGTGGAAAAACGTGGAAGAAATTGGAAAAAGTGGAAAAAGTGGAAAAATTTGGGAAAATGTGGGAAAAAGGTGGGAAAAAAAGTGGAAAAAGGAGTGGAAAAAAGTGGAAAAAAGTGGATAAAACTGGATAAAACTCAACTCAACTCATCAACTCATCAACTCAACTCATCAACTCATCAACTCAACTCATCAACTCAACTCCTCAACTCACGGCCCTCTGCCGTCCACCGAATTCTGCTCCATGGCTTCTAAACCTTTCACCGGCCCTCTGCCGTCCACCGAATTCTGCTCCATGGCTTCTAAACCTTTCACCGGCCCTCTGCCGTCCACAGAATTCTGCTCCATGGCTTCTAAACCTTTCACCGGCCCTCTGCCGTCCACCGAATTCTGCTCCATGGCTTCTAAACCTTTCACCGGCCCTCTGCCGTCCACCGAATTCTGCTCCATGGATTCTAAACCTTTCACCGGCCCTCTGCCGTCCACCGAATTCTGCTCCATGGCTTCTAAACCTTTCACCGGCCCTCTGCCGTCCACCGAATTCTGCTCCATGGCTTCTAAACCTTTCACCGGCCCTCTGCCGTCCACCGAATTCTGCTCCATGGCTTCTAAACCTTTCACCGGCCCTCTGCCGTCCACCGAATTCTGCTCCATGGCTTCTAAACCTTTCCAGTTTTTTCCAGTTTTTTCCACTTTTATCCAGTTTTATGGTGGAAAAAGGTGGGAAAAGGTGGAAAAACGTGGAAGAAATTGGAAAAAGTGGAAAAAGTGGAAAAATGTGGGAAAATGTGGGAAAAAGGTGGGAAAAAAGTGGAAAAAGGAGTGGAAAAAACTGGAAAAAACTGGATAAAACTGGTAAAAACTCAACTCAACTCATCAACTCATCAACTCAACTCATCAACTCATCAACTCAACTCATCAACTCAACTCCTAAACTCACGGCCCTCTGCCGTCCACCGAATTCTGCTCCATGGCTTCTAAACCTTTCACCGGCCCTCTGCCGTCCACCGAATTCTGCTCCATGGCTTCTAAACCTTTCACCGGCCCTCTGCCGTCCACCGAATTCTGCTCCATGGCTTCTAAACCTTTCACCGGCCCTCTGCCGTCCACCGAATTCTGCTCCATGGCTTCTAAACCTTTCACCGGCCCTCTGCCGTCCACCGAATTCTGCTCCATGGCTTCTAAACCTTTCACCGGCCCTCTGCCGTCCACCGAATTCTGCTCCATGGCTTCTAAACCTTTCACCGGCCCTCTGCCGTCCACCGAATTCTGCTCCATGGCTTCTAAACCTTTCCACATTTTTCCACTTTTATCCAGTTTTATGGTGGAAAAAGGTGGGAAAAGGTGGAAAAACGTGGAAGAAATTGGAAAAAGTGGAAAAAGTGGAAAAAAAGTGAGAAAATATGGGGAAAAGGTGGGAAAAAAAGTGGAAAAAGGAGTGGAAAAAAACTGGATAAAACTGGATATAACTCAACTCAACTCATCAACTCATCAACTCAACTCATCAACTCATCAACTCAACTCATCAACTCAACTCCTCAACTCACGGCCCTCTGCCGTCCACCGAATTCTGCTCCATGGCTTCTAAACCTTTCACCGGCCCTCTGCCGTCCACCGAATTCTGCTCCATGGCTTCTAAACCTTTCACCGGCCCTCTGCCGTCCACCGAATTCTGCTCCATGGCTTCTGAACCTTTAACCGGCCCTCTGCCGTCCACCGAATTCTGCTCCATGGCTTCTAAACCTTTCACCGGCCCTCTGCCGTCCACCGAATTCTGCTCCATGGCTTCTAAACCTTTCACCAGCCCTCTGCCGTCCACCGAATTCTGCTCCATGGCTTCTAAACCTTTCACCGGCCCTCTGCCGTCCACCGAATTCTGCTCCATGGCTTCTAAACCTTTCACCGGCCCTCTGCCGTCCACCGAATTCTGCTCCATGGCTTCTAAACCTTTCACCGGCCCTCTGCCGTCCACCGAATTCTGCTCCATGGCTTCTAAACCTTTAACCGGCCCTCTGCCGTCCACCGAATTCTGCTCCATGGCTTCTAAACCTTTCACCGGCCCTCTGCCGTCCACCGAATTCTGCTCCATGGCTTCTAAACCTTTCACCGGCCCTCTGCCGTCCACCGAATTCTGCTCCATGGCTTCTAAACCTTTCCAGTTTTTTCCACTTTTTTCCACTTTTATCCAGTTTTATGGTGGAAAAATGTGGGAAAAGGTGGAAAAACGTGGAAGAAATTGGAAAAAGTGGAAAAAGTGGAAAAATTTGGGAAAATGTGGGAAAAAGGTGGGAAAAAAAGTGGAAAAAGGAGTGGAAAAAAGTGGAAAAAAGTGGATAAAACTGGATAAAACTCAACTCAACTCATCAACTCATCAACTCAACTCATCAACTCATCAACTCAACTCATCAACTCAACTCCTCAACTCACGGCCCTCTGCCGTCCACCGAATTCTGCTCCATGGCTTCTAAACCTTTCACCGGCCCTCTGCCGTCCACCGAATTCTGCTCCATGGCTTCTAAACCTTTCACCGGCCCTCTGCCGTCCACAGAATTCTGCTCCATGGCTTCTAAACCTTTCACCGGCCCTCTGCCGTCCACCGAATTCTGCTCCATGGCTTCTAAACCTTTCACCGGCCCTCTGCCGTCCACCGAATTCTGCTCCATGGATTCTAAACCTTTCACCGGCCCTCTGCCGTCCACCGAATTCTGCTCCATGGCTTCTAAACCTTTCACCGGCCCTCTGCCGTCCACCGAATTCTGCTCCATGGCTTCTAAACCTTTCACCGGCCCTCTGCCGTCCACCGAATTCTGCTCCATGGCTTCTAAACCTTTCACCGGCCCTCTGCCGTCCACCGAATTCTGCTCCATGGCTTCTAAACCTTTCCAGTTTTTTCCAGTTTTTTCCACTTTTATCCAGTTTTATGGTGGAAAAAGGTGGGAAAAGGTGGAAAAACGTGGAAGAAATTGGAAAAAGTGGAAAAAGTGGAAAAATGTGGGAAAATGTGGGAAAAAGGTGGGAAAAAAGTGGAAAAAGGAGTGGAAAAAACTGGAAAAAACTGGATAAAACTGGTAAAAACTCAACTCAACTCATCAACTCATCAACTCAACTCATCAACTCATCAACTCAACTCATCAACTCAACTCCTAAACTCACGGCCCTCTGCCGTCCACCGAATTCTGCTCCATGGCTTCTAAACCTTTCACCGGCCCTCTGCCGTCCACCGAATTCTGCTCCATGGCTTCTAAACCTTTCACCGGCCCTCTGCCGTCCACCGAATTCTGCTCCATGGCTTCTAAACCTTTCACCGGCCCTCTGCCGTCCACCGAATTCTGCTCCATGGCTTCTAAACCTTTCACCGGCCCTCTGCCGTCCACCGAATTCTGCTCCATGGCTTCTAAACCTTTCACCGGCCCTCTGCCGTCCACCGAATTCTGCTCCATGGCTTCTAAACCTTTCACCGGCCCTCTGCCGTCCACCGAATTCTGCTCCATGGCTTCTAAACCTTTCCACATTTTTCCACTTTTATCCAGTTTTATGGTGGAAAAAGGTGGGAAAAGGTGGAAAAACGTGGAAGAAATTGGAAAAAGTGGAAAAAGTGGAAAAAAGTGAGAAAATATGGGGAAAAGGTGGGAAAAAAAGTGGAAAAAGGAGTGGAAAAAAACTGGATAAAACTGGATATAACTCAACTCAACTCATCAACTCATCAACTCAACTCATCAACTCATCAACTCAACTCATCAACTCAACTCCTCAACTCACGGCCCTCTGCCGTCCACCGAATTCTGCTCCATGGCTTCTAAACCTTTCACCGGCCCTCTGCCGTCCACCGAATTCTGCTCCATGGCTTCTAAACCTTTCACCGGCCCTCTGCCGTCCACCGAATTCTGCTCCATGGCTTCTAAACCTTTCACCGGCCCTCTGCCGTCCACCGAATTCTGCTCCATGGCTTCTAAACCTTTAACCGGCCCTCTGCCGTCCACCGAATTCTGCTCCATGGCTTCTAAACCTTTCACCGGCCCTCTGCCGTCCACCGAATTCTGCTCCATGGCTTCTAAACCTTTCACCGGCCCTCTGCCGTCCACCGAATTCTGCTCCATGGCTTCTAAACCTTTCACCGGCCCTCTGCCGTCCACCGAATTCTGCTCCATGGCTTCTAAACCTTTCACCGGCCCTCTGCCGTCCACCGAATTCTGCTCCATGGCTTCTAAACCTTTCACCGGCCCTCTGCCGTCCACCGAATTCTGCTCCATGGCTTCTAAACCTTTAACCGGCCCTCTGCCGTCCACCGAATTCTGCTCCATGGCTTCTAAACCTTTCACCGGCCCTCTGCCGTCCACCGAATTCTGCTCCATGGCTTCTAAACCTTTCCAGTTTTTTCCACTTTTTTCCACTTTTATCCAGTTTTATGGTGGAAAAATGTGGGAAAAGGTGGAAAAACGTGGAAGAAATTGGAAAAAGTGGAAAAAGTGGAAAAATTTGGGAAAATGTGGGAAAAAGGTGGGAAAAAAAGTGGAAAAAGGAGTGGAAAAAAGTGGAAAAAAGTGGATAAAACTGGATAAAACTCAACTCAACTCATCAACTCATCAACTCAACTCATCAACTCATCAACTCAACTCCTCAACTCCTCAACTCACGGCCCTCTGCCGTCCACCGAATTCTGCTCCATGGCTTCTAAACCTTTCACCGGCCCTCTGCCGTCCACCGAATTCTGCTCCATGGCTTCTAAACCTTTCACCGGCCCTCTGCCGTCCACCGAATTCTGCTCCATGGCTTCTAAACCTTTCACCGGCCCTCTGCCGTCCACCGAATTCTGCTCCATGGCTTCTAAACCTTTCACCGGCCCTCTGCCGTCCACCGAATTCTGCTCCATGGCTTCTAAACCTTTCACCGGCCCTCTGCCGTCCACCGAATTCTGCTCCATGGCTTCTAAACCTTTAACCGGCCCTCTGCCGTCCACCGAATTCTGCTCCATGGCTTCTAAACCTTTCACCGGCCCTCTGCCGTCCACCGAATTCTGCTCCATGGCTTCTAAACCTTTCACCGGCCCTCTGCCGTCCACCGAATTCTGCTCCATGGCTTCTAAACCTTTCACCGGCCCTCTGCCGTCCACCGAATTCTGCTCCATGGCTTCTAAACCTTTCACTGGCCCTCTGCCGTCCACCGAATTCTGCTCCATGGCTTCTAAACCTTTCACCGGCCCTCTGCCGTCCACCGAATTCTGCTCCATGGCTTCTAAACCTTTAACCGGCCCTCTGCCGTCCACCGAATTCTGCTCCATGGCTTCTAAACCTTTCACCGGCCCTCTGCCGTCCACCGAATTCTGCTCCATGGCTTCTAAACCTTTCCAGTTTTTTCCACTTTTTTCCACTTTTATCCAGTTTTATGGTGGAAAAATGTGGGAAAAGGTGGAAAAACGTGGAAGAAATTGGAAAAAGTGGAAAAAGTGGAAAAATTTGGGAAAATGTGGGAAAAAGGTGGGAAAAAAAGTGGAAAAAGGAGTGGAAAAAAGTGGAAAAAAGTGGATAAAACTGGATAAAACTCAACTCAACTCATCAACTCATCAACTCAACTCATCAACTCATCAACTCAACTCATCAACTCAACTCCTCAACTCACGGCCCTCTGCCGTCCACCAAATTCTGCTCCATGGCTTCTAAACCTTTCACCGGCCCTCTGCCGTCCACCGAATTCTGCTCCATGGCTTCTAAACCTTTCACCGGCCCTCTGCCGTCCACCGAATTCTGCTCCATGGCTTCTAAACCTTTCACCGGCCCTCTGCCGTCCACCGAATTCTGCTCCATGGCTTCTAAACCTTTCACCGGCCCTCTGCCGTCCACCGAATTCTGCTCCATGGCTTCTAAACCTTTCACCGGCCCTCTGCCGTCCACCGAATTCTGCTCCATGGCTTCTAAACCTTTCACCGGCCCTCTGCCGTCCACCGAATTCTGCTCCATGGCTTCTAAACCTTTCCACTTTTTTCCACTTTTTTCCACTTTTATCCAGTTTTATGGTGGAAAAAGGTGGGAAAAGGTGGAAAAACGTGGAAGAAATTGGAAAAAGTGGAAAAAGTGGAAAAATGTGGGAAAATATGGGAAAAAGGTGGGAAAAAAAGTGGAAAAAGGAGTGGAAAAAAGTGGAAAAAACTGGATAAAACTGGATATAACTCAACTCAACTCATCAACTCATCAACTCAACTCATCAACTCAACTCATCAACTCAACTCCTCAACTCACGGCCCTCTGCCGTCCACCGAATTCTGCTCCATGGCTTCTAAACCTTTCACCGGCCCTCTGCCGTCCACCGAATTCTGCTCCATGGCTTCTAAACCTTTCACCGGCCCTCTGCCGTCCACCGAATTCTGCTCCATGGCTTCTAAACCTTTCACCGGCCCTCTGCCGTCCACCGAATTCTGCTCCATGGCTTCTAAACCTTTCACCGGCCCTCTGCCGTCCACCGAATTCTGCTCCATGGCTTCTAAACCTTTCACCGGCCCTCTGCCGTCCACCGAATTCTGCTCCATGGCTTCTAAACCTTTCACCGGCCCTCTGCCGTCCACCGAATTCTGCTCCATGGCTTCTATACCTTTCACCGGCCCTCTGCCGTCCACCGAATTCTGCTCCATGGCTACTAAACCTTTCACCGGCCCTCTGCCGTCCACCGAATTCTGCTCCATGGCTTCTAAACCTTTCACCGGCCCTCTGCCGTCCACCGAATTCTGCTCCATGGCTTCTAAACCTTTCCAGTTTTTTCCACTTTTTTCCACTTTTATCCAGTTTTATGGTGGAAAAAGGTGGGAAAGGGTGGAAAAACGTGGAAGAAATTGAAAAAAGTGGGAAAATGTGGGAAAATGTGGGAAAAAGGTGGGAAAAAAAGTGGAAAAAGGAGTGGAAAAAAGTGGAAAAAACTGAATAAAACTGGATAAAACTCAACTCAACTCATCAACTCATCAACTCAACTCATCAACTCATCAACTCAACTCATCAACTCAACTCCTCAACTCACGGCCTTCTGCCGTCCACCGAATTCTGCTCCATGGCTTCTAAACCTTTCACCGGCCCTCTGCCGTCCACCGAATTCTGCTCCATGGCTTCTAAACCTTTCACCGGCCCTCTGCCGTCCACCGAATTCTGCTCCATGGCTTCTAAACCTTTCACCGGCCCTCTGCCGTCCACCGAATTCTGCTCCATGGCTTCTAAACCTTTCACCGGCCCTCTGCCGTCCACCGAATTCTGCTCCATGGCTTCTAAACCTTTCACCGGCCCTCTGCCGTCCACCGAATTCTGCTCCATGGCTTCTAAACCTTTCACCGGCCCTCTGCCGTCCACCGAATTCTGCTCCATGGCTTCTAAACCTTTCACCGGCCCTCTGCCGTCCACCGAATTCTGCTCCATGGCTTCTAAACCTTTAACCGGCCCTCTGCCGTCCACCGAATTCTGCTCCATGGCTTCTAAACCTTTCACCGGCCCTCTGCCGTCCACCGAATTCTGCTCCATGGCTTCTAAACCTTTCACCGGCCCTCTGCCGTCCACCGAATTCTGCTCCATGGCTTCTAAACCTTTCCAGTTTTTTCCACTTTTTTCCACTTTTATCCAGTTTTATGGTGGAAAAATGTGGGAAAAGGTGGAAAAACGTGGAAGAAATTGGAAAAAGTGGAAAAAGTGGAAAAATTTGGGAAAATGTGGGAAAAAGGTGGGAAAAAAAGTGGAAAAAGGAGTGGAAAAAAGTGGAAAAAAGTGGATAAAACTGGATAAAACTCAACTCAACTCATCAACTCATCAACTCATCAACTCATCAACTCAACTCATCAACTCATCAACTCAACTCATCAACTCAACTCCTCAACTCACGGCCCTCTGCCGTCCACCGAATTCTGCTCCATGGCTTCTAAACCTTTCACCGGCCCTCTGCCGTCCACCGAATTCTGCTCCATGGCTTCTAAACCTTTCACCGGCCCTCTGCCGTCCACCGAATTCTGCTCCATGGCTTCTAAACCTTTCACCGGCCCTCTGCCGTCCACCGAATTCTGCTCCATGGCTTCTAAACCTTTCACCGGCCCTCTGCCGTCCACCGAATTCTGCTCCATGGCTTCTAAACCTTTCACCGGCCCTCTGCCGTCCACCGAATTCTGCTCCATGGCTTCTAAACCTTTCACCGGCCCTCTGCCGTCCACCGAATTCTGCTCCATGGCTTCTAAACCTTTCACCGGCCCTCTGCCGTCCACCGAATTCTGCTCCATGGCTTCTAAACCTTTAACCGGCCCTCTGCCGTCCACCGAATTCTGCTCCATGGCTTCTAAACCTTTCACCGGCCCTCTGCCGTCCACCGAATTCTGCTCCATGGCTTCTAAACCTTTCACCGGCCCTCTGCCGTCCACCGAATTCTGCTCCATGGCTTCTAAACCTTTCCAGTTTTTTCCACTTTTTTCCACTTTTATCCAGTTTTATGGTGGAAAAATGTGGGAAAAGGTGGAAAAACGTGGAAGAAATTGGAAAAAGTGGAAAAAGTGGAAAAATTTGGGAAAATGTGGGAAAAAGGTGGGAAAAAAAGTGGAAAAAGGAGTGGAAAAAAGTGGAAAAAAGTGGATAAAACTGGATAAAACTCAACTCAACTCATCAACTCATCAACTCATCAACTCATCAACTCAACTCATCAACTCATCAACTCAACTCATCAACTCAACTCCTCAACTCACGGCCCTCTGCCGTCCACCGAATTCTGCTCCATGGCTTCTAAACCTTTCACCGGCCCTCTGCCGTCCACCGAATTCTGCTCCATGGCTTCTAAACCTTTCACCGGCCCTCTGCCGTCCACCGAATTCTGCTCCATGGCTTCTAAACCTTTCACCGGCCCTCTGCCGTCCACCGAATTCTGCTCCATGGCTTCTAAACCTTTCACCGGCCCTCTGCCGTCCACCGAATTCTGCTCCATGGCTTCTAAACCTTTCACCGGCCCTCTGCCGTCCACCGAATTCTGCTCCATGGCTTCTAAACCTTTCCACTTTTTTCCACTTTTTTCCACTTTTATCCAGTTTTATGGTGGAAAAAGGTGGGAAAAGGTGGAAAAACGTGGAAGAAATTGGAAAAAGTGGAAAAAGTGGAAAAATGTGGGAAAATATGGGAAAAAGGTGGGAAAAAAAGTGGAAAAAGGAGTGGAAAAAAGTGGAAAAAACTGGATAAAACTGGATATAACTCAACTCAACTCATCAACTCATCAACTCAACTCATCAACTCAACTCATCAACTCAACTCCTCAACTCACGGCCCTCTGCCGTCCACCGAATTCTGCTCCATGGCTTCTAAACCTTTCACCGGCCCTCTGCCGTCCACCGAATTCTGCTCCATGGCTTCTAAACCTTTCACCGGCCCTCTGCCGTCCACCGAATTCTGCTCCATGGCTTCTAAACCTTTCACCGGCCCTCTGCCGTCCACCGAATTCTGCTCCATGGCTTCTAAACCTTTCACCGGCCCTCTGCCGTCCACCGAATTCTGCTCCATGGCTTCTAAACCTTTCACCGGCCCTCTGCCGTCCACCGAATTCTGCTCCATGGCTTCTAAACCTTTCACCGGCCCTCTGCCGTCCACCGAATTCTGCTCCATGGCTTCTATACCTTTCACCGGCCCTCTGCCGTCCACCGAATTCTGCTCCATGGCTACTAAACCTTTCACCGGCCCTCTGCCGTCCACCGAATTCTGCTCCATGGCTTCTAAACCTTTCACCGGCCCTCTGCCGTCCACCGAATTCTGCTCCATGGCTTCTAAACCTTTCCAGTTTTTTCCACTTTTTTCCACTTTTATCCAGTTTTATGGTGGAAAAAGGTGGGAAAGGGTGGAAAAACGTGGAAGAAATTGAAAAAAGTGGGAAAATGTGGGAAAATGTGGGAAAAAGGTGGGAAAAAAAGTGGAAAAAGGAGTGGAAAAAAGTGGAAAAAACTGAATAAAACTGGATAAAACTCAACTCAACTCATCAACTCATCAACTCAACTCATCAACTCATCAACTCAACTCATCAACTCAACTCCTCAACTCACGGCCTTCTGCCGTCCACCGAATTCTGCTCCATGGCTTCTAAACCTTTCACCGGCCCTCTGCCGTCCACCGAATTCTGCTCCATGGCTTCTAAACCTTTCACCGGCCCTCTGCCGTCCACCGAATTCTGCTCCATGGCTTCTAAACCTTTCACCGGCCCTCTGCCGTCCACCGAATTCTGCTCCATGGCTTCTAAACCTTTCACAGGCCCTCTGCCGTCCACCGAATTCTGCTCCATGGCTTCTAAACCTTTCACCGGCCCTCTGCCGTCCACCGAATTCTGCTCCATGGCTTCTAAACCTTTCACCGGCCCTCTGCCGTCCACCGAATTCTGCTCCATGGCTTCTAAACCTTTCACCGGCCCTCTGCCGTCCACCGAATTCTGCTCCATGGCTTCTAAACCTTTCACCGGCCCTCTGCCGTCCACCGAATTCTGCTCCATGGCTTCTAAACCTTTAACCGGCCCTCTGCCGTCCACCGAATTCTGCTCCATGGCTTCTAAACCTTTCACCGGCCCTCTGCCGTCCACCGAATTCTGCTCCATGGCTTCTAAACCTTTCACCGGCCCTCTGCCGTCCACCGAATTCTGCTCCATGGCTTCTAAACCTTTCCAGTTTTTTCCACTTTTTTCCACTTTTATCCAGTTTTATGGTGGAAAAATGTGGGAAAAGGTGGAAAAACGTGGAAGAAATTGGAAAAAGTGGAAAAAGTGGAAAAATTTGGGAAAATGTGGGAAAAAGGTGGGAAAAAAAGTGGAAAAAGGAGTGGAAAAAAGTGGAAAAAAGTGGATAAAACTGGATAAAACTCAACTCAACTCATCAACTCATCAACTCATCAACTCATCAACTCAACTCATCAACTCATCAACTCAACTCATCAACTCAACTCCTCAACTCACGGCCCTCTGCCGTCCACCGAATTCTGCTCCATGGCTTCTAAACCTTTCACCGGCCCTCTGCCGTCCACCGAATTCTGCTCCATGGCTTCTAAACCTTTCACCGGCCCTCTGCCGTCCACAGAATTCTGCTCCATGGCTTCTAAACCTTTCACCGGCCCTCTGCCGTCCACCGAATTCTGCTCCATGGCTTCTAAACCTTTCACCGGCCCTCTGCCGTCCACCGAATTCTGCTCCATGGCTTCTAAACCTTTCACCGGCCCTCTGCCGTCCACCGAATTCTGCTCCATGGCTTCTAAACCTTTCCAGTTTTTTCCACTTTTTTCCACTTTTATCCAGTTTTATGGTGGAAAAATGTGGGAAAAGGTGGAAAAACGTGGAAGAAATTGGAAAAAGTGGAAAAAGTGGAAAAATTTGGGAAAATGTGGGAAAAAGGTGGGAAAAAAAGTGGAAAAAGGAGTGGAAAAAAGTGGAAAAAAGTGGAAAAGAGTGGAAATGTGGGAAAATGTGGGAAAAAGGTGGGAAAAAAAGTGGAAAAAGGAGTGGAAAAAAGTGGAAAAAACTGAATAAAACTGGATAAAACTCAACTCAACTCATCAACTCATCAACTCAACTCATCAACTCATCAACTCAACTCATCAACTCAACTCCTCAACTCACGGCCTTCTGCCGTCCACCGAATTCTGCTCCATGGCTTCTAAACCTTTCACCGGCCCTCTGCCGTCCACCGAATTCTGCTCCATGGCTTCTAAACCTTTCACCGGCCCTCTGCCGTCCACCGAATTCTGCTCCATGGCTTCTAAACCTTTCACCGGCCCTCTGCCGTCCACCGAATTCTGCTCCATGGCTTCTAAACCTTTCACCGGCCCTCTGCCGTCCACCGAATTCTGCTCCATGGCTTCTAAACCTTTCACCGGCCCTCTGCCGTCCACCGAATTCTGCTCCATGGCTTCTAAACCTTTCACCGGCCCTCTGCCGTCCACCGAATTCTGCTCCATGGCTTCTAAACCTTTCACCGGCCCTCTGCCGTCCACAGAATTCTGCTCCATGGCTTCTAAACCTTTCACCGGCCCTCTGCCGTCCACCGAATTCTGCTCCATGGCTTCTAAACCTTTCACCGGCCCTCTGCCGTCCACCGAATTCTGCTCCATGGCTTCTAAACCTTTCACCGGCCCTCTGCCGTCCACCGAATTCTGCTCCATGGCTTCTAAACCTTTCACCGGCCCTCTGCCGTCCACCGAATTCTGCTCCATGGCTTCTAAACATTTCACCGGCCCTCTGCCGTCCACCGAATTCTGCTCCATGGCTTCTAAACCTTTCACCGGCCCTCTGCCGTCCACCGAATTCTGCTCCATGGCTTCTAAACCTTTCACCGGCCCTCTGCCGTCCACCGAATTCTGCTCCATGGCTTCTAAACCTTTCACCGGCCCTCTGCCGTCCACCGAATTCTGCTCCATGGCTTCTATACCTTTCACCGGCCCTCTGCCGTCCACCGAATTCTGCTCCATGGCTACTAAACCTTTCACCGGCCCTCTGCCGTCCACCGAATTCTGCTCCATGGCTTCTAAACCTTTCACCGGCCCTCTGCCGTCCACCGAATTCTGCTCCATGGCTTCTAAACCTTTCCAGTTTTTTCCAGTTTTTTCCACTTTTATCCAGTTTTATGGTGGAAAAAGGTGGGAAAGGGTGGAAAAACGTGGAAGAAATTGAAAAAAGTGGGAAAATGTGGGAAAATGTGGGAAAAAGGTGGGAAAAAAAGTGGAAAAAGGAGTGGAAAAAAGTGGAAAAAACTGAATAAAACTGGATAAAACTCAACTCAACTCATCAACTCATCAACTCAACTCATCAACTCATCAACTCAACTCATCAACTCAACTCCTCAACTCACGGCCTTCTGCCGTCCACCGAATTCTGCTCCATGGCTTCTAAACCTTTCACCGGCCCTCTGCCGTCCACCGAATTCTGCTCCATGGCTTCTAAACCTTTCACCGGCCCTCTGCCGTCCACCGAATTCTGCTCCATGGCTTCTAAACCTTTCACCGGCCCTCTGCCGTCCACCGAATTCTGCTCCATGGCTTCTAAACCTTTAACCGGCCCTCTGCCGTCCACCGAATTCTGCTCCATGGCTTCTAAACCTTTCACCGGCCCTCTGCCGTCCACCGAATTCTGCTCCATGGCTTCTAAACCTTTCACCGGCCCTCTGCCGTCCACCGAATTCTGCTCCATGGCTTCTAAACCTTTCCAGTTTTTTCCACTTTTTTCCACTTTTATCCAGTTTTATGGTGGAAAAATGTGGGAAAAGGTGGAAAAACGTGGAAGAAATTGGAAAAAGTGGAAAAAGTGGAAAAATTTGGGAAAATGTGGGAAAAAGGTGGGAAAAAAAGTGGAAAAAGGAGTGGAAAAAAGTGGAAAAAAGTGGATAAAACTGGATAAAACTCAACTCAACTCATCAACTCATCAACTCATCAACTCAACTCATCAACTCATCAACTCAACTCATCAACTCAACTCCTCAACTCACGGCCCTCTGCCGTCCACCGAATTCTGCTCCATGGCTTCTAAACCTTTCACCGGCCCTCTGCCGTCCACCGAATTCTGCTCCATGGCTTCTAAACCTTTCACCGGCCCTCTGCCGTCCACAGAATTCTGCTCCATGGCTTCTAAACCTTTCACCGGCCCTCTGCCGTCCACCGAATTCTGCTCCATGGCTTCTAAACCTTTCACCGGCCCTCTGCCGTCCACCGAATTCTGCTCCATGGCTTCTAAACCTTTCACCGGCCCTCTGCCGTCCACCGAATTCTGCTCCATGGCTTCTAAACTTTTCACCGGCCCTCTGCCGTCCACCGAATTCTGCTCCATGGCTTCTAAACCTTTCACCGGCCCTCTGCCGTCCACCGAATTCTGCTCCATGGCTTCTAAACCTTTCACCGGCCCTCTGCCGTCCACCGAATTCTGCTCCATGGCTTCTAAACCTTTCACCGGCCCTCTGCCGTCCACCGAATTCTGCTCCATGGCTTCTAAACCTTTCCAGTTTTTTCCAGTTTTTTCCACTTTTATCCAGTTTTATGGTGGAAAAAAATGGGAAAAGGTGGAAAAACGTGGAAGAAATTGGAAAAAGTGGAAAAAGTGGAAAAATGTGGGAAAATGTGGGGAAAAGGTGGGAAAAAAAGTGGAAAAAGGAGTGGAAAAAACTGGAAAAAACTGGATAAAACTGGTAAAAACTCAACTCAACTCATCAACTCATCAACTCAACTCATCAACTCATCAACTCAACTCATCAACTCAACTCCTAAACTCACGGCCCTCTGCCGTCCACCGAATTCTGCTCCATGGCTTCTAAACCTTTCACCGGCCCTCTGCCGTCCACCGAATTCTGCTCCATGGCTTCTAAACCTTTCACCGGCCCTCTGCCGTCCACCGAATTCTGCTCCATGGCTTCTAAACCTTTCACCGGCCCTCTGCCGTCCACCGAATTCTGCTCCATGGCTTCTAAACCTTTCACCGGCCCTCTGCCGTCCACCGAATTCTGCTCCATGGCTTCTAAACCTTTCACCGGCCCTCTGCCGTCCACCGAATTCTGCTCCATGGCTTCTAAACCTTTCACCGGCCCTCTGCCGTCCACCGAATTCTGCTCCATGGCTTCTAAACCTTTCACCGGCCCTCTGCCGTCCACCGAATTCTGCTCCATGGCTTCTAAACCTTTCACCGGCCCTCTGCCGTCCACAGAATTCTGCTCCATGGCTTCTAAACCTTTCACCGGCCCTCTGCCGTCCACCGAATTCTGCTCCATGGCTTCTAAACCTTTCACCGGCCCTCTGCCGTCCACCGAATTCTGCTCCATGGCTTCTAAACCTTTCACCGGCCCTCTGCCGTCCACCGAATTCTGCTCCATGGCTTCTAAACCTTTCACCGGCCCTCTGCCGTCCACCGAATTCTGCTCCATGGCTTCTAAACATTTCACCGGCCCTCTGCCGTCCACCGAATTCTGCTCCATGGCTTCTAAACCTTTCACCGGCCCTCTGCCGTCCACCGAATTCTGCTCCATGGCTTCTAAACCTTTCACCGGCCCTCTGCCATCCACCGAATTCTGCTCCATGGCTTCTAAACCTTTCACCGGCCCTCTGCCGTCCACCGAATTCTGCTCCATGGCTTCTAAACCTTTCCAGTTTTTTCCAGTTTTTTCCACTTTTATCCAGTTTTATGGTGGAAAAAGGTGGGAAAAGGTGGAAAAACGTGGAAGAAATTGGAAAAAGTGGAAAAAGTGGAAAAATGTGGGAAAATGTGGGAAAAAGGTGGGAAAAAAGTGGAAAAAGGAGTGGAAAAAACTGGAAAAAACTGGATAAAACTGGTAAAAACTCAACTCAACTCATCAACTCATCAACTCAACTCATCAACTCATCAACTCAACTCATCAACTCAACTCCTAAACTCACGGCCCTCTGCCGTCCACCGAATTCTGCTCCATGGCTTCTAAACCTTTCACCGGCCCTCTGCCGTCCACCGAATTCTGCTCCATGGCTTCTAAACCTTTCACCGGCCCTCTGCCGTCCACCGAATTCTGCTCCATGGCTTCTAAACCTTTCACCGGCCCTCTGCCGTCCACCGAATTCTGCTCCATGGCTTCTAAACCTTTCACCGGCCCTCTGCCGTCCACCGAATTCTGCTCCATGGCTTCTAAACCTTTCACCGGCCCTCTGCCGTCCACCGAATTCTGCTCCATGGCTTCTAAACCTTTCACCGGCCCTCTGCCGTCCACCGAATTCTGCTCCATGGCTTCTAAACCTTTCACCGGCCCTCTGCCGTCCACCGAATTCTGCTCCATGGCTTCTAAACCTTTCCACATTTTTCCACTTTTATCCAGTTTTATGGTGGAAAAAGGTGGGAAAAGGTGGAAAAACGTGGAAGAAATTGGAAAAAGTGGAAAAAGTGGAAAAAAGTGAGAAAATATGGGGAAAAGGTGGGAAAAAAAGTGGAAAAAGGAGTGGAAAAAAACTGGATAAAACTGGATATAACTCAACTCAACTCATCAACTCATCAACTCAACTCATCAACTCATCAACTCAACTCATCAACTCAACTCCTCAACTCACGGCCCTCTGCCATCCACCGAATTCTGCTCCATGGCTTCTAAACCTTTCACCGGCCCTCTGCCGTCCACCGAATTATGCTCCATGGCTTCTAAACCTTTCACCGGCCCTCTGCCGTCCACCGAATTCTGCTCCATGGCTTCTAAACCTTTCACCGGCCCTCTGCCGTCCACCGAATTCTTTTCCATGGCTTCTAAACCTTTAACCGGCCCTCTGCCGTCCACCGAATTCTGCACCATGGCTTCTAAACCTTTCACCGGCCCTCTGCCGTCCACCGAATTCTGCTCCATGGCTTCTAAACCTTTCACCGGCCCTCTGCCGTCCACCGAATTCTGCTCCATGGCTTCTAAACCTTTCACCGGCCCTCTGCCGTCCACCGAATTCTGCTCCATGGCTTCTAAACCTTTCACCGGCCCTCTGCCGTCCACCGAATTCTGCTCCATGGCTTCTAAACCTTTCACCGGCCCTCTGCCGTCCACCGAATTCTGCTCCATGGCTTCTAAACCTTTCACCGGCCCTCTGCCGTCCACCGAATTCTGCTCCATGGCTTCTAAACCTTTCACCGGCCCTCTGCCGTCCACCGAATTCTGCTCCATGGCTTCTAAACCTTTCACCGGCCCTCTGCCGTCCACCGAATTCTGCTCCATGGCTTCTAAACCTTTCACCGGCCCTCTGCCGTCCACCGAATTCTGCTCCATGGCTTCTAAACCTTTCACCGGCCCTCTGCCGTCCACCGAATTCTGCTCCATGGCTTCTAAACCTTTCACCGGCCCTCTGCCGTCCACCGAATTCTGCTCCATGGCTTCTAAACCTTTCACCGGCCCTCTGCCGTCCACCGAATTCTGCTCCATGGCTTCTAAACCTTTCACCGGCCCTCTGCCGTCCACCGAATTCTGCTCCATGGCTTCTAAACCTTTCACCGGCCCTCTGCCGTCCACCGAATTCTGCTCCATGGCTTCTAAACCTTTCCACATTTTTCCACTTTTATCCAGTTTTATGGTGGAAAAAGGTGGGAAAAGGTGGAAAAACGTGGAAGAAATTGGAAAAAGTGGAAAAAGTGGAAAAAAGTGAGAAAATATGGGGAAAAGGTGGGAAAAAAAGTGGAAAAAGGAGTGGAAAAAAACTGGATAAAACTGGATATAACTCAACTCAACTCATCAACTCATCAACTCAACTCATCAACTCATCAACTCAACTCATCAACTCAACTCCTCAACTCACGGCCCTCTGCCATCCACCGAATTCTGCTCCATGGCTTCTAAACCTTTCACCGGCCCTCTGCCGTCCACCGAATTATGCTCCATGGCTTCTAAACCTTTCACCGGCCCTCTGCCGTCCACCGAATTCTGCTCCATGGCTTCTAAACCTTTCACCGGCCCTCTGCCGTCCACCGAATTCTTTTCCATGGCTTCTAAACCTTTAACCGGCCCTCTGCCGTCCACCGAATTCTGCTCCATGGCTTCTAAACCTTTCACCGGCCCTCTGCCGTCCACCGAATTCTGCTCCATGGCTTCTAAACCTTTCACCGGCCCTCTGCCGTCCACCGAATTCTGCTCCATGGCTTCTAAACCTTTCACCGGCCCTCTGCCGTCCACCGAATTCTGCTCCATGGCTTCTAAACCTTTCACCGGCCCTCTGCCGTCCACCGAATTCTGCTCCATGGCTTCTAAACCTTTCACCGGCCCTCTGCCGTCCACCGAATTCTGCTCCATGGCTTCTAAACCTTTCACCGGCCCTCTGCCGTCCACCGAATTCTGCTCCATGGCTTCTAAACCTTTCACCGGCCCTCTGCCGTCCACCGAATTCTGCTCCATGGCTTCTAAACCTTTCACCGGCCCTCTGCCGTCCACCGAATTCTGCTCCATGGCTTCTAAACCTTTCACCGGCCCTCTGCCGTCCACCGAATTCTGCTCCATGGCTTCTAAACCTTTCACCGGCCCTCTGCCGTCCACCGAATTCTGCTCCATGGCTTCTAAACCTTTCACCGGCCCTCTGCCGTCCACCGAATTCTGCTCCATGGCTTCTAAACCTTTCACCGGCCCTCTGCCGTCCACCGAATTCTGCTCCATGGCTTCTAAACCTTTCCAGTTTTTTCCACTTTTTTCCACTTTTATCCAGTTTTATGGTGGAAAAATGTGGGAAAAGGTGGAAAAACGTGGAAGAAATTGGAAAAAGTGGAAAAAGTGGAAAAATTTGGGAAAATGTGGGAAAAAGGTGGGAAAAAAAGTGGAAAAAGGAGTGGAAAAAAGTGGAAAAAAGTGGATAAAACTGGATAAAACTCAACTCAACTCATCAACTCATCAACTCATCAACTCAACTCATCAACTCATCAACTCAACTCATCAACTCAACTCCTCAACTCACGGCCCTCTGCCGTCCACCGAATTCTGCTCCATGGCTTCTAAACCTTTCACCGGCCCTCTGCCGTCCACCGAATTCTGCTCCATGGCTTCTAAACCTTTCACCGGCCCTCTGCCGTCCACAGAATTCTGCTCCATGGCTTCTAAACCTTTCACCGGCCCTCTGCCGTCCACCGAATTCTGCTCCATGGCTTCTAAACCTTTCACCGGCCCTCTGCCGTCCACCGAATTCTGCTCCATGGCTTCTAAACCTTTCACCGGCCCTCTGCCGTCCACCGAATTCTGCTCCATGGCTTCTAAACCTTTCACCGGCCCTCTGCCGTCCACCGAATTCTGCTCCATGGCTTCTAAACCTTTCACCGGCCCTCTGCCGTCCACCGAATTCTGCTCCATGGCTTCTAAACCTTTCACCGGCCCTCTGCCGTCCACCGAATTCTGCTCCATGGCTTCTAAACCTTTCACCGGCCCTCTGCCGTCCACCGAATTCTGCTCCATGGCTTCTAAACCTTTCCAGTTTTTTCCAGTTTTTTCCACTTTTATCCAGTTTTATGGTGGAAAAAGGTGGGAAAAGGTGGAAAAACGTGGAAGAAATTGGAAAAAGTGGAAAAAGTGGAAAAATGTGGGAAAAAGGTGGGAAAAAAAGTGGAAAAAGGAGTGGAAAAAACTGGAAAAAACTGGATAAAACTGGTAAAAACTCAACTCAACTCATCAACTCATCAACTCAACTCATCAACTCATCAACTCAACTCATCAACTCAACTCCTAAACTCACGGCCCTCTGCCGTCCACCGAATTCTGCTCCATGGCTTCTAAACCTTTCACCGGCCCTCTGCCGTCCACCGAATTCTGCTCCATGGCTTCTAAACCTTTCACCGGCCCTCTGCCGTCCACCGAATTCTGCTCCATGGCTTCTAAACCTTTCACCGGCCCTCTGCCGTCCACCGAATTCTGCTCCATGGCTTCTAAACCTTTCACCGGCCCTCTGCCGTCCACCGAATTCTGCTCCATGGCTTCTAAACCTTTCACCGGCCCTCTGCCGTCCACCGAATTCTGCTCCATGGCTTCTAAACCTTTCACCGGCCCTCTGCCGTCCACCGAATTCTGCTCCATGGCTTCTAAACCTTTCCAGTTTTTTCCACTTTTTTCCACTTTTATCCAGTTTTATGGTGGAAAAATTTGGGAAAAGGTGGAAAAACGTGGAAGAAATTGGAAAAAGTGGAAAAAGTGGAAAAATTTGGGAAAATGTGGGAAAAAGGTGCGAAAAAAAGTGGAAAAAGGAGTGGAAAAAAGTGGAAAAAAGTGGATAAAACTGGATAAAACTCAACTCAACTCATCAACTCATCAACTCATCAACTCAACTCATCAACTCATCAACTCAACTCATCAACTCAACTCCTCAACTCACGGCCCTCTGCCGTCCACCGAATTCTGCTCCATGGCTTCTAAACCTTTCACCGGCCCTCTGCCGTCCACCGAATTCTGCTCCATGGCTTCTAAACCTTTCACCGGCCCTCTGCCGTCCACAGAATTCTGCTCCATGGCTTCTAAACCTTTCACCGGCCCTCTGCCGTCCACCGAATTCTGCTCCATGGCTTCTAAACCTTTCACCGGCCCTCTGCCGTCCACCGAATTCTGCTCCATGGCTTCTAAACCTTTCACCGGCCCTCTGCCGTCCACCGAATTCTGCTCCATGGCTTCTAAACCTTTCACCGGCCCTCTGCCGTCCACCGAATTCTGCTCCATGGCTTCTAAACCTTTCACCGGCCCTCTGCCGTCCACCGAATTCTGCTCCATGGCTTCTAAACCTTTCACCGGCCCTCTGCCGTCCACCGAATTCTGCTCCATGGCTTCTAAACCTTTCACCGGCCCTCTGCCGTCCACCGAATTCTGCTCCATGGCTTCTAAACCTTTCCAGTTTTTTCCAGTTTTTTCCACTTTTATCCAGTTTTATGGTGGAAAAAGGTGGGAAAAGGTGGAAAAACGTGGAAGAAATTGGAAAAAGTGGAAAAAGTGGAAAAATGTGGGAAAAAGGTGGGAAAAAAAGTGGAAAAAGGAGTGGAAAAAACTGGAAAAAACTGGATAAAACTGGTAAAAACTCAACTCAACTCATCAACTCATCAACTCAACTCATCAACTCATCAACTCAACTCATCAACTCAACTCCTAAACTCACGGCCCTCTGCCGTCCACCGAATTCTGCTCCATGGCTTCTAAACCTTTCACCGGCCCTCTGCCGTCCACCGAATTCTGCTCCATGGCTTCTAAACCTTTCACCGGCCCTCTGCCGTCCACCGAATTCTGCTCCATGGCTTCTAAACCTTTCACCGGCCCTCTGCCGTCCACCGAATTCTGCTCCATGGCTTCTAAACCTTTCACCGGCCCTCTGCCGTCCACAGAATTCTGCTCCATGGCTTCTAAACCTTTCACCGGCCCTCTGCCGTCCACCGAATTCTGCTCCATGGCTTCTAAACCTTTCACCGGCCCTCTGCCGTCCACCGAATTCTGCTCCATGGCTTCTAAACCTTTCACCGGCCCTCTGCCGTCCACCGAATTCTGCTCCATGGCTTCTAAACCTTTCACCGGCCCTCTGCCGTCCACCGAATTCTGCTCCATGGCTTCTAAACATTTCACCGGCCCTCTGCCGTCCACCGAATTCTGCTCCATGGCTTCTAAACCTTTCACCGGCCCTCTGCCGTCCACCGAATTCTGCTCCATGGCTTCTAAACCTTTCACCGGCCCTCTGCCGTCCACCGAATTCTGCTCCATGGCTTCTAAACCTTTCACCGGCCCTCTGCCGTCCACCGAATTCTGCTCCATGGCTTCTAAACCTTTCCAGTTTTTTCCAGTTTTTTCCACTTTTATCCAGTTTTATGGTGGAAAAAGGTGGGAAAAGGTGGAAAAACGTGGAAGAAATTGGAAAAAGTGGAAAAAGTGGAAAAATGTGGGAAAATGTGGGAAAAAGGTGGGACAAAAAGTGGAAAAAGGAGTGGAAAAAACTGGAAAAAACTGGATAAAACTGGTAAAAACTCAACTCAACTCATCAACTCATCAACTCAACTCATCAACTCATCAACTCAACTCATCAACTCAACTCCTAATCTCACGGCCCTCTGCCGTCCACCGAATTCTGCTCCATGGCTTCTAAACCTTTCACCGGCCCTCTGCCGTCCACCGAATTCTGCTCCATGGCTTCTAAACCTTTCACCGGCCCTCTGCCGTCCACCGAATTCTGCTCCATGGCTTCTAAACCTTTCACCGGCCCTCTGCCGTCCACCGAATTCTGCTCCATGGCTTCTAAACCTTTCACCGGCCCTCTGCCGTCCACCGAATTCTGCTCCATGGCTTCTAAACCTTTCACCAGCCCTCTGCCGTCCACCGAATTCTGCTCCATGGCTTCTAAACCTTTCACCGGCCCTCTGCCGTCCACCGAATTCTGCTCCATGGCTTCTAAACCTTTCACCGGCCCTCTGCCGTCCACCGAATTCTGCTCCATGGCTTCTAAACCTTTCCAGTTTTTTCCACTTTTTTCCACTTTTATCCAGTTTTATGGTGGAAAAATGTGGGAAAAGGTGGAAAAACGTGGAAGAAATTGGAAAAAGTGGAAAAAGTGGAAAAATTTGGGAAAATGTGGGAAAAAGGTGGGAAAAAAAGTGGAAAAAGGAGTGGAAAAAAGTGGAAAAAACTGGATAAAACTGGTAAAAACTCAACTCAACTCATCAACTCATCAACTCAACTCATCAACTCATCAACTCAACTCATCAACTCAACTCCTAAACTCACGGCCCTCTGCCGTCCACCGAATTCTGCTCCATGGCTTCTAAACCTTTCACCGGCCCTCTGCCGTCCACCGAATTCTGCTCCATGGCTTCTAAACCTTTCACCGGCCCTCTGCCGTCCACCGAATTCTGCTCCATGGCTTCTAAACCTTTCACCGGCCCTCTGCCGTCCACCGAATTCTGCTCCATGGCTTCTAAACCTTTCACCGGCCCTCTGCCGTCCACCGAATTCTGCTCCATGGCTTCTAAACCTTTCACCGGCCCTCTGCCGTCCACCGAATTCTGCTCCATGGCTTCTAAACCTTTCACCGGCCCTCTGCCGTCCACCGAATTCTGCTCCATGGCTTCTAAACCTTTCACCGGCCCTCTGCCGTCCACCGAATTCTGCTCCATGGCTTCTAAACCTTTCACCGGCCCTCTGCCGTCCACAGAATTCTGCTCCATGGCTTCTAAACCTTTCACCGGCCCTCTGCCGTCCACCGAATTCTGCTCCATGGCTTCTAAACCTTTCACCGGCCCTCTGCCGTCCACCGAATTCTGCTCCATGGCTTCTAAACCTTTCACCGGCCCTCTGCCGTCCACCGAATTCTGCTCCATGGCTTCTAAACCTTTCACCGGCCCTCTGCCGTCCACCGAATTCTGCTCCATGGCTTCTAAACATTTCACCGGCCCTCTGCCGTCCACCGAATTCTGCTCCATGGCTTCTAAACCTTTCACCGGCCCTCTGCCGTCCACCGAATTCTGCTCCATGGCTTCTAAACCTTTCACCGGCCCTCTGCCGTCCACCGAATTCTGCTCCATGGCTTCTAAACCTTTCACCGGCCCTCTGCCGTCCACCGAATTCTGCTCCATGGCTTCTAAACATTTCACCGGCCCTCTGCCGTCCACCGAATTCTGCTCCATGGCTTCTAAACCTTTCACCGGCCCTCTGCCGTCCACCGAATTCTGCTCCATGGCTTCTAAACCTTTCACCGGCCCTCTGCCGTCCACCGAATTCTGCTCCATGGCTTCTAAACCTTTCACCGGCCCTCTGCCGTCCACCGAATTCTGCTCCATGGCTTCTAAACCTTTCCAGTTTTTTCCAGTTTTTTCCACTTTTATCCAGTTTTATGGTGGAAAAAGGTGGGAAAAGGTGGAAAAACGTGGAAGAAATTGGAAAAAGTGGAAAAAGTGGAAAAATGTGGGAAAATGTGGGAAAAAGGTGGGACAAAAAGTGGAAAAAGGAGTGGAAAAAACTGGAAAAAACTGGATAAAACTGGTAAAAACTCAACTCAACTCATCAACTCATCAACTCAACTCATCAACTCATCAACTCAACTCATCAACTCAACTCCTAATCTCACGGCCCTCTGCCGTCCACCGAATTCTGCTCCATGGCTTCTAAACCTTTCACCGGCCCTCTGCCGTCCACCGAATTCTGCTCCATGGCTTCTAAACCTTTCACCGGCCCTCTGCCGTCCACCGAATTCTGCTCCATGGCTTCTAAACCTTTCACCGGCCCTCTGCCGTCCACCGAATTCTGCTCCATGGCTTCTAAACCTTTCACCGGCCCTCTGCCGTCCACCGAATTCTGCTCCATGGCTTCTAAACCTTTCACCAGCCCTCTGCCGTCCACCGAATTCTGCTCCATGGCTTCTAAACCTTTCACCGGCCCTCTGCCGTCCACCGAATTCTGCTCCATGGCTTCTAAACCTTTCACCGGCCCTCTGCCGTCCACCGAATTCTGCTCCATGGCTTCTAAACCTTTCCAGTTTTTTCCACTTTTTTCCACTTTTATCCAGTTTTATGGTGGAAAAATGTGGGAAAAGGTGGAAAAACGTGGAAGAAATTGGAAAAAGTGGAAAAAGTGGAAAAATTTGGGAAAATGTGGGAAAAAGGTGGGAAAAAAAGTGGAAAAAGGAGTGGAAAAAAGTGGAAAAAACTGGATAAAACTGGTAAAAACTCAACTCAACTCATCAACTCATCAACTCAACTCATCAACTCATCAACTCAACTCATCAACTCAACTCCTAAACTCACGGCCCTCTGCCGTCCACCGAATTCTGCTCCATGGCTTCTAAACCTTTCACCGGCCCTCTGCCGTCCACCGAATTCTGCTCCATGGCTTCTAAACCTTTCACCGGCCCTCTGCCGTCCACCGAATTCTGCTCCATGGCTTCTAAACCTTTCACCGGCCCTCTGCCGTCCACCGAATTCTGCTCCATGGCTTCTAAACCTTTCACCGGCCCTCTGCCGTCCACCGAATTCTGCTCCATGGCTTCTAAACCTTTCACCGGCCCTCTGCCGTCCACCGAATTCTGCTCCATGGCTTCTAAACCTTTCACCGGCCCTCTGCCGTCCACCGAATTCTGCTCCATGGCTTCTAAACCTTTCACCGGCCCTCTGCCGTCCACCGAATTCTGCTCCATGGCTTCTAAACCTTTCACCGGCCCTCTGCCGTCCACAGAATTCTGCTCCATGGCTTCTAAACCTTTCACCGGCCCTCTGCCGTCCACCGAATTCTGCTCCATGGCTTCTAAACCTTTCACCGGCCCTCTGCCGTCCACCGAATTCTGCTCCATGGCTTCTAAACCTTTCACCGGCCCTCTGCCGTCCACCGAATTCTGCTCCATGGCTTCTAAACCTTTCACCGGCCCTCTGCCGTCCACCGAATTCTGCTCCATGGCTTCTAAACATTTCACCGGCCCTCTGCCGTCCACCGAATTCTGCTCCATGGCTTCTAAACCTTTCACCGGCCCTCTGCCGTCCACCGAATTCTGCTCCATGGCTTCTAAACCTTTCACCGGCCCTCTGCCGTCCACCGAATTCTGCTCCATGGCTTCTAAACCTTTCACCGGCCCTCTGCCGTCCACCGAATTCTGCTCCATGGCTTCTAAACCTTTCCAGTTTTTTCCAGTTTTTTCCACTTTTATCCAGTTTTATGGTGGAAAAAGGTGGGAAAAGGTGGAAAAACGTGGAAGAAATTGGAAAAAGTGGAAAAAGTGGAAAAATGTGGGAAAATGTGGGAAAAAGGTGGGACAAAAAGTGGAAAAAGGAGTGGAAAAAACTGGAAAAAACTGGATAAAACTGGTAAAAACTCAACTCAACTCATCAACTCATCAACTCAACTCATCAACTCATCAACTCAACTCATCAACTCAACTCCTAAACTCACGGCCCTCTGCCGTCCACCGAATTCTGCTCCATGGCTTCTAAACCTTTCACCGGCCCTCTGCCGTCCACCGAATTCTGCTCCATGGCTTCTAAACCTTTCACCGGCCCTCTGCCGTCCACCGAATTCTGCTCCATGGCTTCTAAACCTTTCACCGGCCCTCTGCCGTCCACCGAATTCTGCTCCATGGCTTCTAAACCTTTCACCGGCCCTCTGCCGTCCACCGAATTCTGCTCCATGGCTTCTAAACCTTTCACCGGCCCTCTGCCGTCCACCGAATTCTGCTCCATGGCTTCTAAACCTTTCACCGGCCCTCTGCCGTCCACCGAATTCTGCTCCATGGCTTCTAAACCTTTCACCGGCCCTCTGCCGTCCACCGAATTCTGCTCCATGGCTTCTAAACCTTTCCAGTTTTTTCCACTTTTTTCCACTTTTATCCAGTTTTATGGTGGAAAAATGTGGGAAAAGGTGGAAAAACGTGGAAGAAATTGGAAAAAGTGGAAAAAGTGGAAAAATTTGGGAAAATGTGGGAAAAAGGTGGGAAAAAAAGTGGAAAAAGGAGTGGAAAAAAGTGGAAAAAAGTGGATAAAACTGGATAAAACTCAACTCAACTCATCAACTCATCAACTCAACTCATCAACTCATCAACTCAACTCATCAACTCAACTCCTCAACTCACGGCCCTCTGCCGTCCACCGAATTCTGCTCCATGGCTTCTAAACCTTTCACCGGCCCTCTGCCGTCCACCGAATTCTGCTCCATGGCTTCTAAACCTTTCACCGGCCCTCTGCCGTCCACCGAATTCTGCTCCATGGCTTCTAAACCTTTCACCGGCCCTCTGCCGTCCACCGAATTCTGCTCCATGGCTTCTAAACCTTTCACCGGCCCTCTGCCGTCCACCGAATTCTGCTCCATGGCTTCTAAACCTTTCACCGGCCCTCTGCCGTCCACCGAATTCTGCTCCATGGCTTCTAAACCTTTCACCGGCCCTCTGCCGTCCACCGAATTCTGCTCCATGGCTTCTAAACCTTTCCACTTTTTTCCTCTTTTTTCCACTTTTATCCAGTTTTATGGTGGAAAAAGGTGGGAAAAGGTGGAAAAACGTGGAAGAAATTGGAAAAAGTGGAAAAAGTGGAAAAATGTGGGAAAATATGGGAAAAAGGTGGGAAAAAAAGTGGAAAAAGGAGTGGAAAAAAGTGGAAAAAACTGGATAAAACTGGATATAACTCAACTCAACTCATCAACTCATCAACTCAACTCATCAACTCAACTCATCAACTCAACTCCTCAACTCACGGCCCTCTGCCGTCCACCGAATTCTGCTCCATGGCTTCTAAACCTTTCACCGGCCCTCTGCCGTCCACCGAATTCTGCTCCATGGCTTCTAAACCTTTCACCGGCCCTCTGCCGTCCACCGAATTCTGCTCCATGGCTTCTAAACCTTTCACCGGCCCTCTGCCGTCCACCGAATTCTGCTCCATGGCTTCTAAACCTTTAACCGGCCCTCTGCCGTCCACCGAATTCTGCTCCATGGCTTCTATACCTTTCACCGGCCCTCTGCCGTCCACCGAATTCTGCTCCATGGCTACTAAACCTTTCACCGGCCCTCTGCCGTCCACCGAATTCTGCTCCATGGCTTCTAAACCTTTCACCGGCCCTCTGCCGTCCACCGAATTCTGCTCCATGGCTTCTAAACCTTTCCAGTTTTTTCCACTTTTTTCCACTTTTATCCAGTTTTATGGTGGAAAAAGGTGGGAAAGGGTGGAAAAACGTGGAAGAAATTGAAAAAAGTGGGAAAATGTGGGAAAATGTGGGAAAAAGGTGGGGAAAAAAGTGGAAAAAGGAGTGGAAAAAAGTGGAAAAAACTGGATAAAACTGGATAAAACTCAACTCAACTCATCAACTCATCAACTCAACTCATCAACTCATCAACTCAACTCATCAACTCAACTCCTCAACTCACGGCCTTCTGCCGTCCACCGAATTCTGCTCCATGGCTTCTAAACCTTTCACCGGCCCTCTGCCGTCCACCGAATTCTGCTCCATGGCTTCTAAACCTTTCACCGGCCCTCTGCCGTCCACCGAATTCTGCTCCATGGCTTCTAAACCTTTCACCGGCCCTCTGCCGTCCACCGAATTCTGCTCCATGGCTTCTAAACCTTTCACCGGCCCTCTGCCGTCCACCGAATTCTGCTCCATGGCTTCTAAACCTTTCACCGGCCCTCTGCCGTCCACCGAATTCTGCTCCATGGCTTCTAAACCTTTCACCGGCCCTCTGCCGTCCACCGAATTCTGCTCCATGGCTTCTAAACCTTTCACCGGCCCTCTGCCGTCCACCGAATTCTGCTCCATGGCTTCTAAACCTTTCACCGGCCCTCTGCCGTCCACCGAATTCTGCTCCATGGCTTCTAAACCTTTAACCGGCCCTCTGCCGTCCACCGAATTCTGCTCCATGGCTTCTAAACCTTTCACCGGCCCTCTGCCGTCCACCGAATTCTGCTCCATGGCTTCTAAACCTTTCACCGGCCCTCTGCCGTCCACCGAATTCTGCTCCATGGCTTCTAAACCTTTCCAGTTTTTTCCACTTTTTTCCACTTTTATCCAGTTTTATGGTGGAAAAATGTGGGAAAAGGTGGAAAAACGTGGAAGAAATTGGAAAAAGTGGAAAAAGTGGAAAAATTTGGGAAAATGTGGGAAAAAGGTGGGAAAAAAAAGTGGAAAAAGGAGTGGAAAAAAGTGGAAAAAAGTGGATAAAACTGGATAAAACTCAACTCAACTCATCAACTCATCAACTCAACTCATCAACTCATCAACTCAACTCATCAACTCAACTCCTCAACTCACGGCCCTCTGCCGTCCACCGAATTCTGCTCCATGGCTTCTAAACCTTTCACCGGCCCTCTGCCGTCCACCGAATTCTGCTCCATGGCTTCTAAACCTTTCACCGGCCCTCTGCCGTCCACCGAATTCTGCTCCATGGCTTCTAAACCTTTCACCGGCCCTCTGCCGTCCACCGAATTCTGCTCCATGGCTTCTAAACCTTTCACCGGCCCTCTGCCGTCCACCGAATTCTGCTCCATGGCTTCTAAACCTTTCACCGGCCCTCTGCCGTCCACCGAATTCTGCTCCATGGCTTCTAAACCTTTCACCGGCCCTCTGCCGTCCACCGAATTCTGCTCCATGGCTTCTAAACCTTTCACCGGCCCTCTGCCGTCCACCGAATTCTGCTCCATGGCTTCTAAACCTTTCCACTTTTTTCCACTTTTTTCCACTTTTATCCAGTTTTATGGTGGAAAAAGGTGGGAAAAGGTGGAAAAACGTGGAAGAAATTGGAAAAAGTGGAAAAAGTGGAAAAATGTGGGAAAATATGGGGAAAAGGTGGGAAAAAAAGTGGAAAAAGGAGTGGAAAAAAGTGGAAAAAACTGGATAAAACTGGATATAACTCAACTCAACTCATCAACTCATCAACTCAACTCATCAACTCAACTCCTCAACTCACGGCCCTCTGCCGTCCACCGAATTCTGCTCCATGGCTTCTAAACCTTTCACCGGCCCTCTGCCGTCCACCGAATTCTGCTCCATGGCTTCTAAACCTTTCACCGGCCCTCTGCCGTCCACCGAATTCTGCTCCATGGCTTCTAAACCTTTCACCGGCCCTCTGCCGTCCACCGAATTCTGCTCCATGGCTTCTAAACCTTTAACCGGCCCTCTGCCGTCCACCGAATTCTGCTCCATGGCTTCTATACCTTTCACCGGCCCTCTGCCGTCCACCGAATTCTGCTCCATGGCTTCTAAACCTTTCACCGGCCCTCTGCCGTCCACCGAATTCTGCTCCATGGCTTCTAAACCTTTCACCGGCCCTCTGCCGTCCACCGAATTCTGCTCCATGGCTTCTAAACCTTTCCAGTTTTTTCCACTTTTTTCCACTTTTATCCAGTTTTATGGTGGAAAAAGGTGGGAAAGGGTGGAAAAACGTGGAAGAAATTGAAAAAAGTGGGAAAATGTGGGAAAATGTGGGAAAAAGGTGGGAAAAAAAGTGGAAAAAGGAGTGGAAAAAAGTGGAAAAAAGTGGATAAAACTGGATAAAACTCAACTCAACTCATCAACTCATCAACTCAACTCATCAACTCATCAACTCAACTCATCAACTCAACTCCTCAACTCACGGCCTTCTGCCGTCCACCGAATTCTGCTCCATGGCTTCTAAACCTTTCACCGGCCCTCTGCCGTCCACCGAATTCTGCTCCATGGCTTCTAAACCTTTCACCGGCCCTCTGCCGTCCACCGAATTCTGCTCCATGGCTTCTAAACCTTTCACCGGCCCTCTGCCGTCCACCGAATTCTGCTCCATGGCTTCTAAACCTTTCACCGGCCCTCTGCCGTCCACCGAATTCTGCTCCATGGCTTCTAAACCTTTCACCGGCCCTCTGCCGTCCACCGAATTCTGCTCCATGGCTTCTAAACCTTTCACCGGCCCTCTGCCGTCCACCGAATTCTGCTCCATGGCTTCTAAACCTTTCACCGGCCCTCTGCCGTCCACCGAATTCTGCTCCATGGCTTCTAAACCTTTCACCGGCCCTCTGCCGTCCACCGAAATCTGCTCCATGGCTTCTAAACCTTTCACCGGCCCTCTGCCGTCCACCGAATTCTGCTCCATGGCTTCTAAACCTTTCCACTTTTTTCCACTTTTTTCCACTTTTATCCAGTTTTATGGTGGAAAAAGGTGGGAAATGGTGGAAAAACGTGGAAGAAATTGGAAATAGTGGAAAAAGTGGAAAAATGTGGGAAAATATGGGAAAAAGGTGGGAAAAAAGTGGAAAAAGGAGTGGAAAAAAGTGGAAAAAACTGGATAAAACTGGATAAAACTCAACTCAACTCATCAACTCATCAACTCAACTCATCAACTCATCAACTCAACTCATCAACTCAACTCCTCAACTCACGGCCCTCTGCCGTCCACCGAATTCTGCTCCATGGCTTCTAAGCCTTTCACCGGCCCTCTGCCGTCCACCGAATTCTGCTCCATGGCTTCTAAACCTTTCACCGGCCCTCTGCCGTCCACCGAATTCTGCTCCATGGCTTCTAAACCTTTCACCGGCCCTCTGCCGTCCACCGAATTCTGCTCCATGGCTTCTAAACCTTTCACTGGCCCTCTGCCGTCCACCGAATTCTGCTCCATGGCTTCTAAACCTTTCACCGGCCCTCTGCCGTCCACCGAATTCTGCTCCATGGCTTCTAAACCTTTCACCGGCCCTCTGCCGTCCACCGAATTCTGCTCCATGGCTTCTAAACCTTTCCACTTTTTTCCACTTTTTTCCACTTTTATCCAGTTTTATGGTGGAAAAAGGTGGGAAAAGGTGGAAAAACGTGGAAGAAATTGGAAAAAGTGGAAAAAGTGGGAAAATGTGGGAAAATATGGGAAAAAGGTGGGAAAAAAAGTGGAAAAAGGAGTGAAAAAAAGTGGAAAAAACTGGATAAAACTGGATATAACTCAACTCAACTCATCAACTCATCAACTCAACTCATCAACTCATCAACTCAACTCATCAACTCAACTCCTCAACTCACGGCCCTCTGCCGTCCACCGAATTCTGCTCCATGGCTTCTAAACCTTTCACCGGCCCTCTGCCGTCCACCGAATTCTGCTCCATGGCTTCTAAACCTTTCCAGTTTTTTCCACTTTTTTCCACTTCTATCCAGTTTTATGGTGGAAAAAGGTGGGAAAAGGTGGAAAAACGTGGAAGAAATTGGAAAAAGTGGAAAAAGTGGAAAAATGTGGGAAAATGTGGGAAAAAGGTGGGAAAAAAAGTGGAAAAAGGAGTGGAAAAAACTGGATAAAACTGGATAAAACTGGATAAAACTCAACTCAACTCATCAACTCATCAACTCAACTCATCAACTCAACTCATCAACTCAACTCCTCAACTCACGGCCCTCTGCCGTCCACCGAATTCTGCTCCGTGGCTTCTAAACCTTTCACCGGCCCTCTGCCGTCCACCGAATTCTGCTCCATGGCTTCTAAACCTTTCACCGGCCCTCTGCCGTCCACCGAATTCTGCTCCATGGCTTCTAAACCTTTCACCGGCCCTCTGCCGTCCACCGAATTCTGCTCCATGGCTTCTAAACCTTTCACCGGCCCTCTGCCGTCCACCGAATTCTGCTCCATGGCTTCTAAACCTTTCACCGGCCCTCTGCCGTCCACCGAATTCTGCTCCATGGCTTCTAAACCTTTCCACTTTTTTCCACTTTTTTCCACTTTTATCCAGTTTTATGGTGGAAAAGGTGGGAAATGGTGGAAAAACGTGGAAGAAATTGGAAAAAGTGGAAAAAGTGGAAAAATTTGGGAAAATATGGGAAAAAGGTGGGAAAAAAGTGGAAAAAGGAGTGGAAAAAAGTGGAAAAAACTGGATAAAACTGGATAAAACTCAACTCAACTCATCAACTCATCAACTCAACTCATCAACTCATCAACTCAACTCATCAACTCAACTCCTCAACTCACGGCCCTCTGCCGTCCACCGAATTCTGCTCCGTGGCTTCTAAACCTTTCACCGGCCCTCTGCCGTCCACCGAATTCTGCTCCATGGCTTCTAAACCTTTCACCGGCCCTCTGCCGTCCACCGAATTCTGCTCCATGGCTTCTAAACCTTTCCAGTTTTTTCCACTTTTTTCCACTTTTATCCAGTTTTATGGTGGAAAAAGGTGGGAAATGGTGGAAAAACGTGGAAGAAATTGGAAAAAGTGGAAAAAGTGGAAAAATGTGGGAAAATATGGGAAAAATGTGGGAAAAAAAGTGGAAAAAGGAGTGGAAAAAAGTGGAAAAAAGTGGATAAAACTGGATAAAACTCAACTCAACTCATCAACTCATCAACTCAACTCATCAACTCATCAACTCAACTCATCAACTCAACTCCTCAACTCACGGCCCTCTGCCGTCCACCGAATTCTGCTCCATGGCTTCTAAACCTTTCACCGGCCCTCTGCCGTCCACCGAATTCTGCTCCATGGCTTCTAAACCTTTCACCGGCCCTCTGCCGTCCACCGAATTCTGCTCCATGGCTTCTAAACCTTTCACCGGCCCTCTGCCGTCCACCGAATTCTGCTCCATGGCTTCTAAACCTTTCACCGGCCCTCTGCCGTCCACCGAATTCTGCTCCATGGCTTCTAAACCTTTCACCGGCCCTCTGCCGTCCACCGAATTCTGCTCCATGGCTTCTAAACCTTTCACCGGCCCTCTGCCGTCCACCGAATTCTGCTCCATGGCTTCTAAACCTTTCACCGGCCCTCTGCCGTCCACCGAATTCTGCTCCATGGCTTCTAAACCTTTCCACTTTTTTCCACTTTTTTCCACTTTTATCCAGTTTTATGGTGGAAAAAGGTGGGAAAAGGTGGAAAAACGTGGAAGAAATTGGAAAAAGTGGAAAAAGTGGAAAAATGTGGGAAAATATGGGAAAAAGGTGGGAAAAAAAGTGGAAAAAGGAGTGGAAAAAAGTGGAAAAAACTGGATAAAACTGGATATAACTCAACTCAACTCATCAACTCATCAACTCAACTCATCAACTCAACTCCTCAACTCACGGCCCTCTGCCGTCCACCGAATTCTGCTCCATGGCTTCTAAACCTTTCACCGGCCCTCTGCCGTCCACCGAATTCTGCTCCATGGCTTCTAAACCTTTCACCGGCCCTCTGCCGTCCACCGAATTCTGCTCCATGGCTTCTAAACCTTTCACCGGCCCTCTGCCGTCCACCGAATTCTGCTCCATGGCTTCTAAACCTTTAACCGGCCCTCTGCCGTCCACCGAATTCTGCTCCATGGCTTCTATACCTTTCACCGGCCCTCTGCCGTCCACCGAATTCTGCTCCATGGCTTCTAAACCTTTCACCGGCCCTCTGCCGTCCACCGAATTCTGCTCCATGGCTTCTAAACCTTTCACCGGCCCTCTGCCGTCCACCGAATTCTGCTCCATGGCTTCTAAACCTTTCCAGTTTTTTCCACTTTTTTCCACTTTTATCCAGTTTTATGGTGGAAAAAGGTGGGAAAGGGTGGAAAAACGTGGAAGAAATTGAAAAAAGTGGGAAAATGTGGGAAAATGTGGGAAAAAGGTGGGAAAAAAAGTGGAAAAAGGAGTGGAAAAAAGTGGAAAAAAGTGGATAAAACTGGATAAAACTCAACTCAACTCATCAACTCATCAACTCAACTCATCAACTCATCAACTCAACTCATCAACTCAACTCCTCAACTCACGGCCTTCTGCCGTCCACCGAATTCTGCTCCATGGCTTCTAAACCTTTCACCGGCCCTCTGCCGTCCACCGAATTCTGCTCCATGGCTTCTAAACCTTTCACCGGCCCTCTGCCGTCCACCGAATTCTGCTCCATGGCTTCTAAACCTTTCACCGGCCCTCTGCCGTCCACCGAATTCTGCTCCATGGCTTCTAAACCTTTCACCGGCCCTCTGCCGTCCACCGAATTCTGCTCCATGGCTTCTAAACCTTTCACCGGCCCTCTGCCGTCCACCGAATTCTGCTCCATGGCTTCTAAACCTTTCACCGGCCCTCTGCCGTCCACCGAATTCTGCTCCATGGCTTCTAAACCTTTCACCGGCCCTCTGCCGTCCACCGAATTCTGCTCCATGGCTTCTAAACCTTTCACCGGCCCTCTGCCGTCCACCGAATTCTGCTCCATGGCTTCTAAACCTTTCACCGGCCCTCTGCCGTCCACCGAATTCTGCTCCATGGCTTCTAAACCTTTCCACTTTTTTCCACTTTTTTCCACTTTTATCCAGTTTTATGGTGGAAAAAGGTGGGAAATGGTGGAAAAACGTGGAAGAAATTGGAAATAGTGGAAAAAGTGGAAAAATGTGGGAAAATATGGGAAAAAGGTGGGAAAAAAGTGGAAAAAGGAGTGGAAAAAAGTGGAAAAAACTGGATAAAACTGGATAAAACTCAACTCAACTCATCAACTCATCAACTCAACTCATCAACTCATCAACTCAACTCATCAACTCAACTCCTCAACTCACGGCCCTCTGCCGTCCACCGAATTCTGCTCCATGGCTTCTAAGCCTTTCACCGGCCCTCTGCCGTCCACCGAATTCTGCTCCATGGCTTCTAAACCTTTCACCGGCCCTCTGCCGTCCACCGAATTCTGCTCCATGGCTTCTAAACCTTTCACCGGCCCTCTGCCGTCCACCGAATTCTGCTCCATGGCTTCTAAACCTTTCACTGGCCCTCTGCCGTCCACCGAATTCTGCTCCATGGCTTCTAAACCTTTCACCGGCCCTCTGCCGTCCACCGAATTCTGCTCCATGGCTTCTAAACCTTTCACCGGCCCTCTGCCGTCCACCGAATTCTGCTCCATGGCTTCTAAACCTTTCCACTTTTTTCCACTTTTTTCCACTTTTATCCAGTTTTATGGTGGAAAAAGGTGGGAAAAGGTGGAAAAACGTGGAAGAAATTGGAAAAAGTGGAAAAAGTGGGAAAATGTGGGAAAATATGGGAAAAAGGTGGGAAAAAAAGTGGAAAAAGGAGTGAAAAAAAGTGGAAAAAACTGGATAAAACTGGATATAACTCAACTCAACTCATCAACTCATCAACTCAACTCATCAACTCATCAACTCAACTCATCAACTCAACTCCTCAACTCACGGCCCTCTGCCGTCCACCGAATTCTGCTCCATGGCTTCTAAACCTTTCACCGGCCCTCTGCCGTCCACCGAATTCTGCTCCATGGCTTCTAAACCTTTCCAGTTTTTTCCACTTTTTTCCACTTCTATCCAGTTTTATGGTGGAAAAAGGTGGGAAAAGGTGGAAAAACGTGGAAGAAATTGGAAAAAGTGGAAAAAGTGGAAAAATGTGGGAAAATGTGGGAAAAAGGTGGGAAAAAAAGTGGAAAAAGGAGTGGAAAAAACTGGATAAAACTGGATAAAACTGGATAAAACTCAACTCAACTCATCAACTCATCAACTCAACTCATCAACTCAACTCATCAACTCAACTCCTCAACTCACGGCCCTCTGCCGTCCACCGAATTCTGCTCCGTGGCTTCTAAACCTTTCACCGGCCCTCTGCCGTCCACCGAATTCTGCTCCATGGCTTCTAAACCTTTCACCGGCCCTCTGCCGTCCACCGAATTCTGCTCCATGGCTTCTAAACCTTTCACCGGCCCTCTGCCGTCCACCGAATTCTGCTCCATGGCTTCTAAACCTTTCACCGGCCCTCTGCCGTCCACCGAATTCTGCTCCATGGCTTCTAAACCTTTCACCGGCCCTCTGCCGTCCACCGAATTCTGCTCCATGGCTTCTAAACCTTTCCACTTTTTTCCACTTTTTTCCACTTTTATCCAGTTTTATGGTGGAAAAGGTGGGAAATGGTGGAAAAACGTGGAAGAAATTGGAAAAAGTGGAAAAAGTGGAAAAATTTGGGAAAATATGGGAAAAAGGTGGGAAAAAAGTGGAAAAAGGAGTGGAAAAAAGTGGAAAAAACTGGATAAAACTGGATAAAACTCAACTCAACTCATCAACTCATCAACTCAACTCATCAACTCATCAACTCAACTCATCAACTCAACTCCTCAACTCACGGCCCTCTGCCGTCCACCGAATTCTGCTCCGTGGCTTCTAAACCTTTCACCGGCCCTCTGCCGTCCACCGAATTCTGCTCCATGGCTTCTAAACCTTTCACCGGCCCTCTGCCGTCCACCGAATTCTGCTCCATGGCTTCTAAACCTTTCCAGTTTTTTCCACTTTTTTCCACTTTTATCCAGTTTTATGGTGGAAAAAGGTGGGAAATGGTGGAAAAACGTGGAAGAAATTGGAAAAAGTGGAAAAAGTGGAAAAATGTGGGAAAATATGGGAAAAATGTGGGAAAAAAAGTGGAAAAAGGAGTGGAAAAAAGTGGAAAAAAGTGGATAAAACTGGATAAAACTCAACTCAACTCATCAACTCATCAACTCAACTCATCAACTCATCAACTCAACTCATCAACTCAACTCCTCAACTCACGGCCCTCTGCCGTCCACCGAATTCTGCTCCATGGCTTCTAAGCCTTTCACCGGCCCTCTGCCGTCCACCGAATTCTGCTCCATGGCTTCTAAACCTTTCACCGGCCCTCTGCCGTCCACCGAATTCTGCTCCATGGCTTCTAAACCTTTCACCGGCCCTCTGCCGTCCACCGAATTCTGCTCCATGGCTTCTAAACCTTTCACCGGCCCTCTGCCGTCCACCGAATTCTGCTCCATGGCTTCTAAACCTTTCACCGGCCCTCTGCCGTCCACCGAATTCTGCTCCATGGCTTCTAAACCTTTCACCGGCCCTCTGCCGTCCACCGAATTCTGCTCCATGGCTTCTAAACCTTTCCACTTTTTTCCACTTTTTTCCACTTTTATCCAGTTTTATGGTGGGAAAAGGTGGGAAAAGGTGGAAAAACGTGGAAGAAATTGGAAAAAGTGGAAAAAGTGGGAAAATGTGGGAAAATATGGGAAAAAGGTGGGAAAAAAAGTGGAAAAAGGAGTGGAAAAAAGTGGAAAAAACTGGATAAAACTGGATATAATTCAACTCAACTCATCAACTCATCAACTCAACTCATCAACTCATCAACTCAACTCATCAACTCAACTCCTCAACTCACGGCCCTCTGCCGTCCACCGAATTCTGCTCCATGGCTTCTAAACCTTTCACCGGCCCTCTGCCGTCCACCGAATTCTGCTCCATGGCTTCTAAACCTTTCACCGGCCCTCTGCCGTCCACCGAATTCTGCTCCATGGCTTCTAAACCTTTCACCGGCCCTCTGCCATCCACCGAATTCTGCTCCATGGCTTCTAAACCTTTCCAGTTTTTTCCACTTTTTTCCACTTCTATCCAGTTTTATGGTGGAAAAAGGTGGGAAAAGGTGGAAAAACGTGGAAGAAATTGGAAAAAGTGGAAAAAGTGGAAAAATGTGGGAAAAAGTGGGAAAAAGGTGGGAAAAAAAGTGGAAAAAGGAGTGGAAAAAACTGGATAAAACTGGATAAAACTGGATAAAACTCAACTCAACTCATCAACTCATCAACTCAACTCATCAACTCAACTCATCAACTCAACTCCTCAACTCACGGCCCTCTGCCGTCCACCGAATTCTGCTCCGTGGCTTCTAAACCTTTCACCGGCCCTCTGCCGTCCACCGAATTCTGCTCCATGGCTTCTAAACCTTTCACCGGCCCTCTGCCGTCCACCGAATTCTGCTCCATGGCTTCTAAACCTTTCACCGGCCCTCTGCCGTCCACCGAATTCTGCTCCATGGCTTCTAAACCTTTAACCGGCCCTCTGCCGTCCACCGAATTCTGCTCCATGGCTTCTAAACCTTTCACCGGCCCTCTGCCGTCCACCGAATTCTGCTCCATGGCTTCTAAACCTTTCACCGGCCCTCTGCCGTCCACCGAATTCTGCTCCATGGCTTCTAAACCTTTCACCGGCCCTCTGCCGTCCACCGAATTCTGCTCCATGGCTTCTAAACCTTTCCAGTTTTTTCCACTTTTTTCCACTTTTATCCAGTTTTATGGTGGAAAAAGGTGGGAAAAGGTGGAAAAACGTGGAAGAAATTGGAAAAAGTGGAAAAAGTGGAAAAATTTGGGAAAATGTGGGAAAAAGGTGGGAAAAAAAGTGGAAAAAGGAGTGGAAAAAAGTGGAAAAAAGTGGATAAAACTGGATAAAACTCAACTCAACTCATCAACTCATCAACTCAACTCATCAACTCATCAACTCAACTCATCAACTCAACTCCTCAACTCACGGCCTTCTGCCGTCCACCGAATTCTGCTCCATGGCTTCTAAACCTTTCAGCGGCCCTCTGCCGTCCACCGAATTCTGCTCCATGGCTTCTAAACCTTTCACCGGCCCTCTGCCGTCCACCGAATTCTGCTCCATGGCTTCTAAACCTTTCACCGGCCCTCTGCGTCCACCGAATTCTGCTCCATGGCTTCTAAACCTTTCACCGGCCCTCTGCCGTCCACCGAATTCTGCTCCATGGCTTCTAAACCTTTCACCGGCCCTCTGCCGTCCACCGAATTCTGCTCCATGGCTTCTAAACCTTTCACCGGCCCTCTGCCGTCCACCGAATTCTGCTCCATGGCTTCTAAACCTTTCACCGGCCCTCTGCCGTCCACCGAATTCTGCTCCATGGCTTCTAAACCTTTCACCGGCCCTCTGCCGTCCACCGAATTCTGCTCCATGGCTTCTAAACCTTTCACCGGCCCTCTGCCGTCCACCGAATTCTGCTCCATGGCTTCTAAACCTTTCCACTTTTTTCCACTTTTTTCCACTTTTATCCAGTTTTATGGTGGAAAAAGGTGGGAAAAGGTGGGAAAACGTGGAAGAAATTGGAAAAAGTGGAAAAAGTGGAAAAATGTGGGAAAAAGGTGGGAAAAAAAGGAGTGGAAAAAAGTGGAAAAAAGTGGAAAAAAGTGGATAAAACTGGATATAACTCAACTCAACTCATCAACTCATCAACTCAACTCATCAACTCATCAACTCAACTCATCAACTCAACTCCTCAACTCACGGCCCTCTGCCGTCCACCGAATTCTGCTCCATGGCTTCTAAACCTTTCACCGGCCCTCTCCCGTCCACCGAATTCTGCTCCATGGCTTCTAAACCTTTCACCGGCCCTCTGCCGTCCACCGAATTCTGCTCCATGGCTTCTAAACCTTTCACCGGCCCTCTCCCGTCCACCGAATTCTGCTCCATGGCTTCTAAACCTTTCACCGGCCCTCTGCCGTCCACCGAATTCTGCTCCATGGCTTCTAAACATTTCCAGTTTTTTCCACTTTTTTCCACTTTTATCCAGTTTTATGGTGGAAAAAGGTGGGAAAAGGTGGAAAAACGTGGAAGAAATTGGAAAAAGTGGAAAAAGTGGAAAAATGTGGGAAAATATGGGAAAAAGGTGGGAAAAAAAGTGGAAAAAGGAGTGGAAAAAAGTGGAAAAAAGTGGAAAAAAGTGGATAAAACTGGATATAACTCAACTCAACTCATCAACTCATCAACTCAACTCATCAACTCATCAACTCAACTCATCAACTCAACTCCTCAACTCACGGCCCTCTGCCGTCCACCGAATTCTGCTCCATGGCTTCTAAACCTTTCACCGGCCCTCTCCCGTCCACCGAATTCTGCTCCATGGCTTCTAAACCTTTCACCGGCCCTCTGCCGTCCACCGAATTCTGCTCCATGGCTTCTAAACCTTTCACCGGCCCTCTGCCGTCCACCGAATTCTGCTCCATGGCTTCTAAACATTTCCAGTTTTTTCCACTTTTTTCCACTTTTATCCAGTTTTATGGTGGAAAAAGGTGGGAAAAGGTGGAAAAACGTGGAAGAAATTAGAAAAAGTGGAAAAAGTGGAAAAATGTGGGAAAATATGGGAAAAAGGTGGGAAAAAAAGTGGAAAAAGGAGTGGAAAAAAGTGGAAAAAAGTGGATAAAACTGGATATAACTCAACTCAACTCATCAACTCATCAACTCAACTCATCAACTCATCAACTCAACTCATCAACTCAACTCCTCAACTCACGGCCCTCTGCCGTCCACCGAATTCTGCTCCATGGCTTCTAAACCTTTCACCGGCCCTCTGCCGTCTACCGAATTCTGCTCCATGGCTTCTAAACCTTTCACCGGCCCTCTGCCGTCCACCGAATTCTGCTCCATGGCTTCTAAACCTTTCACCGGCCCTCTGCCGTCCACCGAATTCTGCTCCATGGCTTCTAAACCTTTCCAGTTTTTTCCACTTTTTTCCACTTTTATCCAGTTTTATGGTGGAAAAGGTGGGAAAAGGTGGAAAAACGTGGAAGAAATTGGAAAAAGTGGAAAAAGTGGAAAAATTTGGGAAAATGTGGGAAAAAGGTGGGAAAAAAAGTGGAAAAAGGAGTGGAAAAAAGTGGAAAAAAGTGGATAAAACTGGATATAACTCAACTCAACTCATCAACTCATCAACTCAACTCATCAACTCATCAACTCAACTCATCAACTCAACTCCTCAACTCACGGCCCTCTGCCGTCCACCGAATTCTGCTCCATGGCTTCTAAACCTTTCACCGGCCCTCTGCCGTCCACCGAATTCTGCTCCATGGCTTCTAAACCTTTCACCGGCCCTCTGCCGTCCACCGAATTCTGCTCCATGGCTTCTAAACCTTTCACCGGCCCTCTGCCGTCCACCGAATTCTGCTCCATGGCTTCTAAACCTTTCCAGTTTTTTCCACTTTTTTCCACTTTTATCCAGTTTTATGGTGGAAAAGGTGGGAAAAGGTGGAAAAACGTGGAAGAAATTGGAAAAAGTGGAAAAAGTGGAAACATTTGGGAAAATGTGGGAAAAAGGTGGGAAAAAAAGTGGAAAAAGGAGTGGAAAAAAGTGGAAAAAAGTGGATAAAACTGGATATAACTCAACTCAACTCATCAACTCATCAACTCAACTCATCAACTCATCAACTCAACTCATCAACTCAACTCCTCAACTCACGGCCCTCTGCCGTCCACCGAATTCTGCTCCATGGCTTCTAAACCTTTCACCGGCCCTCTGCCGTCCACCGAATTCTGCTCCATGGCTTCTAAACCTTTCACCGGCCCTCTGCCGTCCACCGAATTCTGCTCCATGGCTTCTAAACCTTTCACCGGCCCTCTGCCGTCCACCGAATTCTGCTCCATGGCTTCTAAACCTTTCCAGTTTTTTCCACTTTTTTCCACTTTTATCCAGTTTTATGGTGGAAAAGGTGGGAAAAGGTGGAAAAACGTGGAAGAAATTGGAAAAAGTGGAAAAAGTGGAAACATTTGGGAAAATGTGGGAAAAAGGTGGGAAAAAAAGTGGAAAAAGGAGTGGAAAAAAGTGGAAAAAAGTGGATAAAACTGGATAAAACTCAACTCAACTCATCAACTCATCAACTCAACTCATCAACTCATCAACTCAACTCATCAACTCAACTCCTCAACTCACGGCCCTCTGCCGTCCACCGAATTCTGCTCCATGGCTTCTAAACCTTTCACCGGCCCTCTGCCGTCCACCGAATTCTGCTCCATGGCTTCTAAACCTTTCACCGGCCCTCTGCCGTCCACCGAATTCTGCTCCATGGCTTCTAAACCTTTCACCGGCCCTCTGCCGTCCACCGAATTCTGCTCCATGGCTTCTAAACCTTTCCAGTTTTTTCCACTTTTTTCCACTTTTATCCAGTTTTATGGTGGAAAAAGGTGGGAAAAGGTGGAAAAACGTGGAAGAAATTGGAAAAAGTGGAAAAAGTGGAAAAATGTGGGAAAATGTGGGAAAAAGGTGGGAAAAAAAGTGGAAAAAGGAGTGGAAAAAAGTGGAAAAAAGTGGATAAAACTGGATAAAACTCAACTCAACTCATCAACTCATCAACTCAACTCATCAACTCATCAACTCAACTCATCAACTCAACTCCTCAACTCACGGCCTTCTGCCGTCCACCGAATTCTGCTCCATGGCTTCTAAACCTTTCACCGGCCCTCTGCCGTCCACCGAATTCTGCTCCATGGCTTCTAAACCTTTCAGCGGCCCTCTGCCGTCCACCGAATTCTGCTCCATGGCTTCTAAACCTTTCACCGGCCCTCTGCCGTCCACCGAATTCTGCTCCATGGCTTCTAAACCTTTCACCGGCCCTCTGCCGTCCACCGAATTCTGCTCCATGGCTTCTAAACCTTTCACCGGCCCTCTGCCGTCCACCGAATTCTGCTCCATGGCTTCTAAACCTTTCACCGGCCCTCTGCCGTCCACCGAATTCTGCTCCATGGCTTCTAAACCTTTCACCGGCCCTCTGCCGTCCACCGAATTCTGCTCCATGGCTTCTAAACCTTTCACCGGCCCTCTGCCGTCCACCGAATTCTGCTCCATGGCTTCTAAACCTTTCACCGGCCCTCTGCCGTCCACCGAATTCTGCTCCATGGCTTCTAAACCTTTCACCGGCCCTCTGCCGTCCACCGAATTCTGCTCCATGGCTTCTAAACCTTTCACCGGCCCTCTGCCGTCCACCGAATTCTGCTCCATGGCTTCTAAACCTTTCACTGGCCCTCTGCCGTCCACCGAATTCTGCTCCATGGCTTCTAAACCTTTCACCGGCCCTCTGCCGTCCACCGAATTCTGCTCCATGGCTTCTAAACCTTTCACCGGCCCTCTGCCGTCCACCGAATTCTGCTCCATGGCTTCTAAACCTTTCACCGGCCCTCTGCCGTCCACCGAATTCTGCTCCATGGCTTCTAAACCTTTCCACTTTTTTCCACTTTTTTCCACTTTTATCCAGTTTTATGGTGGAAAAAGGTGGGAAAAGGTGGGAAAACGTGGAAGAAATTGGAAAAAGTGGAAAAAGTGGAAAAAGTGGAAAAATGTGGGAAAAAGGTGGGGAAAAAAGTGGAAAAAGGAGTGGAAAAAGGAGTGGAAAAAAGTGGATAAAACTGGATATAACTCAACTCAACTCATCAACTCATCAACTCAACTCATCAACTCATCAACTCACTCATCAACTCAACTCCTCAACTCACGGCCCTCTGCCGTCCACCGAATTCTGCTCCATGGCTTCTAAACCTTTCACCGGCCCTCTCCCGTCCACCGAATTCTGCTCCATGGCTTCTAAACCTTTCACCGGCCCTCTGCCGTCCACCGAATTCTGCTCCATGGCTTCTAAACCTTTCACCGGCCCTCTGCCGTCCACCGAATTCTGCTCCATGGCTTCTAAACCTTTCCAGTTTTTTCCACTTTTTTCCACTTTTATCCAGTTTTATGGTGGAAAAAGGTGGGAAAAGGTGAAAAAACGTGGAAGAAATTGGAAAAAGTGGAAAAAGTGGAAAAATGTGGGAAAATATGGGAAAAAGGTGGGAAAAAAAGTGGAAAAAGGAGTGGAAAAAAGTGGAAAAAAGTGGATAAAACTGGATATAACTCAACTCAACTCATCAACTCATCAACTCAACTCATCAACTCATCAACTCAACTCATCAACTCAACTCCTCAACTCACGGCCCTCTGCCGTCCACCGAATTCTGCTCCATGGCTTCTAAACCTTTCACCGGCCCTCTGCCGTCCACCGAATTCTGCTCCATGGCTTCTAAACCTTTCACCGGCCCTCTGCCGTCCACCGAATTCTGCTCCATGGCTTCTAAACCTTTCACCGGCCCTCTGCCGTCCACCGAATTCTGCTCCATGGCTTCTAAACCTTTCCAGTTTTTTCCACTTTTTTCCACTTTTATCCAGTTTTATGGTGGAAAAAGGTGGGAAAAGGTGGAAAAACGTGGAAGAAATTGGAAAAAGTGGAAAAAGTGGAAAAATGTGGGAAAATGTGGGAAAAAGGTGGGAAAAAAAGTGGAAAAAGGAGTGGAAAAAAGTGGAAAAAAGTGGATAAAACTGGATAAAACTCAACTCAACTCATCAACTCATCAACTCAACTCATCAACTCATCAACTCAACTCATCAACTCAACTCCTCAACTCACGGCCCTCTGCCGTCCACCGAATTCTGCTCCATGGCTTCTAAACCTTTCACCGGCCCTCTGCCGTCCACCGAATTCTGCTCCATGGCTTCTAAACCTTTCACCGGCCCTCTGCCGTCCACCGAATTCTGCTCCATGGCTTCTAAACCTTTCACCGGCCCTCTGCCGTCCACCGAATTCTGCTCCATGGCTTCTAAACCTTTCCAGTTTTTTCCACTTTTTTCCACTTCTATCCAGTTTTATGGTGGAAAAAGGTGGGAAAAGGTGGAAAAACGTGGAAGAAATTGGAAAAAGTGGAAAAAGTGGAAAAATGTGGGAAAATGTGGGAAAAAGGTGGGAAAAAAAGTGGAAAAAGGAGTGGAAAAAAGTGGAAAAAAGTGGATAAAACTGGATAAAACTCAACTCAACTCATCAACTCATCAACTCAACTCATCAACTCATCAACTCAACTCATCAACTCAACTCCTCAACTCACGGCCCTCTGCCGTCCACCGAATTCTGCTCCATGGCTTCTAAACCTTTCACCGGCCCTCTGCCGTCCACCGAATTCTGCTCCATGGCTTCTAAACCTTTCACCGGCCCTCTGCCGTCCACCGAATTCTGCTCCATGGCTTCTAAACCTTTCACCGGCCCTCTGCCGTCCACCGAATTCTGCTCCATGGCTTCTAAACCTTTCCAGTTTTTTCCACTTTTTTCCACTTCTATCCAGTTTTATGGTGGAAAAAGGTGGGAAAAGGTGGAAAAACGTGGAAGAAATTGGAAAAAGTGGAAAAAGTGGAAAAATGTGGGAAAATGTGGGAAAAAGGTGGGAAAAAAAGTGGAAAAAGGAGTGGAAAAAACTGGATAAAACTGGATAAAACTGGATAAAACTCAACTCAACTCATCAACTCATCAACTCAACTCATCAACTCAACTCATCAACTCAACTCCTCAACTCACGGCCCTCTGCCGTCCACCGAATTCTGCTCCGTGGCTTCTAAACCTTTCACCGGCCCTCTGCCGTCCACCGAATTCTGCTCCATGGCTTCTAAACCTTTCACCGGCCCTCTGCCGTCCACCGAATTCTGCTCCATGGCTTCTAAACCTTTCACCGGCCCTCTGCCGTCCACCGAATTCTGCTCCATGGCTTCTAAACCTTTAACCGGCCCTCTGCCGTCCACCGAATTCTGCTCCATGGCTTCTAAACCTTTCACCGGCCCTCTGCCGTCCACCGAATTCTGCTCCATGGCTTCTAAACCTTTCACCGGCCCTCTGCCGTCCACCGAATTCTGCTCCATGGCTTCTAAACCTTTCACCGGCCCTCTGCCGTCCACCGAATTCTGCTCCATGGCTTCTAAACCTTTCCAGTTTTTTCCACTTTTTTCCACTTTTATCCAGTTTTATGGTGGAAAAAGGTGGGAAAAGGTGGAAAAACGTGGAAGAAATTGGAAAAAGTGGAAAAAGTGGACAAATGTGGGAAAATGTGGGAAAAAGGTGGGAAAAAAAGTGGAAAAAGGAGTGGAAAAAAGTGGAAAAAAGTGGATAAAACTGGATAAAACTCAACTCAACTCATCAACTCATCAACTCAACTCATCAACTCATCAACTCAACTCATCAACTCAACTCCTCAACTCACGACCTTCTGCCGTCCACCGAATTCTGCTCCATGGCTTCTAAACCTTTCACCGGCCCTCTGCCGTCCACCGAATTCTGCTCCATGGCTTCTAAACCTTTCAGCGGCCCTCTGCCGTCCACCGAATTCTGCTCCATGGCTTCTAAACCTTTCACCGGCCCTCTGCCGTCCACCGAATTCCGCTCCATGGCTTCTAAACCTTTCACCGGCCCTCTGCCGTCCACCGAATTCTGCTCCATGGCTTCTAAACCTTTCACCGGCCCTCTGCCGTCCACCGAATTCTGCTCCATGGCTTCTAAACCTTTCACCGGCCCTCTGCCGTCCACCGAATTCTGCTCCATGGCTTCTAAACCTTTCACCGGCCCTCTGCCGTCCACCGAATTCTGCTCCATGGCTTCTAAACCTTTCACCGGCCCTCTGCCGTCCACCGAATTCTGCTCCATGGCTTCTAAACCTTTCACCGGCCCTCTGCCGTCCACCGAATTCTGCTCCATGGCTTCTAAACCTTTCACCGGCCCTCTGCCGTCCACCGAATTCTGCTCCATGGCTTCTAAACCTTTCCAGTTTTTTCCACTTTTTTCCACTTTTATCCAGTTTTATGGTGGAAAAGGTGGGAAAAGGTGGAAAAACGTGGAAGAAATTGGAAAAAGTGGAAAAAGTGGAAAAATTTGGGAAAATGTGGGAAAAAAGGTGGGAAAAAAAGTGGAAAAAGGAGTGGAAAAAAGTGGAAAAAAGTGGATAAAACTGGATAAAACTCAACTCAACTCATCAACTCATCAACTCAACTCATCAACTCATCAACTCAACTCATCAACTCAACTCCTCAACTCACGGCCCTCTGCCGTCCACCGAATTCTGCTCCATGGCTTCTAAACCTTTCACCGGCCCTCTGCCATCCACCGAATTCTGCTCCATGGCTTCTAAACCTTTCACCGGCCCTCTGCCGTCCACCGAATTCTGCTCCATGGCTTCTAAACCTTTCACCGGCCCTCTGCCGTCCACCGAATTCTGCTCCATGGCTTCTAAACCTTTCCAGTTTTTTCCACTTTTTTCCACTTTTATCCAGTTTTATGGTGGAAAAAGGTGGGAAAAGGTGGAAAAACGTGGAAGAAATTGGAAAAAGTGGAAAAAGTGGAAAAATGTGGGAAAATGTGGGAAAAAGGTGGGAAAAAAAGTGGAAAAAGGAGTGGAAAAAAGTGGAAAAAAGTGGATAAAACTGGATAAAACTCAACTCAACTCATCAACTCATCAACTCAACTCATCAACTCATCAACTCAACTCATCAACTCAACTCCTCAACTCACGGCCTTCTGCCGTCCACCGAATTCTGCTCCATGGCTTCTAAACCTTTCACCGGCCCTCTGCCGTCCACCGAATTCTGCTCCATGGCTTCTAAACCTTTCACCGGCCCTCTGCGTCCACCGAATTCTGCTCCATGGCTTCTAAACCTTTCACCGGCCCTCTGCCGTCCACCGAATTCTGCTCCATGGCTTCTAAACCTTTCACCGGCCCTCTGCGTCCACCGAATTCTGCTCCATGGCTTCTAAACCTTTCACCGGCCCTCTGCCGTCCACCGAATTCTGCTCCATGGCTTCTAAACCTTTCACCGGCCCTCTGCCGTCCACCGAATTCTGCTCCATGGCTTCTAAACCTTTCACCGGCCCTCTGCGTCCACCGAATTCTGCTCCATGGCTTCTAAACCTTTCACCGGCCCTCTGCCGTCCACCGAATTCTGCTCCATGGCTTCTAAACCTTTCACCGGCCCTCTGCCGTCCACCGAATTCTGCTCCATGGCTTCTAAACCTTTCACCGGCCCTCTGCCGTCCACCGAATTCTTCTCCATGGCTTCTAAACCTTTCACCGGCCCTCTGCCGTCCACCGAATTCTGCTCCATGGCTTCTAAACCTTTCACTGGCCCTCTGCCGTCCACCGAATTCTGCTCCATGGCTTCTAAACCTTTCACCGGCCCTCTGCCGTCCACCGAATTCTGCTCCATGGCTTCTAAACCTTTCACCGGCCCTCTGCCGTCCACCGAATTCTGCTCCATGGCTTCTAAACCTTTCACCGGCCCTCTGCCATCCACCGAATTCTGCTCCATGGCTTCTAAACCTTTCCAGTTTTTTCCACTTTTTTCCACTTTTATCCAGTTTTATGGTGGAAAAAGGTGGGAAAAGGTGGGAAAACGTGGAAGAAATTGGAAAAAGTGGAAAAAGTGGAAAAATGTGGGAAAATATGGGAAAAAGGTGGGAAAAAAAGTGGAAAAAGGAGTGGAAAAAAGTGGAAAAAAGTGGATAAAACTGGATAAAACTCAACTCAACTCATCAACTCATCAACTCAACTCATCAACTCATCAACTCAACTCATCAACTCAACTCCTCAACTCACGGCCCTCTGCCGTCCACCGAATTCTGCTCCATGGCTTCTAAACCTTTCACCGGCCCTCTGCCATCCACCGAATTCTGCTCCATGGCTTCTAAACCTTTCACCGGCCCTCTGCCGTCCACCGAATTCTGCTCCATGGCTTCTAAACCTTTCACCGGCCCTCTGCCGTCCACCGAATTCTGCTCCATGGCTTCTAAACCTTTCCAGTTTTTTCCACTTTTTTCCACTTTTATCCAGTTTTATGGTGGAAAAAGGTGGGAAAAGGTGGAAAAACGTGGAAGAAATTGGAAAAAGTGGAAAAAGTGGAAAAATGTGGGAAAATGTGGGAAAAAGGTGGGAAAAAAAGTGGAAAAAGGAGTGGAAAAAAGTGGAAAAAAGTGGATAAAACTGGATAAAACTCAACTCAACTCATCAACTCATCAACTCAACTCATCAACTCATCAACTCAACTCATCAACTCAACTCCTCAACTCACGGCCTTCTGCCGTCCACCGAATTCTGCTCCATGGCTTCTAAACCTTTCACCGGCCCTCTGCCGTCCACCGAATTCTGCTCCATGGCTTCTAAACCTTTCACCGGCCCTCTGCGTCCACCGAATTCTGCTCCATGGCTTCTAAACCTTTCACCGGCCCTCTGCCGTCCACCGAATTCTGCTCCATGGCTTCTAAACCTTTCACCGGCCCTCTGCGTCCACCGAATTCTGCTCCATGGCTTCTAAACCTTTCACCGGCCCTCTGCCGTCCACCGAATTCTGCTCCATGGCTTCTAAACCTTTCACCGGCCCTCTGCCGTCCACCGAATTCTGCTCCATGGCTTCTAAACCTTTCACCGGCCCTCTGCGTCCACCGAATTCTGCTCCATGGCTTCTAAACCTTTCACCGGCCCTCTGCCGTCCACCGAATTCTGCTCCATGGCTTCTAAACCTTTCACCGGCCCTCTGCCGTCCACCGAATTCTGCTCCATGGCTTCTAAACCTTTCACCGGCCCTCTGCCGTCCACCGAATTCTTCTCCATGGCTTCTAAACCTTTCACCGGCCCTCTGCCGTCCACCGAATTCTGCTCCATGGCTTCTAAACCTTTCACTGGCCCTCTGCCGTCCACCGAATTCTGCTCCATGGCTTCTAAACCTTTCACCGGCCCTCTGCCGTCCACCGAATTCTGCTCCATGGCTTCTAAACCTTTCACCGGCCCTCTGCCGTCCACCGAATTCTGCTCCATGGCTTCTAAACCTTTCACCGGCCCTCTGCCATCCACCGAATTCTGCTCCATGGCTTCTAAACCTTTCCACTTTTTTCCACTTTTTTCCACTTTTATCCAGTTTTATGGTGGAAAAAGGTGGGAAAAGGTGGGAAAACGTGGAAGAAATTGGAAAAAGTGGAAAAAGTGGAAAAATGTGGGAAAATATGGGAAAAAGGTGGGAAAAAAAGTGGAAAAAGGAGTGGAAAAAAGTGGAAAAAAGTGGATAAAACTGGATATAACTCAACTCAACTCATCAACTCATCAACTCAACTCATCAACTCATCAACTCACTCATCAACTCAACTCCTCAACTCACGGCCCTCTGCCGTCCACCGAATTCTGCTCCATGGCTTCTAAACCTTTCACCGGCCCTCTCCCGTCCACCGAATTCTGCTCCATGGCTTCTAAACCTTTCACCGGCCCTCTGCCGTCCACCGAATTCTGCTCCATGGCTTCTAAACCTTTCACCGGCCCTCTGCCGTCCACCGAATTCTGCTCCATGGCTTCTAAACCTTTCCACTTTTTTCCACTTTTTTCCACTTTTATCCAGTTTTATGGTGGAAAAAGGTGGGAAAAGGTGGAAAAACGTGGAAGAAATTGGAAAAAGTGGAAAAAGTGGAAAAATGTGGGAAAATATGGGAAAAAGGTGGGAAAAAAAGTGGAAAAAGGAGTGGAAAAAAGTGGAAAAAAGTGGATAAAACTGGATATAACTCAACTCAACTCATCAACTCATCAACTCAACTCATCAACTCATCAACTCAACTCATCAACTCAACTCCTCAACTCACGGCCCTCTGCCGTCCACCGAATTCTGCTCCATGGCTTCTAAACCTTTCACCGGCCCTCTGCCGTCCACCGAATTCTGCTCCATGGCTTCTAAACCTTTCACCGGCCCTCTGCCGTCCACCGAATTCTGCTCCATGGCTTCTAAACCTTTCACCGGCCCTCTGCCGTCCACCGAATTCTGCTCCATGGCTTCTAAACCTTTCCAGTTTTTTCCACTTTTTTCCACTTTTATCCAGTTTTATGGTGGAAAAAGGTGGGAAAAGGTGGAAAAACGTGGAAGAAATTGGAAAAAGTGGAAAAAGTGGAAAAATGTGGGAAAATGTGGGAAAAAGGTGGGAAAAAAAGTGGAAAAAGGAGTGGAAAAAAGTGGAAAAAAGTGGATAAAACTGGATAAAACTCAACTCAACTCAACTCATCAACTCATCAACTCAACTCATCAACTCATCAACTCAACTCATCAACTCAACTCCTCAACTCACGGCCCTCTGCCGTCCACCGAATTCTGCTCCATGGCTTCTAAACCTTTCACCGGCCCTCTGCCGTCCACCGAATTCTGCTCCATGGCTTCTAAACCTTTCACCGGCCCTCTGCCGTCCACCGAATTCTGCTCCATGGCTTCTAAACCTTTCACCGGCCCTCTGCCGTCCACCGAATTCTGCTCCATGGCTTCTAAACCTTTCCAGTTTTTTCCACTTTTTTCCACTTCTATCCAGTTTTATGGTGGAAAAAGGTGGGAAAAGGTGGAAAAACGTGGAAGAAATTGGAAAAAGTGGAAAAAGTGGAAAAATGTGGGAAAATGTGGGAAAAAGGTGGGAAAAAAAGTGGAAAAAGGAGTGGAAAAAACTGGATAAAACTGGATAAAACTGGATAAAACTCAACTCAACTCATCAACTCATCAACTCAACTCATCAACTCAACTCATCAACTCAACTCCTCAACTCACGGCCCTCTGCCGTCCACCGAATTCTGCTCCGTGGCTTCTAAACCTTTCACCGGCCCTCTGCCGTCCACCGAATTCTGCTCCATGGCTTCTAAACCTTTCACCGGCCCTCTGCCGTCCACCGAATTCTGCTCCATGGCTTCTAAACCTTTCACCGGCCCTCTGCCGTCCACCGAATTCTGCTCCATGGCTTCTAAACCTTTAACCGGCCCTCTGCCGTCCACCGAATTCTGCTCCATGGCTTCTAAACCTTTCACCGGCCCTCTGCCGTCCACCGAATTCTGCTCCATGGCTTCTAAACCTTTCACCGGCCCTCTGCCGTCCACCGAATTCTGCTCCATGGCTTCTAAACCTTTCACCGGCCCTCTGCCGTCCACCGAATTCTGCTCCATGGCTTCTAAACCTTTCCAGTTTTTTCCACTTTTTTCCACTTTTATCCAGTTTTATGGTGGAAAAAGGTGGGAAAAGGTGGAAAAACGTGGAAGAAATTGGAAAAAGTGGAAAAAGTGGACAAATGTGGGAAAATGTGGGAAAAAGGTGGGAAAAAAAGTGGAAAAAGGAGTGGAAAAAAGTGGAAAAAGGTGGATAAAACTGGATAAAACTCAACTCAACTCATCAACTCATCAACTCAACTCATCAACTCATCAACTCAACTCATCAACTCAACTCCTCAACTCACGACCTTCTGCCGTCCACCGAATTCTGCTCCATGGCTTCTAAACCTTTCACCGGCCCTCTGCCGTCCACCGAATTCTGCTCCATGGCTTCTAAACCTTTCAGCGGCCCTCTGCCGTCCACCGAATTCTGCTCCATGGCTTCTAAACCTTTCACCGGCCCTCTGCCGTCCACCGAATTCTGCTCCATGGCTTCTAAACCTTTCACCGGCCCTCTGCCGTCCACCGAATTCTGCTCCATGGCTTCTAAACCTTTCACCGGCCCTCTGCCGTCCACCGAATTCTGCTCCATGGCTTCTAAACCTTTCACCGGCCCTCTGCCGTCCACCGAATTCTGCTCCATGGCTTCTAAACCTTTCACCGGCCCTCTGCCGTCCACCGAATTCTGCTCCATGGCTTCTAAACCTTTCACCGGCCCTCTGCCGTCCACCGAATTCTGCTCCATGGCTTCTAAACCTTTCACCGGCCCTCTGCGTCCACCGAATTCTGCTCCATGGCTTCTAAACCTTTCACCGGCCCTCTGCCGTCCACCGAATTCTGCTCCATGGCTTCTAAACCTTTCACCGGCCCTCTGCCGTCCACCGAATTCTGCTCCATGGCTTCTAAACCTTTCACCGGCCCTCTGCCGTCCACCGAATTCTGCTCCATGGCTTCTAAACCTTTCACCGGCCCTCTGCCGTCCACCGAATTCTGCTCCATGGCTTCTAAACCTTTCACTGGCCCTCTGCCGTCCACCGAATTCTGCTCCATGGCTTCTAAACCTTTCACCGGCCCTCTGCCGTCCACCGAATTCTGCTCCATGGCTTCTAAACCTTTCACCGGCCCTCTGCCGTCCACCGAATTCTGCTCCATGGCTTCTAAACCTTTCACCGGCCCTCTGCCGTCCACCGAATTCTGCTCCATGGCTTCTAAACCTTTCCACTTTTTTCCACTTTTATCCACTTTTATCCAGTTTTATGGTGGAAAAAGGTGGGAAAAGGTGGGAAAACGTGGAAGAAATTGGAAAAAGTGGAAAAAGTGGAAAAATGTGGGAAAATATGGGAAAAAGGTGGGAAAAAAAGTGGAAAAAGGAGTGGAAAAAGGAGTGGAAAAAAGTGGAAAAAAGTGGATAAAACTGGATATAACTCAACTCAACTCATCAACTCATCAACTCAACTCATCAACTCATCAACTCAACTCATCAACTCAACTCCTCAACTCACGGCCCTCTGCCGTCCACCGAATTCTGCTCCATGGCTTCTAAACCTTTCACCGGCCCTCTCCCGTCCACCGAATTCTGCTCCATGGCTTCTAAACCTTTCACCGGCCCTCTGCCGTCCACCGAATTCTGCTCCATGGCTTCTAAACCTTTCACCGGCCCTCTGCCGTCCACCGAATTCTGCTCCATGGCTTCTAAACCTTTCCACTTTTTTCCACTTTTTTCCACTTTTATCCAGTTTTATGGTGGAAAAAGGTGGGAAAAGGTGGAAAAACGTGGAAGAAATTGGAAAAAGTGAAAAATGTGGGAAAATATGGGAAAAAGGTGGGAAAAAAAGTGGAAAAAGGAGTGGAAAAAAGTGGAAAAAAGTGGATAAAACTGGATATAACTCAACTCAACTCATCAACTCATCAACTCAACTCATCAACTCATCAACTCAACTCATCAACTCAACTCCTCAACTCACGGCCCTCTGCCGTCCACCGAATTCTGCTCCATGGCTTCTAAACCTTTCACCGGCCCTCTGCCGTCCACCGAATTCTGCTCCATGGCTTCTAAACCTTTCACCGGCCCTCTGCCGTCCACCGAATTCTGCTCCATGGCTTCTAAACCTTTCACCGGCCCTCTGCCGTCCACCGAATTCTGCTCCATGGCTTCTAAACCTTTCCAGTTTTTTCCACTTTTTTCCACTTTTATCCAGTTTTATGGTGGAAAAAGGTGGGAAAAGGTGGAAAAACGTGGAAGAAATTGGAAAAAGTGGAAAAAGTGGAAAAATGTGGGAAAATGTGGGAAAAAGGTGGGAAAAAAAGTGGAAAAAGGAGTGGAAAAAAGTGGAAAAAAGTGGATAAAACTGGATAAAACTCAACTCAACTCATCAACTCATCAACTCAACTCATCAACTCATCAACTCAACTCATCAACTCAACTCCTCAACTCACGGCCTTCTGCCGTCCACCGAATTCTGCTCCATGGCTTCTAAACCTTTCAGCGGCCCTCTGCCGTCCACCGAATTCTGCTCCATGGCTTCTAAACCTTTCAGCGGCCCTCTGCCGTCCACCGAATTCTGCTCCATGGCTTCTAAACCTTTCACCGGCCCTCTGCCGTCCACCGAATTCTGCTCCATGGCTTCTAAACCTTTCACCGGCCCTCTGCCGTCCACCGAATTCTGCTCCATGGCTTCTAAACCTTTCACCGGCCCTCTGCCGTCCACCGAATTCTGCTCCATGGCTTCTAAACCTTTCACCGGCCCTCTGCGTCCACCGAATTCTGCTCCATGGCTTCTAAACCTTTCACCGGCCCTCTGCCGTCCACCGAATTCTGCTCCATGGCTTCTAAACCTTTCACCGGCCCTCTGCCGTCCACCGAATTCTGCTCCATGGCTTCTAAACCTTTCACCGGCCCTCTGCCGTCCACCGAATTCTGCTCCATGGCTTCTAAACCTTTCACCGGCCCTCTGCCGTCCACCGAATTCTACTCCATGGCTTCTAAACCTTTCCAGTTTTTTCCACTTTTTTCCACTTTTATCCAGTTTTATGGTGGAAAAAGGTGGGAAAAGGTGGAAAAACGTGGAAGAAATTGGAAAAAGTGGAAAAAGTGGAAAAATGTGGGAAAATGTGGGAAAAAGGTGGGAAAAAAAGTGGAAAAAGGAGTGGAAAAAAGTGGAAAAAAGTGGATAAAACTGGATAAAACTCAACTCAACTCATCAACTCATCAACTCAACTCATCAACTCATCAACTCAACTCATCAACTCAACTCCTCAACTCACGGCCTTCTGCCGTCCACCGAATTCTGCTCCATGGCTTCTAAACCTTTCAGCGGCCCTCTGCCGTCCACCGAATTCTGCTCCATGGCTTCTAAACCTTTCAGCGGCCCTCTGCCGTCCACCGAATTCTGCTCCATGGCTTCTAAACCTTTCACCGGCCCTCTGCCGTCCACCGAATTCTGCTCCATGGCTTCTAAACCTTTCACCGGCCCTCTGCCGTCCACCGAATTCTGCTCCATGGCTTCTAAACCTTTCACCGGCCCTCTGCCGTCCACCGAATTCTGCTCCATGGCTTCTAAACCTTTCACCGGCCCTCTGCGTCCACCGAATTCTGCTCCATGGCTTCTAAACCTTTCACCGGCCCTCTGCCGTCCACCGAATTCTGCTCCATGGCTTCTAAACCTTTCACCGGCCCTCTGCCGTCCACCGAATTCTGCTCCATGGCTTCTAAACCTTTCACCGGCCCTCTGCCGTCCACCGAATTCTGCTCCATGGCTTCTAAACCTTTCACCGGCCCTCTGCCGTCCACCGAATTCTGCTCCATGGCTTCTAAACCTTTCACCGGCCCTCTGCCGTCCACCGAATTCTGCTCCATGGCTTCTAAACCTTTCATCGGCCCTCTGCCGTCCACCGAATTCTGCTCCATGGCTTCTAAACCTTTCACCGGCCCTCTGCCGTCCACCGAATTCTGCTCCATGGCTTCTAAACCTTTCACCGGCCCTCTGCGTCCACCGAATTCTGCTCCATGGCTTCTAAACCTTTCACCGGCCCTCTGCCGTCCACCGAATTCTGCTCCATGGCTTCTAAACCTTTCACCGGCCCTCTGCCGTCCACCGAATTCTGCTCCATGGCTTCTAAACCTTTCACCGGCCCTCTGCCGTCCACCGAATTCTGCTCCATGGCTTCTAAACCTTTCACCGGCCCTCTGCCGTCCACCGAATTCTGCTCCATGGCTTCTAAACCTTTCACCGGCCCTCTGCCGTCCACCGAATTCTGCTCCATGGCTTCTAAACCTTTCACCGGCCCTCTGCCGTCCACCGAATTCTGCTCCATGGCTTCTAAACCTTTCACCGGCCCTCTGCCGTCCACCAAATTCTGCTCCATGGCTTCTAAACCTTTCACCGGCCCTCTGCGTCCACCGAATTCTGCTCCATGGCTTCTAAACCTTTCACCGGCCCTCTGCCGTCCACCGAATTCTGCTCCATGGCTTCTAAACCTTTCACCGGCCCTCTGCCGTCCACCGAATTCTGCTCCATGGCTTCTAAACCTTTCACCGGCCCTCTGCCGTCCACCGAATTCTGCTCCATGGCTTCTAAACCTTTCACCGGCCCTCTGCCGTCCACCGAATTCTGCTCCATGGCTTCTAAACCTATCACCGGCCCTCTGCCGTCCACCGAATTCTGCTCCATGGCTTCTAAACCTTTCACCGGCCCTCTGCCGTCCACCGAATTCTGCTCCATGGCTTCTAAACCTTTCACCGGCCCTCTGCCGTCCACCGAATTCTGCTCCATGGCTTCTAAACCTTTCACCGGCCCTCTGCCGTCCACCGAATTCTGCTCCATGGCTTCTAAACCTTTCACCGGCCCTCTGCGTCCACCGAATTCTGCTCCATGGCTTCTAAACCTTTCACCGGCCCTCTGCCGTCCACCGAATTCTGCTCCATGGCTTCTAAACCTTTCACCGGCCCTCTGCCGTCCACCGAATTCTGCTCCATGGCTTCTAAACCTTTCACCGGCCCTCTGCCGTCCACCGAATTCTGCTCCATGGCTTCTAAACCTTTCACCGGCCCTCTGCCGTCCACCGAATTCTGCTCCATGGCTTCTAAACCTTTCACCGGCCCTCTGCCGTCCACCGAATTCTGCTCCATGGCTTCTAAACCTTTCACCGGCCCTCTGCCGTCCACCGAATTCTGCTCCATGGCTTCTAAACCTTTCACCGGCCCTCTGCCGTCCACCGAATTCTGCTCCATGGCTTCTAAACCTTTCACCGGCCCTCTGCGTCCACCGAATTCTGCTCCATGGCTTCTAAACCTTTCACCGGCCCTCTGCCGTCCACCGAATTCTGCTCCATGGCTTCTAAACCTTTCACCGGCCCTCTGCCGTCCACCGAATTCTGCTCCATGGCTTCTAAACCTTTCACCGGCCCTCTGCCGTCCACCGAATTCTGCTCCATGGCTTCTAAACCTTTCACCGGCCCTCTGCCGTCCACCGAATTCTGCTCCATGGCTTCTAAACCTTTCACCGGCCCTCTGCCGTCCACCGAATTCTGCTCCATGGCTTCTAAACCTTTCACCGGCCCTCTGCCGTCCACCGAATTCTGCTCCATGGCTTCTAAACCTTTCACCGGCCCTCTGCCGTCCACCGAATTCTGCTCCATGGCTTCTAAACCTTTCCACTTTTTTCCACTTTTTTCCACTTTTATCCAGTTTTATGGTGGAAAAAGGTGGGAAAAGGTGGGAAAACGTGGAAGAAATTGGAAAAAGTGGAAAAAGTGGAAAAATGTGGGAAAATATGGGAAAAAGGTGGGAAAAAAAGTGGAAAAAGGAGTGGAAAAAAGTGGAAAAAAGTGGATAAAACTGGATATAACTCAACTCAACTCATCAACTCATCAACTCAACTCATCAACTCATCAACTCAACTCATCAACTCAACTCCTCAACTCACGGCCCTCTGCCGTCCACCGAATTCTGCTCCATGGCTTCTAAACCTTTCACCGGCCCTCTCCCGTCCACCGAATTCTGCTCCATGGCTTCTAAACCTTTCACCGGCCCTCTGCCGTCCACCGAATTCTGCTCCATGGCTTCTAAACCTTTCACCGGCCCTCTGCCGTCCACCGAATTCTGCTCCATGGCTTCTAAACCTTTCCAGTTTTTTCCACTTTTTTCCACTTTTATCCAGTTTTATGGTGGAAAAAGGTGGGAAAAGGTGGAAAAACTTGGAAGAAATTGGAAAAAGTGGAAAAAGTGGACAAATGTGGGAAAATATGGGAAAAAGGTGGGAAAAAAAGTGGAAAAAGGAGTGGAAAAAAGTGGAAAAAAGTGGATAAAACTGGATATAACTCAACTCAACTCATCAACTCATCAACTCAACTCATCAACTCATCAACTCAACTCATCAACTCAACTCCTCAACTCACGGCCCTCTGCCGTCCACCGAATTCTGCTCCATGGCTTCTAAACCTTTCACCGGCCCTCTGCCGTCCACCGAATTCTGCTCCATGGCTTCTAAACCTTTCACCGGCCCTCTGCCGTCCACCGAATTCTGCTCCATGGCTTCTAAACCTTTCACCGGCCCTCTGCCGTCCACCGAATTCTGCTCCATGGCTTCTAAACCTTTCCAGTTTTTTCCACTTTTTTCCACTTTTTTCCAGTTTTATGGTGGAAAAAGGTGGAAGAAATTGGAAAAAGTGGAAAAAGTGGAAAAATGTGGGAAAATGTGGGAAAAAGGTGGGGAAAAAAGTGGAAAAAGGAGTGGAAAAAAGTGGAAAAAAGTGGATAAAACTGGATAAAACTCAACTCAACTCATCAACTCATCAACTCAACTCATCAACTCATCAACTCAACTCATCAACTCAACTCCTCAACTCACGGCCCTCTGCCGTCCACCGAATTCTGCTCCATGGCTTCTAAACCTTTCACCGGCCCTCTGCCGTCCACCGAATTCTGCTCCATGGCTTCTAAACCTTTCACCGGCCCTCTGCCGTCCACCGAATTCTGCTCCATGGCTTCTAAACCTTTCCAGTTTTTTCCACTTTTTTCCACTTTTATCCAGTTTTATGGTGGAAAAAGGTGGGAAAAGGTGGAAAAACTTGGAAGAAATTGGAAAAAGTGGAAAAAGTGGAAAAATGTGGGAAAATATGGGAAAAAGGTGGGAAAAAAAGTGGAAAAAGGAGTGGAAAAAAGTGGAAAAAAGTGGATAAAACTGGATATAACTCAACTCAACTCATCAACTCATCAACTCAACTCATCAACTCATCAACTCAACTCATCAACTCAACTCCTCAACTCACGGCCCTCTGCCGTCCACCGAATTCTGCTCCATGGCTTCTAAACCTTTCACCGGCCCTCTGCCGTCCACCGAATTCTGCTCCATGGCTTCTAAACCTTTCACCGGCCCTCTGCCGTCCACCGAATTCTGCTCCATGGCTTCTAAACCTTTCACCGGCCCTCTGCCGTCCACCGAATTCTGCTCCATGGCTTCTAAACCTTTCCAGTTTTTTCCACTTTTTTCCACTTTTTTCCAGTTTTATGGTGGAAAAAGGTGGAAGAAATTGGAAAAAGTGGAAAAAGTTGAAAAATGTGGGAAAATGTGGGAAAAAGGTGGGAAAAAAAGTGGAAAAAGGAGTGGAAAAAAGTGGAAAAAAGTGGATAAAACTGGATAAAACTCAACTCAACTCATCAACTCATCAACTCAACTCATCAACTCATCAACTCAACTCATCAACTCAACTCCTCAACTCACGGCCCTCTGCCGTCCACCGAATTCTGCTCCATGGCTTCTAAACCTTTCACCGGCCCTCTGCCGTCCACCGAATTCTGCTCCATGGCTTCTAAACCTTTCACCGGCCCTCTGCCGTCCACCGAATTCTGCTCCATGGCTTCTAAACCTTTCCAGTTTTTTCCACTTTTTTCCACTTCTATCCAGTTTTATGGTGGAAAAAGGTGGGAAAAGGTGGAAAAACGTGGAAGAAATTGGAAAAAGTGGAAAAAGTGGAAAAATGTGGGAAAATGTGGGAAAAAGGTGGGAAAAAAAGTGGAAAAAGGAGTGGAAAAAACTGGATAAAACTGGATAAAACTGGATAAAACTCAACTCAACTCATCAACTCATCAACTCAACTCATCAACTCAACTCATCAACTCAACTCCTCAACTCACGGCCCTCTGCCGTCCACCGAATTCTGCTCCGTGGCTTCTAAACCTTTCACCGGCCCTCTGCCGTCCACCGAATTCTGCTCCATGGCTTCTAAACCTTTCACCGCTCTGCCGTCCACCGAATTCTGCTCCATGGCTTCTAAACCTTTCACCGGCCCTCTGCCGTCCACCGAATTCTGCTCCATGGCTTCTAAACCTTTAACCGGCCCTCTGCCGTCCACCGAATTCTGCTCCATGGCTTCTAAACCTTTCACCGGCCCTCTGCCGTCCACCGAATTCTGCTCCATGGCTTCTAAACCTTTCACCGGCCCTCTGCCGTCCACCGAATTCTGCTCCATGGCTTCTAAACCTTTCCAGTTTTTTCCACTTTTTTCCACTTTTATCCAGTTTTATGGTGGAAAAAGGTGGGAAAAGGTGGAAAAACGTGGAAGAAATTGGAAAAAGTGGAAAAAGTGGAAAAATTTGGGAAAATGTGGGAAAAAGGTGGGAAAAAAAGTGGAAAAAGGAGTGGAAAAAAGTGAAAAAAAGTGGATAAAACTGGATAAAACTCAACTCAACTCATCAACTCATCAACTCAACTCATCAACTCATCAACTCAACTCATCAACTCAACTCCTCAACTCACGGCCTTCTGCCGTCCACCGAATTCTGCTCCATGGCTTCTAAACCTTTCACCGGCCCTCTGCCGTCCACCGAATTCTGCTCCATGGCTTCTAAACCTTTCAGCGGCCCTCTGCCGTCCACCGAATTCTGCTCCATGGCTTCTAAACCTTTCACCGGCCCTCTGCCGTCCACCGAATTTTGCTCCATGGCTTCTAAACCTTTCACCGGCCCTCTGCCGTCCACCGAATTCTGCTCCATGGCTTCTAAACCTTTCACCGGCCCTCTGCCGTCCACCGAATTCTGCTCCATGGCTTCTAAACCTTTCACCGGCCCTCTGCCGTCCACCGAATTCTGCTCCATGGCTTCTAAACCTTTCACCGGCCCTCTGCGTCCACCGAATTCTGCTCCATGGCTTCTAAACCTTTCACCGGCCCTCTGCCGTCCACCGAATTCTGCTCCATGGCTTCTAAACCTTTCACCGGCCCTCTGCCGTCCACCGAATTCTGCTCCATGGCTTCTAAACCTTTCACCGGCCCTCTGCCGTCCACCGAATTCTGCTCCATGGCTTCTAAACCTTTCACCGGCCCTCTGCGTCCACCGAATTCTGCTCCATGGCTTCTAAACCTTTCACCGGCCCTCTGCCGTCCACCGAATTCTGCTCCATGGCTTCTAAACCTTTCACCGGCCCTCTGCCGTCCACCGAATTCTGCTCCATGGCTTCTAAACCTTTCACCGGCCCTCTGCCGTCCACCGAATTCTGCTCCATGGCTTCTAAACCTTTCACCGGCCCTCTGCCGTCCACCGAATTCTGCTCCATGGCTTCTAAACCTTTCACCGGCCCTCTGCCGTCCACCGAATTCTGCTCCATGGCTTCTAAACCTTTCACCGGCCCTCTGCCGTCCACCGAATTCTGCTCCATGGCTTCTAAACCTTTCACCGGCCCTCTGCCGTCCACCGAATTCTGCTCCATGGCTTCTAAACCTTTCCACTTTTTTCCACTTTTTTCCACTTTTATCCAGTTTTATGGTGGAAAAAGGTGGGAAAAGGTGGGAAAACGTGGAAGAAATTGGAAAAAGTGGAAAAAGTGGAAAAATGTGGGAAAATATGGGAAAAAGGTGGGAAAAAAAGTGGAAAAAGGAGTGGAAAAAAGTGGAAAAAAGTGGATAAAACTGGATATAACTCAACTCAACTCATCAACTCATCAACTCAACTCATCAACTCATCAACTCAACTCATCAACTCAACTCCTCAACTCACGGCCCTCTGCCGTCCACCGAATTCTGCTCCATGGCTTCTAAACCTTTCACCGGCCCTCTCCCGTCCACCGAATTCTGCTCCATGGCTTCTAAACCTTTCACCGGCCCTCTGCCGTCCACCGAATTCTGCTCCATGGCTTCTAAACCTTTCACCGGCCCTCTGCCGTCCACCGAATTCTGCTCCATGGCTTCTAAACCTTTCCAGTTTTTTCCACTTTTTTCCACTTTTATCCAGTTTTATGGTGGAAAAAGGTGGGAAAAGGTGGAAAAACTTGGAAGAAATTGGAAAAAGTGGAAAAAGTGGAAAAATGTGGGAAAATATGGGAAAAAGGTGGGAAAAAAAGTGGAAAAAGGAGTGGAAAAAAGTGGAAAAAAGTGGATAAAACTGGATATAACTCAACTCAACTCATCAACTCATCAACTCAACTCATCAACTCATCAACTCAACTCATCAACTCAACTCCTCAACTCACGGCCCTCTGCCGTCCACCGAATTCTGCTCCATGGCTTCTAAACCTTTCACCGGCCCTCTGCCGTCCACCGAATTCTGCTCCATGGCTTCTAAACCTTTCACCGGCCCTCTGCCGTCCACCGAATTCTGCTCCATGGCTTCTAAACCTTTCACCGGCCCTCTGCCGTCCACCGAATTCTGCTCCATGGCTTCTAAACCTTTCCAGTTTTTTCCACTTTTTTCCACTTTTTTCCAGTTTTATGGTGGAAAAAGGTGGAAGAAATTGGAAAAAGTGGAAAAAGTGGAAAAATGTGGGAAAATTTGGGAAAAAGGTGGGAAAAAAAGTGGAAAAAGGAGTGGAAAAAAGTGGAAAAAAGTGGATAAAACTGGATAAAACTCAACTCAACTCATCAACTCATCAACTCAACTCATCAACTCATCAACTCAACTCATCAACTCAACTCCTCAACTCACGGCCCTCTGCCGTCCACCGAATTCTGCTCCATGGCTTCTAAACCTTTCACCGGCCCTCTG